>NC_081311.1:161192500-161817500 GCF_026419965.1 Kogia breviceps | reverse complement strand
TCAGTACGCAGACCTCTCACTGTTGTGGCCTCTCCCATTGTGGAGCACAGTCTCTGGATGCTCAGGCTTAGTGGCCATGGCTCATGGGCCTAGCCGCTCCACGGCATGTGGGATCTTCCCGAACCAGGGCACAAACCCATGTCCCCTGCATTGGCAGGCGTATTCTCAACCACTGCACCACCAGGGAAGCCCTACATTTGGGTCTTTAATCTATTTTGAGTTTATTTTTGTATATGGTGTGAGGAAATGTTCTAATTTCATCCTTTTACATGTAGCTGTCCAGTTTTCCCAACACCATTTATTGAAAAGACTGTCTCTTCTCCATTGTACATTCTTGCCTTCTTTGTCATAAATTAATTGACCTTAAGCACATGGGTTTATTTCTGGGCTCTCTGTTCTGTTTCATTGATCTATGTGCCAGTGCCGTACTGTTTGATTACTGTGGCTTTGTAGTATGGTCTGAAGTCAGGGAATATGATACCTCCAGCTTTGTTCTTTTTATTCAAGATTGCTTTGGCTACTCGGGGTCTTTTGTGGCTCCATATAAATTTTAGGATTATTTGTGCTAGTTCTGTGAAAAATGTTATGGGTGTTTTGATAGGGGTTGCATGAAATCTGTACATTGCTTTCAGCAGTATGGATATTTTAACAGTATTAATTATTCCAATCCATGAATGTGGGAGATCTTTCTGTTTCTTTGTACCATCTTCAATTTCCTTCATCAGTGGTTTATAGTTTTCAGAGTATAGGTCTTTCACCTTCTTATTTAAGTTTATTCCTAGGAATTTTATTCTTTTTAATGTGATTTTAAACAGATTGTTTTCTTGCTTTCTCTTTTTAATAGTTCTTTATTAGTGTATAGAAAAGCAACAGATTTCTGTATATTAATTAATCTTGTATCCTGAAACATTTTTTTGTAACCTGGGTATCTTTGGGTTCCTTTTAGTTTGGGACCCTTCCTGCTTCCTGAATCTGGAGATCTGTTTCCTTCTTCAGCTTTGGGAAGTTTTCAATGATAATTTAATCAAATATACCTTCTACCCTTGTCTCTCTCTCGTCTCCCTTTGGGACCCCTCTAAAGCAAATGTTAGTTTACTTGGAACTATGTTAATTCTTAACATTTCTTTTTCTTTTTGCTGTTCTGATTGGCAATTTCTATTATTTTATCTTCCAGCTCACTTATGTGTTCTTCTGTATCACCTAGTCTTTTGTTAATTCCTTCTAGTATGTTTTTCATTTCAGTTATTGTATTCTTCAGTTCTGACTTTTTTTAAAAAATATTTGCCATATTTTTATATTTCTTGTTAAAATTCTGTGTTATCTACTCTTTTCTCAAGTTCAGTTAGCATTCTTATTACTAATGATTTGAACTCTTTATCTGGTAAATTATTTATCTCTGTTTCATTAGGGTTTTTTCAGGTTTTTTCCTTGTTCTTTTGTTTGAAAGAAATTCATTCTTATTTTGTTTAACTTTCTCTGTCTCTATGAAATCAGGTGAAATAGTTATCTATCCCAGTTTTGAAGGGGTTCTTTGTGTGGGAGGGTCCCAACACAGTCTGAGTTTGCCCTGTGGCTTTGATGGGAGATCTGGATCTGAAGTGAGTATGGGTCATGTCTTCCCTTGGGGTCTGCTAGCACCTACCACCTTGGTGGGAGATAGGGCTGAAGAAGAAGAGCTAGAGTCAGAGCCAGGTATGAGCCAGGGCTTTTTGTGGGCTCACTGATGCTGGAGCAGAAACCCTGAGGGTTGTGTCCCAGCTGATTCTGTTCTCTCTAAGTGTATGCTCTCTTCCTGGCAGTGGCACCTCCACCCTACTGGAGAGCAGTTCTAAAGCATGATGGGCTAGATTGGGGGTCCAATGCAAGCTGGGATGTATCCTGAGACAAGCCAGTCAGAGTCCCATGCTATTTCCCATCTGTTGCCTCCACATCCTCACTGGCAATTGCCACCCTCACCCCCTTTAGAGGTAGGATCAGGTCTGAGCTGTCTGCTTCCTCCAAGTGTGTGCACCTCTCCTAGCAATGACACCTTTGCCCCAGTGGGGAGGAATGCCAGAGCAAGAGGAGCTGCAGTAGCTGCCTGACATAAGCCAGGGCACATGCTGGGATGGTCTTGACACACCAGTCACAGCCCCAGGATGCTACCAAGTTGCCACCTCCATGCATGCTGGCACTGGTCACCTTCACCCTGTTCAGATTCAGAGCTGGGTCCAAGCTGGCTTCATCCCCCACAAGTGTGCACTTTCCTAAGCAGTGGCAGCACTTGGCCTATTAGGGTGGCACTGGAGTAAGAGCTGGAGCAGACTCCCAGTGCAGGCTAGGGCATGTGCTGGGGTTGTCATGAGAAACTAGCCAGAGCCTTGGGGAATTTTCAGTGTTTCCTCTGACTTTTTCCTGGAAGTAAGCAAGTATGTATGTGTGCTCTGCTTGAGTGGAATCTGTTTCTTACAGCCATCCAGTAAGTACCACTGATTTTCAAACCAGCTAAGGGGACTTGCCCTCCCAGTTTTGGATTCCAGTGGTGGGGTACCCAATATGTTACTTGAACCCCCTACTCCCCAGGGAGCATCTCCAAGCCCATGATATCCCCTCCTGTTCTGTGTCCTCTGCTAGGGGTACAGGTCACAACCTGATAGCTTCTCTTCACTTCTACCCAATTCTATGTGGATCCTTCTTTACAGGCTTGGTTCTAGAAGAGTCTTTCTTCCAGTCTCCAGCTGGTGTTCAGTGAGAGTTGCTCCATGCGTAGATGTATTTTTGATGTGTTCATGGGGAGAGTTCATGTTATGTGTTTGTGAGCTCAACATCCTCCTATTCCACCATCTTGATCTGCCCTTGAAAACAGCTTTCAAAAAATTTGAGTATTCACTATAAAACTGAACTCCTATATAACAACATTTAAAACATTTATTTTAAAATATTATTTTCATATTTGCATATAACGTTTAGTTCTTATTCTCTCTCCCCAAAACGAATGCTGTATTACATGGTGAAGGAAAGGATAAAATAATTCTAAGTTAATGAATTATTAAAGTATTTAGATGCATAACAGATACCCTGATTTCCCATTTGCCTTTTTTAGAGCTTTGCCTCTGGGGGTATTATGATTTGAAAGCATTTCTGAGGAAAGGAGTTGTATTGATGATGAAGTTCAGAAAAAAAAAAAATGTTCTTGTTTTATAAAAACTTTAGGTCTTTCTACAAGTTTATTAAGACCTGTTGAAGATAGTTCAGATGTAAAGACTAAAAAAGCACTTCTGTTAAGTGAATCAGGTTATTCAACATGATAAATATATCTCTCTGAATATTTTCAATTATAAAAAGACCATAAAGAATATGTATATACTGATAAATACTCATTTTGAATAATTATATCTTTCAACCAAAAACATGTATGTCTTTAATATTTCTAATTGATTATCTTCAAGATGGCATACCAGCATCTGTGACTGAAAATTATATATAGTCACCTAATTTTTTTATGTAGTCTTATTTTCAAGAAATGCCACATCCAAACGTTTAAGCACATAGTCACACATTATGGTTCTTTTGCTTTTCTTTTTAAAGTTTACTTTTTATTTTAACAGTATAAGGAAATGCATAACTTCTTTGGACACTATCACTCACAAGCCCTTGTCACCATTCAACTTTATCTGAGGTACAGAAGCAAGGGACTTTGGAAAGCTTAGCTCATCTCTAGGGACTTGAGAAACAGACATAAAGTGAAGGCAGAGAGAAAAATGTAAAACCAGTTCTTTGTTTCGAGGTTCTCAGCCAGGATGGATTTCATATCCACGACCACAATCCACAGCAATCTTGTTACATACAACAGATGTCACTGGAAAATGTGGTTTCTCTCTATATGTTTTTTTTTTTTCCCTATCCATTCATCTATGCCTCTTCTCATTTATTTTCTCTATCTACTTAAGTATATCCTTCACCACATTAAGCTTTTAGCTTCTCAACTTCTCAGCTTCCCACGATTATCTTGTCTCTCTAGTTTCTATTATGTTCTAATTTTTATCTTACAACTTTTCATTTTTGAGCTTTTATCTTACATTTTGCATAAAGTCAATTATTTATTTCTACTTAATCTCCTGTCTCTCATTATACTGAAATATTAGCTTATCTTTAATAAATTTATAATTATCTTGTTTGTAAAATGCATTCTAGTGGTGTGCCTTTTAATCTTTGAACTAATATGCTTAATTTTAATAACATTTTATTTTAGAATAGTCTTAGATTTAGAGAATAATTGTGAAAATAGTACCAGAAATTTACATATATTTCACAACTAGTTTTCCCTATTATTGACAACTTACATTTGTATGATAACATTTGTCATAATTAAAGAACTAATATAGATACACACATCATTATTAACTAAAATCTACTCTTTATTCATATTTCCTTAGTTTTCACCTAATATCCTTTTTTTCTGCCCCAAGAGACCATTCAGGATAATACATTATGTTTCGTTGTTACATCTTGTTAAGCTCTTGACTGAGACAGTTTCTAAGACCTGGCTTGTTTTTTATGACTTAACAATTTTGAATATTACTGGTGAGATAGTTTGTAGAATATCCTTCAATTGGGATTTATCTGATGTTTTTCTTATTATTAGACTGTGGTTAAGGTTTTAGGGGAGGAAGACCACACATGTAAAGACCACACAGTCTCATCACATCACATCAGGGGCACATATCACCGACAGGACTTAGCATTGTTGATGTTGACCTTGATCACCTGGCTGAATTAGTGATTTTTAAGTTTCTCCACTGTGAAGTTGCTCTTTCCACTCTCTTTCTGTACTGTACACCTTGGAAGGAAATCACTATGCCAGCCCAGACCTAAGACATGGGGAATTTTGTTCCCTGTTCTGACATATCTACATAAATTATTTGAAATTCATGTACATAGGAGGTTTATCTTTTATCCTCCACTTATTTTTTCTTCAATAATTTTTATAAACATGGGTATTTACTGGATTTTGATTTTAAATTTGGATACTTATTTTGTACTTTGGGTTATAATCCAATTCCACTTTATTTATTCCGTTGGTCAAATTGTTCCAGGTGTGGGCATTAGTAGGTCTTTCAGTAGTCTCCTGTGTCTCTTTGACATATTTCCAATATTGTGTTTTGTTCTTTTGGTGTCTTTGATTGTTTGTTTTGGTACCTCTTTACTTTTTGGCACTATAAGATGCTCCAGGCTCATCTTGTGTGTTTCCTGCCACTACCTACAAGGAGGCATTTCTCCAAGGACCACTGGCTCCTTTAATTGAAAATATTAGGAACTAAGATCTTAGTACTATGTGTGGTTGTTGCCACTGATCTGTCATTATTTCTAGGTCCTCTCAGTTGAGAAAATGTGTGTGTGTAATGTACATACACAAATATCTCTATGTATAGCCGTCTATATCTGTATTAAGCTACACAAGTTCATAGTGATGACCCAAACTGTAAATTATTACCACATTGATGGTTCTAGAGTTCTCTTGCTAGTCTGTAATTTCCCACACCAAAAATGAGAAAACTGAGTCCCACCATTTATTACCCATTTGTTTAATTGTTTATTCCCCATATACATATTTAGTGGTTTCAGAACTGTTAGTCCGTATCTATATGTGGATAATCTTTATCAACTCGGGCAAAGTTCTTATGTACAGTTCCTTTTACATTTATCTTAGAGTCCATCCATTGTTTCATCCATTTGTTATAGGGTTAGAATATTTTGTCACATTCTTCATTTCAACCTGGGATCCCCAAACTTCGTAAATTAAAAAACTTTTTTTCATAAATTAAAGTTTGCTCTTTATGCTTCAAAGTCTTATTGGTTTTGACAAATTCATGGTTTCATGTTTCCGTTATTACAGTTTCATGCAGAATAGTTTTCACCACACTAAAAAATCCTGTATGATTCATCTATTTACCTTTTCAGCCCTCTCATCACCTCTGAACTTTTGTAAATCACTGATTTTTAAAACTATAGTTTCTATAGTTTAACTATAGTCTCAAAAGTTTTATCTTTTCCAGAATGTCATATAATTGAAATCATACAGTGTATAGCTGTTTCAGACTGGCTTTTTCACTTAAAATATGGATATGCACTTACGATTCATGCATGTATTCACATGGCTTGATGGTTCATTGCTTTTTTCCACTAAATAGTATTCCATTACATAGATGTACCATATTTTCTTTAACTACTCATCTTTTAAAGAATACTGTTTGCTTCCAGTTGTTGTTGTTGTTATTGGTTTGGCCAGATTTAATTCAACATTTATGTAAATTTTAATACCAGTAGTTTAATAGTCCATCTCAGTGAATGTCTTTTTTTTGTTAAATCTTTATTGGAGTATAATTGCTTTACAATGTTGTGTTAGTTTCTGCTGTATAACAAAGTGAATCCATTATATGTATACACATACCCCATATCTTCTTCCTCTTGCATCTCCCTCCCACTCTCCTTATCCCACCCCTCTGGGTGGTGACAAAGCACCAAGCTGATCTCCCTGTGCTATTCAGCTGCTTCCCACTGGCTTTCTATTTTACATTTGGTAGTATATATATGTCAGTTTTACCCTTTCATTTCATCCCCATTTACCCTTCCCCCTCCCCATGTCCTCAAGTCCATTTTCTATGTCTGCGTTTTTATTCCTGTCCTTCCCCTAGGTTCTTCAGAACCATTTTCTTCTTTTTTTTAGATTCCATATATATGTGTTAGCGTATGGTATTTGTCTTTCTCTTTCTGACTTACATCACTCTGTATGACAAACTCTAGGTCCATCCACCTCACTACAAATAATTCAATTTCATTTCATTTCTTTCATGGCCAAATAATATTCCATTGTATATATGTGCCACATCTTCTTGATCCACTCATCTCTTCATGGAAACTTAGACAGCTTCCATGTCCCAACTATTGTAAATATTGCGGCAATGAACACTGTGGTACATGTCTCTTCTTGAATTATGCTTTTCTCAGGGTATATGCCCAGTAGTGGGATTGCTGGGTCATATGGTAATTCTATTTTTGGTTTTTTAAGGAACCTCCATACTGTTCTCCATAGTGGCTGTATCAGTTTATATTCCCACCAATAGTGCAAGAGGGTTCCCTTTTCTCCACACTCTCTCCAGCATTTATTGTTTGTAGGTATGTTCATGGTGGCCATTCTGACCACTGTGAGGTGATACCTCATTTTGGTTTTGATTTGCATTTCTCTAATGATTAGTGATGTTGAACATCCTTTCTTTTGTTTGTGGCAATCTTTATATCTTCTTTGGAGAAATGTCTATTTAGGTCTTCTGTGCATTTCTGGATTGGGTTGTTTGTTTTTTTTGATATTGAGCTGCATGAGCTGCTTGTATATTTAGAGATTAATCCATTGTCAGTTGCTTTGTTTCAAACATTTTCTACCATTCTGAGGGTTGTCTTTTCATCTTGTTTATGGTTTCGTTTGCTGTGCAAAAGCTTTTAAGTTTCCTTAGGTCCCATTTGTTTATTTTTGTTTTTATTTCTATTTCTCTAGGAGGTGTCTCAAAAGGGTTCTTGCTGTGATTTATGTCATAGAGTGTTCTGCCTATGTTTTCCTCTAAGAATTTTATAGTGTCTGGTCTTACATTTAGGTCTGTAATCCATTTGGAGTTTATTTTTGTGTATGATGTAAGGAAGTGTTCTAATTTCATTCTTTTACATGTAGCTGTCCAGTTTTCTCAGCACCACTTATTGAAGAGGCTGTCTTTTCTCCATTGTATATTCTTGCCTCCTTTGTCAAAGATAAGGTGACCATATGTGCGTGGGTTTATCTGTGGGCTTTCTATCCTGTTCCATTGATCTATATTTCTGTTTTTGTGCCAGTACTATACCGTCTTGATTACTCTAGCTTTGTAGTATAGTCTGAAGTCAAGGGGCCTGATTCCTCCAGTTCCGTTTCTCTTTCTCACAATTGTTTTGGTTATTCGGGGTCTTTTGTGTTTCCATACAAATTGTAAAATTTTTTGTTCTAGTTCTGTGAAAAATGCCATTGGTAACTTGATAGGGATTGCATTGAATCTGTAGATTGCTTTGGGTAGTATAGTCATTTTCACAATGTTGATTCTTCCAATCCAAGAACATGGTATATCTCTCCATCTGTTTGAATCATCTTTAATTTCTTTCATCCGTGTTGTATAGTTTTCTGCATACAGGTCTTTTGTCTCCTTAGGTAGCTTTACTCCTAAGTATTTTATTCTTTTTGTTGCAGTGGTAAATGGGATTGTTTCCTTAATTTCTCTTTCAGATTTTTTCATTGTTAGTGTATAGGAATGCAAGAGATTTCTATGCATTAATATTGTATCTTGCTACTTTACCAGATTCATTGATTAGCTCTAGCAGTTTTCTGATAGCATCTTTAGGATTCTCTGTGTATAGTGTCATGTCATCTGCAAACAGTGAAAGTTTTACTTCTTCTTTTCCAGTTTGGATTCCTTTTATTTCTTTTTCTTCTCTGATTGCTGTGGCTAAAACTTCCAAAACTATGTTGAATACTAACAGTGAGAGTGGGCAACCTTGTCTTGTCCCTGATCTTAGAAGAAATGGTTTCAGTTTTTCACCACTGAGAACAATGTTGGCTGTGGGTTTGTCATATATGGCCTTTATTATGTTGAGGTAGGTTCCCTCTATGCCCACTTTCTGGATAATTTTTATCATAAATGGGTGTTGAATTTTGTTGAAAGCTTTTTCTACACCTGTTGAGATCATATGGATTTATCCTTGTTGTTAACATGGTGTATCACATTGATTGATTTGCATATATTGAAAAATCCTTTCATTCCTAGGATAAACCCCACTTGATCATGGTGTATGGTCCTTTTAATGTGCTGTTGGATTCTGGTTGCTACTATTTCTTTGAGGATTTATTTATTTTTTTTGTGTGTGTGTGTTATGCGGTCCTCTCACTGTGGCCTCTCCCGTTGAGGAGCACAGGCTCCAGATGCGCAGGCTCAGCGGCCATGCCTCATGGGTCTAGCCGCTCTGCAGCATGTGGGATCTTCCCGGACCGGGGCACGAACCCGTGTTCCCTGCATTGGCAGGTGGACTCTCAACCACTGCACCACCAGGGAAGCCCTCATTGAGGATTTTTGCATCTATATTCATCAGTGATATTGGCCTGTAGTTGTCTTTTTTTGTGATATCTTAGTCTGGTTTTGGTATCAGGGTGATGGTAGCCTCATTGAATGAGTTGGGGAGGGTTCCTCCCTCTGTTATATTTTGGAAGAGTTTGAGAAGGATAGTTGTTAGCTCTTCTCTAAATGTTTGATAGAATTCGCCTGTGAAGCTATCTGGTCCTAGGCTTTTGTTTGTTGGAAGATTTTTAACCATGGTTTTAATTTCAGTACTTTGTGATTGTCTGTTTATATTTTCTATTTCTTCCCAGTTCAGTCTGGGATGGTTGTGCTTTTCTACGAATTTGTCCATTTCTTCCAGGTCGTCCATTTAATGGCATATATTTGCTTGTAGTAATCTCTCATAATTCTTTGTATTTCTGCAGTGTCAGTTGTTACTTCTTTTTCATTTCTAATTCTGTTGATTTAAGTCTTCTCCTTGTTTTTCTTGATGAGTCTGGCTAATGCTTTATCAATTTTGTTTATCTTCTCAAAGAACCAGCTTTTAGTTTTATTGAACTTTGCTATTGTTTCCTTCATTTATTTTTCATTTGCTTCTGATCTGCTGTTTATGATTTCTTTCCTTCTAATAACTTTGGGTTTTTCCTGTTCTTGTTTCTCTATTTGCTTTTGCTGTAAGATTAGGTTGTTTATTTGAGATTTTTCTTCTTTCTTGAGTTAGGATTGTATTGCTATAAACTTCCCTCTTAGAACTGCTTTTGCTGCATCCCATAGGTTTTGGATTGTTGTGTTTTCATTGTCATGTGTTCCTAGGTATTTTTTTATTTCCTCTTTGATTCTTCAGTGATCTCTTGGCTATTTAGTAGTGCATTGTTTAGCATCCATGTGTTTGTATTTTTTACAGGTTTTTTTTTTTCCTGTAATTCATATTTAGTCTCATAACATTGTGGTCAGAAAAGATACTTGATACCATTTCAATTTTCTTAAATTTACCGAGGCTTGATTTGTGACCCAAGATATGATCTATCCAGGAGAATGTTCCATGGGCACTTGAGAAGAAAGTGTATTCTGTTGTTTTTGGATGGAATGTCCTATAAATATCAATTAAGTCTATGTGGTCTAAAGTGTCTTTTAAAGCTTGTGTTTCCTTATTTATTTTCATTTTGGATGACCTGTCCATTGGTGAAAGTGGGTGTTAAAGTCTCCTACTATTATTGTGTTACGTTCGATTTCCCCTTTTATGGCTGTTAGCATTTGCCTTATGTATTGAGGTGCTCCTATGTTGGGTGCATAAGTATTTACAATTGTTATATCTTCATCTTAGATTGATCCCATGCTCATTATGTAGTGTCCTTCTTTGTCTATTATAATGGTCTTTATTTTAAAGTCTCTTTTGTCTTTATGAGTATTGTTACTCCAGCTTTGTTTTGAGTTCCGTTTGCATGGAATATCTTTTTCCATCCCCTCTCTATCAGTCTGTATGTGCCCCTAGGTCTGAAATCGGTCTCTTGTAGACACCATATATATGGGTCTTGTTTTTGTTTCCGTTCAGCCAGTCTGTGTGTTTTGGTTAGAGCATTTAATCTATATGCATTTAAGGTAATTATCGATATGTTTGTTCCTATTACCATTTTCTTAATTGTTTGGGTTTTGTTTTTGTAGGTCTTTTCCTTCTCTTGTGTTTCCTGCCTAGAGAAGTTCCTTTAGCATTTGTTGTAAAGCTGGTTTGTGGTACTGAATTATCTTTAACTTTTGCTTGTCTGTAAAGGTTTTAATTTCTCTGTCAAATCTGCATGAGATCCTTCATGGGTAGAGTAATCTTGGTTGTAGGTTTTTCCCTTTCATCACCTTAAATATGTCCTGCCACTCCCTTCTGACTTGCAGAGTTTCTGCTGAAAGATCAGCTGTTAACCTTATGGGGTTTTCTTGTATGTTATTTGTTGCTTTTCCCTTGCTGCTTTTAATATTTTTTTCTTTGAATTTAAATTTTGATAGTTTGAATAATATGTGTCTTGGCATGTCTCTCCTTGGATTTATCCTGTATGGGATTCTCTGTGCTTCCTGGACTTGATTGACTATTTCCCTTCCTATGTTAGGGAAGTTTTCAATTGTAATCTCTTCAGATATTTTCTCAGACCCTTTCTTTTTCTGTTCTCCTTCTGGGACCCCTTTAATTCAATTGTTGGTGTGTTTAATGTTGTCCCAGAGGTCTCCCAGACTGTCCTGAATTATTTTCATTGTTTTTTCTTTATTCTTATCTATGGTAGTTATTTCCACTACTTTATCTTAGTTCACTTATCTGTTCTTCTGCCTCAATTATTCTGCTGTTAATTCCTACTAGAGTATTTTTAATGTCATTTATTGTGTTGTTCATTAATGTTTGTTTGCTCTTTTGTTTTTCTAGGTCCTTGTTAAATGTTTCTTGTATTTTCTCCATTCCATTTCCACGATTTTGGATCATCTTTACTATCGTTACTCTGAATTCTTTTTCAGGAAGACTACCTATTTCCTCTTTATTTGTTTGTTCTGGTGGGTTTTTACCTTGCTCTTTCAGCTACTGCATATTTCTCTGTTTTCTCCTTTTGTTTAATTTACTGTGTTTGTGGTTTGCTTTTCACAGGCTGAAAGTTCGTTGTTCCCATTACTTTTGGTGTCTACCCCCAGTGGGTGTGGTTGGTTCAGTGGCTTGTGTAGGCTTCCTGGTGGAGGGGAGTTGTTCCTGTGTTCTGGTGGGTGGGGCTGTAGCTTGTCCTTCTGGTGGGCAGGGCCATGTCCAGTGGTGTGTTTTGGAGTGTCTGTGAACTTAGTATAACTTTAGGCAGCCTCTCTGCTGATGGGTGGGTTTGTGTTCCTTTCTTGCTAGTTGTTTGGTGTGGAGCATCCAGCAATCGAGCTTGCTGGCCGTTGGGTGGAGCTGCGTCTTAGTGTTGAGGCAGAAATATCTGGGAGAGCTCTCACTGATTGATATTATGTGGGCCTGGGAGGTTTCTGGTAGTCCAGTACCTCGGAGGCTCAGGCCTGACACCTGGCTTGAGCACCAAGACCCTGCCAGCCACACGGCTCAGAAAAAAGGAAGAAAGAAAACAAACAAACAAACAAAAAAACAAAACCCAAGAAAAACAAAACCAAGAAAAGGACAGAACCCTAGGACAAATGGTAAAAGCAAACCTATACAGACAAAATCACGCAAAGAAGCATACACATACACACTCACAAAAAGAGAAAAAGGAGAAAAGAAAAAATATATATATATATATAAAATAAAGGAAGAGTGTAACCAAACCAATAAACAAATCCACCAATGATAATAAGCACTAAATACTAAACTAAAATAAACATAAAACCAGAAACAAGTTAGATGCATAAAGCAAACCCCAAGTCTACTGTTTCTCCCAAAGTCCACCACCTCAATTTTGGGATCATTCGCTGTCTATTCAGTATTCTTCAGATGCAGGGTTTATCAAGTTGATTGTGGGGATTTAATCTGCTGCTTCTGAGGCTTCATTGAGAAATTTCCCTTTCTCTTCTTTGCTTGCACAGCTCCTGGGGTTCAGCTTTGGTTTTTGCCCTGCCTCTGTGTGTAGGCCACCCTCAGGAGTCTGTTACCAGCCCAGACAGGAGGGCGTTAATGCAGCAGCTGATTAGGACTCTCTTGGTCACTCAGGCCAGGGGGAGGGATGGGTATGATAGTCATAATTGGAATGTGGGGTGAGCCTGAGGCGGCTGAGGCAAGCATGACATTGTAACAGCCTGAGGCGCGCCATCTGTTCTCTCAGGAAAGTTGTCCCTGGATCACGGGACCCTGGCCGTGGCATGCTGCACAGGCTTCTAGGGGTGGTGTGGATAGTTACGTGTACTTTCACATAGCATTCTTGGTGGCAGTGGCAGCAGCATTAGCGATTCATCCCCCTCTCTGGGGTCTGAGCTGATAGCTGTGGCTTGTGCCCTTCTCTGGAGCTCATTTAGGCCGTGCTCTGCCTTCTGTGGACACACTGGGAAGGAATCCCCTCTCCTTGCTCACCCTGAAACAAAGGTCTCTTGCCTCTCTGGTAGGTCCAGACTTTTTCCCGGACTCCCTCCTGGCTAGCTGTGGCATGGTAGCCCCCTTCAGGCTGTCTTCACGCAGGCAACCCCAGTACCCTCCCTGGGGTCTGATCTCTGGAGCCCAAGCCTCAGCTCCCAGCCAACACCTGCCCTGGCGGGTGAGCAGACAAGCCTCTCAGGTTGGTGAGTGCTGGTCGGCACTGATCCTCTGTGTGGGAATGTCTCCACTTTGCCCTCTGCACCCCTGTTGCTGTGCTCTCTTCCGTGGCTCTGAAGCCTCCCCCACCACCCACCCCCTGTCTCCATCAGTGAAGGGGCTTCCTAGTGTGTGGAAATATTTCCTCCTTCACAGCTCCCTCCTAGAGGTGCAGGTCCCATCCTTATTCTTTTGTGGTTGTTTTTTTCTTTTTTCTTTTGCCCTACCCAGGTACGTGGGGATTTTCTTGCCTTTTGGGAAATCTGAGGTCTTCTGCCAGCATTCAGTAGGTGTTCTGTAGGGGTTGTTCCACAAGTAGATGTATTTGTGGGGAGGAAGGTGTTCTCCACATCTTACTCTTCCACCATCTTGAAGGTCTCCTTGCTTCCAGTTTTTGACAATTGTAAATAAAGCTTCCTATAGACATCCATGTGCAGGTTTTTATGTGGACATAATTTTTTTAATAAGTTAGATAAACATCAAAGAGCATGATTGGTAGATTCTATGGTAAGAGTATGTTTAGCTTTGTATGGAAATGTCAAACTATATTATTGCACTAGCTTTGACTTCCAGTACAGTGTTGGATAGAAGTGGTGAAGGAAGACATCATTGCCTGTTTCCAAGTATCTTAGTGGGAAAGCATCCAATCTCTGACCATTAAGTATAATGTTAGCTAGTTGTTTTTTGTAAATGTTCTTTATCAAGTTGAGGGAATTCCTCTATTTCTGGTTTTCCAAGAGTTTTATCATGAATGGGTATTGGAGTACATCAATGATTTTTGTGCACAAATCTATATGATTATTACAGCCTTAGCTGGTTAATATTATGGGTTGCATTGGATGATTTCTGAATGTTGACCCTGACTTGCTTACCTGAATAAATCTTATTTGGTCTTGGTATATAATTCTTCTTATACATTGTTGGATTCAATTTACTAATATTTTGTTGAGGACTTTTGTATCTATGTTTAAGAGAGATTCTGATCTGTGTTAGGGTAATGCTGGCCTCACAGAATGAGTTGTGAAATGTTCCCCTTTTTTCTATTTTCTGGAAGAGACTGAGGCAATTGGTATTATTTTTCCCTGAGATGTTTGGTAGAATTTACCACTGAAAACATCTGGGCCTTGTATTTTATTGTTTTGAAAGTTATTAATCATTGATTCTAATTCTTTAATATGTATAGGGCTATCAATTACCTATTTCTCCTTGTATAAGTTTTGTTAATTTGTGTCTTTCAAGGAATTGGTCTTTTTCATCTAAATGATAAAATTTGTAGTCATAGAGTTAGTCATAGTATTCCTTTAATTATCCTTTTAAAGTCCATGGGCTAAGTAGTGATGATTTCTCTTTCATTTCTGATATTAGCAATTTTGTCTTCTTTTTTTGTCTTGGTTAGCCTAGCTAGAGTTTTATGAATTGTATTTGTCTTTACAAAGGGCCAGCTATTGCTCACATGCTTGCTCTTATTTTTATTTTTCACAACCTTCTATAAGCTCTTTATCATCTTACTTAAATTTGCTAGTTTTCCCTTTTCTCAGGAGATTCACTGAGGGGCCTCTTGGTGCTTCCATGTGTGATAATAGAGATACATAGGCTGTTGCACCAGTCAAATTCTAGTAAGAGCAAGGTAAGTAGGGACTCACATCTCACTGATGAAGGTTTGATGACATCTCCCAGAAAGAAATATAGACCTCTGGAAGTGTTGGCTGATGGTGAGGGGACTCTAGAAAGGCTGGTGGAAAAGAAACATGATGAGTATTAACTGTGATTTTGAGACTGTGGCTTTTAACACTAATTCTTCCATTTTAAGGCTTTTTGGAGACTGTGCTTGGTTACCACCCTTATCTGTCAGTAACAGAGCTTACATGGTGGGGCACAGCAAACTCTGACTCGTATGAAGAGTCGACACATTTATCAGTTTTTAGACTGGTGTTATATATGTATGTTTCCTTCTACAATGTAATTCTCATCTTCGGGACTTCTCAATACCCTCCAATAAATAGGATGCAAGCATATGGAATTATAGAATCCACTGTTTAAAAAGGAATCATCTATTAGTTAAGACAGAAAAGGAGCTTAATATTGTACATGCCCCTTGTCGAAACCATAAATACATCCTCTATTTTCCTTTAGCAAATATTTTTGAATAAATCTTCCAAAAATACCATGGCAGAACACCTTTGCACATAATAAGGGCCTCTATTATGTATCATGAATAGTATTATATAATGAGATGAATAAAGAGTGGATGAAAACCCAAATTGATGATGACTCAATTGGAATGATTTATGACCAAAACTAATAAGTGCTTTTTAGCTTGAAATTGAGTGAATCCCCATTAAATAATTATAATAAGTTTCCTGCTGTACATTATATCTGACTAGTCAAAATATAAATCTGGGTATGATTTGCTTGGTTTACCTTTAATCTATTAATTAAACATTGTCTAATCCGTGAAATATAGGATGCTTTTGGCAGCTGTGCCCCATAGGATTTAATTCCTGAAATGATTAAATTCCAATCTACTAGCTATCCAATTAATTGTGCTTCAGCATTAATCAGATGCTCTGCAGATTTCTCTGGTTTCCATCCTATTTCCAGAAACAGAAACTGTAATGCAGATTTTTATGAATGTATACAGAAACTAGGAACCTAATCTTTGCAAAGGCTGATCAAGTGAAGAAAAAAAAAAACTCATATTTTTGAAAATTACTACTGTGTTTATTTTGAATGCTTGGTCTCTTTCAAATTTCGATTAACTCCAAATATATTTACTGTCTGTGGCCATATGAATCCTTAGCAGTTTTGACTTTTCAAATATTTTGACTCTTCTCAATTTGACTTATGGCATATGACTAAGTACCCTGATATTTATATATTAAATATTAGCAAAGCTAATTTCTTTATTCATTTTTTGATCAAGTAAATGTAAACACCAGTTTTATACTTCATTTCATTTCAATTGTCCCTCTAGTAGTATAGTAACAAGGGTTCGAGAATTCTATGATAGATAGAAATGACTTACAAAATAGGAGATAATTATATTTTTTGCATAAAATAAAACTCTAAGAATAATTGTACCCAAAAGTTTTCATTACAAAATTTATATTTACTATTAAATTGTTCAATACAAGAAAATATGCTAAGACCATAACATGTATGGATGTGCCTGTAAGAAACCTAAACTTTTTAATGAACAGTTTCTGGCTGCAGGAAGTTAGTTTTGCCCTTTTTCAGCAATTTTGACTGACAGCATCTGTATAAGTGGACAAATTAGTCACTATAAACAAATACTAAACTGACCTGAATTCTATAGTTAGAAGTGATAAGACTTGAAAGAGATGGCTTGGAAGATATGTGGAAGACTTTTAGCATATCAGAAGGATGTTTACACTTAAATTGTCTGCATGTAAGAAGAAGGTTTATATTTACATAAAAGTAAATTGTTTTGGATTAAATATATTAATAGACTAAAGCTACCTGTACAGAATTTTATTTTTACTTTCAGTTTATTGTAGTCTGAACCAAGGTGGTATGTAATCACACACCAGAGGAGTGTGGCAAAACACCTCTTTTATACATGCTTTAAATTAGAAAGATCAGTGAAATAAATACATTTAAAGTTTTGATATTTACCCGATTTGATGACTACTTTGGGGTTTCATTTGGAGTGTCCAAATGTATTTGCGTAAGAAGGTAGAAGTCAAGAGAATTGGTTCATGTATGGCCCTAGAAGCATCTAGCATAAAGGGAAAGATCTAAAGCTAAACTCAAGTTTTATAGGTCATCGATATTTATATGCAAGGGATGATTTAGAGTCATAATTCTTGAGATTGAGCCCCATAAGGCTGCCTAAAACTACACTCAGAGTACCTCCATCTCAGCTGCTGTTCTCTGCCATTCTTTGCTCCGTCTTCTCAGCGTCTGAACTCTTGCCATTTATGAATTATTCCCATGAGGGAAAAGTAGTGTTGGACTGACCTCAAAGAGCTTCTTTCTCTTCAGGATACTTACTCCTCAAGTCCTGGCTTCAAACAGAAATTTGCATTTTCGTTTGTCAGTATTTTGCCCAGATTTTATTTTTGCTTGTTTGTTTGTAAACAGGATAACTTGCAAAAAGGTTCTTTATCATTGTCAGATGCTGAAATCCCTCTCTCAGATGTTTACATCTATCTCTCAATAGGTTCTGAATTGGGCAGAGAAGAGATGGATCATTTTTAGGGTCTCCCAAAATGTAATTTAAAAGTAGAGATGAAAATTTATGAAATAAGCTGAAGAAAACTAGATGGAGAAAATATTAGAGACAGGAATGGGCAAGCTGGAGCATTTAGTCTAGTGTGAAAAATAATGGTTCCTGGAATTTTGGTGAGATTTAAGAGTTATACATGGAAGAATCAGTTGTACTTACTTTAAGGTAAACATCACAATATAAAAAACGTGTAATACAATAGCTTCCAATGCTAATTTGTTTTAAAAATGCATTCTCTCTGTAAATAAAAACTATTTTCTCTACAAATAAAATAAAAAATTTTCTCTATATAAAATTTGAATTGTTATATACATTAACTGTTTTAATATTTAAGAGAATGTTTGTTCATATGGTACCAAAAGCGTATTAGAGTTCAATCAGCAAAGAGAGAAAAAATGGGAACTTCTTAAGGACAGTGATACAGTTCTTACTTTGCTTTGTGCTGGCCTTACAAATCTCATAACCTACCACGACCCTTTCATAAAATAAATCAAATGAGCATCAACCCATGTTTTTTTAACCTTAGAATACTTTGCTATTTATTTTAATTGAATATTGACACTTCTCATAGCATTGGTATTATTGGTTCAATAATTTATAGAAATCATCACTGGACAATTGTTACTGTTGTTGCTGCTGAAGTTATGGAAAAAAACCAAGCAATCCTTAATCTGCGTATTACAGTCATAAATTTGTTTGTGCCTTCAAGTATACAAGATTCTTCTCATCTACACCTTTTGTTTGACCTTACAAGTGACTAAAATTAATGAATAATAACAAACTTGTATTTCCAAAAAGATTTCCAAAGCTTTAACTGATCTTTCTGGAATTCCCAAAGATTATTTCATGAGCCTCTGCTATATCTTCTAGGAATTCTTGACCAAGATAAACCCTAAAGAAGCTGTCATGAATTTGAGTGTCTGTTCTACGTAAAAGATATGCAAATCAAAGCATTACCAAAATGCATTAAGTGCTCCACTGCAAAACTTCATGAATCAAACATGGGCTGAGTCACACTGAATTCTATTTCATAATGCTGTGGTTTATTTACTCTTACAAAAACACAAAGAATTTAACAGATCCTCAAAAACATAGGTCTGGAAAAGAGTAGTGTTACTTTCCAAGAAACTTACGATTTTGAGAGGGGAAGAACAAACACCCAGATAAGTGATTGACTTACTTAAGGCCAACTCATGCCTTAATGTTGTAGAAGGAAACAGCATCTTGATTTGTTTCCTGTACTGGGTTCACTTGAGCTGATTATATGGAAATGGCAGGACAGGAAAATGAAGAAAAGAAAGGTGAGTTTTCATTTCAACCTCCAATGACACTTTGCAGAGACGTTATGCTAAGCATTTTTAGACATGTAGTTAAACCATTTAAGGTTAATCTAGGATGCTAAGAGTAGCCAGTTTTTGAGATTATGTGACAGGTGTCAGAGTGATAGTAGCCAGGAAAAATAAAGGCTAATAATACATTTTTATTTCATGGTGATTAAAAAATTAGAAAAGAAAATAAGAGTTCATAATAATGAGTCAAATGTTTTGCATCTTTTGCGTTCTCAGTTTATATCCGTATTAAGATAAGAGCATACCACTTTAGAAGTAGGTATATTACTAGACATTGTCAAGCTCAACCTGCTTATTTCATAAAATACTGCATCTGGTATTTCAAGAAAGGTTTGTGACACTTCTCTCCCCATCATATGGCATAAAAAATTCTGTATTAGAAAGCTTTCTGTTTTGGTGTTGATAAATTAAAATAGCAGCTTGCCTAACATTCCCTTGCTTATTGGCTTTGTTATCTCTCTTGTGTCTGGTTATTTTCCTGTAAATTTGAGAGTTTAAAAAATACCATTCTATTTTCTTATAGATTTCATGTTGAAAACTGACTTAACGCCTCCCAGCAAAACTAATTGTGTTATTGTCATTCACATAAGAGCTACCATTTCTCACTATTGAAATGTCCTCTTTGGGCACCAAGAATTCCTTCTCCTGCAACCTTCCCATTTAAAATCAATCCCATTTTAGAGACAGAGTATTAGAAGGTAATTCTCCATATAATTGAGGATTTTACACTTGAACTAATTTTACCAACATGATTTGGAAGATATCTTGTTTAAATAGGGGAAAACTTCAAACCTCCCTTTGTATAAATCTCCACTACATAATCCTAGTATTCTTTGTGTTAAACATAAAAATTAATATAAGGAAAACCTAAAGATTTACCGAGCCATTTCTTCTATTATTTATACAACTATATATACATATGTTAATACATATTTATATTTATATCTATATCTTTGAATATAAATATATAAAAAAATTATCTATTCATATGTATAGATATCCTTGTACCTACTAAATTTAATCACTTAGAAGTGAATAGCAGAGAGTAATTCTCAGGTGAGAGTCAATTGAAACAAGCCAGCATAAACATGGGAAGATAAGACACTTTAAGATAAGAAAGATTAAAGCAGGAAGTTGAAGACAAGGATACATTTTTAAGTCACTGTGGAGTAGTAGAAAAAGTGTAGGGAGACTTTGATCAATGACAGTGATGAAAAAGTGAGGATCTTCAATCAAAACCCCCCAAAGCACTCTATATGCTTGGAAAAATAAATACTAAAGCCTGGCCAATTCGGATTAGAGGCATAAAAACCCTAATAGATATAAATGAAAATGCAGCATCAGACAATCCACCTATTTTCTGATGATGCAGACATCTTATTTTCACTCTACATTTCAAATGGTGATCAAAAAGTACCTTAATAAATATAAATGAAAAACTAGGATTCGTATCTAGTTATTTTCTGACTCATTTCATTTTTATTCCTTCTTTCCAATGATGACCAGAAATACATGGAGAATTGGATTGATTTTATAAAGGAACAGGGTTGTCTATATCTGTTGATCCTTTGAAGCTATTCCAAACAATCATGTATTTTCAGAGCTTTTACTCTTTTAGAAAAGACAAAATAGTTTAAGTGATACAATTTTTTATTTATTATTTTCAAGCACTATTATTGGAGGTAAAAATGAATGTATAGATAAATATACAGAGGGTTGATATTTTGGAACATTTATTATATGCAAGGAACTGTTCTAGGAGCTTTGTGTGTTTCATCCTGAGGACAAGACTTAATGAAGTGAGTAATATTATATTGTACCAAATTTATACAGTTAAAATCATAGGGTCCTAAGATGTTATTTGTCAAAGGACACACAACTAGTAAGTAGTGAAGCCAGGATGCACACTTAGGGAGTTTGGCTGTAGGGTCCAAATTCTGTTTTTATGTACTCCATTTCTTTCTCTCTCTCTCTGTCTCTCTGTATGTGTGTGTGTGTGTGTGTGTGTGTGTGTGTATATATATATATATATATATATATATATATATATATATATATATACATAAACCAAAGTAAGTGGAGAGGAGTGGTAGAGGAGTTCACTGAAATTCACATATCCTGAGTCTAAAACTAAAACTAAACTAAAACCTTTACTGATCTCCTCTCCCAATCTGAAAAAAGAAATTATAATGACACTTTCTCTAACTTATTATGCACTGAAAATTGCAGAAGAGGAAATTCACTTCAAGTTTAGAACCATATGTAACATGGAATTACATAGGGAAAAATAAAACTAAAAACTGACAGATATTATAGGAAGAGAGATATTAACTCGATCATTCATTCAGTTTTCAAACTTAAAAAAAAAAACTCCATGAAGATTATGATTAGACAGATTTTACTTTTAATAGTCATTGTAGGTATGATTCCATGTAGGCCAGGGTTTCTCAACCTGAGCATAATTGACATTTTGAGCCAAATAATTATTTGTGTGAGGGGCTGTCTTTTGCATTGGAGTATGTTTAGCAACATCCTGGGTCTTTATCCTCTAGATGTCAGTAGTACCCCTCCCCAGTGTGACATCCAAAAATGTCTTCAGATTTTGCCAAGTATTACATAGAAGGCAAAATTGCCTGTGGCTGAGAACCAATGGTCTACACCACTGGAGTGGACTGCTCAATGGTATCACTTTGGCAAAGTCTGCTAACCTGTGGGAGATTTATACTCAGTCCTCTGACAAAAACTCTGTAAGTCTGACACATTCACCCATTTACAACAAGATCACTTGTGGTGACAATCACAACTTTTTAAATGACACAATTTGGTTTGCTCACATAATTGAGAGGTAACAGGCTGTGGTAATTAGTCCAATTGGACATGAATGTTTCGTCAGAAAAAAAAAAAAAAATTGAAGTACTTTCATGTCACATGTCATGTGAAAATTCCCTCTGAGTATGAGAGTAATGAATAATACATATGAGATAAAACACGCTCTGACTCTGGTTCACAGACCTGAGATCCAAAGAGAGGCACAGTACTATTACAGACTTGCTAATCATCAAACCCAAATCATTTAAGCTTCAGGCCTTACATAGACCAAAACATAACTATTAGGCATTAATGAAATACAATTTAGCAGGCTGAGAGCCAACACAAAGTAACAAAAGAATTCATTAAAAAAGAAGGAAGTTAATGTGAAAGGTATTTTGGCTATGAGTAATTTTCCAGAATTAATTTATATTGTGTGGCAACTTAGATCTTTAGAAACAGTCTTTAAAATAAGACTTACATGGGCTTCCCTGGTGGCGCAGTGGTTGAGAATCCGCCTGCCGATACAGGGGGCACGGGTTCGTGCCCCGATCCGGGAAGATCCCACATGCCGTGGAGTGGCTAGGCCCATGAGCCATGGCCACTGAGCCTGCGCGTCTGGAGCCTGTGCTCTGCAACGGGAGAGGCCACGACAGTGAGAGGCCTGCCTACCACAAACACACAAAAATAAAATAAGACATTTTGTAACGTCATTTTACTATTATATACTATGTAAGACTAACCAGATGTGGTTCCTGACCTTTAAAATCCTGCTGTTTTAAAATCTTGGCATTTCTATTAGACATTTAAAAATCTTTGTTTTTAATTATATATTGTATTCAAACAATTTATTTTCTATGCACCCAGATGATGTGATGATGAGTAATCTTAGAAAATTGAGGAAGAAAAGCACATTTTATTTTTAAAAATCAAATCAAACAATAATTTTTGAATAGAATTTAAACTGTTTTTGCAATTGTAAAACATGGTTTCTGCTCTGCCTCTGTTACCTCTAAGGTATATGACTTTGACTCACCAAATAGTTTTCTGTAAATTGGTGATAATAAGATTTGGCCTACATATTTCACAAGGTTATTTTGGAAATCATATTAAAAGTATAAGAAATCACACTGTCAACAATAAAACTAATTAGTCTTCTTAGGGCATTTACTTCTTTCAGAATCTGTCCAAAATGATTCAGTTGCCTCATGAAAGTAAGTGGAATTAACCATGAATTATTAGTGATCATTCACAACTCAAGGGCAAT
This sequence comes from Kogia breviceps, assembly GCF_026419965.1. Classification (NCBI taxonomy): domain Eukaryota; kingdom Metazoa; phylum Chordata; class Mammalia; order Artiodactyla; family Physeteridae; genus Kogia; species Kogia breviceps. The sequence goes on along the minus strand of NC_081311.1, from coordinate 161,794,480 downwards.
AGGATTCCAAATCAAGATTCAGGAAGATAGTAAATTTCCATTCATGCTTTTACACAAGGGTTGATGTGGGTCATTTTATAATGAAAAACAGAAATATTTTCAGGGAGCAGTAGTACACATTTGGGACGGGCACACAGTTTTTCTACTAGTACTTGTTCAGTAAACTAATCTTTTCTCCTTTAATGCCCAAAAGGACAGAAAATAAAAATCCATTTTTGCCATTACTATTATAATGAGGAAGAAATTTTTGTTTTTGTGTTTTGTTTTAACTACAATTACTTACAGAAAGTTGTGGCAGTGAATAAAGTTGATAAGTTTGGGAGTGAAGAGTTCAGAAACAAATATACATATATATGCATACATATATATATTTTATGTATATGTATGTTTATATATGTGTGTATATATATATATACATACATATATAAAATATATATAGTGTTTTCACTATATCATTTTTTGGTAGATGTTTTGTTTTGCATATTGCATGAATTTATAGAGATTCAGGATCATTTAATTTTTTTTTTTTTTTTTTTTTTTTTTTTTTTTTGCGGTATGCGGGCCTCTCACTGTTGTGGCCTCTCCCGTTGCGGAGCACAGGCTCCGGACGCACAGGCTCAGCGGCCATGGCTCACGGGCTTAGTTGCTCCGCGGCATGTGGGATCTTCCCGGACCAGGGCACGAACCCGTGTCTCCTGCATCGGCAGGCGGATTCTCAACCACTGCGCCACCAGGGAAGCCCATAATTTAATTTTTTTGATGCACAACTTTGTGTGAATGTGATGGAAGACTAAGTGAAGAAGTTTTAATCTTTTTGGCTTTATTTGTTTCTTTTATTTTTTTCAGACTTGAAGTTTTTTACTCAAATAATACTGATCTTTATATGTCATTTATTTGCCTATTATGCTAGGGATTTAAGATCTCTGAGATAAAGTTTCACTTTATCATTTTGAACAATTTTTTCCCCATTTTGCATAGAGTTTCCCAATGCCAACAGTTGTTGATGTCTCTAGGAACAGATGGCTTGTGGGAGGATTGTTGAGTGAGATATTCTGCATCGTGGTCCCAAGACTGCACAGTTGCTGTTGGAAAGGTTACAGAAATAACAACTGGTATAAAAGAAGTTGAGAACTGGAGAGTGAAAATAGCCAGACAACTGTATGGAGAATATCCAAATTAAAAGACTTTTTGATGAAATCTTGACATTTCTTACAGAAGAAAATGCAGTGATTGCAGGAAGTTTGGATGGTTTTAAGGTGGTTGACATTGGCAACGCTTTTTATATCTATACTTTAACAAGTTTCACAATTCAGCTTGAGAATGATGAATATGTGGGAGACTCTATAGCAGAACTTTTTTTTTTAATGTTCTTGGGTTAGAGATAATGGATTTGTTCATTCCCATTTGCACATGATGTTCCTAGTTAAACTAAAAGTATTATTTTTCTTCCATTCAAAAAAATGAAGTGGTTAAGGAAAGAAGTTATTCTTTATCACTTAATTAAGGCATGCTTTGTCAGAAAAAACAGTAATATTTGGAAAATGAGACAAATAGTGTGACCCCTGGTTAAAGCAATAGATATTCCAAGTATGGGGAATTCAGGTGTGAGTTAGGAAAGCATTTGGCACACATTTCTGGGATTCCCAGTGTTCAGTAGCATCTCTCATGAATGTGTCATAAGTTCCTTTCAAATCTCAGCTTATTACATGTTCGACTAGATGTGTCAATAGATATGGCTTAATTTTTTTAACCTTTTCCTTACTTATCTCCTACTGTTGCCCCCATCAATTAAAGCCCAGTGAATGAAATTGTTAGCACTTCCATTCATTTATCTGAGTATTTAAAAGTGAAAGAAAGCACACAGTAAATATAGTATTTAATTATATAAGTAAATATGCATTGTTTCTATTATATGATGTCAATTAAATCATACCAACTCTTAGATTTCAATATGGTAAAAAGTACTATTAGTGGATATTTGGATCTACAAGTACATTATATTAGGGCTCATAAAGAAGCTATAACAGCTATATAACTTAATTAGCATTAAGAAGAGTTAATTTATGAGCCCCAACTGTCTTTTCTACTTCTCTCCTTCCTACTTTTTATATCCTTATATACCTCTTCATCTTTCTTTCTTTCTTTTATTTTGTGGAGAGGAGTTTTAAAAATTATTCTCTTAGCAACTTCAAAAAGGCAATACATTATTATTAACTACAGTCACCATTCTGTATATTATGTTCCCATGACATTTATAACTAGAAGTATGTACCTTTTGACCCCCTTCACTCATTTTACTCATCCCCCACCCTCCACCTCTAGCAACCGCCAATCTCTTCTCTGTATCTACAGGCTTTTTGTTTGGTTTGGTTTTGGTTTTAAATTCCACATATAAGTGAGATCATATGGTGTTTGTCCTGTTCTGACTTATTTCACTTAGCATTATGCTCTCTAGGTCCATCCATGTTTTGCAAATGGCAAGATATCTTTGTGTGTGTGTGTGTGTGTGTGTGTGGCTGAATAGTATATGACTGTATGTGTGTTTGTGTATCTTCTTTATCCACTCATCCATCAATAGATACTTATCCTCTTCTTTCTAATAATCCCAAAAGACAGGGACAACACCATAATGTATATATATACTGAAATTTAAAACATGTCTATTTCTTTCTTTGAAATGAGAAGACAATATAAAAAGACTTAAAAAAAAAACAAAACAAAAAAACCCAATACAACTCATAATGGGTTCCTGGTCATACACAGCCTGGAAACAAGCACAGCCTGGGAGCATGAAAGGGGGACTGGTAGTCTGCATATATCAACTGTTTAAAACCTTATAAGACAGCTATTAAATATCTGTCTGATCATCAATTGATTGGTTTGCTTCAGGGAAGGATAAATGGACATTTCAAATTCACCATCCCCGTTCCACAATGAAATTAAATGGGCAAGCCAACATAACATATGTTATAATCTGTACTGATAGAAATTCTACTGGAGTTTCTCATGGCATTTTAGTTTGGGCCATTTCACTCCATAGCCAATTTTCAAAACTTTCTTCCCCATATATCTTGACATTAATTTTAGGGAAGGATACACAAAATCAGAGTGAAATATAGAGAGTGAAGTGGGAGAGAGGATTTTTTGTCATTGTTTTTTAAATAAATAAGTTTCATTTCTTAGAGCACTTTTAGGTTTAGAGAAAAATCGAGTGGAAAGTACATAGAGTTTCTGTTTATTCCCTGTCCTCGCCCAGCCACTGCCACATTCACCAACCCCATTCCAGTTTCCTCTGTTATTAGCGTCTTGCATTGGTGTGGTACATTTGTTACAGTTGATGAACCATTATTGATATATTATTAACTAAAGTCCATAGTTTACATTACATTACTTTGTGTTGTACATATCTAGGGGTTTTGCCAAGTGTATAATGTCATGTACCCACCATTATGATATTATACAGAAGAGTTTCACTGCACTAAAAATCAACTGTGCTCCACTTATTCATCCCTTCCCCCAGCCTCCCAGCTCCTGCCAACTGCTGATCTTTTATTGTCTCAATAGTTTTACCTTGGGAGAAAAAGGATTTTAATTCAGATACCTCTTTATGTTAAACGTTTTTTTTTCCTGAAGGATATTTCAATTTTAAATAGAAATGGCACAAAGTTCAAAAAATTATTTGAGGAGAACCAGCTGTGTTAAACATTTGCTTAGGACTTAAATGTGTGAATTGGTGTGGCTAATTTATTTTTAAAAAAATAGGAAATATGAGCTAATGATGATAATATAGACTTAATGGTAGATTTAATTGTAGCAATTAAAAAACCCATGCCTCCGGGAAATGCTTTCATTTTGTTGGTTGTTTTTGACTGATGCTTTAGTAATCCAGATACAACTTACAGTACCAAAGTCTCTTTCTAACCTAAATGTAATGATTTCTACATTTAGTTTATGGTTGGGTCCATTTGGAAAATCAATAGTGATCAGAGCAGAGGAGATTGGGGCCAAAGATATAAGTGGCAGATGGTCACAAAATACTTCCTTTATAATATAGAATGGCTAAGCAAAGTAAAGGACAGCCAGGGGGAGCAGAAAGAATTTTTAGATGGGAACAAGCAATGTGATGCAGTTTCAAACTCATAACTGATTGTTTCTTTTATAAAGCAATTTCCAATAATTCTCTGTAGAATTTTAAAGCCTCTTAAATATTGTACCCAGGGGAGGAAACTATTTTTGCATTGGCAGCTCTTCCAAGAATGAAATTTTGGCAAACTCAGCTCTATTCCCTTGCTATGCAGTACATGGTAATGTTAATTATGACTGTATTGAAAATGATCCGCTTAGTATAGTACTAAATGTGCTCTAATTCAAAAATGAATTCAAATTCCATAAAACTCAACAATAAAGCTGAACACATTTTTCTTCTTTTATTGATAATGGTTTTGTCATACTTAAATTGCTTTTTTATTTTTATACCTAGTGTTTAAAGGTTTGTCATCACTTATTTCTAAAGATAAAAACATTTATTATGTTAGAAAATCTATTAGGTATTTTATAGGAAACTAAGAAATAGTCATGACAATTTCAAGACTCTAGAGTTTACCTAATTTTCAGTCTGAGAAAGGAGCAAAATTATTACATATTTGCTATATCGAGGACTGCAACTCTAAAAGGTTTTGCATATTAACTCTTAAATTCTGCTTTACACAACAGATGATGCATATTCACTCATTGTAACATCATTAGAGTAGTCCCCAATTTTGTTAAGTAATAGTACTCAACCCCTCATGATTGAAAATCTATTTATTGAATAGAAAATATTAAATAAAGATCTAAAGAAGCATTTAAAATACTCAGTGGAAATTAAGATTTTAAGTACTTTTTAAAAAGATGTAAATTTCAAAAGCAAGTTACACGTACCCTATTCAATTAAATGTTAGCATTTAAAAAATAATTAAGCATGCCATATTTTTCAAGGATAACTACAGTGTAAGTCCCACAACATACAGCTGATCCTTGGACAAAAGGGGTTTGAACTGCACAGATCCACTTACAGGAAGATTTCTTTTTCAATAGAGATAAAGCCTGACCTCTATATTTGGGGTTTTCTCATCTACAGATTCAACCTATGTGGGATTGAAATGGTTGACTCTGCAACTACGCAGATACAGAGGGAAGACTGTACCAAGCCATTTTATATAAGTTAATTGAGTATACACGGATCTTGGTTATACCTGAGGGCTTTTGGAACCAAACCCCCAAGGATACCAAGGGACGACTGTAGTATAGCGAAAATCCACAGTAAGAAGTGAATTGTAAATGAGACTGAACGGAATGGAGATCCAAAGCTAGAGTTTGAACATCATTAGGTTAAGCCAAAATTGTAAATTTCTTCTCCAAAATGCATGCTCCTTAAGATAATGAGAAATCAACTTGTGTCTGTATCTAAGTATTTAAAAAATATGAGAATAATATGCAGTGATTCTCCCTTGTAAATTAACATCAAATATTAGAATATTAACCACTTTAAAGATATGTCTGAATGAAGATTCTCTTGACAAATAATAGTATGTGGGTTGAAAGAGCAGACAGACAACATTTGAATAAATCAAACAAGATTTACTCATCCAAACAATTAAAAAGTATGCTATTATAGCCAAGATGTAAAGAAAGAATGGACACTTTTTAAGGGTGGCAAAAGATTTCCAGCCCCCAAATCTCAGCAGTGGGAACACAGTTCCAAATAGTAAATTCTGAGTGAGTGTCATAGCAGACATTTTGGAATAACTATAGCTATTATGTAAGTCTTGGATAGTCTAGCATGTAGTGTTGCCTGGATATATGTCATAGGCTGCATTGCATGAGTCACATCAATCTCAGAATTATATGAAGCACAGTATTGCTAAGGTATGGTACACGGTATACTCAAGTATAAGCATTTTTCTTGCATCATTTTCAGTCTCTCCATGATAACACAGATGGGTTCAAATATGTTTCTAAAATGCTTTCACATTCACTCATTCAACTATTATTCACTGGTTCCAATTATTCCATTAGTCCTGGACCATTGTCTATCTGAGGATTTATGGACATACAGGTAGTATAAATTTAGCCATTCTGCTTACAAGTGACATGGACTTAACTTTCAATTTTCCATTACTGCTTGATGGGTGAGGTATTATATATCAATTACTGGTGTAATCCTGTATCTCAAGTAACCATATTTAGATATCACTGTACACGCCATCTTTTTGGCTACTTTGTACATTGTCCAAAACCACTAGTGTGGGATCAGCCTAAAGGCCTGAGAACCTAGCCCTGATTTAGGGATTTCTAGAGCTACCTCTCTATGAACTGAATGCTGTACAGAAGTAGTTCAGCTTTGCCAGAAAAATAGTGATCTAACACGTTTTTCACAACACCCTGGCAATAGCTTCAAGTTCTTTGCTTGTGTTGCAAGTTTGAGAAGCACTGCTTTGGGAATGATGCTAACAAGAAATCTTAATTTTATTTTAGGGCTTGCTGTTCACTGTGTGTAAACAACAGAAACAAATAAAGAAAAAGCTAGTTTTTAAAAATTAAAATTTTTTTAAAAAATTTATTGGGGTATAGTTGCTTTACAGTGTTGTGGTAGTTTCTGCTGTACAGCAAAGTGAATCAGCTATATGTTTACACATACCCCCCCCCCCTCCTGGATTTCCCTCCCATCTAGGTCACCACAGAGCATTGAATAGAGTTCCCTGTGCTGTATAGCAGGCTCTCACTAGAACTATTCCATACATAGCAGTGTAAACATGTCAATCCCAATCTCCCAATTTATCCCACACCCCCTTTTGCCCCTTGATGTCCATATGTTTGTTCTCTATGTCCGTGTGTCTATTTCTGCTCTGCAAATAGGTTCATCTGTACCATTTTTCTGGATTCCACATGTATGCATTAACATACAATATGTGTTTTTCTCTTTCTGACTTACTTCACTCTGTATGACAGTCTCTAGGTCCATCCATGTCTCTACAAATGACCCAATTTCGTTCCTTTTAATGGCTAAGTAATATTCCATTGTGTATATGTACCACATTTTCTTTATCCATTCATCTGTCAATGGACATTTAGTTTGCCTCCATATCCTGGCTATTGTAATAGTGCTACAATGAACATTGGGGTGCATATGTCTTTTTGAATAATAGTTTTCTCAGTGTATATGCCCAATAGTGGGATTGCTGGGTCATATGGTAGTTCTATTTTTAGTTTTTTAAGGAAACTCCATACTGTTCTCCGTAGTGGCTGTAACAATTTACATTCCCACCAACAGTGCAGGAGGGTTCCTTTTCTCTACACCCTCTCCAGAATTTATCGTTTGTAGATTATTTGATGATAGCCATTCTGACTGGTGTGAGGTGATACCTCACTGTAGTTTTGATTTGCATTTCTCTAATAATTAGTGATGTTGAGCATCTTTTCATGTGCCTCTTGGCCATCTGTATGTCTTCCTTGGAGAAATGTCTATTTAGGTCTTCTGCCCATTTTTTGATTGTGTTGTTTGTGTTTTTGATATTGAGCTGCATGAGCTATTTGTAAACTTTGGAGATTAATCCCTTGTCAGTTGCTTCATTTGCAGATATTTTCTCCCATTCTGAGGAATTTTTTTTTTTGTCTTGTTTATGGTTTCGTTTGCTATGCAAAAGCTTTTAAATTTAATTAGGTCCCATTTGTTTATTTTTGTTTTTATTTTCATTACTCTGGGAGGTGGATCAAAAAGGATCTTGCTGTCATTTATGTCAAAGAGTGTTCTTCCTATGTTTTCCTCTAAGAGTTTTATAGTGTCCAGACTTACATTTAGGTCTTTAATCCATTTTGAGTTTATGTTTGTGTATGGTGTTAGGGAATGTTCTAATTTCATTCTTTTACGTGTAGCTCTCCAGTTTTCCCAGGGCCACCTATTGAAGTGGCTGTCTTCTCTCCATTGTCTATTCTTGCCTCCTTTGTCATAGATTAGGTGACCATAGGTGCATGAGCTTATCTCTGGGCTTCATATCCTGTTCCATTGATCAATGTGTCTGTTTTTGTGCCAGTACCAAACTGTTTTGATTACTGTAGCTTTGTAGTATAGTCTGAAGTCAGGGAGCCTGATTCCTCCAGCTCCATTTTTCTTTCTCAAGATTACTTTGGCTATTCAGGGCCTTCTGTGTTTCCATACAGATTGTAAAATTTTCTGTTCTAATTCTGTGAAAAATGCCATTGGTAATTTGATAGGAATTGCACTGAATATGTAAATTGCTTTGGGTAGTATAGTCATTTTTCACAATATTGATTCTTCCAATCCAAGAACGTGGTATATCTCTCCATCTGTGTCATCTTTGATTTCTTTCATCAGTATCTTATAGTTTTCTGAGTAGCGTTCTTTTGCCTCCTTTGGTAGGTTTATTCCTATTTTATTCTTTTTTTTATTCTTTTTGTTGCAATGGTAAATGGATTGTTTCCTTAATTTCTCATTCTGATCTTTCGTTGTTAGTGTATGCAAGAGATTTCTGTGCATTAATTTGTATCCTACAACTTTACCAAATTCATTGATTAACTTTAGTAGTTTTCCAGTGGCAAAGTTTAATAAAAATGCCTTTGTATACCAGTCATCCCTATCTATCTATCTATCTATCTATCTATCTATCTATCTATCTATCTATTTATCTATCTACCTGTTTATCTATTTATCTATCTACCTGTCATCTATGTAACTGTGTATCCATCATTTCATCCTTTGACTACATATGCATTATAGCAATTATTCATTAGAAAGACTAGTTGGTCTTTGGGATCTGGCAGCCATGGCTTCAATTCTGATTCTAACACCTGCCAGCTGTGTGAACTCTGGCAGATTATATTAAATCTATTGCTGCATAACAAATTGCCACAAACTTGATGGTTTAAAACAGTACATATTTATTATCACACAGTTTTTGTGGGTCAGGAGTTAAGGCATAACCTAACCTTGTCCCCTGTTCAGGATCTCAAGTGGACTGCAGGGTTGGGGGGTTTCATTCCAGGCTCAGGGTCTTCTTCTAAGCTCACATGGTTGTTGACAGAATCATTTCTTTTCTGCTCTAGAACTCATGGGTGCTTGCTTCTTCAAGGCCAGTAGGGGAATCTCTCTGACCTCAAGGAAGGCCTCTAATGTCTTGACTCTCAAATCTGTCTTCTGATCTGTATATAGATATAATGACATATACCTTTTGGGATTTCTTGTGCATTTCAAATGAGACAGTAATGTAGTAGTGCAAGGTACACTATAAATATTCAAAATATTATTCATTTAAAAATTATAATCCAGCTTTTTCCTTCATCATTGAATTAATCTGTGTCACTTTCCATTCTAGATTATAGTTAATTTATAATTCACTACACTTTTCAATTTCTAGGCAAGCTTTATTAAATATTTGGGTGTAGAAATTTTAATAATAAGATTAGAATATGTTGCTGCACATATAGTTAGGTGTGCAGATTTTGTGTAGAAGTAGAAACATTTTCAGTGTCATTGTTTCTGTTTTCTCAGTTTAGTGGTGAAAATTATGGTGAGGTAACATATGTGAAAATGTTTTTTTAACCATGAAACATAAAGGAAATATTAGCAATAAATTTTGATACAGGCTGATGAGGACTCAGTCTAGGGTGAAGATAGGAAAAATACAGAAGAGAAGAATAGGAGGGAATATTGTGAAGAAAATTCAGATTTGGAATAATTTAGGACCTGCGTCATTGCATGTATAGTAGTTGACTTTTAAATATTTATGAAGCAGGACATCGAGGTAGGCAGGACTTCAAGAGATTGCCACTTAAATGGTTCCTACAATTTTACTGTCAGATGGACACAGCAAGTCATCCAGAGGACAGATCCCTTTTATTTAGAGAAGAGTAATTTTGAATGTTCCTAGTTGTTATCTAAATCTAAAAGCAATCCATCCCATTGCTCTAGGGATCTTTTGTGATAGATCTTTCATGATTTGTGATGGTCTTTTAAATTATTTTTGTATTGATACAAAGGACTTTTCTTAGAAGGAAAGGAAATAGAATTTATCTCTTTACCTTTTGAGGCTCAGTGTTTTTATGATCTCTCTGATAAATAGAGATGATTTGTCTCCTGTAAATGTGCCCAAGTCTTCAATAGGAAACTCATCATGAAGGAAAGGAGAGTCTGGCTGCTGTTGTCAACTTAGTATCAAGGTCTGATGAGCACCACCGCAGGGCTGGTTTTGTCCCAGCATATGGCTGACACCAGAGTCTTCCTCTTGGCTAGTTCAGACATCCCCACTCAAGGGTATATTTAGGAGTGATGGCCGGGCATGAATGTATAAACTAGAGAGCTCTCACTTGAGATGCCAATCAAACAAAACTACTAGCCAAACAAGGGAGTGGCATCACATTCCTCACTAACTACTCTCTGAGGAAATAAGCTTAGCAAAGGCTTTATTGAGGAATAGGTACATATCAAAAAGAGTAACACTAATATTAAATGTGACCTCTGTACCAGTGAAAAATGCAAGGACAGCTTAAAATTGGTGTTCACGTTTCGATTATTAAGGCACTCTAAGCAAATTTTTTGATAGTGTTTGGAAACAGATTTGGATTTAGGCTGATTAAAACTCCAGGATTATTTAATATTAGCACCACCCCACCCCACCCACCCCCACCAAATGGGAAACTGGATGTTCTGCTAATTTGGGCAGGTTGTGGCTCAAGTAATTAATTTGAATTAAAAAGCTTATGGAGAAGGAAAAACCAGATGTGCCTATAAAAGTACTTCAAGTTCTTTAAATCAATGCCACTATTCAGCCATTTGACAATCATTTAACAAACATTTTATATAACTCCTATGTGCCTGCAATTTAATATTGTGCATCAGAAGGTCAAAAAACTTCTTTGCAACACCACCAGAAGGTATGAGAAAGTAACAGATCTGTATTTATTTCAGAGTCACCTTGCAACTAATAATGAACAGAAAGTAGAACTCTATTCTCAGTATATTTTCAAGGTAAACCAAGCAGTCACCCATGATTATTTTTCACATCCAATCTTTTAGGGAGTATCAGCTTGCTTTGTTCCAGTCTGTGCTTTTTCAAATCAAAAGTTCTGCATTAAAAATACAAGACTGAGAGAAATGTGCATTGAAAAGAAAAAAAGCAGAAATGTCAGGTGGAGAACCTGGGAACAAGAAAGAATATCATGGGTATTATTTGAGTCATAGTGTACCTCTAAAAGCTGAGTGATAGGTTTAGAGCTGCTTTTGGCTTCTTAATTATCTGGACACTGTTTCTAAACCAAGGATAATTTACTGTATTCTATAAAAAAATTTGAAAAATAATCAGTGTAAATAAGATATTTTATTCTCATGCTAACCACAAATTTAATCTAGCCATTAATTTTATTTATTTTTAAATAGATCTTTATTGGAGTATAATTGCTTCACAATACTATTAGTTTCTGTTGTACAACAAAGTGAATCAGCCATATGCATACATATGTCCCCATATCCCCTTCCTCTTGAGCCTCCCTCCCACCCCTCTAGGTTACCAGGAAGCACCGAGCTGATCTCCCTGTGCTATGCTTCTGCTTCCCACTAGCTGTTTTACATAAGGTAGTGTATATATGTCGATGCTTCTCTCACTTTGCTCCAGCTTCCCCCCACAACCCCGTGTCCTCAAATCTATTCTCTATGTCTACATCTTTATTCCTGCCCTGTAACTAGGTTCATCAGTACCTTTTTTTTTTTTTTAGATTCCATATATGTGTTAGCATACGGTATTTGTTTTCTCTTTCTGACTTACTTCACTCTGTATGACAGACTCTAGGTTTATCCACCTCACTACAAATAACTCAATTTCATTTCTTTTTATGGCTGAGTAATATTCCATTGTATATATGCCACATCTTCTTTATCCATTCATCTGTAGATGGACGTTTAGGTTGCTTCCATGTCCTGGCTATTGTAAATAGTGCTGCAATGAACATTGTGGTACATGACTCTTTTTGAGTTATGGTTTTCTCAGAGTATATGCCCAGTAGTGGGATTGCTCAGTCATATGATAGTTCTATTTTTAGCTTTTTTTTTTTTTTTTTTTTTTTGGTATGCGGGCCTCACTGTTGTGGCCTCTCCCGTTGCAGAGCACAGGCTCTGGACGCGCAGGCTCAGCGGCCATGGCTCACAGGCCCAGCCGCTCTGCAGCATGTGGGATCCTCCCAGACCGGGGCACAAACCCGTGTCCCCTGCATCGGCAGGTGGATTCTCAACCACTGCGCCACCAGGGAAGCCCCTATTTTTAGCTTTTTAAGGAACCTCCATACTCTTTTCCATAGTTGTCATATCAATTTACATTCTAACCAACAGTGCAGGAGGGTTCCCTTTTTACCACACCCTTTCCAGCATTTATTGTTTCTAGATTTTTTGATAATGGCCATTCTGACTGGTGTGAGGTGATAGCTCATTGTAGTTCTGATTTGCATTTCTCTAATAATTAGTGATGTTGAGCATCTTTTCATGTGCCTCTTGGCCATCTGTATGCCTTCCTTGGTGAAATGTCTATTTAGGTCTTCTGCCATTTTTTACCTGGATTGTTTGTTTTTTTGATATTGAGCTGCATGACCTGCTTATATATTTTGGAGATTAATCCTTTATCTCTTGTTTCATTTGCAAATATTTTCTCCCATTCTGAGGGTTGTCTTTTTTTCTTGTTTATGGTTTCCTTTGCTGTGAAAAAGCTTTTAAGTTTAATTAAGTGCCATTTTTTTTTGTTTTTGTTTTTATTTCCGTTACTGTAGGAGGTGGGTCAAAAAAGATCTTGCTGCTGTTTATGTCAAAGAGTGTTTTTCCTATGTTTTCCTCTAAGAGTTTTATGGTGTCTGGTCTTACATTTAAATCTTATCCATTTGAAGTTTATTTTTGTGTGTGGTGTTAGGTAATGTTCTAATCTTATTGTTTTACATGTAGCTGTCCAGTTTTCCCAGCACCACTTATTGAAGAGGCTGTCTTTTCGTCATTGTATGTTCTTGCCTCCATTGTCATAAATTAGGTACCCATGTGTGCATGGGTTTTTCCCTAGACATTCTATCCTGTACCATTGATCTGTATTTCTGTTTCTGTGCCAGTACCATACTGTCTTGATTACTGTAGCTTTGTAGTATAGTTTGAAGTCGAGGAGCCTGATTCCTCCAACTCCATTTTTCTTTCCCAATATTGCTTTGGTTATTCGGGGTCTTTTGTGTTTCTATACGAATTGTAAAATTTAGCTATTAATTTTAAAAGTTTTATGTGGAAATCTTCATCACTTAACTTTTCCTGACACCAGTTTCCATATGTGTAATATGTAAGCTAGGATCAGCTGACTGTAAAACATCCTTCCAGATTCAATAGGATTCAGTATTGTGCTTGATATTTAAATACGTGCAAATGGGACAATATGTTTTCTATTAACATATCGAACAAACATATTTCTTAAAAAATTAGAAACATTGTAATTTAATACTTAAAGATTGGGAAATAAGGCCAGGTAAAAGTCAGAAACCAGAAGTTATTTAGTTGGTAGTAACCTATTGAGAGAGAATCAGCTATTTTTCTTTGCCTTATGTTTACTATTTCAGGAAAACCATAAAGTCGTAATTGATTTTTACTCAATTTGATATAAAGCTACTGAGAGTCAACATACAATTAAGTTCTACTTGGAGTTTTACTCTGCCATTTTAAATAAATATTTTCTTTCATTACTACAAGAGAAGTAAATCATTAGTCACTGTCTTCCTATCTGTGAATAATATGACCACCAATAAATGTTTTAAAGGAGGTACATCTTTTATGATCCACTGAAATACAGTGGATCCCATTATTGTTGAGTTCTGTATTTGCAAATTGGCTTGCTTTTTGACATTTATTTGTAACATTAAAATCAATACTCATGACTCCTTTGAGGTCACTTGCAGACATGGGCAGATGTGTAGAGCAACAGAAAAGTTGAGTTGGCTTATGTACATGTTCCCAGCTGAGGTGGAACAAGGCACCAAGTGACACTGACTTCTTGTTTCATCCCTCATATTATAAACACATGTCCTTTTTGTGTTGACCTTTTTAGTGTGACCTTTAATGTTTGGGGCATTTTTGTGCTTTTTGTTGATAATTCGCTGTTTAAGATGGGCCCCAATAGTATTGTTGAGGTGCAGACTAGAGTTCCTAAGTGTAAGAAGACTGTGATATGCCCTCAGAGAAAATTCATGCGTTAGGTAGGCTTCATTCAGACATGTGTTATTAATGTTACTGACTGTGAGTTCATTGTTAGGGAATCAACAATATATGTTAGATAAGGTGCTTCAAACAGAAATACACATGAAACCAGGTTGTGTATTGTTTGATTGAAAAAATATTGTAACCAGTAGGTTGTAAAACTAACCCTACATTTATCCTAGGAACAATGGTTCAGATTAGCTTATTCAGTGTTATGGCAATTTTACAGAATGTAACGATTGTGAATAATGAAAATCAACTGTACTAGAAAAAAAAAGTTTAACATCTAGATTTACTGGGGTAATGGATAAAGGTTTATCTTTTGTGAAGAGGCAGTGGGAGAAGTAGTTTTCTTTGTTATAAAATCTCTAGTAGCCTCTCTTAGGACTCACAATAACCAAAAACAGACTCACAAAGTTGTATGATTTCATTTTGCACACACTTTAGAGTGGGTGCAGTCTAAAAAGTCCTTGTGCTAATTGACATGTATTCAGATAAATCCTGTTCTCATGGCACACTGCAGTTTCTGTAATTTTACCCACAACTCATGATGGTGGCAGTGATGCAACAGCTAACTCTAAAATGCCTGAAAAATGTTTATTCATTCACTTCTCAAACAGTTATTCAGCACTGACTATATGCCACATATTGTTCTACTCACATAGAAAAACGTCTCACAGTCTGTGGAATAGCAAATAGGAGATTCAACTCCAGTTCCTGAACTTGAGAGTCATTTGGTACTATAAGAAAAAAGCAATCAGACTGCTGATGTTTTTAAATTGAGATATAATTGACATATAACATTATATTAGTTTCAGTGTACAACATAATGATTCAGTATTTGTGCAGAGAGGGAAGGTTCTGAATAATGATGAAGTCTCTTTCAATAATGTTTAATCTAGACAATAAACTTGTACCCATCTAAAATCAGCGAAACTTTAGTAGGCATTGGGTGCAAGATATTTTTAGAGTGATATTCATAGTCTCTTTCAAGTAGAAGACATAGATGGAGAATCACACCTCCAGAATTTACAGTATTTCATAAATTTGTGAATTTGCACATTGGAATAGAAATAGCTAAAGCAATAAAAGTATCATTGGAAAAACTTCTGTAGTAAAGGGAAAATCTTACTTTGAAGATTGAATTTAGAGCATTTGAAGACATATAGAATGATATTTTTCTTCTATCAATATATCATCTTTAGTAAAAAGAAGTTACCATCTGACATAGGCAGACATGGACATGTACAGGGCAAAGAAGCAGATTAGGTATTTCAATTTGGGAAAAGTATTAGTGGAACTGACAAGAATAATGGAAATAGATTGTAGCCAACTTCTTACTCATAGTTACCAATAATGCAGTAAAGATATAATGGTATTTGATACCACATCCACTTTTATTTATGAATAAATATTTTGACAATCTGTTGGTAATTTTGCTTAAGTTAACCATATAATCTGTTTTGGATTCAGCATGTAGAATATTTAAGTCTCCTTAAATAATAACTTTTTTCCTTTACAAACTTTCTTTTACTAAGTTTTGATTTTGCATCAAGTCTTGATCCTAAGACATCTTACAGGTACTCTATCAATGTCACTCATACCATTTCCTCACTTACTCTTGATATACCAGTCCTGGCCAGATCTTTGACTTTTCTGAATCGTAAACATGTGTATCCAAAAGTTGGCCTGACATTTCCACTTGGATATTTCAAAGGTCTCTCAGAAACAAATGTGTTCAAAAAAGGTTTTCTTCCAAATATGGTCCTTTTCCTGTGTTCACTATCTCACTGAATGGCACACACATTTATCTAATTACAGAAGGAAGAAACCTTCTCCTTTACCTCACATCAAGTCTGAATAAACTGTCAATTTTAAGTTGTATGTTGTCTCTCCTTTGTTAATACCATAGTTCATGCTACAATAGCTTATAATCTGGTCTCCTCAAATCCACTCCTCTCCCTGTCCAAATGCTTCTCTCAGCCAATATGAGTTCCAAAAACTGTTGGAATAAACAGTTTTCAAAATTCATCTCCATTTCTCTATCCCTAATATTTTTGTCTTCCCCTCAATACTTCATATTCTCAAATACATAACACTCCTTGCTACCTCAGAACCTTTGCACTTTCTGTTGCCTTTATTTTTTTATTAAATCTGTGCATACAGCATATTCATTTCTCTGATATTGAATATGAATGTTACATTTTAAAGATTTGTCTTTCCCAAACATTCTTTTTTTTGAATTTTATTTATTTTTTTATACAGCAGGTTCTTATTAGTTATCCATTTTATACATATTAGTGTATATATGTCAATCCCAATCTCCCAATTCATCACACACACCCCCACCACTTTCCCACCTTGGTGTCCATACGTTTGTTCTCTACATCTGTATCTCAATTTCTGCCCTGCAAACTGATTCATCTGTTGCCTTTAGATGCTCTTAATCCACTCCCCACCCCCTATCTTCACCTACTTATCTCTTATTCATCCGTCAGATCACAGCTGACATATCAATTCCTGATAGAAAGCTTTCCCAGACAATGCCTTCTTCTGACTAGAATAAGTTTTCTATAGTAAGCTCATCATTTTGTGTTTTATCTTCATTGTATTTAGCATTGTTTGTAATTATAAGCTTAGGCATTGAACTTCTTTTTCTGTTTTTCTCACTATTTTAAGGAAATATTCCTAGAGTTTATTTATTAAAGAAAATTTCGGTATATTTTTAAAATGACTGAACAGCACTATTCTTTTTTTTTTTTTTTTTTTTTTTTTTTTGTGGTACGCGGGCCTCTCACCGCTGTGGCCTCTCCCGTTGCGGAGCACAGGCTCCGGACGCGCAGGCTCAGCGGCCACGGCTCACTGGCCCAGCCGCTCCTCTGCATGTGGGATCTTCCCGGACCGGGGTACGAACCCGTGTCCCCTGCATCGGCAGGCGGACTCCCAACCACTGCGCCACCAGGGAAGCCCAACACTATTCTTTTGGCAAGCATTACCAGCGACCTGGACACGGCATGGGGCCACTTCTCCACCTAGCAGCATAGATTGTTATAAGACAGGGTGTTGGCTGGATCCTCTCGAAGGTCTATTTCTGAGATAATGTTTTCTTTTCTAAAGATGTGGATATAACCTAGACACTTCTACCTCTCTGTCATTTTAATTGAACTCAAAATATAAATTACCTTTGTACTCTAATTATTTGTTTAATTGTTACCCTGACCAAAAACTGAGCAACAACAAAAAAAACAAGAACAAACCTGCAGCCAATAGGGCTATCAGAAAAAATATATAAATATAAATATAAGTAAATATATATATATATTTGGTCCTAGGACACTATGGCTTTTATTAGTGGATATTTTCAATCATTTCTTTCCCAAGAAACAAAGAACAAAGAACAATGAGATGTATTATACGTAATAAATGGAAATGTACATATCATTTATAAAAGAAACGAACCACAACAATTAAGCAAGAAAATGTCACCACTAGCTTCCCTGAATTCAGTTTCAGGAGCCTATTTAAAGAATATCATTGTTCCCCTTTCTGTTAATTCTGAATAGTTATTTTTGATACTCAGTATTGCTGGCTCATAGAGTATTCCTCAGTGTTCATATGGGCTTATTAGGTAGTCTTCAAATGAAGTGAACATCAGAATTACCTAAGAAGCATTTTTAGAATCCAGATACCAAAGCTCCATCTTCTGAATTGGAATTTCCAGTTGCGAGCTCACACATGTGCAATAAATACAACAGTAAAATCTTTAACCACCACTTGAATACAGTCATGAAGGGCAAGCACTGTGCCAGATGTTGCACATATTGGGAAAGTTTAGCTATTAAATGTTTCAAGCCTAAGACATTTTTTGTGTTTTCAAATATACTTAGTAAATCATTTTTAGACTCACTGACTTTTTAAAATTTTCTTCCTAGAATATATAAATTGATGTAGTCATTAACAAATAGGATTTATCTTAGATCTTTCATTATACTATAGTAGGTCTATAACAGCTAATGTGTGTGGGATTAAAGAGTAGCCATTCGTGTTAAGATTGAAAGAAAATGTATGCAATGTTAGAGTATGTAGGATGTAGGTAAAGAGAAACTTACCTGAATTTAAAGGTGGTTATGCATTGTTCTGAGATACTCAAGACACTGCTAGCTTTAGAGCTATTGGTAATTTGCCTTATTTTATTTGGAAATACTTTAAAATGTCTTTAAATGTGGACAGTTCCTTAGTCAGTATTTTAATACTCAGATAGACAATTTCTAGTAGAGGTACTGTTTATGAAACACAAAGCAAATTCAGAGGTATTTGGTTCAGATTGTCTACATTCTATGTTGGCAAGTGGATGAATTCCTAGACAGGATATTCAGGGCACACATCCACTAAAAATAAGAATGAATGTGCAACAAGTGGGTACTTGTATAAATCAGAGTGTTGTTGTCTCCATAAAACTAAAGCCAATTAAATATGCATTAAACATAAAGGAAAATGTATTAATTTGCATAATTCATAAGCTTAACAAAATCATAAATAACAGGTTTTTTCCCAACTTTCTGTTCTTTCATGCTCAGATGTTAACTTTAGCTACTTAGAATCAAAAGATGCCTTTAGCAGCTCCAAGGATCACACATTCATCCAATAATTAGCAAAAGCATTTAAAAAGGAAGAAGCCTAAAAGTCTTTTCAGTGTGTATCATTGACCACAGCTATCCTGTATACCTGAGCTTGATAAAAGTTCCAACTATGTTTTGCTTAGATGATTCATATTTCATTCTCTGGGGATATTATTTATCCCTGAGGGACATGGCTATTTAGAGGAGAGTGAACAAACCAGGGGTCTGTTAGCAAAGATGAGGAATGGATGACTATTGGGTAGATGAGAGTGGATTGTCTGATGTCAACCTCCTTAGCTAAATAACAAGACATCTGGGCAAGATTTGGCATTCAGGAAAGTTGGACTAGACAGCATTCAAGGACTGAGAGATAACGATAGAGTGAGCAGACACTGATAGTTTTTATTTGAGTAAATTTCTGACCCCATGGGAATTTGTTATACAGTTCAACTAAAACAATTTTTTCTCATGGCGAGAATAGCCTAGAACCGGTAGGCCAGAGTCAGAAATTGAATGTAAAGAGTGAGGAGATGGGGTATAGTGACTTTTTCTTGTCCTGCTTAAATTCCTCATTAGAGTTCATTGCAGTATTGCACACACTGTGGATGGTGAATAAATTATCTCAACGAATTAAGTTGCACATATATTGGTCTCTATAACAATGAGTAAGAGCATATATTTGTTCTTACAACAATAACAAGTAAAAAACTCATTATAGTTATCACAAATAAAATGCATTATGTTGATTTCTTATATGAAAATGAAAAATATTGACTTAATTATTTATTATGTCCTGTGGACTTTATATTTAAAAGTTAACAACTCAACTTTTATATATTGGCAAAACAATTTAACCAAGAATTAGCCTTGTAAAGGAAGTCAGGGAATTCAACAGGGGATGAAGGCATGACTTAAAGATCTCAGTTTGTTATATTAAAAACATTGCCTTTGGAAAAACTTTCCACCATAATATCAAACTTTAACATTTATGCGCTGTATTAGTTGTATATCAAAATTACCAAATAATTGATAGCCAGAAAGTTCAGTAACATTGTTTGGAGCTTACAAGAAAACTCAATAATTTTCACACACACACAAAAAAAATCAAAAGCAAAATAAAACACAAGAGAGTGTGAATTAAAGTCTAATAGGCTCGGGTTTGTTTTGTGAAATGTTAACATTTCTTCTCATACTGAAAAGGTAATATTGAGAAGGAAGCTATGATCCTTTTACAATGGAAGTAGGGATTATGGGAAAGCACAGGAGGATAAGAAAGGTGAGCCAGGTTAAATGACCTTTATTTAAGCTCTACCAAAACAAATGAATAAGAGGATTTATCTAGCAGACTATAAAATAGAATTAGAAAAAAGATCCAAATACACAAATGCATATACTTTCATCAAAGGAAGCTTATAAATGTGTAATTATATAAAAAAGTATTTACTCTGGATTTTTAAAGTTAAATAAACAGTATTTATTGAAATTGTTATGCCTGTTTCTGTTATACATAAATTAAAACATTAACAATATGTATTTTGTTCCTTAAACAATTTTTACATAATTTAGAACATACCCAATTACTCAGATATATCCATATGTTATGTTCCAGAGAAAATTTTTAAAAATTCTAAACATTTAGATCAGCTGTCAGAGAATTAACCATTAAGTTATGCTATGTGATCTTCTCTGGTATCTCAGAAAGATCATACGATCTAAAGTGTTCAGATGTAGTAACACTAGAAAGGGAACAATCACTTTCTTCTTCTGTTAGCATTTATGATACAATTCAGGACTTCCTTCCTAATAATAATTTTGTTACTATACTAATGTGTACAATCTGAGGGTTTTTTCTCCAAATAATTTTCTTTAATAACCATATAATGAAAAGAATCTCCTAATGGAAAAATTCAGGACAGAAGTTAACGTAGAGCTCTGAGAGTAAATTGGGGATAGTGTATAAGTATATAGACAACCTCAAAATCAGCATTTGTTTCTAAAGAATTATTCTCTTTTAGATTGAGAACGCCTCAAATTAAAACACCCTATTGCTATTCATATGTATTTTTAAATACTGTATTTCATATATCTTACCCAATATGATGATTAACACATAACTCACATTCAGTAGTTGCTAAATGATTTGCACTCTCACTTCTCTAAACATCAGGGTTTATAATTTTACTTGGATCCCTGCTTTTACACATCTACTGATGATGCCTCATTTTACAAAATATATTTTTGAGAAGATATGATACGTTGTATCAAATTAGTATTATCCTGTATTATTACTTATATTAGGTGGAATCTGTAGATCTTTGCTGTCCACTTTTTTAGCTACTAACCACATGTGACTTTTTAAATTTTGATTTAAATCAATTAAAATTAAATGAAATTGAAAATTTGGTTTAGTTGCACTAGCCACATATCAAGTATTCAATAGCTACTTATAGTTAGTGGCTATGATAGCACTGATAGAACATTTCTGTCATTGCAGAAATTTCCACTGAAGAGCAATAGATTATGTTATTTACTGTATTGGGGACATATGGACCAATAGCAGTTTGTCTTCTTTGCATTACAAATAATATATGGTAAATATTTCTACAGGTAGATCATTAATCATTTTAGGTACTCTGTGTAGACCTTTATGGGCCTTACCTGTATCTAGTGACAGTCCCAATAGATCATAATGCCCAAGCATGCTCGTGGTAATTAATTTGATATGCCAGGACCTTGATACCAGAAAGACTAGTGTGCTAAGTACAGGAGAGAAGAATTCAAGTCATTGAAAAATTATTGTTCTAATTGTTAAAATGTAAATATAATTACACTCTATTTATAAATGAACATATCCAGGCCATATGTCAGAAGCAAGTCTCTATTATGATCCAACATGGTAAATAAGTAATGGATACCATTTTGGGGAAGAATCAAGTATAGGGAGGATATCTCTTTCTGAAGAAGAAAAATATTGCAGAGTGGTTCACATTTTGGGCTGGGTTTTTAAGTACGAGTAAGAGTCTGTTCAGCAGAAAAAATGGGGAGTGATATTTTAGACAGAGGGAACAGCATGAGAAAAGGCACAGGATCACAAGTGCTTAGGCATTTGTAAAACAACGAGAAAGTTAATGTAACTGGATCATGAAGAATGGAGAAAGGACCAGAGAAACCAGTTTTTGTTAGCATAGTTTTGTTTCATAGTATCTAGATACCCCTGGATGAAAAAGTGAAATTGACTTTCCAGGCTGACAAAGTTGAGGACCTGATCCAGGTTTGTTAAGTTAGGCTACACCAATGGGCCCACACACTCTGAGGCAGCCTGAATCTGTCAGGTTGCTTTTCACCTTTATACAACGGTTGCCATAGACTGATAATCATGAATAAAATGTTTTTCTTCATTTCCAAGGTAACCCAAAATTATTATCAAATAGTATTCTCTTTTTTTCCAGAATACTCCATTAGAAGAACACATATGACTTTCTGGCTAGGTATACATTTTTAGGTCCATGATTAATATTTCCTTTATGTTTTTCATGTCATTGTTGCTAAATATGAAGACAGTATGGTTTTACACATTTTGGGGCATTCTCACTAATGTTATCACTGGGAGAAATAGGCATGTTTAATAAACTGTTCATTATTTCAGGACATGTGAGATGGAGTGAAAACATGGGTAAAAACAGTCACATTTGCAGTTATCTCTAAAGCAATACTCAGAGTATATTCCTGTGGAAAAAAATGCAAGGTGTTTGCAACTATCTTGTTTTTCTATAAATAGTACTGCAATTTGCTGGGAAGATCATATAAACTAAACACAAAATAGATTCGTTTACTGTCACGGAATTTAACTAGAATGACAGATAAATATCTGGGAAGAAAATGTAAATTTGATTCAAGGAGAATGAAGTAAGACAGACAAAAGAATCCTGCAAAGAATAACTTCAATAATAACAACCGTGCAAAGTCAGTGAAAGGACATAAGCAGAGTCAGGTAGAAAAGGTTTAGAAATTTAAGTGAATTGTTTCCACAAAGAGTGCTCTGCAAATGAGAAAAGGGAAAACAATTCTTCAGAAACAGGCATATTTGAAAATAACCTGGATTATCTAATATGTTTAACATTTCTAAAGAAGAGGATCTTAAAAAATATTAATTAATTCTGCCAAGGAAGAATACAGTTGAATAATTTGACATAAAATTCACATAAACACAATAAATCTAGAAGTATTTCTGAGTTTATTGCCTTTGTTGAAGAAGAGTTCTCAGAGAGGAAACATAATTAGGACTTGCATAAATTTGACAAATTGCATTGATTTCTTTTACACTAAATCTTTTCTTTCTTTAATAGTTGTTTGCTATTGGAAATCTAGGGAATTGTTCTTTTGTCAGGAATATAAAACAACTTTTTTGTTTTTTTTCATTAGGAATTCTTTTTATTGTAGCTTAACTTATATTGAATGAATGGCAGCAACATTGATTTACGATAAGAGAATGATTTACAGATGTTTGGTCCATTGCATGAGTATAAATTTGTTTTCCCAAGAAAATATCAAAGGGGCAGTTTACAACCTGAATCCTTGTTTAATAGAGGGTAAATGATTAGTATAACCATTGATGATCCATAACATCTTATCAAGCATATACTAAGTACTTAACATTGTTCAAACCATCATGAGGAATATAGATGAGGTTTAATCATGATTCTTACTTGCAGTGAGTTTATAATTTATTTGAGAGCAAACACTAGCATGTTATTGCAGGGCAAATCTCAAATTGAACTCCACAGAGCATAACACCATTGGAATTCAGGAGTCTCTTGAAACAAATAAAACATAATTTGAGCCTTAAAAGATGGTTTGGGTTACATGACAGGAAAAAGAGCAAATCTGCAAAAAGGACCCTAACCTAAATCAAGGCACATGATATATTCATGCATCAATAAGAAAAACAAAACAAAACAAAAACTGGTTAAAAAGGAAGGTATGCTAAGGAGCAGGAGAGCAGAGGGGTATATTTAACAGATTTGCACAAAATAGGCATAATTACCAAATTTGTAGAAAAAATTACCAAATTTGTAAAAGAGAGATGTAGCTACCAAATTTTAACCAGTTTGAATACTAAGCCATTAGATTGGATTTTAAAAAGGTATAACATAGGAGAAATGAAAGTTTGCCATATTGTGTTTTTCTTCCAGTCATGATCTGACGTGATTAAATGATTGTTCTTAAAGCATTTGCCTGAGCAGAGGCAGATGAACTATCCAGTTAAGGAGGTTTTTTTTTCCCTTTAAATCCAGATGAATGACAATTAGGAACTGGATTGTGAGTAAAATGAGAAATATTATATAAGGAGAAAATAGAGAATATATGAAAAGGCTGATTGAGTAAGATGACTGAGCTTGTTCTAGGGCCTAGGAATATGGCCACAAAGAGAATGTTTCTTGGGAGCCACAAGTTAATAAATGTGATTTTGGACCAAGACAGCTTGAGGATTTCAGAGTAATCATTTTCTCTCCAATTTTCACTTGATTGACATTGTGACTTAGTTAAATAAGAGTAGAGTAGAGAGAGTCTATTTGAAGGATACCTTTTGAGACACTGTATTTAAAAATTTTCGGAGTCAGTTATAAAATTGTACTTGTACAAATCAAATACCAAAGGATGTAATTAAACTCCCCTTCAAAGCAGCACTAATCCCTCCTGTGTCCTCAGCAGAGGTACCAGCTAATTACAGTCAGGGGGCATACCTACAGAACTATGCATATTTTGCATATATTTATTTGTATATATTTCTATATAATTCTGAAAGGAAATATATACATATATTACATAAATTTATTCATGTGTTTCTGAACCTTGTTTCTTTCATTTTACATACCCTTGAGATCTTTCTGTGACAGCATATGTAAATATACTTTATACTTTTAAAAACTTTATTGTAGTCTCTGCTAGACTGAATTATTATTCTTTTTTTTGAAATTAGTTTTCTTTTTTTAACATCTTTATTAGAGTATAATTGCTATACAATGGTGTGTCAGTTTCTGCTTTATAACAAAGTGAATCAGTTATACATATACATATGTTCCCATATCTCTTTCCTCTCGCGTCTCCCTCCCACCCCTCTAGGTGGTCACAAAGCACCAAGCTGATCTCCCTGTGCTATGCGGCTGCTTCCCACTAACTATCTATTTTGGTAGTGTATATATGTCCATGCCACTCTCTCACTTCATCACAGCTTACCCTTCCCCCTCCCCGTATCGTCAAGTCCGTTCTCTAGATGAATTATTATTCTTCATTCTTAACTCTCCTCTAATAGTATTTTAGGCTTGCAAACCTTGCTCTGGCCTCCTGGTGAATGAAATGTACTTTCTTGTCTCTTGACCATGTAATTTGCTTTGGCCATTGGGACCTTAATGCATAAGAGCAGAGTCTTGAAAAGTGTTTTTGTAGTAGGGCTTACTCCAGTAAATTATTGCCAATGTGATGACGAGAGCAAACCCTAGGGAGCCACTTCCTCTTTTGCCTTATCCCAGTATGACACACACGGAACAGATCCACAGCGGAAGTGCATCTCAACAGCTCACAGATCCTCAGACTGAAACAGAGATTTTCCTCATACAGGCAAACTCATACCTGTGAAGGAGAAATAAATGCCTGTTTTTGTATTTTACATAGACATTGTGTTCGCTAATACATATATATAGATATAAAACTAATATATATTCTTAAATATATGTGTAGTATATTTAATCATTCTATTATTAGGTATATATGTTGTCTACTATTAATTATAAACTGTAATGAAATTAATACATATTCTTATGCTTTCATAGTTGTGCACATGTGAGCTTGTATTTATTAAAGATTTTTAAATTTTTAATCAATAGAAACTACTGTGGCTCCAATAAGTAGAAGGGAATTTATTAGAAGTTTACTGAAGGCCCATAAAGCCAATCAACTGCTTGGAGGAAAAGCAGTAATCAATGCAATTCCAGAGCAGGAACTAGAACAAGAATGTATTAGAAAGAAATTTTAACAAAACTAAATAAATCCCCAACACTTTTTTTCCCCCTGTGCTAAAGATTCATTTAAGGGAGAATTTGATTGGCTTAGCTTGGATAGAGACTGTATGCCAAGGGAAGGCAATACAATCCTGTCAGGGGAATTGGAAAATGGTCAGCAATTTCCTTCTCCAACACCACCCCTGCCCCACCCCAGCAAACACACACACACACACACACACACACACACACACACACACACACACACACACACAAACAGAAACAATAAAAACAAATGATCATTGTAGCGGTTTTGTGCTGTGTCTGCTTAGCTAATCTGAACTGTGTTTCCAGGATCCCTTTTCTTGTGCAAGATTTGGAAGACAAGAATGAAGCAAGGAACTATGCATCTGATGACTAGCATCTTGCTTATGTTATTGCTGATCTGCCAGCTTACCTAATGGCTCTGGGAAAGATTCTATAACAACTACCACCAGCTCTCCTAATTTAATTTCTACAAACCTGGGCTAAGTGTGCTGCAGCTCTGTGGCAAAGAGTGCCAGCTTCTTCTTCAGGTTAATTATGGCATGAAGTCTGGAGGTTGTAAGAAACACAGATTCCAGTTTTTCATTCTAGGTTCTTGCTGTCCTCATGGATCCCACTCCTAGTAAATTCCAGTGGACACAATGGTTTTTTGCGCTTCTCCCAACCATACTTACTGTTTACTAGTCTAACTGTTCAGTAGCCACTTCAGGATTAATACTAGATCCAGAGCCAATAGCCTCACAGACTACTCCATCAGCTCCCATAATTGTTTAAAGTCTAATCCTATAATTATTCCTTTGTATCTACATGAAGTTCTGTATCACTCATAGCACTTATGCTTCTCTAATTGAATCCTTATTGGTATAACCAAAACTGAAATAAAATTCTAGAGACTATTCATTGAAACCAACTTAATGAGTGAAAAGCTTAGTTTCTATTTTGACAGTTAATGCCAAAACATCTTCCCAAAATGGTGCACCAAAATACAAAATCAAAACTTTTGTGAGTAAAATTTTGGAAAGAGTAGTAGAACCTCATTCATTACAGCTATTGTGCACTAAGAAGGATAAATAAATCTTGCTGTTTAGTTAGTTTTCTAGAGCTCCCTAATTTCTGTCAATCATTTTTAAAATGTTTTCTAGCTTGTAGAATATGGAAATTTAAAAAATAATAAGACAAACATTTTATTGTCGTTATTTAGGGCTTATTGTTTTTTTATTATCCTTAGGAAGATCTTCCCTGTTCCAAAAGTACAAAATATTCTCAGCACCCTGAGTAATATTTTAATATGTAATTCGGGTCATTTGTTTATTTGCTGATTACCTTCCAGTTGTTCCTAAAATACCAACAAACCTTTTTGTCATCCCATGGAAAGGTCTACATGATTTCAACCATACCTTTTTCATCTTATTCCAGGCTTTCCTCAGCCATACAGGTATTCTCTAGGTTCTTTTAATATTCTAACTTCTTTTCTTTCCTGTTTTTTATTGATATAGATTGATCCAGAGTATTCTTTTATTATGCAATAATTATTATTATATCTAAAATTTGTCCAGTTTTTAAAGTTCCTAATATTTCCTTGTTGGAGTTTTTCTTGCTAAGCCTATCCATGGCATTATAGGATCCCTGAACAAGGACATCTGGTTTCTGCTTCAACTGATAGGCTTACATATAAAAATTAGGATAGGAATAATAGTTTTCCATTGTAAAAGCTGACATCATTGTTCAGCTTACCCACTGTTGATCACACTAGTTTTATAAGCCAGGAAATGTCTCATTGGCTGCCCATGCATTCTGCCCCTGGGAAACAACTATATATTAGTCATTGCCACAGTTGCCTGTAGGTCATGAAACACTTTGCCTTTCTTATCTTGCTGTTTTTTATTCTAAGAATGTCAACCTTGCCTCTGATAGTCAAGCACCACTATCTGGCCTATGCTACTCCAGAATCCTATTACCCCATTGAAAGAAATGAATGGTTCCATAGAAGCTTGTTCTACCTGGTCTATGGAAGAAAGTCCTACTGAGATTCTCAGAACTGCTGATGCTGTCCTTACAAGTGCATATGATATCACTTTAGTAAAGAAAAGGTCTTCTGGGCCACCTGGAAACATAGTGACCCAATTGATTATCCCTAGTCTTATATAATTAACACCCCTCTAGTATTCCCACTTGTCAAGCCCTCTGATCTCATTCTTAATACTCTGCCAAGGCAGTCCCAACTCTACCTCATTCTCTACAGTATGTCATCATCTCTAAACTTAAAGGAACCATTGTACCAGTCCTGCCAAGATGTTAGACTCAGGCTCAAAGAGTGATTCCTTATCAATAAACTCTCTGCTCACCAACCTTGAATTTTACCTTTGTTTGTTCAGCACCCTCAACATTCATGCCTATGTATCTTCTCTTGGTTCCTGCTGGTAGATATATGCCAGGCTTAGCAGCTCTTTTTGGTTAAGAATCCATTTCTTTTTGAACTAGGATTCCCACTTAGGCTATGCTAAACGCTGACAGTAGTTATTGGTCTGGAAATAATGAGAGGAAGAAGGGACATTCTTGATGCAAGCTTTATCTTTCGAGGCCTTCATATCAGGTGAGGCATTTCCTCTATCTCCAGGCAATGGTGGTGGTGGTAGGTAGTCTCCATTGGCAAGGGAAGGGGATGCTATTGCCCTCCTGGAGGTATTAGGGAAATCTGAGGAGTTTAACCTGCTCATGTGAATCCATTCAATCCTATCCTAGTCCTCAGGGCATAAGTCGTTCACTTCACTTTTAAGGCCCTGAATTTAGCATAAGCAGTCGTTAGGTTGTGAATGTCTCCTATGTAATTTCATCACTCTTACAACTAAACTTTCATCTTTATTGCCAGTACAATCTGTGCTCTAGATGCAAGAAATTAATATGTTTAAATGCTACCATGGAGGTTTCCTGGTGTCATAGTGTGTCTTGAGTTAACTGTTTGCTGAAGCTGAATGTTGAACATTGTTTTGTTTTAAAAAGCAGTTAAAAAGGAGAATGGAATATACAAACATTTTAATTACTCTGTCTTCTAAGTGGTTGAGCTAGTACATGCCAGTGCTTCTCCTTTCCCTTGTATCATCACAAAGCACCACTGATGAGAGTGTTAGAATGAGAGATACTGATGGGTGCAAGGAATGTATTCTAGAGATTATGTCAAGGAGGTGAATAGGAAGTGGGGAGGTGATTCAAGGCAGGGGGAGGAAAGACAATGGAAGTTTGCATTCCTGATCAGGATATGCAACTGGGATAAACCTTTATGAGAAACCTCTGAGTCTGTGTGTAGAACACACCTCAGAATTATTCTACCAAGGGACAAAGAGGCTGAGGTATTGATCCATTAACTCCTGTGTCTTTATTTTCTGAGAGTTATTCCTGAGAACATAAACTCACTATTTTGGCTTGTTCTGAGCTCCACTTGAGCTAGCTTCTATGGCCAGAGAAACAGGTATTTTTTTGTTTTGGCTGCATCGCATCGGGTCTTCGTTGCTGCACGTGGGCCTTCTCCAGTTGCGGTGAGCGGGGGCTACTCTTCATAGTGGTGTGCGGGCTTCTCACTGAGGTGGCTTCTCTTGTTGCGGAGCACGGGCTTTAGGCATGAGGGCTTTAGTAGTTTTGGCACGCAGGCTCAGTAGTTGTGACGCACAGGCTTAGTTGCTCCGTGACATGTGGGATCTTCCCGGACCAGGGCTCGAACCCGTGTCCCCTGCATTAGCAGGCAGATTCCCAACCACTGCACCACAAGGGAAGTCCCAAACACAGGTATTTAAGATAAGAAGTTGTAGTTTTGTAATCTCCCAAGCTGCTGCTGCCATCTGGGATAGAATGAGGGAACATAGTGGTCACCATAAAATAAATGATGCAAATTAAGTTGAATTCATTTTTGTTTAGTGTCCAAGATCATGTTAAAACCTACAGCTTTTGCTAGTCAATCCACTTTTAATTTTGGTATTATGTTTTATGTGTGTATATCAGAGAACATTGCCATGCATGACTAAAGTAATTAAAGTAGTTTTTTATTTTCTACCAACCCAACAGTTTTCTTCAAAAATATGTTTTATAAGTCTTGGGATTTTAGTGACTACTTGGCAACTTTAATCAAAGTTAGAACGTCAAACACAGTTGACAAAAACCACCTAAAAGCCACAAACATTTACATTTTTGTTTTTATTGAAATAAATTGCTTGAATAATTAATTTATTTTGATGTTGCCTGTGAATTATAACAGCAGTATAATTCTGAATTCTAGAGTCTTTTATTTGAAGAGATTTGTTATTATTATTCTTCAAATTTTAAGTAAATTTAGATTAATATCCTGAAATAACTTAGTTTTGTTTCAAAATTGCTTTGTTTTCCATTATTTTTATACAGTTTGTTTAAACTTTAATTTTTGCTGAATATTTGACTTTGCAGCAGCACACAAATTATCACAGAATACCATGAAGATTCTAGTAGAGCTAGAGAGAATTGTTTGCCTTATTTGTTACTAAGCATTAAAATTGATGTTAAACTGAAGGTAGAGAAGAAATGCACTATGTAAAAGGATGATTTGATCAGAGGATTTGAAATATGAAAAAAACAGCTTGTTTTAAGTATAACAAGTGGAAAAATGTTTAAATATATATATTTTTCAGTATGAATTCTATTAGTTAGATAACATATTATTCTGAGAGCATATGATAATTCTGGAATTATTTGAATAACCATCTACAATTGTTACAAGGCCCAAAATCTGTAGCAGCAGATGTATTTGTATATTTGTCCTGTATTTTACTTGACCACATATGGTTCCATCTTACCACTGAACATGATTATACTAGTTCTGCTTATGTTATTAAAATTAAGGCAGTAATCCCATTTATAAACATTTTTCCACCCAGGTGTTCCATTTATATTTAACTCAATATATTTTCCTATGACTTTAATTTTGTCGTAAAGTTAGGCCACTGAAAGCATAAAATATCACAGTGGAAGATTTTCATTTTATTTCTTCTGATAGACTCAGCATCAAAGAGTTTATGAAATCATGTGCATCTCTATTTTCTATCAGTTTCATTGAAAGGTTTTTAGAATCCTACCTACATACCCACAGGTGGCTACCTCCCCTAGGAATGTTGATCTCTATAAACCCCAATTCCACATTCTTTTCTCCTCGCTTGCCCTTGGCTTCCATCTCTAACTTTCAGAGAAAAGACACTTTGAAAACATAAGAATTGAGAGTCACCAACCAATGAGTTTGGCTTCAGTAGACAATAGTTGTCATGTTCAGAGGCTGGAAAACTTTCTTTCTGCTTGAGCGGAACATGTAGTAAGAGCTTGAAAAAATATATCATTTATTTGTATTCCTGTACAGTGAAAATGATAGTACTCACAAAGGCATTGGATTCTGGAAGTATTCTATCTTACTTGAAAGATTTTAGTTGAAAAACTTCTTTAGAGAAGCTCTTTATTTTAGTCATATCCCTTTGGCCTGTTATAACTTGAAATCATCACTGTATTCTCTTGTAATATATGAGCCATTGAAGACATCAACCTTGGACATGAAAATTCTGTATGCCTATTATTCCATCAATAAATTATAGGTTGGTGCAGAACTGGGACAAATCAAACAATATCTGGCTTTTTCTGCATCCTCATAATTAAGTAAGACAGCGCAAAACTTTGTAGATTTTGTCTTATGTGAATTATATTAGGCATTTTAATGAAGTCATTTCATCTTGGTGAAGGCAAAGGTTGAGTCTTACATCTCATACTCTTAAAATAAACTGGTGTGAATTGCTGAAATCTCACTAAATGGCTTACACCTTCTTTCTTCAGACTGCTTCCTCTCTCTTACCCTATCCACTATCTTTGTGATTGAAAAGCACATGCTAAGAAAATCCACTTGAGATCAACCAAATTCTTTCACATTTTTTAGAGATATATTTTTAACTACTTCCAATAAGTACCTAGAGTTAGAGTTATAAGGGATCTTAGATATTATTCCAGTTCAAACACTGTGTTTCACAGTGGGGAACGAGTTGTAACACCATCATATAAAATATCTTCAGCCCCTTAAGACTTTAGACTAATAAATGAGAATTATAACCAGATGTAACTTTTTTAGTGCTTCGCAGAGGTCATATTTGATTCAGATTCTCTTTAAGAAATATAGTTTTCTATGTGATTATATTTATTTATGTAATATAAGCCAATTAAAATATTAAGTTCACCAGAATTAATAATGAAAGATAATTGGCTATAATTGCCACAGTTTGTTTAAATGTTTCTATCTCATATATATATATATATATATATATATATATATATATATATATATATATTTAGTATTGTGCCCTATATATTTTTTAACATTTTTGTTGGAGTATAATTGCTTTACAATGGTGTGTTAGTTTCACGTGTCCTATATTTTTACAACTGAACATACTGCATTGTGTTGAACAATTAATTATTACATGAAAACATTTCATTATATACTATATTATGTTGATAAGTCCTCAGAACAAGAAATAAAACAACACAATTGCATACTGTTAATTATGTAAAGGTAAAACTTGATACTTAGAATTAAGCAGACAAAAATAATGATCATGGACTATCCTGACACAATTGTTTTATATGTTAAGCATATAAGTTTTATAAACACAGAAGTGAAAAATAAGCAAATATTAAGAAATATAATATAGGAAAGCTGTAAAACTAGTAAATAACTTGAAATCTATTTCTTAGAAAATTCCAATAAAATAGACAAAATTATGGGAAATACAATGAAGGTGCAAAAGTGAGAAAGAGAAAAAGAGAGAGAAACAGATTAAAAAATTAGAAATAAGAAAAAAAAATCAGTGACCATGAATATAGAGAATATTTTTAATTCTAAGAAAATATTGTGTATAAACTACTATTTCTAGTTATAAGTAGTGCATTAAATACCTTTTGAACAGAAGTTATGATAGTGACCACCTTCCCCTTTCTCTTTACCTTAAAGGAAATGGGTTTAACAACTTATGATTAAGGAGAAATTTTATGGATCATCTTCATCACAGTTAACAAAATTATTTGAATTCCTAGTCAGCTGGGCTTGGGTTTGTGTTTAGGTAGATTTGATTCCAAGCTTCAGGTTGTTCCAGATTCACTTCACATGATTCTCATCTTCCTTGAACCAGTGCAGTAGCCATGACAGATGTGCAGGAGGGATTAGCAGAAACATGATAGCTCCAAGACATAGGCTTGAAATGGGCACTTCTGCTCATATCCCATTGGCTAGAGTAAGTGACATGGTCAAGCTCAACGTTAACAAGGACAGGAAATATATTCTGCCGTAGTTGGAGGAACTTTGTACAGTAACGACATAGCAGAAGGCTTGGATACAGAAAAATGTGAGGAATTCTAAAGCAATCTGCCACACTATTCTTATTGAATATTATCGGATTTTGAAACCTATTAGAACTTAAAACTTGTTTTTGTTTGAGAAAGAAAAAGTGTTTAGTGCAATGCTATAAATACTTACTTTAAATGTAGGCTCCAATAGTTATGAACTAAGTAGCATTTATCTATCTAAAAAACAGGATAAGACAATCTGACAACTTTCAAATGTCAAAAGCACTTTTAGTCTATGTTTGTAAATGACAGAAATAGTGAAGTTTAAAAAGTTAATTTCACATTTAAAATCATTTATTTTTAAAAACATATACTTAGTCAATCATACATCAATGTAAACTTTTTAGAATTTCAACAGAATGTGAAGTTTTACCTAAAATTAAATGATACGTTTTAAATATGAGTATATAATATAATTCTCTGAGTAGAAATTATCTTTTTAAAATTACTGAAGAGAAAATTAATACTTTAACATGTACTGATAACTGATGACAGTATATGCTTATGCCCAGTGTCTTAGTGAACAGAAAGATATTATTAGAGAACATTAATTGTAGTAATATTCTCACCTTAGATGCAATCGCGATCTTTCTCCATCTTTACTTTTTCTGTTCCTCCTCAATGTCTTTCCCTTTTTATGCCTCCATTAATCTACCCTTCTCTCAGTCTGTCCCCACGTTCATTCATCTTCCCACCATGCATTTCTCTCCCTTTCTTCTCGTTTGTTTTATCTTTTCCCAACCCTTCTTCTTTCTTCAGTCTCAATTCCTCCTTTCCTTCCTCTCTCCTTGTTATCTTTCCTTAATCACTAGAGAACACCTTAGATCTATGTTAGTTTTGCCTTCGAGGATGTATTCCTCTAATGGAATCAACTCAGTTGGCTGGTAATGTGTATTGCATGCTGGGAACAAAGCCAAGGCCTAGCAGATGCTGTCACTGCAGGTGAAAGAGCCCAGAGCACTATAATTGTGCTTGACCACCGTTCTTTATTGTCTTGTCAGCAACAATTCTGTTTCTCTGCCTTCTATTTCCTTCTATTCTAATGTATTCTTCTATACATTCTCTTTGAGTTCTTTCCTCCCTCCTTTTATATTTGCCTTGCGTTCAAGGTATGAAGGAATATGGGGGTGGGATGATGACTCTGGACCTGTTGTAATCCAAAATTTATCCCAGTACTGGCTCTGGTGAATTCCTGGTGTTAAGATGCCAATCACTATACATGCTGGGATGGCTTTGCTGTCACATTGTCCTGCAGACGCAATTGAAGAGGCAGTGTTCCAGTCTGGACGTGCTGAAGGAGAGAGAAGAGCACGACTCCAAAGCTTTGTCTAACTGACTATAGCATCAGGCATTCCTCACCCTCAGGATGCTGTTTCCTCCACATTCCTAGTCAGCTTGTAGTCACACAGTCCACAAGCAGTCTGATTTACACAAATAGCATGGTATAAAGTAAGGAGGGTAATTTGTTTGCACATACATATTTTAATATAGATAACTTCATTTCTAATTAGATGAGGAAAATCAGAAAAGAAAGTGAAATAAGTAATCATCCCCAAGGAATCCATTGCCACTAGGGTCTTCCAAAAATCCCTCTGACAAAATAGCAAACATGTATTGTGTTATTAAAAACATAGACGATTAGAAATAAAGTATGTGTGTAAGTATTTTTTTCACAGTAAATTTCCATGAAATGTAAGGTATTGCTTTTATTAATGTTATAGTATCTTTCTAAGTATGTTATGGCCCTGGAAATAGGGTCCATGTGTTATGAATAATTTGCCTCCTGCTATTTTCCAACTAATGAGTAAAGCAGTGCTATCAGAAGTTTTCTGCAGTGAAAGCCCATTAAAGCATTAGCCAATTATATATATATATATATAAAATATTAATGATAATAGATGTTTACCAATTTCACTATAAATGTATTTCTAATGGTTTATTAAAATATTAATGTATTTAGATATTATAAAACCCATCCATACAGAAAGAAGATAATAAAAAAAAAATTAAGTTGTGTATTGACACAAAAGTTAAAGAAACTCCTCTAAGGTCCAACCATTTCAACGATAGTTTTCGTATCATTTTCTTGAAACTGGAATGACATTAAATATTGCCTATAATATGTAAGCATCATGCAGATTTTTCATAAAAATTGAATTGTTTCTGA
The DNA here is from genome assembly GCF_026419965.1 of Kogia breviceps. Taxonomy (NCBI): domain Eukaryota; kingdom Metazoa; phylum Chordata; class Mammalia; order Artiodactyla; family Physeteridae; genus Kogia; species Kogia breviceps. The sequence continues at coordinate 161,758,996 of NC_081311.1, read as the reverse complement.
TTCCTCCCTATGTGATGCACTTCATTGCTGACTTTGAAAAAGTAAGTAACCATGTTGGAAAGGCTTCTATGGCCAGAGACTGAGGGTGGCTTTAGAGCAACAGCGGGCAAGAATGTGAGGCCCTCATTCTGACAACCTATAGGAAACTGAGTGCTGTCAACAGCCACATGAACTTGGAAAGTGATCTCATCTCAGTTGAGCTTACAGATGAGAACCCATCCCTGGTCAGCACCTTGATTATGGCTTTTTGAGACTGGGAAACAGATGACTCAGTTAATCTGTGCCCAGACTCCTGACCCACAGAAGCTGTGAGATTAAAAGTGTCATTTTAAGGTGCTAAATTTGTGGTAGTATCATTATACAGCAAGAGATAATACACTCTCATTTTTTGCTGCTGCATGTGTTTGGCACATATAGCAATTTTGACAGTTTTTTAATCAGAAATTATGTCACCTCAATTTATAATATTGATATATTTCTTTAAATTTTTATTTCAAAATTCTACTCTTTATGATATTAATATCATTTCCTGCTTTCTGTTATCACTTTCTGTGTTCTGTTTATGTATATTTTGCAACAGATACCTTTATCTTCCATTTAATTTTCTTCTTATTAAGCCATGTTCTTTATTAGCTCTTTGGGGTTTTATTTGTAATCATTTTTATTTATCTAATAATGTTCATATTTTACCCCCATTCTTAAATGATAGCTTAGGCGGTTATTAAAATTATAGGTTGATACGTATTTCCCCTCAGTACTTAAAGATATTAGTCTATTGCTTCTAGCCTGTCATTACTCATAATAAGATTTCTATCAATTATTGTTTTTGTATAGATAGCATAAATCTTCTTTGAAGACAAGTTTATTGAGGCATAATTTGCATACAGTAAAATTATTTGTTTTTAATTTTTATTTTTTGGAGCTTAGGTTGATGAACTTTGAACCATATATAATTATGGAAACACCAATACAATCAAAATGGAGACTATGTCTATTAATCCAAAAAGGTTTTTTTGCCCAATGTGGTCAATTTCCTTCTTCCCTTTCCTTCCCTTACCCCAAGCATTATTTGATATTTTTGTTCCTCTATTTTGCCTTTTCTAGTATGTCATATAAACGAAATCATCACTCTACAGCTTATTTGTGTGGCTTCTTTCACTTAGCAGAAATTTTCTGAAATTCATTCATGCTGTTGCAAGTATCAGTAGTTCATTTATTTATTTATTGGCGTATAATTGCTTTACAATGTTGTGCTAGTTTCTGCTGTATAATGAAGTAAGTCAACTATATGTATGCCTATATCTCCTTCCTCTTGGAGCTCCCTCCCAACCCCCCCATCCCACCCACCTAGGTCATCACAGAACATAGAGCTGAGCTTCCTGTGCTTTATAGCATGTTCCCACTAGCTATCTATTTTACACATGGTAGTGTATGTATGTCAATCCTAATCTCCCAGTTTGTCCCACCCTTTCCTTCCCCACCTGTGTCCACATGTCTGTTCTCTACTTCTGCATCTCTATTCCTGCCCTGCAAATAGGTTCATCTGTACCATTTTTCTAGATTCCTCATATATGCGTTAATATATGATATTAGTGGGCTTCCCTGGTGGCGCAGTGGTTGAGAGTCTGCCTGCCGATGCAGGGGACACGGGTTCGTGCCCCGGTCCGGGAGGATCCCACATGCTGCGAGGCAGTTGGGCCCGTGAACCATGGCCGCTGAGCCTGGGTGTCTGGAGCCTGTGCTCTGTGGCGGGGGAGGCCACAGCAGTGAGAGGCCCACGTACCACAAAAAAATTATATATATATATATATATATATATATATATACACATATATATATATATATATGATATTAGTTTTTCTCTTTCTGGCTTACTTCACTCTGTATGACAGACTCCAGGTCCATCCACATGGCTACAAATGATCCAATTTTGTTAGTTTTAATGGCTGGGTAGTATTCCATTGTATATATATTCCACATCTTCTTTACCTATTCATCTGTCGTTGGACATTTAGGTTGTTTCCATGTCCTGGCTATTGTAAATAGTGCTACAATGAACATTGGGGTACATGTGTCCTTTTGAATTATGGTTTTCTCAGGGTATATGCCCAGTAGTGGGATTGCTGGGTCATGTTGTAATTCTAGTTTTAGTTTTTTAAGGAACCTCCATACTGTTCTCCACAGTGGCTGTATCAGTTTACCTTCCCCTAACAGTGCAAGAGGGTTACCTTTTCTCCACACCCTCTCCAGCATTTATTGTTTGTAGATTTTTTGATGTTGGCCATTCTGACTGGTGTGAGGTGATACCTCATTGTAGTTTTGATTTGCATTTCTCTGATAATTAGTGATGTTGAGAATCCTTTCATGTGCCCCTTGGCCATCTGTATGTCCTCCTTGGAGAGATGTCTATTTAGGTCTTCCACCCTTAAAGCTTTTGACACAATACAACACCCATTTATGATAAAAACTCTCCAGAAAATGGGCATAGAGGGAACCTACACCAACATAATAAAGGCCATATAAGACAAATCCACAGCAAACATCATTCTCAATGGTGAAAACCTGAAAGCATTTCCACTAAGATCAGCAACAAGACAAGAATGTCCACTCTCACCACTCTTATTCCACATAGTTTTGGAAGTCCTAGCCACGGCAATCAAAGAAAAAGAAACAAAAGGAATACAATTGGAAAATAATAAATAGAACTGTCACTGTTGGCAGATGACATGATACAATACATAGAAAATCTTAACGATGCCACCAGAAAACTACTAGAACTAAGCAATGAATTTGGTAAGATGCAGGATACAAAATTAATGCCCATAAATCTCTTGCATTCCTATACACTAACAACAAAAAATCAGAAAGAGAAATTAAGAAAACACTCCCATTTACCACTGCAACAAAAAGAATAAAATACCTAAGAATAAACCTACCTAAGGAGGCAAAAGTCCTCTACTCAGAAAACTGTAAAACACTGATGAAAGAAATCAAAGATGACATAAACATATGGAGAAATATACCATGTTCTTGGATTGGAAGAATCAATATTGTGAAAATGACTATACTACCCAAAGCAATCTACAGATTCAGTGCAATCCCTATCAAACCACCAATGGCATTCTTCACAGAATTAGAACAAAAAAATTTTACAACTTGTATGGAAACACAAAGGACTCCAAATAGCCAAAGAAAAATTGAGAAAGAAAAACGGAGCTAGAGGAATCAGGCTCCTCAACTTCAAACTATACTACAGAGTTACAGTAATCAAGACAGTATGGTACTGGCACAAAAACAGAAATACAGATCAATGGTACAGGATAGAAAGCCCAGAGATAAACCCACACACATATGGTCATCTAATTTATGACAAAGGAGGAAAGAACATACATTACAAAAGACAGCCTCTTCAATAAGTGGTGCTGGGAAAACTGGACAGCTACATGTAAAAGAATGAAATTAGAACACTTCCTAAAACCATACACAAAAATAAACTCAAAATGGATTAAAGACCTAAATGTAAGACTAGCCTCCATAAAACTCTTAGAGGAAAACATAGGAAAAATACTCTTTGACATAAACCACAGCAAGATCTTTTTTGACCCATCTCCTAGAGAAATGGAAATAAAAACCAAAATAAACAAATGGTACCTATTGAAACTTAAAAGATTTTGCATAGCAAAGGAGACCATAAAAAAGATGAAAAGACAACCTTAGAATGGGAGAAAATATTTGCAAATGAAGCAACAGACAAAGGGTTAATCTCCAGAATATATAACCAGTTCATGGAGCTCAATATCATTTACTTTTTTATTAGTAGTATTCCAATTGCCTGGATAAACCACTGTATGTTTATCCATCCCCTAGGTGATGAACATTTGAATTGTTTTAATCAATGACAAATATGAATAAACTTACTATAAACATTATTCACCTACGAGTCTGTGTGTAGATATGTTTTTATATTTCTTGGGTAAATACTGAAAGTGGATTGTATGATAACTGTATGTTTAACTATATAAGATACTTCAAAACATTTTTCAAGGGGCTTTATCATTTTACACCCCCCTATCAATGTACAAGAGCTCTGCTTTCTTTGAATCCTTTCTAGAACTTGATTGAGTCAGGGATTATGTGTGCACGTATGTGTGTGTGTGTGTCTGTGTGTGTTTGTTGCCATTCAGTAGGTATGGAGTGCCGACCTATTGTGATTTCAGTTTGCATTTTTCCTAAATATTAATGATTTTGAGCACCTTTTCATGGGCTTATTTGCTAATAGTGCAGTTTCTGTTGTAAAGAGTATGTTTAGATCTTTTATCCATTATTCAATTGGGTTGTATGTCTTTTATTGTTGAGTTATAAAAGTGCTTTATCTATTCTAAATATAACTTTTTTATTACATAAGTGTTATGCAACTATTTATTCCAGTGTATGGTTTGTCTTTTCATTTTCTTAGTAGTGTTTTATAAAGAGCAGATTTTAGTTTTAATGAAATTCAATTTATCAATTTTTTTCTTTTATGGTTTGTGCTTTTTGTATCCTATCTAGGAAATATTTGCTTAACTATAGGCCACGAAATTTGATCCCATACTTTCTTCTAGCAGCTTTATAGTTGTAGCTCATAAATTTAGGTTTATGTTTCATTTCAAGTTAATTTCTGTTTATTATGTGAAGTAAATGATAAAGTGTGTGTTTGTTTTTTTTTTCTGTATAAATACCCAATTGTTCAGGAACCATTTAGACTATCTTCTTCACTGAATTACTTTGGCAATTTCATCAAAAATAAATTTGGTATATATATGTATGTGTGCTAATTTCTAGATTTATTCTATTGACCTATATATCTACTCTTGTTTTAATTGAAAACTGGGTTGATTGTTGTAACTTTATAGTAATACTTGTAATTAGGTAGTGCAAATTTTCTAACTTTGTTCTTCTTTCTCAAAAATTAATTGCTTATTCTACAAATTTGCAGAAGGATTGAATTCAAATTATAAGCATAAGCTTCCTAGATCCCTGACTTGTGTATACTTGTTTTCTTTGAACCACACATTTGAAGATTTTATTACACTGTATAAAGAATTTGTGTAGTGAGGGTGTCTAGAGATGTACAGAAAATAAAATTTCTTTTTCATTCTCCATTCTCTGCTTCCATCAAGTGAAGAGTACCTGGGCCAGCTTTGATGAAATAAATGAGTATCAACACAAAATCATTTAAATAGTCATATGAGAAGTTTTATAGAATGACTAAGTAGAATCTTAGAATTCAAAGTGGCCTGAGCTCATCTACTCCAGTTTTTAATCAGTGCAAATATTCCCTCTTTAATGTTTTAATAGATGATTTGGGGCATTTGCTTAGAGCATTTAATATTTTGTAACATAGTTCTCTCCACTTAAATCAGCTCTAATAGTAGAAAAACTCCACCTTATTTTAGCTAGAAACTGCCTTCCTGAAATTTACAAATTGTCTTGTGGCACTGTATGGAACAACTCAATACTCCAGCTGGAGTCAGATGAAGGCAAAGTGCTTCTAAGACTGGAAAAAAATCTCACTTCTTCATTGGAATTGGATAGATTATTCAGCAAATGAGACTAACAAAATAAAATCACGCTTAAGAGAAAGCTTTTCTCAGAGCAACTCTGCAACTTGTCTGTGTCATAAACCCACACTGTTGTTTGTAACATTTTGAGGTATTTGGCTTTGATCACAGTTTATTAATCATATTATTTTACTGGTTCTTTTTGACAATACACCTTAAAAGATATATACACCCCAGAGTTCTTAGCAGCATTATTTACAATAGCCAAGATATGGAAGCAATCCAAGTGTCTGTCGATAGACAAATGCATGAAGATGCGGTGTGTGTGTGTGTGTGTGTGTGTGTATAAACATACATGCATACAATGGAATATTACTCAGCCATAAAAAGAATGAAATCTTGCCATTTGGGACAACTTAGATGGACCTTGAGGGCATTGTGCTATGTGAAATAAGCCAGATGGGGAAAGACGATTACCATATGATGTCACTCATATGTGGAATATAAAAAACAAACAAACAAATAAAATAAGTGAACAAACCAAGCAAAGGCAAGCATGTAGATACAGAGTACAAAGTAGTAGTTACCAGAGGGGAAGGGGCAGGCAGGGAGGGAGCAATGGGTAAAGCAGATCGACTGTATGGTGAAACATGGAAACTAACTTTTTGGTGGTGAGCATGTTGTAGCATATACAGAAGTAAAAATATAATGTTGTAAACCAATGTACCTCAATAAAAAATAAATTCAAAAACAAGCAAAAAAGAGAACACAGATCCCCAGGGTGAAGAATACACAGATGGGTAGGGGATCTGAGAAGAGAGGAAACATAGGCTTTCCTTCACACCTGGAGCTCTGGGAGGTGGAAAACTCCCAGCACATTGTAGAAAGTAGTGTAGCAATAGTCAGCTGCACAGAGTTCCTAAGGAGATGGACCTGAGACAAATTCAAAGCATCTCCTTTGAGCTGTCTGGTTGAGTCCAAGTTGTGAGTGTGAAAGATGCCTCAGATCTTAGTATGCACCAGGCGACCAAAGATCATTCACCTCTCCCTGATGCTCATAAGACCCTGAAATGTATATACATGCATACGGTGCAGGAAGACTCACATGCAGTCTTCACTAATACATATTAAATTTTAATTTATGTGAATAGCTTGGATTTGGGTTAAGTTTGAACCACCTGGCAATATTGGGGTTCAAGATATAAATGTATCCAGTTAGAGAAAAATGAAGTTACAACTGTGAAAACCAGAGTTAATAGCTTCTGAAATTTGTCACAGCAAATAATAAGGTAGTTGTTAAAAGAATTACAGCATGAACATATTGTCCTTGACAAGGGTTTGCTAAATCCTTTTCATTACTTGGTTTCATTTAAATAGGAAGTCACTTTATGTTCTTAGAAAAACCCTTAGAAAAACATCAGATAAAGAGCCCTTCACAAGTAGATATATTCATTCTTTACTAAACCCACACAGCCATAAGCAGATACTGATAAATTCATTTAAAAATATTCTGAACTGCTTAAAATGCAATTCTTTATTTCTTCTTATTGATATTTCAAATTGTCAAGCTTAGACTTTTCCAGAGTTAATCAACTGCTTGTTTCTTCTGTTTATAACCATGTACACACTTGCACTAACTAATAACCTTTGTATTGGATGAAAGATTAAACATTAATTTAGTTTAGGTTCTATTTGTTTTCAATTAAGAAGAGAAAATCCTTTCAAGTAAGATAGGTTATTTATATTTGTTTTGCTTCATGTATAAAACCAAATAAGGCTTTTGTGTTTACAGTCATCAATGTTATTGAAAAGAAATTGTATTAAATGAATAGGTTGCAGTAAAAATGAAAATAATTTGAGGTAAAAAATTAGTTTAGATGATATAGTTACCCTACAATTATAATCTAAGGAAATTATTATTTTTTCATTTAATTCATATTAGCCATGTGTCTTTGTTAAATTCTATGTCACCCTCCATGGTGAGTGCACACACACACACACACACACACACACACACACACACACACATCAGTTAAAACCTGTAGATCTACCAAGACTTTATTTTTCTGCTATATACTGTCATTGATAAATAATATTTTCAAAGCATGCATATAAACTACAGTGCTTTAAACATGTGATAGGCAGAATGATTCACACCCACCGCTCCCAAGATGTGAGTATTCTAATCCCTGGAACTAGAAATTGAATATGTTACTTTACATGGTAAAATAGACTTTGCATATGTGACAGAGGTTAAGGAACTTGAGATGGAAAGATTATCCTGGATTTTCCAGTGGGACCACTCTAATCATGGGAGTCCTTTAAAGCAGGGAACCTTTCTTGGATGTAGTCAGAAAGAGATGTGACCACAGAAAGAAAAGTCAGAGATTCAACTTTACTGGGCTTAAAGACGGAGGAAGGGCGGTATGAGCCAAGGAATGCTGGCAGCCTCTAGAAACTGAAAAAGGCAAGGAAATGGATTCTTCCCCAGAGCCTATTAACCCCTTAATTTTAGCCCAGTGAGACCTTTGTCGGATACTGACATCTAGAACTGTAAAATATAGTTGTGTTGTTTTAAGTTACTACATTTGTGGTCATTTGTTACAGCAGCAATAGAAAACTAATACAAGATATCATATTTCCAGCATAAATCTCATTTTAAAAATCAGGACAGACTTTATAGGATCTTTTAAATCTTTTGCACTATTCTGACAGAAACTTTTTAAGAGAGAGAAAAAAATGTTGTATGAAGCTATACTAGTTTTTACAAACTAATATATTTTTCTTACTGTGTTTTGGAAAATCAAATATTTATGTGTTCAACAAAAATACTCATTAACACTGATAATGAAAACTCCCCAAACTACCATATTTAACATGTCATACACAATATTAAATTTTCCTGTGAGAAGATTCCGCCTATACAGTCCTGATCTAAAGCAAATGCCCCTTTGGAGATTGATCTCTTTTAAATGGAAAATTTCTCAGGAGATTGAAAAATGAATATTATAATTGTGGGATCATAATTTTCACTCAAACTATGGCAATATTGGGCTCAATGTGGATTCCAACTTTGGCTCTAGACCAGATACATAGAAATCAGGGAAAAAGGTTGCCAACATTCTTTCTTTTGTTTGGAGAAACTTTGATACCATGGAAAAATATCACTTTTGTCCAAGTCTTTAATTTCTCTACATTTTGAGTTACGGGTTGTGAATAAAATCATATTTGTGACAAACTGTTGGAGACAATAAGTTATTTTCTGGAGGGTTTCATAAATGTCACTCAAATCTTACTTGTAGAAATGAAGTCAATGAGTAAAACACTGTCAAGACAGAGGTGAATTGAAGATTATGATTGGACCTACTTTTTTTTAATCAGTGACTTAAATGTATGTAGATAAAATCATATACATTATCTAAAGGTAACTGCCATTGACCCTATTAATCTGAAATAGGTATATGGAAAGTATAATATTTGCAAAAATACCAATTCTTTAAAATCATTAAGAATAGTTTTTCAAAGCATTGGAGTAGAAACTTTTTTTTTATATACAGCAGGTTCTTATTAGTCATCAATTTTATACACTGATGTGTATGCATGTCAATACCAATCGCCCAGTTCATCACATCGCCACCCCCATGCCCCCGTGACTTTCCCCCCTTGGTGTCCATGCATTTATTCTCTACATCTGTGTCTCAATTTCTGCCCTGCAAACCAGTTCATCTGTACCATTTTTCTAGGTTCCACATATATGTGTTAATATATGGTATTTGTTTTTCTCTTTCTGCCTTACTTCACCATGTGTGACAGTCTCTAGATCCATCCACGTCTCAACAAATGATCCAATTTCATTCCTTTTTATGGCTGAGTAATATTCCATTGTGTATATATACCACATCTTCTTTATACATTCATCACTCGATGGGCATTTAGGTTGCTTCCACGATCTGCAAAATAGTGCTGCAATGAACATTGAGGTGCATGTGTCTTCTTGAATTATGGTTTTCCCTGGGTATATGCCCAGTAGTGGGATTGCTGGATCATATGGTAATTCTCTTTTTAGATTTTTCAGTAACCTTCATGCATTCTCCATAGCGGCTGTATCAATTTACATTCCCACCAACAGTGCAAGAGGGTTCCCTTTTCTCCACACCCTCTCCAGCATTTGTTGCTTGTAGATTTTCTGATGATGCCCATTCTAACTGGTGTGAGGTGACACCTCACTGTAGTTTTGATTTGCATTTCTCTAATAATTAGTGATGCTGAGCAGCTTTTCATGTGCTTCTTGGCCATCTGTATGTCTTCTTTGGGGAAATGTCTATTTAGGTCTTCTGCCCATTATTGGATTGGGTGGTTTGTTTTTTAATATTGAGCTGCATTTGCTGTTTACATATTTTGGAAATTAGCCCTATGTCCGTTGATTCATTTGCAAATATTTCTCCCAGTCTGAGGGTTGTCTTTTTGTCTTGTTTATGGTTTCCTTTGCTGTGCAAAAGCTTTGAAGTTTCATTAGGCTCCATTTGTTTATTTTTGTTTTTATTTTCATTACTCTAGGAGGTGGATCAAAAAAGATCTTGCTGTGATTTATGTCAGAGACTGTTCTTCCTATGTTTTCCTCTAAGAGATTTATAGTGTCCAGTCTTACATTTAGGTCTCTAATCCATTTTGAGTTTATTTTTGTGTATGGTGTCAGGGAGTGTTCTAATTTCATTCTTTACCATGTAGCTGTCCAGTTGTCCCAGCACCACTTATTGAAGACACTGTCTTTTCTCCATTGTATATACTTGCCTCCTTTGTCATTGAGTAGTTGACCATAGGTGCGTGGGTTTACCTCCGGGCTTCCTATCTCGTTCCATAGATCTATGTTTCTACTTTTGTGCCAGTACCATATTGTCTTGAGTACGGTAGCTTTGTAGTATAGTCTGAAGTCAGGGAGTCTGATTCCTCCAGCTCTGTTTTTTTCCCTCAAAACTCCTTTGGCTATTCGGAGTCATGTGTCTCCATTTAATTTAAAGATTTTTTGTTCTAGTTCCGTAAAAAATGCCATTGGTAATTTGATAGGGACTGAATTGAATCTGTAGGTTGCTTTGGGTAGTATAGTCATTTTCACAATATTGTTTCTTCCAATCCAAGAACATGGTATATCTTTCCATCTGTTGTTATCATAATTATTTTCTTTCATCAGTGTCTTATAGTTTTCTAGATACAGGTCTTTTGTCTCCCTAGGTAGGTTTATTCCTAGGTATTTTATTCTTTGTGTTGCAGTGGTAAAGGGGAGTGTTTCCTTAATTTATCTTTCAGACTTTTCATCATTAGTGTATAGGAATGCAAGAGATTTCTGTGCATTAATTTTGTATCCTACAACTTTACCAAATTTATTGATTAGCTCTAGTAGTTTTCTGGTGGCATCGTTAGGATTCTCTATGTATAGCGTCATGTCATCTGCAAACAGTGACAGATTTACTTCTTCTTTTCCAAATTGTATTCCTTTTATTTCTTTTTCTTCTCTGATTGCCGAGGCTAGGACTTCCAAAACTATGTTGAATAATAGCAGTGAGAGTGGACATCCTTGTCTTGTTACTGATCTTAGAGGAAACTCAGTTTTTCACCATTGAGAATGATGTTTGCTGTGGGTTTGTTGTATATGGCCTTTATTATGTTGAGGTAGGTTCCCTCTATGCCAACTTTCTAGAGAGTTTTTAGCATAAATGGGTGTTGAATTTTGTCAAAAGCTTTTTCTGCATCTATTGAGATGATCATATGGTTTTTATTCTTCAATTTGTTAATATGGTGTATCACATTGACTGATTTGCATATATTGAAGAATCCTTGCATCCCTGGAATAAATGCCACTTGATCATGGTGTATGATACTTTTAATGTATTGTTGGATTCTGTTAGCTAGTATTTTGTCGAGGATTTTTGCGTCTATATTCATCAGTGACATTGATCTGTAATTTTCTTTTTTTGTAGTACCTTTGTCTGGTTTTGGTATCAGGGTGATGGGGGCCCCATAGAGTGAGTTTGGGAGTTTTCCTTCCTCTGCAATTTTGTGGAAGAGTTTGAGAAGGATGGGTGTTAGCTCTTCTCTAAATGTTGGATAGAATTCACCTGTGAAGCCATCTGGTGCTCGATTTTTGTTTGTTGGAAGATTTTTAATCACAGTTTCAATTTCATTACTTGTGATTGGTCTATTCATATTTTCTATTTCTTCCTGATTCAGTCTTGGAAGGTTATACCTTTCTAAAAATTTGTCCGTTTCTTCCAGGTTATCCATTTTATTGGCATAGAGTTGCTTGTAGTAGTCTCTTATGATGCTTTTTATTTCTGCAGTGTCTGTTGAAACTTCTCCTTTTTCATTTATAATTTTATTGATTTGAGTCTTTTCCCTCTTTTTCTTGATGAGTCTGGCTAATGGTTTATCAATTTTGTTTATCTTCTCAAAGAAACAGCTTTTAGTTTTATTGATCTTTGTTATTTTTTCTTTGTTTCTATTTCATTTATTTCTGCTGTGATATTATGATTTCTTTCCTTCTGCTAAATATGGGTGTTGTTTTTTTCTTCTTTTTCTAGTTCCTTTAGGTGTGAGGTTAGATTATTTATTTGAGATTTTTCTTCTTTCTTGAGGTAGGCTTGTATAGCTATAACCTTCCCTCTTAGAACTGTTTTTGCTGCATCTCATAGGTTTTGGATTGTCGTGTTTTCATTGTCATTTGTCTCTAGGTATTTTATTATTTCTTCTTTGATTTCTTCAGTGATCTCTTGGTTATTTAGTAACGTAGTGTTTAACCTCCATATGTTTGTGTTTTTTACGGTTTTTTTCCCCTGTAATTCATTTCTAATCTCATAGAGTTGTGGTCAGAAAAGATGCTTGATCTGATTTCAATTTTCTTAAATATACTGAGGCTTTATTTGTGACCCAAGATGTGATCTATCCTGGAAAATGTTCTGTGCGCACTTGAAAAGAAAGTGTAATCTGCTGTTTTTGGATGGAATGTCCTATAAATATCAATTACATCTATCTGGTCTATTGTGTCATTTAAAGCTTGTGTTTCCTTATTTATTTTCATTTTGGTTGATGTGTCCTTTGGTGTAAGTGAGGCCTTACGGTCCTCCACTATTATTGTGTTACTGTCAATTTCCTCTTTTACAGCTGTTAGCAGTTGCCTTATGTATTGAGGTGCCCCTATGTTGGGTGCATGTATATTTATAATTGTAATATCATCTTCTTGGATTGATCTGTGATCATTATGTAGTGCCCTTCCTTGTCTCTTGTAACATTCTTTATTTTAACATCTATTTTATCTGATATGAGTAATGCTACTCCACCTTTCTTTTGATTTCCATTTGCATGGAATATATTTTTCCATCCTCTCACTTTCAGTCTGAATGTGTCCCTAGGTCTGAAGTGGGTCTCTTGTAGACAGCATATATACGGGTCTTGTTTTTGTATCCATTCAGCAAGCCTATGTCTTTTGGTTGGAACATTTAATCCATTCACGTTTAAGGTAATTATTGATATGTATGCTCCTATGACCATTATCTTAATTGTTTTGGGTTTGTTTTTGTAGATCCTTTTCTTCTCTTTTGTTTCCCGCTTAGAGAATTTCCTTTAGCATTTGTTGTAGAGCTGGTTTGGTGGTGCTGAATTCTGTTAGCTTTTGCTGTTCTGTAAAGCTTTTGATTTCTCCATCGAATCTGAATGAGATCCTTGCTGGGTAGAGTAATCTTGGTTGTAGGTTCTTGCCTTTCATCACTTTAAGTATATCATGCCACTCCCCTCTGGTTTGTAGAGTTTCTGCTGAGAAATCAGCTGTTAACCTTATGCGAGTCCCCTTATATCTTATTTGTCATTTTTCCCTTGCTGCTCTCAATAATTTTTCGTTGTCTTTAATTTTTGCCAATTTGATTACTATGTGTCTCGGAGTGTTTTTCCCTGGGTTTATCCTCTATGTGACTCACTGCACTTCCTGGACTTAAGTGGCTATTTCCTTTTCCATGTTAGGGAAGTTTTCCACTATAATCTCTTCAAATATTTTCTCGGGTCCTTTCTGTCTCTCTTCTCCTTCTGGGACCCCTATAATGCGAATGTTGTTGTGTTTAATGTTGTCCCAGAAGTCTCTTAGACTGTTCTCATTTCTTTTCATTCTTTTGTGTTTATTCTGTTCTGCAGCGGTGAATTCCACCATTCAGTCTTCCAGGTGACTTATCTGTTCTTCTTCCTCAGTTATTGTGCTATTGATTCCTTCTAGTCTATTTTTCATTTCAGTTATTTTATTGTTCATCTTTGTTTTTTCTTTAATTTTTCTAGGTCTTCATTAAACATTTCTTGCGTCTTCTCGATCTTTGCCTCCATTTATTTTTCCGAGGTCCTGGATCATCTTCACTATCATTATTCTGAATTCTTTTTCTGGAAGGTTGCCTATCTCCACTTCATTTAGTTGTTTTTCTGGGGTTTTATCTTGTTCCTTCATCTGGTGCATCACCCTCTGCCTTTTCATCTTGTGTATCTTTCTGTGAATGTGTATTTTTTCCACAGGCTGCAGGATTATAGTTCTTGCTTCTGCTGTCTGCCCTCTGAATTAGCAACTTTTTAAAAACCTTATTTTAATACTAGGGAGGCATTACAAATATTCATTTTAAATCATTTTCATGCTTTGTGCAAACCATGGGGATTTATGATTTAAACTAAAAGTCATGTAACAGATTGAGATTTAAAGAAAATATGGAAAATGTATACCTGTCAATATAAACCTGTATTCATATATAGATGTAGATATATAAACATATAGTTTACAGATATATAGATATGTAGTTTATAATCACAAAAAGCTAAAATTAGTATATGTGCTGTCTTGCTTAAATTACTAGTATCATCTACCCTCTATAATTTTGTTTTCCCTTTTTTTATAGTGAATAATTTTATTATATAATATTTAATTAATTCTGATATTTGTTCAAAGCTCGTTAAAAAGACCCTCCCTCATTTTTCATCAATTGATAATTTTGATGAGTGTATAATGAATATTTGTATCTCTAAAACCTACAAAATAATTTTTCAAACAAGGTATTTCTTTTTTTTCTTTAAATCAGGAATTCCCCCCCTCCAATTTTACTTTATGTTTCTGTGCATTTTACTCCTGATATATATAATTATTAAGGAGAATAGATGACATTTAATGTAGAAGTCAAACTGCCAAAAGATGAGAAGCATATAGATCACATTACCTCTCAATACCAGTTTGGCCCACCCATCCACCTTCCTACCCTTATTTATTCCCTCCCATAATAGTTGCCTAAATCATGAAGCCAGTTAGTCTATGTGATTATGTATTCTACCCTTAGTTAACCCCACATCCTTCAAGAAGATGAGAGAGCTTATCTCTGGGGAAAGTTTCCTTCACATGTTATTCTATTAGAAACTTTTCCTTGGCCAAAAATTTGCTTGCACAATTTTTACTGTAGCTCAGTGCCTTCTACAATGAAAGGTGGTAAGGACACCCCAGGAGGCACTAGTAATGTGAGACTAAAATATTATATTTTACTTATATTTATATTGTGTTTCATTCTTTTAAAATTTCAATTTCTGTGTATGTGTTTATATATGTATATATATACATATGTATGTATATATATATATATATATATATATACTTTTAAAATATTTTAAGAATAAGTAAGAAAAATATATCTTGCTTAGAATTTTTGCTGGTAGAGGGCAGAGAGCAGAAGCAAGAAGAACTACAATACTGCAGCCTGTGGAACAAGACCGTGTTCACAGAAAGATACACAAAATGAAAAGGCAAAGGACCAGATGAAGGAACAAGATAAAACCCTAGAAAAACAACTAAATGAAGTGGAGATAGGCAACCTTCCAGAAAAAGAATTCAGAATAATGATAGTGAAGATGATCCAGGACCTCAGAAAAAGAATGGAGGCAAAGGTCGAGAAGATGCAAGAAATGTTTAATAAAGACCTATAAGAATTAAAGAACAAACACCTAGAAGAATTAAAGAAAAAACAAACAGAGATGAGCAATACAATAACTGAAGTGAAAAATACATTATAAGTAATCAATAGCAGAATAAATGAGGCAAAAGAACAAATAAGAGACCTGGAAAACAGATGGTGGCTTTCACAGCTGCAGAACAGAATAAAGAAAAAAGTTTGAAAAGAAATGAGGACAGCCTAAGAAACCTCTGGGACAACATGAAACACACCAACATTCACATTATAGGGCTCCCAGAAGGAGAAGAGAGAAAGAGAATGGAGCCGAGAAAATATTTGAAGAGATTATAGTCGAAAATTTCCCTCACATGGGAAAGGAAATAGCCGCCCAATTCAAGGAAGCAAGGAGAGTCCCAGGCAAGATAAACCCAAGGAGAAACATGCTGAGACACATAGTAATCAAACTGACAAAGATTAAGAAAAGAAAAATTATTAAAAGCAACAAGGGAAAAATGACAAATAACATACAAAGGAACTCCCATAAGGTTAACAGCTGATTTTCAGCAGAAACTCTACAGTCCAGAGGGGAGTGGCTTGATATATTTAAAGTGATGAAAGGGAAGAACCTACAACCAAGATTACTCTACCCAGCAAGGATCTCATTCAGATTCGATGGAGAAATCAAAAGCTTTACAGAACAGCAAAAGCTAACAGAATTCAGCACCACCAAACCAGCTCTACAACAAATGCTAAAGGAAATTCTCTAAGCGGGAAACAAAAGAGAAGAAAAGGACCTACAAAAACAAACCCAAAACAATTAAGAAAATGGTAATAGGAACATACATATCGATAATTACCTTAAATGTGAATGGAATAAATGCTCCAACCAAAAGACACAGGCTTGCTGAATGGATACAAAAACAAGACCCGTATATATGCTGTCTACAAGAGACCCACTTAGACCTAGGGACACATTCAGACTGAAAGTGAGGGGATGGAAAAATATATTCCATGCAAATGGAAATCAAAAGAAAGGTGGAGTAGCATTACTCATATCAGATAAAATAGATGTTAAAATAAAGAATGTTACAAGAGACAAGGAAGGGCACTACAGAATGATCACGGATCAATCCAAGAAGAAGATATAACAATTATAAATATATATGCACCCAACATAGGGGCACCTCAATACATAAGGCAACTGCTAACAGCTATAAAAGAGGAAATCAACATTAATGCAATAATAGTGGCGGACTTCAACACCTCACTTACACCAGTGGACAGATCATCCAGACAGAAAAGTAATAAGGAAACACAAGCTTTCAATGACACAATATACCAGATAGATTTAATTCATATGTATAAAACATTCCTCTTGAAAACAGTAGATTACACTTTCTTCTCAAGTGCACAGAACATTCTCCAGAAGAGATCACATCTTGTGTCACAAATCAAGCCTTGA
The DNA here is from genome assembly GCF_026419965.1 of Kogia breviceps. Taxonomy (NCBI): domain Eukaryota; kingdom Metazoa; phylum Chordata; class Mammalia; order Artiodactyla; family Physeteridae; genus Kogia; species Kogia breviceps. The sequence goes on along the minus strand of NC_081311.1, from coordinate 161,742,044 downwards.
TAAATTTAAGAAAATTGAAATCACATCAAGCATCTTTTCTGACCAAAATGGTATGAGATTAGAAATCAATTACACGGAAAAAAGAAGTAAAAAAACCAAACACATGGAGGCTAAACAATGCATTACTAAATAAGCAAGAGATCATTGAAGAAATCAAAAAGGAAATCAAAAAATACCTAGAGACAAATGACACTGAAAAAATGATGATCCAAAACCTATCAGATGCAGTAGAACAGTTATACGAGAGACATTTATAGCAATACAATCCTACCTCAAGACACAAGAAAAATCACAAATAAACCATCCAACTTTACACCTAAAGAACCTAGAGAAAGAAGAAACAAAACCCAAAGTTAGTAGAAGGAAAGAAATCATAAAAATCAGACCAGAAATAAATGAAAAAGAAATGAAGTAAACTATAGAAAAGATCAATAAAACTAAAAGCTGGTTCTTTGAGAAGATAAACAAATTTGACAAACCTTTAGCCAAACTCATCAAAAAAAAAAAAAAAAGAGGGAGAGGACTCAAATTAATAAAATTAGAAATAAAAAAGGAGAAGTTACAATGGACACCACAGAAAAAACCAAGCATCATAAGAGAGTACTACAAGCAACTCTGTGCCAATAAAATGGACAACCGGGAGGAACTGGACAAATTCTTTGAAAGGTATAACCTTCCAAGAATGAATCAGGAAGAAATAGAAAATATGAACAGACCAATCACAAGTAATGAAATTGTAACTGTGATTAAAAATCTTCCAACAAACAAAGTCCAGGACCAGATGGCTTCACAGGTGAATTCTATCCAACATTTAGAGAAGAGCTAACACCCATCCTTCTCAAACTCTTCCAAAAAAATTGCAGAGGAAAGAACACTCCCAAACTCATTCCACAATGCCACCATCACCCTGATACCAAAACTAGAGAAAGATACTACAAAAAAAAGAAAATTATAGACCAATATCACTGATGAATATAGATGCAAAAATCCTCAACAACATACTAGCAAACAATCCAACAACACATTAAATGGATCATACACCATGATCAAGTGAGATTTATCCTAGGGATGCAAGGATTCTTCAGTATATGCAAATCAATCAATGTGATAAACCATATTAACAAATTAACGAATAAAATCCATATGACCCTCTCAACAGAGGCAGAAAAAAGCCGTTGACAAAATTCAACACCCTTTTATGATAAACACTCTCCAGAAAGTGGGCATAGAGGGAACCTATCTCAACATAATAAAGGCCATATATGACACATCTAAAGCAAACATCATTCTCAATGGTGATAAACTGAAAGCATTTCCTCTAACATTTGGAACAAAACAATGATGTCCATTCTCACCACTGTTATTTAAGGTTAATTTTGGAAGTCCTAGCCATAGCAATCAGTGAAGAGAAAGAAATAAAAGGGACACAAATTGGAAAAGAAGAAGTTAAATTTTCACTGTTTGCAGATGACATGGTACTGTACATAGGTACTCCATAATACTATACATAGATGCCACCATAAAACTACTAGAGCTAATCAATGAATTTGGTAAGGTTGCAGGATACAAAATTAATGTACAGAAATCCCTTGCATTCCTATACAGTAACCATGAAAGATCAGAAAGAGAAATTTTGGAAACTATCACATTCACCATTGCAACAAAAAGAAAAAAATAGGAATAAACCTACCTAAAGAGGTAAAAGATGTACTCAGAAAACTATAGGACACTGATGAAAGAAATCAAAGATGACACAGATGGAGAGATATACAATGTTCTTGGATTGGAAGAATCAATATTTTGAAAATGACTATACTACCCAAAGCAATCTACAGATTCAGTGCAATCCCTGTCAAATTACCAGTGGAGTTTTTTTACAGAAATAGAACAAAAAATCTTAACATTTGTAGGGAAACACAGACCCCAAATAGCCAAAGCAGTCTTGAGGGGAAAAACGGAGCTGGAGGAATCAGACTCCCTGACTTCAGACTATTCTTCAGAACTACAGTAATCAAAACAATATGGTACTGGCACAAAAACAGAAGTATAGATCAATAGAACTGGATAGAAAGGCCAGAGGTAAACCCATGCACCTATGATCAACTAATCTATGACAAAGGAGGCAAGGATATACAATGGAGAAAAGACAGTCTTCAATAATTGGTGTTGGGAAAACTGGACAGCTACATGTAAAAGAAGGAAATTAGAATACTCCATAACACCAAACACAAAAATTAGCTCAAAATGGATTAACGACCAAAATGTGAGACTGGACATTATAAAACTCTTAGAGGAAAACAGAGGAAGAACACTCTTTGGCATAAATCACAGCAAGATCGTTTTTGATCTACCTCCTAGAGTAATGGAAATAAAAACAAAAATAAACAAATGGGGCCTAATGAAACTTCAAAGCTTTTGCACAGCAAAAGAAACCATAAACAAGATGAAAAGACAACACTCAGAATGGGAGAAAATATTTTCCAAGGAATCAATGAACAAAGGATTAATCTCCAAAATATTTAAACATTTCATGCAGCTCAATATTTAAAAAAACAAACAACCCAAACCAAAACTGGGCAGAAGGCCTAAATAGACATTTCTCCAAAGAAGACCTACAGATGGCCCAGAGGCACATGAAAAGCTGCTCAACATCACTAATTATTAGGAAATGCAAATCAAAACTACAGTGAGGTGTCACCTCACACCAGTTAGAATGGGCATCATCAGAAAATCTACAAGCAACAAATGCTGGAGAGGGTGTGGAGAAAAGGGAACCCTCTTGCACTGTTGGTGGGAATGTAAATTGATACAGCCACTATGGAGAACAGCATGAAGGTTACTGAAAAATCTAAAAATAGAATTACCATATGATCCAGCAATCCCACTACTGGGCATATACCCAGGGAAAACCATAATTCAAAAAGACACATGCACCCCAATGTTCATGGCAGCACTATTTACAATAGCCAGGTCATGGAAGCAACCTAAATGCCCATCAAGTGATGAATGTATAAAGAAGATATGGTATATATACACAATGGAATATTACTCAGCCATAAAAAGGAACGAAGTTGGGTCATTTGTAGAGATGTGGATGGATCTAGAGACTGTCATACAGAGTGAAGTAAGTCAGAAAGAGAAAAACAAATTTCATATGTTAACGCATATATGTGGAACTTAGAAAAATGGTACAGATGAACCAGTTTGCAGAGCAGAAACAGAGACACAGATGTAGAGAACAAACGTATGGACACCAAGGGGGGAAATCCACTGGGGTGTGGGGGGGTGATGTGATAAATTGGGCAATTGGTATTGACATGTATACCCTAATGTGTATAAAATTGATGACTAATAAGAACCTGCTGCATAAAAAAATAAATTTTAAAAAGGCATAGTGAGGGGGAGGGGGCAAGATGGTGGAGGACTAGGACATGGAGCTCCCCTTCTCCCACAGAAACATTAAAAATACATGTACAAGTCAAAGGATTCACATAGACCATCTACTGAACACTGACAGGAGACCTCAGACATCCGAAATGTCAAGGAAACCTCCACGTAACCAGGTAGGATAAAAGGAAAAGGAAAAAGAAGGAATCAGAATAGGGTTTGCATCCCAAGGAGCAAGATGTGAACAAGGAAAAGTTCCTGCATCCTGGGAAGACTCCTCACTGGCGGGGTGATCCACCTGGTTTGAGGGGAAGGTATGTAGCCTAGGAGGAGAGTGCAACAACCAGTTTGTGGAAGGAAAAATGGACAGTAACCTGCACAGTAGGTGACCACTGCTGCCCTGCACTCCTCAGTCTGGAACACTTATCTGTTGGTGTGGGTGGGGGCTGGCTCTGAAACTCAGACTTCAGAGGTCAGACTCAGGGAGAGGACTGGGGTTGGCTGTGCGGAAACAGGCTAAGGAGGCTGGGCTGCAGCAGCCGAGGGTGTGCTCAGAAGAAGCCTGGGCCTACCTGAGAGGCATGCACCATTATTGGGGGGTGCACAAGGAGAGGAGCAGGACCACCATAAGAGCTTCTTTCTCTGTGAATGCTCTCAGGCAACAGGACACTGCTTGCATGAGCTTTGGGGACAGGAGCAAGTTGCTGCCCCCAATGGGGGCTTCAGAGTCAGGCACAAGCTGCCATTATGAGACCTGAGAGCAGGCGGCAGGCCCTGTCCCCACTATCCTGGGAGTGCACAAGGGCCACTGTACCAGCACACCTCATATCAAGGGGATAACAGCCAGCACACACTGAGGAAAGAGAAAGCAAACATCCAAACTAAAAGCAACCCCTCAATTCTGGAAAGGACAGTGAAATAGAAGGACTTGAGCTCATCTCCTCTCATGAAATGGAATACTACTCAGCCATAAAAAAGAACGAATGAAATAATGTCATTTGCATCAACATGGATGCAACTAGAGATTATCATACTAAGTGAAGTAAGTCAGTAAGAACAAGATAAATACCATATTATATCACTTATATGTGGAATCTAAAATATGACACAAATGAACCCATCTGTGATACAGAAACAGAATCAGTGACATAGAGAATAGACTTGTGGTTGCCAATGGGGAAGGGGGTGGGAGATGGGTGGATTGGGAGTTTGGGATTAGCAGATACAAACTGGTATACTTAGAATGGATAAATAGCAAGGTCCTACTGTATAGCACAGGGAACTATATTCAATATCCTATAATAAAACATAATGGAAAAGAAAAAAAATTTTTGGAGGATAATTAAAAAACATCAAAACTTATTATGCTGCTGGACAAGCAGGCAGAGCACCAAAGTAATGTAACTTTTCTTGAAGGTGGTATTTAAACTCAGTAAATTGGAGAGTTCGTTGTTTTATCTTAACTTTATTTTACAGATGAGCATACTGTGATTTGAAGTGCTAAGGAACATTCTCAAGACTACAAAATTATTAAATGCTGCAACTAGTTTTTGTACTAGGTCTATTTAATTGCAGAACTTATAAAACCACAATGTCATACTATCTTTCCGGATGTGATTCAATAGCCTGGATTTGAAGCTGTGCTTACAATAGGACTGCAGCAGCAAGCATGGAAAAGAAGAAATGGATGAATTCAAGTGGCATAAAAATGGACTAATCAGCATCTGTTATTAATTGGATTGGAGGGAGCATTAGATGATATGTCCATGAATATTTCAAAATTTTCCAAAATAGGTAAATAGAAGAAAAGTAGTAAAGTCTGGAAGAGAAGTTGTGAGAAAATAAAATTGCATTTGTTTTCACTTATACTGAGTTTAGAATGACAATGGATCTCTAGGTCACAACAGGTGGCCCTTCAATTGAAGATACAGTCCAGCTTATTTGTGAATTTTCTCTATAAATTAAGGCTATGATATTTAATGAGCTATCTGATAGAGAGTACACAGAGGAATAATAGAAGTATAATAATATGCTGTGTTTTCATGCTGCTGGAGAATCTACAGTTAGAGGAAGATATTAGAACTTAGAACTTAATAAAACTTGACTTCCAGTCATCTGATATCCTCCCTCGCCTACTAATATAGCTAGTTTTTTTCTTTTTGGCTGGCACTTTGTCCTCCTTACATCTCATGAAACCTTAATGCCTTTTTTGAAAAGAAAATTTTCTTCAAAACAGGTAATTTCATCTCTGACTTCTACCTGAATGTAGTTACATAAATCATTGTATATTTTCCCCCCAAATCACTGGATAACTGCCATTTCTATCCTTTGAGTTATAAAGAACTGCCATGCATCTGGCACCCCTCCACTAAAAGCAGATCTTGGGTTAAGTTTTCTCATCCCATCTTTTATTTCTTTGTGAGTTCAAATTTTTCTCTAATGTAGAGTTGGTGCACATTTCATCATACAGTATTCAATTTTAATAAATTCATTTAATGTGAAAAGGTTACTATTTTATACTCAGTTATTTATGAAATGTAATTATTCTGGCTATGTACTCCACCAACAGCAAAATTGCAAGTTAGCGTGTTATCATCTTAGAACAGAGAGAAGATAAAATCAAGTGAAACATTTTTTCATAGAAACATCTCAAGGATAACTTTTGATGTCTCAAACAAAGCATACAACCTCGCTCATCTGTTATGATTTTCTCCTTAACTGATTTATTCAGGCATCTGTATTTTGAAACAGAACTTGATGTATACCATCCTGTAAATAATTGTTTTCCAGTTAAAAAAAAAACAACAACCCATGACGCTCAGGGCTTTCTCCATGGTATAAACATAGGGAATCTGAAGATGCAGTACACTGCAACTCTGTGAAATGGATTTGTGGCTTGTCTATGAAATGAGATCTTCTGAGGCACTTTTCTGGAGTGATGTTATGGATGAAGAGATATATATACCATTGTGTGATGCTGACTTACGACTACTGTGTCCAGGCATTAGCTTTTGTGATTATATTCATTGCTTGGAGTATAACTAGAGGAAACTGTAATATATAACTTATTCACTCTTCCTGAGCATCAGTTGTCAGAATTTGCCTTTGGTTCTGGCAAGAACTCCTGAGGGAAGCTCTCCTAGAGGCTGCCCCTGAGCATGACTTGGTCAACGTATGATCACATTTCCATCTAAGAAAAAGAGAAAATTGTAAATTAAATCTTATGTCAAAATCTATATTAAAATGCTGAGTCTTAAAACAGGTTCTCAGAGAGGAAACAAGAAATGAATTTCATCAGCCAGTTATTTGCTGTCACCTGTAACTCATTGTTAAAAGTTCATCCACTGGATGCTGACTCCCGTACACTTTCAAGTTACATCATTCAGCCCTTTCTGGTAGCTTCTAGGGAAGCTAGATCCCATTTGACAACCATAGTGGCCTCTACAACACAAGTCATGAGCACAGAGCAGTCAGCGAGAAGGTATAACTCACAATTGTGTAACCTGCTCAGTCTAGCCGTGCATGCATGGGGGCACCAAGCATATCTCATGGAATTTCATTCTTTTCTTAACAAGTGACCAGGAAGTCTGTGGAATTCATTTAAAAGGTGGGTGATATAAATCATGAGGACAGGCACCATTGAGTTATTCCATGATTATGGGAGCAGCTATCATACTGGGTTCTGCAAGCAAGATGAGTGCTACAGCAATGTGACCTTTCATGAAAGTGATGTTGAAACTCAAACTGTTTCTTCAAAGAAATAGAATCTTGTGTCTGTCACCTATAAGAATGTGGTTAATATCAGGGGATATCGATAGCAAAAATTAGAACTCTTTGGCTAAGTAAATCTAAGAAAGTGTATATATTGGGTTCAACTTTGGTAATGTGGAAGGGTGAATGGGAAGAGTGTTGCAAGCAACTGGTGTGAAAGACAGAGAGCCAAAATTTAGGAAATGCCTTTGGGCATATATATTTTGTAGGTCGGCTCCACTTAATTAATGTGGAGAGATGAGTGAGAAGGGAAAGCAAATTGACTAATTGCTGTGCTTGAACGACTACATGGCATGAATTACTGAGACCAAGATGGTGGAGAATATGAAATAACACATTTTAAACATAATGTGTTTGAGATTCTTGAGGTGATTATAGTGGAAGAATAAGGACAAAGGTGGAGTGGTATTTTGAAATGAAATTTAAGAAAGAAGAATTTATATTGTATTATATTTTTTCTAAAGGGCATTGAGTTACAGTATAGTCTAAATGGTGTTAGGAAGTTGAGTAGTGATCTCTGAGGAAAGAGGCAGTAAGGCATGGCTCCAGGCTGTGAGCAGCAAGCTTAAGTCTGAAAGCCAGATTCAGGCTTTATTAGCCATGTGCACATAAGTAAGTTACTTAACTTGTCTAAACTCCAAGGGAAAGCCACATTTAAGACAGAACAAGAGCAGTGTATTCTGATAAGAGATTGAAGATATAGATGATTTTGCTGATGACAGACAGTGGACATACTTTAGGAGCAACAGATAAGGGTGTGAGTTAAAATCAAAAAAAGATCATGTATATGAGCCATTTTAGATTTTAGGAGATGAAAAATAGTCTAGAAAATTTGTCTATGGGCATAAACAAAGATAGGGCCTGTCATTAAAAAAAAGATAAACATCATAATGAGTTTTAACCTTGATGGCCTCAAGGCAAATAGTGTTAGTGAGGTTGTGTGTGTCCTGGTGATAAAGTGTTGATGAGCCTTTGCTGTGAGCATTCCAAAATCCATGGTCCCCTGTTTCTGTCTCTTTGACTTAAAACTCAGAATTTGGATCCATTCTGCAATACTTCTATATTTTCTCATTGGTGACTTTCATCTGTTAGGGACTTAGGGTAAGTTTTTGTTGTTGTTGTTCTTACTTCCCCCTCATGATTTTTAAAGGTGACTCTCTCTACCTATGGGAGGTATAGATATTAGGTGGTACAATGATAAATGGAATGCTGCTTTATGAACATCTTGGGAAGCTCCTGATAGCTATTCAAGTAAGAGTTTTTATACTGAACTGTGTGGCTTAGGCCTACCTGAATGTCTTGGCCAGCAGCAGAAATGTGAAGAACAAAATAGAACATCTCTGTATTCTAATCTGTAAGCACTATAACCTCACCTAACACTAAACATAAACTAATGGAAGTCTGGGGTTCTGAAAATCGAGAAGCTAGGGAGGAGCAGAGCTGACAGTTCGAATTGTTGGCAGGAGTGTCCCCTATGAATGGGAAGAATCAGAAATATTGGGAGAGTGGGATGAAAGTTGCAGCATCGCTATATCATCCATCTCAGCAAGCATTGATATACTAACATCATCAAATCCTGTATTTCTCCTGAGATAAAGATCACCATATGCAGTTATCCATAAGGACATTCTCATGTAAGTGTCCAAAGATGCTCTCATACTTAGTGTGTCCAAGATGTAATATACAAACTATTATTCCTCCTATTACAACCATTTCATCAAATGACAGCACTAGCCAACTACTTTCTCAAGCCACAAGCCAACCTTCTACCTCTCCCCCAGATCACCACATACAAACAATTACAAAAACTTTAGTTTCTATTTCATAGGTAAATGGTGATTTTTTTTCACTAATCTCCAATTCTACTGCCACTATCAATCCCATTCTCCAGTACTTCAACAGAATCCTAATTGATATTTCTCTTCTTTATATTTTTTTATTACTTATTTTCATTTCATTCCATTTTATTTAACTGTTGATTCCATTTTCACCTAGTTGTTAATTTTCTTAAAATACCCATCCTAAGGTTACCATTTCTGTTTTTCAGTTCCTTCATTGACTTTCTATTGTTTTTACAATATATTACAAAAGTATTATTATTGCATAGACACCCCTTCATTGTTTGACTTCTGCTTACATTTCCTCCTTCATAAATTATTTTTTCAATCAACTAATATTAGTGTGCCCATTATATTCCAGAGACTATTTTGAGTCCTTTGGATACGTCAATGAATAAAACAGACAAAAGACTCCTGCTGTTATATTATATGGCTAATATCCAAATACAGTATCTTCTTACCTTCAGAACTTTGAAGAAAGTGTTTTCTACTTGAAATTATTTTTCTTTATTTTCTAAGATAGTGCAGCTACTCATTAATACTCTAGTACTGGTTGTAATCTGCTTCAGGAAATCTTTCATTGTATCCTCCCCTCTTTCCCAATTCTATAGTTTCAGACAGGTACCCATTCTATGTGCTAACTTGATACCACTTCTTGTAGCACTTATCAGGTTGGTTGCTTTCTATTTTAATTTATTTTACTTTATCTTATTTTTCTTTTATTATGAATATATGTATTTAATATTTTACTATCTATAAGAAATTAAGACCTGAAGTAATTGATGCTCTTTTTTTTTGTTTTTGTATCTCTTACAACAGTATTTGACACAGAATAATTCTTAAGTATGTTGGAATGGAAATGTAGCAGTTTTTATTGTTATTGTTTTAATAACTAGCCATGTGTCTTCAGTTATGCCATTACCCTTCTAAGCCATAATTTATTAAAAATGATAGAGTATTTTGGACCAGAAGCTATCCTTATATACCTAAAGTCTACAATTATAGTCCTTAAAGGTAAAACACAATTTAGCTACTAGAAAATTCCTTCCAACCTTGTTTTTGTTAAGTCTACTCTGAAAATACATGATAAGACATTGGACTTGATATAAATAGCCCCCTCTTTATATTCAATAAAATATTTTTTTTAAAAAATCAAGAAATAACTACACAATTAATTATAAATTTCAAAATGGAAAAATATCTTTATTCAAATTTAAAATATCTTATTTGCTTTTTCAATTCTTTTTTAACCCTACTCTCATCTTCACATTTATTGTTGGGAAATAGAAGTTACAGTAAGGGAAATTAAATCTAGGCTGGTGGCTCAACTTAGAAATTTGCTACTGAGGTGATTGTCCATGTTATATACCTTCCTATCTTCTTCCTCTAGAGATGCATAATTAATGATTTCAATAATGTGATAAAAATACCTAGCTTCATAAGGTGAATTTCATAAGATTAAAACCATTATGTCCCTTAACAACTTTGGCATGATGTGCCAAAGCACCTCATTTAAATTTATTTCTCACTGGCCAAAAATATAATTTAATGTATGTCTGATTCTCCTTTTGAAATTAAAATTGTGTATATCATTTTCAATTACCTACAGGTTTTACATCAAATTCATTGTATGTCTTTCAGAACAAAATTAAGTTAATAGTGTTTGTGGTCAAGCATCCAAAATATGCTAAATTATTTTTTATTATTTCCTTTAAACTATACTTGAAAAACATGTAATTGATACTAAGAGATTAATAATAGGTACTATTTTAAATTATATTATATTGGGTAATAATGAGAGCCAAGACATGAACAAACTAACAATAGTCCTTAAGTGTGGTAAAAATTACTCTGTACTAACTAACTCTTCCTATATTAGTCAACAACAATGTAAACTTACCAACACTAAATCCTATAGTAAATGACATATATAATATACATATTTCTGCAAAACTAATATGAATTCTTCCAAATTATGTATACCAAGAAAACGGCAATTTTACCTAAGTATTTTTGCAGTACACAAGTGTAAACTTCTGATTGTTAATTATTTTAAATTAATTGTTAAATTATTAAATAATTGTTAAATTATTTTAAAAAATAATTGTGAGGCTTACAAAACAATGATCATGGTTTACCATTTTTATCTGTTACATTTCATCTCTGATTTTGGAAAAAGTTTTGGGTTTCTGCCTCTCAGTTCTTGATTGTTAAGTTTCTCAAGTTATGTGTGCTATTCCACATCTATCCAATCATTCTTTTTGCTTGAGTTGTCCAGAATCATTTTTCTTTGCCTGCAAGCCAAGATCTATAATTAAAACATAAATATACTCTTTCTTATGCATTCTAATTAAGAGCATACACATGGACACAACTCTAACGCCCAGACCACAAGCACAGAAATCTTATTTCATACGAGATCCACAAGAATGAGATACCGGATCTGAAACAGAGCTGCAACAGATTCTGTATAAGGCTTCTGTTTGGGTATTCCATGATTGCCTTTCAGCTCCACATTCACCAAACCATACTCTGCTTTGTAATGCTTTGGCTGGGAATCTAGAAAGCGCATTTCTGCTTTGCTAGGGGTCTCCCTATCAGTTTTTGCCAACAGGGCATTAGGAGAGACTGCTAGACTGAGGGAAGAAGAAGGGACTTTCCATTTGCTTCTTGTTGTCTGCCTATGTACTTTCTGTTCTTGTGCGTGTCACCTCACTAGTACTTCTTCAGCCCAGCAGAGGCAGTTTCTTCCTGGAAAAGCAGTGGAATTCAACTTTCAGTTATTCCATCACTTTCAGATCATCTCTCTGCAACACCTGTCCCCTCCTGAGATTCCAGAACAAGCTGACCATCACTCCCCATCCCCATCACAGAGAATGGCCTGGGTTCCAGCACGATAATGCCCTTGCTCTGTGATCCAAGACATATCAGTAACAGTCAACCAGAACATCCTCCTCAAAGGTTAAATTTCTGGTCTGAAGAGCCTCCCTTCCGTTCATGTTTCTAATTTTCAGTGATTCCATTCTCTCATATTTGTTCTAGTCCTAGAAATGATAGCTGCTTGATAGAAATGATTACTACATCTCTGAACCTTAATGTTCACTTATTGACTTTTCAGTTATTTAGTTCACAATTTTATATCTAGTTAACAGTTTCTCATATAAAATCTGCTCTGTTCAAGAGTGTCTTATGTCTCCTGATCGGTCCTTGAATGATACTGAAATTGATATTAGAAGGAGTTCTAGGAAATAGGCTCTCAAAGATGGAATTTTGATATTATTAATTTTCCCATGTCCTTGAACCCGAATGTACTGCTGATGTCTTCAACAATGGAAAATGGGGTGCTAGCAATCCATGTTATTTATTGGCATCATAATTAATCATATTATTACCTGTGGTTGATTCTGAAAAAATGTCTACTGAAGTAAATGTTTTGGGAGCCAAGTCGCTGCTACAGTTTACTATTATGATGCTAATTACAGTTACAAATACAGCACTGTTGTGTTGAATGGATTCTTCTGAGTACAGTGTAGTACTTATAGGAAGAAGATGACAAGCTCACGTCTTTAAATTCTTATCTCTGTGATAGTCAAATAATAAGCAAATGTCTAAGGCAACCATTAAAAATTGTTTATTTCTTGTAGCTGCAAGATCAATACCGCTGAATACAGAATTAAATTTTACAGGTTACATAATTATAATGTAAGTTTTCATAGCCTCACCAAGTCTCTCATGTGAGAAGGTTAAAGCACTGAGTAGAAGGAGTGGAAGCCTGAAACAAGGCTTGGGGATATCTGGTTGGACTCAGACACACTATTAATCATGAAATCTAAGCAGTTTGTCATCCTGTTTTTGAGAAGACTAACAGTTCTGTGCTTGTAATTACCTCACCTGAGAAAGCTGACTTGAAAGGAGATGTCCATTATCTTCCAGACACATCCAGTCACCTTTTGTTTGCAATAGACCAGAAACTATGGTGAGAATTCCCCATGCTCTAGGGGCAATAATTACAGAGTCTGATTTGGTAAAAAAAATCACTTATACATCAAAAGAATTGTAAGATTTTTCTAATTTATATCAACAAAAATCAGGAACACAGATGGCCAACAGGCATGTGAAAAGGTGCTCAATATCATTAATTATTAGAGAAATGCAAATCAAAACTACAATGAAGTATCACCTCACACCAGTCAGAATGACCATCATTAGAAAGTCTACAAATAATAAATGCTGGAGAAGGTGTGGAGAAAAAAGAACCCTGCTACACTGTTGGTGCATGTAAATTGGTTCACCACTATGGAGAACAGTATGGAGGTTCCTTAAAAAACTAAAAATAGAGTTACCATATGATCCTACAATCCCACTCCTGGGCATATATTCAGAGAAAACTTTAATTCAAAAAGATACATGCACCCCAATGTTCATAGCAGGATTCCATCATCCTCACTGACATCAAAGAACCCATCTCAAGAATAGCATCCCCTACAGTTATGTCTAGCCTATAAAGGAGAGAAACCATAGACTGCTTCAAGGATGCAGGAATTCCCTCAATAATGTATTTCTCAACACCTTAATGCAGGGAATGTCTGTAGATCTTCTAGGAGGATGTAGTTTGGGAATAGATATGTAGATTGCATGTGATGAATCCATTCCAACTGTTCCTACTTTTGATGCATTTGGATTCCTTCCTCCATATCATGCTGGGGAAGTTCTGACATAACTTCATTAAACATTGGTCTCTATTGAGTTCAAGTTTCAGTCATCAAACCAAGTGACTTGTTAAAGGCAATTCTAAATGTCCGAACTAACACATTAAACCAGTAGTCTTTAGTAAATGTACCCTAATTAATACATTTGTGTTCATCTAGTATTATGTACCCTACCTCTTTGCACTGACTCTCTCAGAATCCACTCTCCTATAAATTCCCAATGTTTCTGCTGATATGTACATCTTATATTCTTTTATTGGGTAATGAATATAAATATACACACGTATATGTGTATATAAATACATACATAAACACACATGCATTTATACATATTTTATAATTCTTTTTAATGTGTAAGCTATTTCCTTCCAGGTCATAGTGTATGCCTGACCCCCAGGAACAGCCTGAGACTTTAGTTAAGGGTCTAGTGGCAACAAGGGTTAGTTGTTTTGGTTCTTGAGGAGAATGGCTTACTCTTGCCAGTCATCTACCCTAAATGATGATATCACAAGGGTTTCAAGAAAGGTAGATTAATATTTGTAGACATAGGAGGATAACACACTTTAATTAACAGTGAAAGCTCAGAGTGACTTGAGGTTCAAGATTTTTAGTTTCATACAGGTCCAAACAGATGTCCTCCTTTAAAGTTTTTGAATCTCTTTTTATTTCCACTTATTGCCCTAACTTTCACATAAGAAACATGATGAAACTCTGATTTCAACCCACTCAATTTAATTTTGCATTTCATTTTAACATCAGCCCTGTGGCTACAAAAATAAATAAATAAGAGATTCTTTTAAGGTAGTCACAGCAACTCCCTGGTTCTCAGATCACATCTTGAGCTGAGCATTAAATTAACTGAGCTTGTCATTTTATTTTATTTTTTTTTTCTAAAAGCCCAGTTCACTCAGGAGATTCTATTCACGCCACAGACCTGTTGTCACCTTTCTGCCATAGCAGTCAAGTGCAGCTGTTGCTTTGGATCCCAAGGTAGTTGCTTCAGTAGGCAATTCATCAAAATCAAACACAGGTAATAGATTGATTAATTGTGATGCCATGGCATGCCAAGTATTATTCTCATCTCATTTCCCATTTACAAAGAGCTCAGCATTGCACTGAAGACTAATGACACAACCAAACCAATCTCAGAATCTCACCTTTGTGCACATTTTCTTAGACCATTCCTGATGCCAGTTCTGTATTAGTCAGAGACTAGTCAGTAAACAGGAATAACACAGGAATTTGACTAGGAAAAAACTAACATAAAGAATATATTAACTAGTAATCCCCAATAGGGATTAACTGCTAAGGGGCTAAGAGAATGCCAAAGAATGCAGAAATCGCAGATATAGTGAGTAGCCACTACCTCAAAGACAGGCAGAGTACCAAAGGAAAAAACAAATCTGAAGAGAGCCCCGCTAAGTCTAAGATTCAAACCTCATTAGAGAAAGTGTGGCTGAGATCTAGTGGACGATGGATAAAGTCATTGAGATCATGTATGCTGAGCTTGGCAAAGGGGAAACTTCTTGTTGGGGTGGAGAGAGAATTTACTAGAAACTAGCCACTAGAATTTTCCTGAGACTTTGTTGGGAAGCTGCCTCAGAGGTCCTGCCAAAACTCCAGAGAAAATTATCCCATTATTGTGCCTGTATAACTCAACAGGAAGCCATCGAGAATACCAGCAGGACTCACTGAGGAACCACTTTCAGAGTCTCCACAGACACTTGCTGGGAGGAGAGAATCATTGGAAGTTTCAAAAGACCCTGGATGCCATGAGTCACAGGAGCAAGCAAGAGAGAGTATCTGGAACTAGGAAGAGAAAGCCCTGCACTCCGCAGTGTTCCTCTTGCACCCACTACAAATTAAGCTTATGAGCTTAACACTGTGCCAACTGACGAGGAAGAAATGTTTACAGGGTCCAGCTCCAGTATAACAAATCAGGGCAAAGATGGATGAATGGACTATCTGAGAGGTAATACATTAATTATTGCCAGTTCATCAAATAAAGAATTTTGAAGAGCTGAAGTCCTGGCTGAAGACAAAGAAAATATGGAATGGACAATAGAAAAGGAAGTTATTAACTATGGCTGCACAACGAGCTACAGAATTGAGGACTGCTATTGCTATATATAATTTATTTTTTGCTTCGTGTGTATGTATGTATGTGTGTGTGTATGTATGCATATATGTATGTTGTGTATATTAGTTTTCTTTCTTTTTTTTTCCATTTTCCCCTTAATATATTTTGTTGAAGGTTAACAATACAATATAGTCTTCAGGTAACAGGATATTCTCTTTGGACTGCAACTGAATATGAATAATATAAACTATAAGTGAGCAATATGAATGTCTTCCAGAGATAGATCCAGTAAGTGTTGGAAGTTTGCATCCCTCATTTTTAAAAATTGAACTGTAGTTGATTTACATTGTTGTGTTAGTTTCTGGTGTCCAGCAAAGTGAATCGTTTATATATATGCATATATATATATTCTTTTTCATATTCTTTTCCATTATGGTTTATTGCAAGATTTGAATATAGTTACCAGAAACCCTTATTTTAAGGAGAGACTATGAATGTCCTTATTTGCATGAAGAAGATCAGCTGCATCTTGCTAAGTAGAAACGAGTTGATTTTGGTGTTTTATGGAAGTTCAAATATGTGTAGAAGGAGATCTATGGGTGCAGAGAAGCCAAAAAGAGTAGACTGTCAGTTAATAAGCTGTCATCTCTCAGCTCCAATCCCATCCTTCTAGACTTTGTCATGTGAGGCATTTTATACTATACCAGCTGGCTCCATAGGATCTGCCAATGCTGGCGGAAGAAGAAGGCATTTATTCCTTTCTCTTTGCTGCCTTTGGGCTACCTATTTCTCCTTTATGTGTTACCTCAAAATTTTTCTTCACCCGCATCAGAGTTAGCTGCTTATCCAAGCAGCAGCTGAATTTTGTTTACAGATTTTCTGAAACTTGCAGAAAAGCCTCATCATGTTTCTTTCTGAGATACCAGAACCAGGAAGCTGGCATTCCCACTTTAGGGTGTGAGTTTCATCTCCATGGAGCCACTCCTCCAAGATTCTAAGTTTCTAAGGTCCAAAATCAGTTCATTTTCAGTTAATCATGAACATGCTTAAAAGTTGCTCTCCTGCTAGTCTAGAAGAAGCACGTTCCAATTGGGAAGGCCATCCTCCCAACACCTTGATTGCAACTTTGTGAGACCTAAGCAGAGGACTTAGACAAGTCATGTCTTAACTCCTGACTGACAGAAATCATGAAAGTGTGTGGTTTTAAGCCACTAAATTAGTGGTAGCTTGTTATACAGTGATGGAAAGCAAATACATATTCCTAGGTTTGGTAGCTACATTCCTGGTAACTGTGTTCAGCAATCTCTACCTCCGTGGTGTTTTAATGTGTCCTTCCTGCTTTTTATGCTGCCTTGTTAACAACTTTATACCTAGTTAACTATTCTCTATATGAGATTTTCTCTTCAGTTACTAATGTTAATTCTGTCTCCTGAACTGACTGATAACAGGATTTCCTTACTTCTTTTGAGTAATTGCCCATTCAGTAAATGTATATATTTATAGACTGTCCTCTACGAAAAATTGTGTACCTTTGAATGTATTACTTGTCATTTTTATAGAATTATAGCCAATACACTTTTATGTTTTACATGCTATAGACATCTTCTTATGTGCATTTGGACAGATTCACTGTCTGTAAAGAGTCTGGGAACACACACAGAGCCCAGTGTCTGAGAGAAGAAATTAGGTACAAAATAATATAACTATTTTTTAAAGGTCTTAGCAGCATATTCATGTGTAGATAATATGTTAAAAATAGGTTGATAATTGACGTATGATAAATACTAATGTAAATTAGTTCATTCTAATTATGCTTTATCAAATAATTTTATAACAAGGAAATATGTATCAATGCAGTTTGGCTCATATTCAGAAGCTTAGATAAGAATAAGTAAGGGGGAAACTGGACCACTTTCTCATATCATATACAAAAATAAACTCAAAATGGATGAAAGACTTACATTTGTAACGACTTACATTTGTAAGACCTGAAACCATAAAATTACTAGAAGAAGACATAGGCAATATGCTCTTGACATCCATCTTAGCAATATATTTTTTGGGATGTGTCTCCTAAGGAAAGGGCAACAAAAGCAAAAATAAACAAACAGGACAACATCAAACTTAAAAGCTTTTGCACAGTGAAATAAACTCTCAACAAAACAAAAAGGCAATCTACTGAATGGGAGAAGCTATTTGCAAATGATGTATCCAATAAAGGGTTAATATCTGAATTATATAAAGAACCCACACAATTCAATATCAAAAAACAAGCAATCCTAATAAAAGTATGCCAAAGACCTGCACAGCTATTTTTCCAAGGAAGATATAGATGGCCAACAGGCACATTAAAACATGCTTAACAACACTAATCATCAGGAAAATGCAAATCAAAACCACACTGAGATATCACCTCACATCTGTCAGAATGGCTATCATCAAAAGGACAAGAAATAACAAGTGTTGGCAGTGATGTGGAGAAAAGGGAACCCTCATGCACTGTTGGTAGGAATGTAAATTGGTGCAGCCACTATGGAAAGCAATGAAAAGGTTTCTCAAAAAATTAAAAATAGAACTATCATGTGATCCAGCAATTCCACTTCTGGTTATTTAATCCAAGAAAATGGTAATTCAAAAAGATATGTGTACCCTTATGTCCATTTCCTCATTATTTACAATAGCCAAAATATAGAAGCAACCTAAGTGTAGATTGATAGATGAATGGATAGAGAAGATATGGTATACACACACACACACACACACACACACACACACACACACACACACACACACACACAATTGAATATAACTCAGCCAAAAAAGAATGAAATCTTTCCCTTTGCAACAACATGGGTGGACCTTGAGGCAATTATGCTATGTGAAATAAATCAGAGATAGACAAATGCCATATGATTTCACTTATATGTGGAACGTAAAAAAACAAAACAAACAAACATAACAGAATTAGACTCGTAGACATAGAGAAGAAACTGGTGGTTCTTAGGGGAGGGTGTGGGTGAAATCAGTGAAATAAGGGAACGAGATTAAGAGGTACAAACTTCCAGTTATAAAATAAATGTCACGGCATGTAACGTACAGAATGGGGAATATAGCCAATAATATAGTAATAACTTTGTATGGTGACAGATGGTAACTAAATTTATTGTGATGATCATTTATTGTATAGAAATATCGAATTGCTTTGCTGTAACCTGAAACTAATATAATATTGTAAATCAATTATACTTTAATTGTTTTAAAAAAGTAAAGGGAACAGTAGAAGGAAACACTGAAATGTTTGTATTTTCCAAAATAAGGAGTAATGATTCTACATTGTTTTAGAAATATTTCTCCACGAATGCTACATTTTATTCTCTATATTTTAGTATCATTTTAACATCTATAACACAGACAGACATAGAACTCAGTTAAGACAACATGCTGTCCAGAGTGCCCCAAATTTATTTTCTCCCCACTCTGACCACTGATGAATTATTACTTGTGGAAGTCAGGTTACATTCCACCCACTCTATTATCCATTTGTATCTCAACTTGCTCCTTCGAATTTGGATTTTTAAAAGATGATAAAAGTAATTAATGGAGAGATATTTGGTCACTGTCGAATTAGGAATATATACATAGAAGAATCCTCCTGTGGAGCTGTGGCTCTCCTTGACCTTTATCTAATGTTATAGCTCTCTTGGTGATCCTCTGTATTCTGCCTTCGTGTTCCCTCCTAGGCTGCTGTATATGTTGCTCTACAAATAATGTTAACTATTTACTGCTCCAATTTGAAATGGAGTGTATATTAAAAAATGAATTACTAGGAAATATTGTAGCCTACACTCTTAAAATATTCTTTCCACCCAAGATGATTAATTTATCCTTCTCACCAGTGATTGGTTCAGGAAGGTATGGAGAGGCCAACTTTTGTTAATTAGATGAAGAAAATAATTCTGCTTTTAAAGTAATGTTTAGTTCTTTATTAACTTTATTTTTTGCATTCCATTTCTTTCTTGAATGAGGTGAAGTTGATTTTGGTATCCATAAAGGCAGTATGACACAATGGTACAGACGATGGACTGTGGAGCTGGATTGCCCAAGTTTGGCTTTTTTGGGGGGTGGGGTGGGGGGAAAGACAAATACATTTTACTACATTAACACAAAAACAAACAAATCCTCTCTTCAACCAAAATGAAAAGGCAAGCTACAGACTGGGAGATGTGTGCAACATATTTCACTAACAAAACAGTGAATACTTAGAACATAGTTAGAAAAATTAATTGATAAAAAGCAAGCAACCCAATCAAAACACTGGACAAAGTACATGAACAGGCATTTCACAGAAAAGGAAACCTGTCAGGCCAATAAACTTAATGAAGATTCTCAACCTCATGAGGAATCAGGAAATGCAAATTACATTAACATTTCACATTCACCTTATTTAGATTGCCCAAATTTGAATCCTAGATCTGTTACTTGCTAGATGTTTGACCTGGACAAGTTATTTACATTCTCTGTTTATTGGTTTTCTCATCTGTGGATTCGGATTTAACTACATCATAGGGTTGAACAATAAATTTAGATTATTGCTTGGCATGTAGAGTATCTATCATACTGTGCTTTTGTTATCTCGATATCTACCCTACCTCATCTTCAATATTTTATTTAAAAAGATCAGGTTTCTTTAATTTCATTGGACCCATAAAGAAGCCCATGGTCCTTTTTATTGTCATGAAGCAATTATTGACGATATTAAGTTTTCTTCAACTAATTTTGTACTGTCACACAAAACCATCTTTTTGTAAGTACTAATTTTTTTAGAGAAGTTGTCTTAAATCAGTCCAGTTATAAAAATTTCTGTGGGGTCAGAATGTGGCTCAGGGGAGGAACCTTTATTGCTTTTTTCATACAGTGTTTCAGAAAACATTATTATTATATACACAGTGCCTTTTGGGCTGGAGTCATGTCTTCTTTCACTGATCTGTTTCCTCCTCTTAAATATGAGCAGGAGGTCGGCCCAACTAGCAGTAAAATCCAATGTGTGGTGAAATATTTCCATGGTTGTTTGGTGATTATTCTTTTCATTTATTTTACCTTGCCTTGCATTTCTCCTGATTGCTTGCTGCCAGACAGCATATTTACAATGATTTTTATTCAGTTGATCAGCTCATCTTTAGTATAAAGATGGGCTTAGGGATACTCAGATTGTGTCCTTCTCATTTACCCAAGGAATATCTTTCAGAATAAGGGAATTCTGGTCTTCCTAATGACGGTCTTTCTGTCTGCCTATCTATCTATCTGTCTACCTACCTATCCATCCATCCATCCTCCCTGGACTCAGACTAGATATCACTCTATATGATGACTAAAATTTGTCATTTGTGGTTTGAATTGTGAAGGTCTCTTTTCCTTTCTTCTCCCTCCCTTTCTCCTTCCCTTTCTCTCTCACTGTCTGTCTGTATCTCTTTTTATTTCTATCCTCTTGTTACAAGGAGAGGATGTTATGGGTTGAATTGTGTACCCCCAAAAAAATTTATGTTGAAGCACTAGCCCCCAGCACCTCAGAATGTAACCTTATTTGGAAATAGGATTGTTGCAGGTGTAGTTAAGATGAAGTTATAGGTGGGATGGAGTGGGGTGGGACCTTGATTTGATATGACTATTGCTATTCTCAACAGAATACCATGTGAAAACAGAGAAACAGGGAACAAACCATGAGAAAAGAGTGAACTGGAGTGATGCTTCAGCAATCCAAGAAATGCTGAAGACTGCTGGTAAACCATCAGAAGCTAGAAAGAAGCAAGGCAGGATTGTCCTACAGGTTTCAGAGAGAACATGGTCCTGCTGACATCTTGATTTCAGACTGCTAGTCTCCAGAACTGGGAGATACAGTTCTGTTGTTTCAGCCACCCAGTTTGTGGTACTTTGTTATGGTCACTAGGAAACTAATATAGAGAGCAGAGTAGAAATGCTTTCTCTGTGTCACCTCCAACTATTGGTCTGCAAGTAGTTAAAACATAAAGATCTGAAAGTGCATTTTTATGATAGCATCAATATTTTTACTTATTTTATAATTAACAGCACTATTAGAATTGCATTCATTTAAGTAGGAGATAATTATAAACAGTTGTTAAAATCATGCAGCTTATTTACCCTAGCATCATTTATAGTAATACATAATTTTATTCAAAAGTTTTCCCTAAGTATCATGCCTTCAAACTCACAATAGGTGTATAAAAATTTAACAGTGTAAAGTTTTAGCCTAATACTCCAAAATAAGTAAATCTTCATAAAGACAGATCAAATTTTGTAAAACTGTTGGTAACTGCCAATATTTTTCACCTTTATTAAAGTTGGGGAAAAAACATAATTAGCACTTCATGCTTTAAGAACTAAGCTGGGTCCTCAGTTGACCTTGGGCCAGAAAGTTGATAAACACAGCAACTTTAGAAATTAATTTTCATAAAAACCTGGGTATATGTATAAATTTTGAGCAGGCTGGTGTTAGCACTAATCTATCAGTACAGCTCTGCAAGGTCGTCCCAATTCAACTTCAAACCCTGACATTAGTACTTATTTTTGAAATTGTTTCAAAAAGGTTTTCAAATTACATTAAACAGATGTGATTAAATCAACTTATTCTAACATCTTACCATATGAATATAACACCCACTGTAATCTTGAGATCTAAGCTACCTCTTATAGGTTTATAGCCCTGAAGTGTAAGAATTCAGCATTATTCATTGCCACTTACATATTCATAGCTCCTTACAGGTAGATTTTCTTTTTTGCTTGGATTTCACTCATATGATTAAAAAAAACAACGTAATTTTTACTCCTTTTGTTTTCTGCTAGAAAAAGATGTTCAGACAACAATGCCCAAAAGTCCAGAAATGTCCTAGAGCAGTGGTGGTCTCTTTTACTTAAAACGCTCTTAAGTATTTAAGAAGGTTCCAAGTGTCTAGTTACTTTTAATGAGATGTACCTTTTTTTATGCTAAGTTTTTGTTTTTGTATTATTATTTAGTTATTTTATTTTTTTTGGCTGTGTTGTGTCTTCATTTCTGTGCGAGGGCTTTCTCTAGTTGTGGCAAGCAGGAGCCACCCTTTATCGCGGTGCGTGGGCCTCTCACTATCGCGGCCTCTCTTGTTGCGGAGCACAGGCTCCAGACACGCAGGCTCAGTAGTTGTGGCTCACGAGCCTAGTTGCTCTGCAGCATGTGAGATCTTCCCAGACCAGGGCTCGAACCCATGTCCCCTGCATTGGCAGGCAGATTCTCAACCACTGAGCCATCAGGGAAGCCCTATACTAAGTTTTTTGTTGTTGTTTTTGTTTGTTTTATTTTATATTGAGACGTAGTTGACTTACAATGTTGTGTTAGTTTCAGGTATACAGCAAAGTGATTCAGTTATACATATACATGAATCTATTCTTTTTCAAATTCTTTTCTGATTTAGGCTATTACAGAGTATTGAGCAGAGTTCCCTGTGCTGTACAGTATGTCCTTGTTAGTTATCTATTTTAAATATAGCAGAGTGTACATGTCAATCCCAAACTGCCAGTCTATCCCTCCTCCCCAACCCTTCCCCCCGGTAACCCAATGTTCAAGATGTATCTTCTTTTTTTTCTTTTTCCTAGTATGATACACATAATGTATCACGTCACAAACTTATGATGCATCTGTGGAACCATTCGTAAACCTTGAAGATCTTGAACCACTCTTTGAGAGTTCCTCTGGCTGAAGGTCCTTTATTATGATAGGTTGACCAAATCTAGACCCACTGCACCTGAAAATGGACAATTCATTTTCAATCTGATATTTGGCAGAATGCTTCAAGGCCCAGTGCATTTCACCTGGCACAAAAATGTTAAGTTTTCTTGAACTGATCCCAGTCCATTTGGCTCATAATCCACACTACATAAAAATACCTGGTTTAAATAATTTATTACTTCATTTCATTTCTATCAATAGTATATATCAAGTAAGTCCTTTTTTTGTTTTTGCATTACGCAGGCCTCTCACTGTTGTGGCCTCTCCCATTGAGGAGCACAGGCTCCGGATGCGCAGGCTCAGCGGCCATGGCTCATGGGCTCAGCTGCTCTGCGGCATGTGGGGTCTTCCCGGACCGGGGCACGAACCCTTGTCCCCTGCATCGGCAGGCAGACTCTCAACCACTGCGCCACCAGGGAAGCCCTCAAGTAAGTCCTTTTATCATATTTTCACACCAGTCAGAAAAATTTACTGAGTCCCTACTGTGTGATAAATTCTGTTACTTCTTTCCCCTCCTTTGATTCATTTCTCAAGGGAACATCTAATTTTTATTTAGTTGTTTTCCTTAAAATCCCTGTTATTAGCTGGATTAAAGTCAAATTGATTGTTAAAATATTTATATTTTTCTAACCGTTATAGATCATATGACAATTCTTTATTTTCCAAAGACAAATGAGTCTATTAATGATGTTCTTCAGTTGGATAACATTTGATAATGCCTCTATACAGTTATCAATATTCTGGGATATGAGTAAACTGCAACTTTCCAACTAAGTAATAATATATATAAAATCATCTACAACTCAAATTTCTAGTAATTCAACCTTGCTTTAGTGTACCACTTCTGTAAGCTGTCACTCTCACAAATACATTATCCTCCAGGACCAAGATGGCAGTATGACTTTAGAACATAACACAAAAATTAGTTTCAGTGAGAAATCTGAAGCAATTGGTATAATACACAAGGACTTCAAATTCTGACTTCTTACTCAGTAATAGCCAAATATTTTCTATAAATCTTTTAAAAATTACTTTAAACTGCAACTCAAAAACTAGGTGAAACACTTTAGATTATTCAAAGGTTTCTCTAGATCTTTAGGATTGGCTTGCTTTCTTAGAATAGGAATGAATTTTATTTAGAAGTTGTGTTTTGTCAGTCATGATTTTAACCAATAATTCATTTTTCAGATTCTTTTAGATATTATTCTAGCTTTCAATCTCTCACTTTATCACTCTACATTACTTTCTTGGATTAGGGTCCACTCTAATGATTTTATTTTAACTTGATTAACTCTGTAAAGGTGCTATTTTCAAATAGGCCATGTTATGAGGTACTGGGAGTTAAGACTTCAACACATATTTTGTGGGGGTGGGGAACACAATTCAGCCCATTGAAAACCTGTGTCTCCAGATATTAGGGTGGTTGTTAGCCTTGTGACCTCAGAAACCTGATGTGTCCAAGAATAGTAGTTAATTTTCAGTTTGTCCAGCTTTTCTTGTAGTAAAAATAGAACTGATAACTTCTAAGTTCTTTACATGTTGGAGTATCCTATGGCTTTTTAGCATTTACATTCTGATAATACTGAAGATAGTTCCTTTGATTTCTGAGTCATCTAACTTCTTCTGGACATCTAAACCTGATTAAAAGATTTCTAAAAGAATTAACATGTTCCAAACATATGTTATTATTTTCCCTCGACTCCTACTTATTTCTTATTTCTTATTTCGATTCAGCTGTTAAGTAAGATTTCAAGACAGAAACATGTACAGCACTTTCATGCAGTTTCCTGGGTGCAGGTGCAGAGATGAATAAAACAAAGGAAATAGCATAGAGCAATAAAATGGAAAAGTATGTGATAGATTTAGGAGCTAACTGGCATTTGATTATTTCTTGTACTTAGGATGCTCAGATAGAATTGATAGGAGATAAATCTGGTTAATATGTTGGGACCAGGTTACAAAGGTCTAGTACTGGGGGCAACGGATTATGACTCTAGGGCAAATCTGTCCCATGGCTTGTTTTCATAAATAAAATTGGATTTTAACACAGCCACACTCATACTTCTATATATTGTCTATGACTGCTTTCATATTACATCAGCAGAGTAGAGTTGTTGTGACATTTAAGTGTATGGCTTGTAGAACCTACAATGTTCTTACAGGGAAAATTTTCCAACCCCAGTGTACTGTGTCATGTTAAATTGTTAGAGTTGTTTTTTGTTAGTTTTATTTCCTTTTTTTTGACTTAATAAGGGACATCTTTATTCTCAAGCGGAGATGGGAGGATTTACACAATTATATCTATGGTTTTGACAGTAAATTATGGTGATAATGAGGAAAAAATCTGAAACAGTGGAAAGAGAAGTGAAAGGAAGATGATAGGGGAAATAAGGCAAACACCCAGAAGATCAGTGAAGGGGTAGGCTGTATTCTAGAGGACAAAGAGTAATAGAGATACAGGCTCTTTTTTGTGTGTGTCTTTACTAAAGGGAATGAAACAAAACAAAGAAAACAAAATAAAACAAAAATAATATGTCTTATAAAATTAAAATGATTTTAGGGTCTTTGAAGTTTGTTTTATATAAAGATTGGTTGCTTGATTCTCATTTTAAGGAGGGTGATAGATAGATGAAAGTGAGATGATGAAGATGCGTGTCAGAACTTTCCTTGTTTGTTAATGAAATGAGCCATTTATTTGCTGAATCTGTCAAGAATTCTTGAAATATGAAAGGATATTTCCTCAATTTTTTGTATAATTCATAATGCAACAACCATAGAGATGGCACACTTTTAAGTTTAACCTATAATATTAATGTTTTCTCAATAATTTTATAAAGTCTAGACAATAAAATAATAAATCAAGCCCTGATTTACAGTGTCTTTTTATTTCCATGAAAAAATCCTCTCATCATGGCCAATTTTCAGCTACAACATGATGCCAATGAATACAGAGTTGGAAGAGATGCGCCATAGCACACCATTATACAATAGTTCCACCACAAGATTTAAAAGATATAATAATGTCAAGACCGTAGATAATAGCAAAAATGTAATAAAATAATTAGGGAGTGATGACTTTTAAGTAATTATTATTTTTATTTTAATACCACTTAATTGTAAATTTAGATAATTTAACTTTAAACAATGGCTGTATTTAAAAACTCTCTTGCAAGATTTCTGAAAATCAGCTCCTGTAAGGCAGGACAAGGGGGCTTCTGCACACCACTGGGCAGAGATAATATAGTTTTAAGCACTTATATCTCAGATATTTGTTTTAAATTCTTATTTCGTGTATTAGAAGTTTTCTAAAAAATTCAAGACTTTGTTGAGAATTCAGAGTCCTAGATTAGGTCTAATGAAGATAAGTATGAACCATTTAATCTCCAGGTCTTACTTTGCTTCTCTATAAAACTAATTTGCTGGATTAGATGATTGTCTTGTCTTCACTTAATCTCCTTTTCTTTTTCTGATTACCACCTTTCATCTGGCTGGTTCTGCATAAGTATTATAAATCCTAGATGTAAAATATGCATTTCAAACAAATTTGATTCGGTTAATATGCTATTGGATGAATGTTTGGAGATGGAAATATATCACCCATTTAACACAATCCTGGTTATGGATTTGAAGTTAGTTCTGCTAATGTTTCATATTGGTGATTTAAAAGACCATGAATCCACATTTCATTTCCTTCTTAATCCAGTGGGATATGGGTAGATATGATCTCTGAATTAGTTCAAATCTTATCTTTTTCTTAAGTTCAATAAAATTTGTGGTGCAGGTCATCTTTCTAATTCCTTATTGGATGAAATCAAGGAAGTGTAGAATTCACAATTCACTGAACTAAAATGATAAAATTAATTTCCCCCACGTGACTGTTTTTTTTTGGCAAAAATGAACACCTGACTTGTGAGAAAAAAAGACAAAATACAAATTCGTCTTTTCATTTGTATTTTGTACGCATTACAGAAACAGTCTTCTAAATACTTTTTTATTTGAAATTAAGCTAGGAGAAAAGTTTTGCGAGCCTTTTATTAACTCCATCCCGTCCCAGAGGACTGCATTAATATTAATGTATGATTCATTTCGTATTTTTGTGTCATGAATTCTGGTCCTTCTCAAGTTATTGAAAATTTTAGAAAGAAAAATCACTATTGTATTTTTTTCTGTCTAGATAATTACTTTGTAAGATATAAAAAGTTAATTTATTTCAGACAGTAACAGATATAGTAAATATATGACGACTTTCTCTACAATGTTGAGAGGTATATTTATTATGTGTTTGAGGAATTGTAAAATTTTCTAGTTGAATTTGTCCAACTCCACAAATTAATGTCATGATTTAATTGAATTTGGCATAATTCTCATTATATAAAGCAGAAATGAAAGTGGAAGCTCTCTTGAAAGTAAATTTTAATGAAAGTCAAATTATCATTTGTTATTGGCTCATATTGTTTCTTTTCCTTTTAAAAAAAGAAAAAAAAAAAATATATATATATTTGGCTGCCCCAGTCTTAGTTGTGGCACGTGGGATCTTCGTTGCGGCATGTGGGATCTTTTAGTTGTGGCATGCGAACTCTTAGTTGCAGCATGTAAACTCTTAGTTGTGGCATGTGGGATCTTCATTGCAGCATGTGGGATCTTTTAGTTGTGGCATGTGAACTCTTAGTTGCAACATGCGAACTCTTAGTTGCAGCATGTAAACTCTTAGTTGCGGCATGTGGGATCTAGTTCCCTGACCAGGGATTGAACCTGGGCCTCCTGCATTGGGAGTGTAAGTTCCTAGCCACTGGACCACCAGGGAAGTCCCTCTTTTCCTTTTAGTTGTCTGGTTTTTGTTTGGTTTTCTTGCTTCTACAGAGATGCTGAATATACAAAGTATTATATAAGAAGCTATTCGTTGTACAGCCTTCTCATTACACAAAAAATTAACAATTTAAAAACAGCAGAAAGCTTTCTTTTGACATTTGAATTGTTTTATTTTAAAGAGAACAATCTAATATGTTGGCATTAAATTTGCCCAAGAATTAAGAGGAAAAAAATTGAAGATATATAAAAAAGGGGATTCCTTTTAAAAATGTGGAAAATATTGACAAGGTAATTAAAATGTTAGAGGTGCTCAGTGCCTGACCTTATGAATGGCTTAAATAATTAATCATCTCCCATCAATGACTTATAGAACATCAGTAAAATCTCACCTTCCCAAATTCTTTTATTAATTGAATTGAATTAAAACATTTCACTTGGGGTAAGCTTTATATCTCTAGGAGAACTCAATTAAAAACACACACAGAAAATCCACTCTTAGTTATTATTTTCTCATTGGAGAAATTATGTTGAGAAGAAGGTACAAATTATAAGGACTTTTGAAAAAAAGAAAAGAACAATAAGTTAACTATGATACCATGAATTTTTAAAAACTATAACCTAATTTAGTAAAAAAAATTGGGCTTTAATTTACTTCACACATATTTATGGGCACTTTTCTCAGTGGTGACGATATGGCAGTGAATAGACAAAGATGCACACTCTCATACAGTTTACAGTCTACTAAGAGCAACAACAACAAAAAGAAAAACAATAAGACTAATCAAAATATGTTACCTATATTGGAAGATGTCAAGTACTGTGAATAAAGTAAAATTAGTATTGTTGAAGATAAGGCTCATATATTTTTTTCTAGAGACCATATAGTGATATAATAGTATTTAGTTATTCAGTTTATTAAGATATAACTGATATATAGTATTATAATATTAGTTTCAGATGTACAATTTAATGATTTGCGATATATACATATATATATAACAAAATAATCACCACAATAAGTCTAGTCAACATATCATCACAAGTAGTTATAACTTTTTTCCTTGTGATGAGGAATTTTAAGGTCTACTCTCTTAGCAACTTTCAACTATAGCATACTAATTATTAAAAGTAACCATGCTGTATATTATATCTCCAGGACTTAATTTATTTTATAACTGCAAGTTTCTACCTTTTGACCCCCTTCACCCATTTCACCCACCCCCAACCCCCTGCCTTTCGCAACTACCAATCTGTTCTACCTATGAGTTTAGCTTTGTTCTTGTTTTGTTTTGTTAGACCCCACATGTGAGATCATACAGTATTTGTCCTTCTCTCACTGACTTATTTCACTTAGCATAATGCTTTCAAGTTATATCCACATTGCAAACAGCAGAATCTCCTTTTTTATCACTGGTTAATATTCCATTGTGTGTGTGTGTGTGTGTGTGTGTGTGTGTGTATGTGTATATATACATATATATATATATATATATATATATATATCACATTTTCTTTATCCATTTATCTATTGATAGATACTTAGGTTGTTTCCATGTCTTGGCTGTTGTAAAAAATGCAGTTTGGGGGCTTCCCTGGTGGCACAGTGGTTGAGAATCTGCCTGCGGATGCAGGGGACACGGGTTCGTGCCCCAGTCTGGGAAGATCCCACATGCCGCGGAGCGGCTGAGCCCGTGAGCCATGGCCACTGGGCCTGTGCATCCGGAGCCTGTGCTCCACAACGGGAGAGGCCACAGCAGTGAGAGGCCCATGTACCACCAAAAAAAAAAAAAAAAAAAAAATGCAGTTTTGTTTTTAAATAACAATATTTACAGAATGAAAAATACAGATTGCTTCTGAAACAAAAGTTTTACATGAAAACTTTTTAAAAATTGAAAATATGTGCATATATCTTTTCTAATTAGACTTTTTGTTTTCTTTGGAAAAATACCCAGAAGTGGAATTGCTGGATGATATGGTAGCTCTATTTTTAATTTTTTTGAGGAACCTTCGTATTGCTTTTCATAGTGGCTGCATCAGTTTACATTTCTACCAACTGTGCACAGTGGTTCCCTTTTCTCCAAATAGTCACCAACATTTGTTATTCTAGTTCTTTTAAATAACAAATAAATATTTATTTATTAGAATTTAAAGAAATTCTAATTCTTTTAAATAACAAAATAATATTTGTTATTCTAGTTCACCCCCATTCTGAAGGGTGTCAGGTGATATTTCCTGTGGTTTGGATTTGCATTTTCTTCATGATTAGTGATGTTGACCATCTTTTCCTGTGCCCTTTGGCCATCTGTATGTTTTCTTTGGAAAAATATCTATTCAGGTCTTCTGCCCCTTTTTCAATCGAGATATTTATTTTTGTGATGTTCCGTTGTATGAGTTCTTTGTATATATTATTTGATTTTTTAATTATTTTTTTAAATTGAAGAAGTCTTACATCCCTGGGATAAATCCCACTTGATCATGGTGTATGGTCCTTTTAATGCGTTGTTAGATTCTGATGCTAGTATTTTGTTGAGGATTTTTATATCTATATTTATCAGTGATATTGGCCTGTAATTTTCTTTTTTTGTACTTTGTCTGGTTTTGGTATCAGGGTGATGGTGGCCTCATAGAATGAGTTTGGGAGTATTCCTTCCTCTGCAATTTTTGGGAAGAGTTTGAGAAGGATGGGTGTTAGCTTGTCTCTGAATGTTTGATAAAATTCACCTGTGCAGCCATCTGGTCCTGGACTTTTGTTTGTTGGAAGATTTTTAATTACAGTTTCAATTTCATTACTTGTGCTTGGTCTGTTCATATTTTCTATTGCTTCCTGATTCAGTCTTGGAAGGTTATACCTTTCTAAGAATTTATTCATTTCTTCTAGGTTGTCCACTTTATTAGCATAGAGTTGCTTGTAGTAGTCTCTTAGGATGCTATGTTTTTCTGCAGTGTCTGTTGTAACTTCTCCCTTTTCATTTACAATTGTATTGATTTGAGTCCTCTCCCTCCTTTTCATGATGAATCTGGCAATTTTGTTTATCTTCTCAAAGAACCAACTTTTAGTTTTATTGATCTTTGCTATTGTTTTCTTTGTTTCTATTTCATTTATTTCTGATCTGATCTTCATGATTTCTTTCCTTCTACTAACTTTGGGTTTTATTTCTTCTTCTTTCTCTAGTTCCTTTAGGTGTAAGGTTAGATTGTTTACTTGAGATTTTTCTTGTTTCTTGAGGTAGGATTGTATTGCTATAAATGTCCCTCTTAGAACTGCTTTTACTGCATCCCATAGGTTTTGGATCATGTGTTTTCATTGTCATTTGTCTCTAGGTATTTTTTGATTTCCTCTTTGATTTCTTCAATGATCTCTTGCTTATTTAGTAACGTATTATTTAGCCTCCATGTGTTTGTGTTTTTTACTTTTTATCCCCTGTAACTGATTTCTAATCTCATAGTGCTGTGGTCAGAAAGGATGCTTGATATGATTTCAATTTTCTTAAAATTACCAAGGCTTGATTTGTGACCCAAGATGTGATCTATCCTGGAAAATGATCCATGTGTACTTGAGAAGAAAGTGTAATCTACGGTTTTCAGATGGAATGTCCTATAAATATCAATTAAATCTATCTGGTCTATTGTGTCATTTAAAGCTTGTGTTTCCTTATTAATTTTCTGTCTGGATGATCTGTCCACTGGTGTAAGTGAGGTGTTAATGTCTCCCATTATTATTGTGTTACTGTCGATTTCCTCTTTTAGAGCTGTTAGCATTTGCCTTATGTATTGAGGTGCTCCTATGTTGGGTGCATAAATATTTATAATTGTTATATCTTCTTGCATTCATCCCTTGATCATTATTTGGTGTCCTTCCTTGTCTCTTGTAAAATTCTTGATTTTAAAGTCTATTTTATCTGATATGAGTATTGCTACTCCAGCTTTCTTGTGATTTCCATTTGCATGGAATATCTTTTTCCATCCCCTCACTTTCAATCTGTATGTGTCCCTAGGTCTGAAGTGGGTCTCTTGTAGACAGCATATTTATGGGTCTTGTTTTTGTACCTATTCAGTGAGCCTGTGTCTTTTGGTTGGAGCATTTAATCCATTCACATTTAAGGTAGTTATCAATATGTATATTCCTATTACCATTTT
The DNA here is from genome assembly GCF_026419965.1 of Kogia breviceps. Lineage (NCBI taxonomy): Eukaryota > Metazoa > Chordata > Mammalia > Artiodactyla > Physeteridae > Kogia > Kogia breviceps. The sequence goes on along the minus strand of NC_081311.1, from coordinate 161,709,539 downwards.
CTGAATTGTTTTGGTGATGTTTTTGTAGGTCCTTTTCATCTCTTCTGTTTCCCACTTAGAGAAGTTCCTTTAGCATTTGTTGTAGAACTGGCCTGGTGGTTTTGAATTCTCTTAGCTTTTGCTTCTCTGTAAAGCTTTTGATTTCTCCGTTGAATCTGAACGAGCTCCTTGCTGGGTAGAGTAATCTAAGTTGCAAGTTCTTCTCTTTCATCACTTTAAATATATGTGCCACTCCCTTCTGGCTTGTAGAGTTTCTGTTGAGAAATCAGCTGTTAACCTTATGGGAGTTCCCTTGTATGTTATTTTTCCCTTGTTTCTTTTAATAATTTTTCGTTGTCTTTAATTCTTGTCAGTTTGATTACTGTGTGTCTTGGCGTGTTTCTCCTTGGGCTTATCCTTCCTGGGACTCTCTGCACTTCCTGAACTTTGGTGGCTATTTCCTTTCCCACGTGAGGGAAGTTTTTGACTATAATCTCTTCAAATATCTTCTCGGGACCTTTCTCTCTCTCTTCTTCTGGGACCCCTATAATGCGAATGTTCGTGAATTTAATTTGTCCCAGAGGTCTCGTAGGCTGTCTTCATTTCTTTTTTTTAAATATAAATTTATTTATTTATTTATTTTTGTCTGCATTGAGTCTTCATTGCTGCATGTGGGCTTTCTCTAGTTGTGGTGAGTGGAGGCTACTCTTCATTGTGGTGTGCAGGCTTCTCTTTGTGGTGGCTTCTTTTGTTGTGGAGCACAGGCTCTAGGCACACGGGCTTCAGTAGCTGTGGCACGTAGGCTCAGTAGTTGTGGCGCATGGGCCTAGTTGCTCCACGGCATATGGGATCTTCCCGGACTAGAGCTTGAACCTGTGTCCTCTGCATTGGCAGGTGGACTCTTAACCACTTAGTCACCAAGGAAGCCCCTGTCTTGATTTCTTTTCAGTGTTTTTTCTTTATTCTGTTTCATGTCAGTGAAGTCCACCATTCTGTCTTCCAGGTCACTTATCTGTTCTTCTGCCTCAGTTATTCTGCTATTGATTCCTTCTAGTCTATTTTTCATTTCAGTTATTGTATTATTCATCTCTGTTTGTTTGTTCTTTGATTCTTTTAGGTCTTTGTTAAACATTTCTTGCATCTTCTCAATCTTTGCCTCCATTCTTTTTCTGAGGTCCTGGATCATCTTCGCTATCATTATTTTGAATTCTTTTTCTCGAAGATTGCCTATCTCTACTTCATTTAGTTGTTTTTCTCTGGTTTTATCTTGTTCCTTTATCTGGTACATAGTTCTCTGCCTTTTTCATCTTGTCTATCTTTCTGTGAATGTGGTTTCCATTCCACAGGCTGCAGGATTGTAGTTCTTCTTGCTTCTGCTCTTTAACCTCTGGTGGATAGGCTGAGTTCTTTGTATATTTTAGATATTAACACCTTATCCAATATATGCTTTTCAAATATCTTCTCTGAATTCAGTATGAGGCCTTTTTTTTTGACAGTTTCCTTTGCTGTGCAAATCTTTTTAGTTTGATATAGTTCCATTTATTTATTTATTTTAACATCTTTATTGGAGTATAATTGCTTTACAATGGTGTGTTAGTTTCTGCTTTACAACAAAGTGAATCAGTTATACATATACAGATGTTCCCATATCTCTTCCCTGTTGCATCTCCCTCCCTCCCAGCATTTATTTATTTTTGTTTTTGTTTCCCTTGCCTTAGAAGACATGTCCAAAAAAAATATTGCTGAGACCAATATCAAAGAACATACTGTGTGTTTTCTTATAGGAGTTATATGGTTTCGGTCTTACATTTGATATGTTTGGTTTTTTTTTTTTTTTTTTGCGCTATGCGGGCCTCTCACTGTTGTGGCCTCTCCCGTTGCGGAGCACAGGCTCCGGACACGCAGGCCTAGCGGCCATGGCTCACGGGCTTAGTTGCTCCGCGGCATGTGGGATCTTCCCGGACCAGGGCACGAACCCGTGTCTCCTGCATCGGCAGGCGGATTCTCAACCACTGCGCCACCAGGGAAGCCCCGGTCTTACATTTAAGTTTTTAATCCACTTTGAGTTTATTTTTGTATATGATGTTAAAAAGTAGTCCAGTTTGATTCTTTTCCATGTATCTGTCCAGCTTTCCCAACACAATTTATTGAAGAACTGTCTTTTCCCCATTGTATATTCTTGCCTTCTTTGTTGTAGATTAATTGACCATATAAGCTTAGGTTCGTTTCTGGGCTCTCTATTATGTTCCATTGATCTATATGTCTGTTTTTGTGCCAATACCATACTGTTTTGATTACTGTAGCTCTGTAGCATAGTTTGGAATCAGGGTGCATGATACCTACGGTTTTGCTCCTCTTTCTCAAGATTGCTTTGGATTTGGGGTTTGTGTGTGTGTGTGTTTATGTACAAAGTTTAGAATTATTTGTTCTAGTTCAAAAATGTCATTGGTTTTTTTATAGCGATCACATTGAATCTGTAGATTGCCTTGTTAAGTATGTTTATTTCAACAATATTAATTTTTCTAATCCATGAACCTGGTATATCTTTCCATTTGTTGGTGTCTTCTTCTATTTCTTTCATCAGTGTCTTATAATTTTTCAAGTACAGGTCTTTTACTTCCTTGGTTAGATTTATTTCTATGTATTTTATACTTTTTGATGCAACTGTAAATTGGATTGCTTTCTTAATTTCTCTTTCTGATTTGTTGCTAAAGTATAGAAATGCAACAGCTTTCTATATATTAATTTTGTATCCTGAAATTTTACTGAATTCATTGATGAGTTCTACTAATTTTTCAGTGGTGTCTTTAGGATTTTCTATGTATAGTATCATGGCATTTGCAAACAGTGGAAGTTTTACTTCTTCCTTTCCAATTTGGATTTTTAAATTTCTTTCGGTTGTCTGATTGCTGTGGCTAGGACTTCCAATACTATGTTAAGTAAAAGTGGTGAGAGTGGGCATCTTTGTCTTGTTTCTGATCTTAGAGAAAATGCTTTTAGCTTTTTACCATTGAGTATGATGTTAGCTGTGTGCTTATCATATATGACCTTTATTACATTGAGGTACATTCTCTCCATAGCTTGAATCTAGAACTTGTTACTCAGATGTAGCTTCTGGGTTTGGCCAGCCCTGTGGAACAGACTTTTTATCCACTTATTCAGCCAATCTTCAGGTTAAACAGATGAAAAGGAGAGAAGGAATAGTGAGGGAACATGCTATTCTCTGTGAGTGAGGGTTGGAATGTAAAGAGAATATTATCTGAAAATATAAATGGATGCATCTTAATGTCAATTTAGTGCATTAAAATTATTGAGTTGCATTTCAAAAGCATCAGAATATAGGCAAAAATTATAAATGCTTCACTAAAGTAACTAAAAATTTAAATTTTCATTGTAAAATAAAATTTTTTTTGCGGTATACGGGCCTCTCACTGTAGTGGCCTCTCCCGTTGCGGAGCACAGGCTCCGCGGCCATGGCTCACGGGCCCAGCCGTTCCGCGGCATGTGGGATCTTCGCGGACCGGGGCACGAACCCGTGTCCCCTGCATCGGCAGGCAGACTCTCAACCACTGCGCCACCAGGGAAGCCCTGTAAAATAAAATTTTTAAAGAAGGCAAGTACAGAACTTAGTAGCTGATGAGAGAAAATTCTCCATATCTCTCACATTTCTGTATGTCTTCTGAAAAGAGGTATTTCAGGTTTTGTTCAGGAATGTCCTTTCAAGAAAGTTTGTAGAACAAACAGCTTTGGAAGACAGAGAAAATGTCTACTTCAGAAGCAAAAAGCAGATTTGTTTTCAAAAATAACAAATGTAATGTCTTTCACCGGGGAAAGACTGGCAGGTTTCTAGCAGCCCAACTAAAGATCAGAGTTCCTCAGCTATGTCACAGACTCATTCTGTGAACAACATACATAGGACACTTGAAAGTTGAGGGTAAGTGATGCAAACATGAAACTCATGCTTGCTGCTGTGCTATAAATAATAAAATCCATTGTCTCTTGCCCCAGAGTCTCTGCTCTCTGCCAGAATCTATGAAATCATGGCAGGCTAGCAACTTAGCTTACAAGTAAGCTAAAATTCCAGATCCTTCACTGTTTTTGAGAATAGCACAAGACCAATAATGAATAGACTAGTAGGAAGTATTATTCAAATCTGAATTACCAACAAACTATAAGAAATATGACATAAAAAATCAATTTGAGATAGGGAGAAATGTAAATATTATAAAATCAATGACAATTACAGAAGCTTTTAAAATGTTAAAAAAATGTTTAAGGATGGTATACTTCTAGCTCTTCAAAGAATCTTCAATGGGTTCTATGATATAAGTGAAATATGTGTAGGATATTTTCAAAGAGGTACTGTATTAGTTTCATATTATTATATAACAAATTATTGCAGACTTGGTAGCTTAAAACATTATATATTTATTATCTCACAGTTACCATGGGTCATGAGTGAGTCCAGGTGCATATTATCTCGATCTCTTGCTTAGGATATCAATTAGGGTTTAGGCTGGAAGAAGTCTTCCAAGTTCATTCAGGTTGTTGGTAGAAATCCGTTTTTTGTCACTGTGGGAATAAAGTCTCCACTTTCTGGATGACTGCAGGATGCTTTCTGATCCTAGAGGACCCCACAATTTCTTATCACCAGGCCTTTTACTGTCACTCTCACAACATCACACTTATATCAAAGCCAGCAGGAGAATCTCTCTCTTTGGAATAGGACTTTGGAAAGTCCTATTTTAAGGACTTTCACCAGATTAAGTCAGGCCCACACAGAGTAATCTTCCTTTTGATTAACACAAAATCAAATGATTTGGGATGTTAATTACATCTTTAAGATACCTAATCTTTGTCATATTGGATAACTTAATCACAGGAGAAACCATCTGTCATATTCACAGGTCATACCTGCACTCAAGGAGACGGAATGCTACAGGAAGTGCACACCAGGTGCAGAGTCCTAGAGACCATCTTAGAATTCTGTGCCTCTGCATATGTTTAAAAATAATTAAAATGGTATTTTTTCCATAGAATGACTATCACAGGATACTATTTTAATGATAAAAATTCTTCTTAAAGGTTTAAGAACCAATGTAGTACAATGAAAAGAGAACTAAACTGAGACTGACAAGAACAAAATGTATTCTAGTCCAGATTCTGCTATTATAAATTTACTCTCTTTAACAAATTTTATCTTTATTTTATTTATCTCATTATTTATACATCACCTACTTCTGAAAAGTATTTTAGGTGGGACATATACAATAGATCCAGCAAAGAAAAACATGAAAAAGAAAAAAAAATAAGCAATCAAATAGAGAAAACATTTGAAGGTTTTTGATGATATCCATATCAGAAAATGTAAACTGTGCAGTGACTTCCGGTTCAGCCTAAATGGGTTTGCTAGTGAGGCACATGAGGAGAAATCTAGAATGACTAGTGTTAGGTTTTAGCACTGCAGAACTGAACTTCTGAACAAGGGGTCAGCAATACCAATCACAAGTGTGAAGAAACAAGGTTATTTTAATTTGGCATTGTTCTAATTTAGGGGTGAGAAAGGCAGCAAGCTTCTGTGGGAATTGGTGATACTGAGCCAGGCAATGGAAATTAATATTGCCTAATGTTCCATATGGTGTTGAACAGAACATTATTTTATCAAGTTTCAGTATGGAGAGTAAGTTCTATTCCCACAAGCAGATGCAGCTGGCAAACATAGGCAAGGGTAAGAATCTCTGTCTCAAAAGAGTATTAAAAAGTCTAATCAGGAAGGCAATTATTTATGAGATGAGAAATCACTAGGAAGAAGAGAAAAAGGAGGTGGAGCTTAATGAGCAGAATGTATCTCAGAATAAATAATTCAAAGCATGTCAGATTCTGGGCTTTGCACCTCAAGACGAATTTAAAAAAAAAAAGTTCATTGGTGCTTTTAGGTTACTTCAGGAAAACAAGACCTGCACAAAGAGTTGTGGGTGAGATATCTCTGTTGCTTAAAAAAAGGCAATGATGAATAACTCTTGGAGTGTATCTCTTGGATTGATTTTGAAGTAATCTCTTTGGATTTATTTTTCATTTCTATAGGAAGCAAAAGTTTTGTAAGTGAAAACTAAACACCTGTATCACTAAAACAATGCCACTGTGCCATAGAGCTCTGTTTTGGACCTTTTGCAGAGTATTTTATATATTACAAAGAGGAATTATTTATTTCCTTGCATAAAGCACCTTGCAGTTTTAATATCACAAGTAGTCCAAAGTCCTTGGATGTAGTTTTAGCAAGGGAATGCCTGGTGGGACCTGAATACCAAATTAAATTGTGATTCTGTTCAAATGGATTCAGAATGGAATTGATTAAAGATAACTTGATAATACTATCTTGAGATTCTCAGAATCATATTGTTGGGTAATGTCTGTGGATATGTAAGGGTTGAGTTCTGCCAGAATGGCATAAAATCAAAACCATAAAATATTATTAAGAAAAATCCCGTACGTGTCTACTGGCTAACTAAAATGGGAAAAACTCAGGTTACATTAAAATATCTTTAAAAAACTGCATTGATGGCTTTGCCCATTACATCTACCTATATCTATCAATCAATTATCTATCTATCATCTATCTATCTATCTATCCATCCATCATCTACCTATCATCTATCTAGATGTTTTGAGCTGCAAATAACAGAATATCTAATGAAAAGAGGCTTAAATAAATGGGTTTACTTTTCCTATTTGATAAAATTTGAAGGTTAGAATTTGCTAACATGCCAAATTGGTTCAGTGGTTTTCCATCAAGGATGTTGCTATAAATGTTTGTGTCCCCTCAAAATTCATATGTTGAAACTTATTCCCCCATGTGATGGCTTTTGGAGGTGTGGTCTTTGGCAGATGATAAGAGATCTAAGCCCTTATAAAAGAGACTCCAGAGAGCTCCTTCACCCTTTCTGCTATGTGAGAACACAATGAGAAGGTGGCATTCTATGAACAAGGAAGCAGATTTCTCACCAGACACATAATCTGTTAACACATTGACCTTGAACTTCTCAGTCTCCAGAACGGTGAGAAATAATTTCTGTTGTTTATAAGTCACCTAGTCTATGGTATTTGTTATAGAAGCACAAATAGTCTAAGATAGATGTGGTTCACATTACATGGATTTTCTTGCCTTTCTCATCATGTTTAGGAGATGCTCCAAACATTGTGTCTACACCATGCATCCAAATGCGTGAAATGGCATGGATTCAAGACAAACAATTTTGAAAGACTGTCTCTCATCAAAGACAAAAAAATCTTTCTCCAAAACACCATCTCTTCTCAGTGAATTTTCCTGAAATATATTAACTGCTAGGCAACCTCATGTTAAACTCTAGGCTGGGGACCAGGTCCACATTTTCTGAAATAAAGTAATCTCTGCTCAATATACTTCAAGAGCATCAATGTTTGGAAAGGAAACCTGGAGAAATAATAGGTTTAGCATAGTCAATCTGCCACATAATTCCTCATAATAAATATTGAAAAAAATGTTTTATTAAGTAGTGTATTGTATAGCCTCCATGTGTCTGTATTTTTTACAGATCTTTTCCTGTAATTGATATCTAGTCTCATAGCATTGTGGTCAGAAAAGATACTTGATACGATTTCAATTTTCTTAAATTTACCAAGGCTAGATTTGTGACCCAAGATATGATCTATCCTGGAGAATATTCCATGGGCACTTGAGAAAAATGTATATTCTGTTGTTTTTGGATGGAATGTCCTATAAATATCAATTAAGTCCATCTTGTGTAATGTATCATTTAAAGATTGTGTTTCCTTATTTATTTTAATTTTGGATGATCTGTCCATTGGTAAAAGTGGAGTGTTAAAGTCCCCTACTATGATTGTGTTACTGTCAATTTCCCCTTTTAAGGCTGTTAGTATTTGCCTTATGTATTGAGGTGCTCCTATGTTGGGTGCATAAATATTTACAATTGTTACATCTTCTTCATGGATCGATCCCTTGATCATTATGTAGTGTCCTTCTTTGTCTCTTGTAATAGCCTTTATTTTAAAGTCTATTTTGTCTGATATGAGAATTACTACTCCAGCTTTCTTCTGATTTCCATTTGCATAGAATATCTTTTTCCATCCCCTCACTTTCAATCTGTATGTGTCCCTAAGTCTGAAGTGGTTCTCTTGTAGACAGCATATATATGGGTCTTGTTTTTGTATCCATTCAGCCAGTCTGTGTCTTTTGGTGGGAGCATTTAATCCATTTACATTTAAGGTAATTATCGATATGTATGTTCCTATTACCATTTACTTAATTTTTTCGAGTTTGTTCTTGTAGGTCTTTTCCTCCTCTTGTGTTTCTTGCCTAGAGAATTTTCTTTAGCATTTGTTGTAAAGCTGGTTTGGTGGTGCTGAACTCTCTCAGCTTTTGGTTTTCTGTAAAGGTTTTAATTTCTCCATCAAATCTGAATGAGATCCTTGCTGGGTAGAGTAATCTTGGTTGTAGGTTTTTCTCCTTCATCACTTTAAATATGTCCTGCCACTCCCTTCTGGCTTGCAAAGTTTGTGCTGAAAGATCAACTGTTAACCTTATGGGGATTCCCTTGTGTGTTATTTGTTGGTTTTCCCTTGCTGCTTTTAATATGTTTTGTTTTTAATTTTTGATAGTTTGATTAATATGGGTCTTGGCGTGTTTCTCCTTGGATTTATCGTGTATGGGACTCTCTGTGCTTCCTGGACTTGATTAACTATTTCCTTTCCCATATTAGGGAAGTTTTCAACTATAATCTCTTCAAATATTTTCTCAGTCCCTTTCTTTTTCTCTTCTTCTGGGACCCCTATAATTCAAATGTTGGTGTGTTTAATGTTGTCCCAGAGGTCTCTGAGACTGTCCTCAGTTATTTTCATTCTTTTTTCTTTATTCTTCTCTGCAGTAGTTATTTCCACTATTTTATCTTCCAGGTCACTTATCTGTTCTTCTGCCTTAGGTATTCTGCTATTGCTCCCATCTAGAGTATTTTTAATTTCATTTATTTTTCTTGTTCAGTGTTGCTTGCTTCCTCTTTCGTTCTTCTAGGTCCTTGTTAAATGTTTCTTGCATTTTGTCTATTCTATTTCCAAGATTTTGGATCGTCTTTACTATCATTATTCTGAATTCTTTTTCAGGTAGACTGCCTATTTCCTCTTCATTTGTTACATGGTGGGTTTTTATCTTGCTCCTTCATCTGCTGTGTGTTTTCCTGTCTTTTCATTTTGCTTATCTTACTGTGTTTGGGGTCTCCTTTTTGCAGGCTGCAGGTTCATAGTTCCCATTGTTTTTGGTGTCTGTCCCCCAGCAGCTAAGGTTGGTTCAGTGGGTTGAGTAGGTTTCCTGGTTGAGGGGATTAGTGCCTGTGTTCTGGTGGATGAGGTTGGATCTTGTCTTTCTGGTGGGCAGGTCCATGTCTGGTGGTGTGTTTTAGGGCATCTGTGGCCTTATTATGATTTTAGGCAGATTCTCTGCCAATGGATGAGCCTGTGTTCCTGTCTTGCTAGTTGTTGAGTACAGGGTGTCCAGCACTGTAGCTTGCTGGTCGTTGAGTGAAGCTGGGTCTTGGTGTTAACATGGAGATCTCTGGGAGATTTTTGCCGTTTGATATTACTTGGAACTGGGAGGTCTCTTGTGGACCAGTGTCTTGAAGTTGCTTCTCCCACCTCAGAGACACAGCCCTGACACCTGGCTGGAGCACCAAGAGCCTTCAATCCACACAGCTCAGAATAAAAGGGAGAAAAAATAGAAAGGAAAGAAAGGAAGAAAGGAAGGGAGGGAAGGAGGGAGGGCAGGAGGAAGGAAGGAAGGAGGAAAGAAGGAAGGAAGAAAGAAAGAAGATAAAGTAGGATAAAATAAAGTTATTAAAATAAAAAATTTTTATTAAGAAGAAAAATTTTTTAAAGTCAAAACAAAACAAAACGGGACAGTCGGAACCCTAGGACAAATGGTGAAAACAAAGCTATACAGACAAATTCTCACACAGAAGCATACACATACACATTCACAAAAAGAGAAAAAGGGGAAAATAATATATCTTGCTCCCAAGGTCCACCCCCTCAACTTGGGATGATTTGCTGTCTATTAAGGTATTCCACAGATGCAGGGCACTTCAAGTTGATTGTGGAGCTTTAATCCGCTGCTTCTGAGGCTGCTGGGAGAGACCTCCCCCTCTCCTCATTGTTCGAACAGCTCCTGGAGCTCAGCTTTGGACTTGGCCCCGCCTCTGCATGCAGGTTGCCTGAGGGCGTCTGCTCTTCACTCAGACAGGACGGGGTTAAAGGAGCAGCTGATTCGGGGGCTCTGGCTCACTCAGGCCAGGGGGAGGGAGATGTATGGATGCGGGGTGAGCCTGCAGCAGCAGAGGCCGGCGTGATGTTGCACCAGCCTGAGATGCGCCGTGCGTTCTCCCCTGGAAGTTGTCCCTGGATCCCGGGACCCTGGCAGTGGTGGACTGCACAGGCTCCCGGGAGGGGAGGTGTGGAGAGTGACCTGTGCTCACACACAGCCTTCCTGGTGGTGGCAGCAGCAGCCTTAGCATCTCATGCCCATCTCTGGGGTCCGTGCATTATAATAGCCATGGCTCACGCCCGTCTCTGGAGCTCCTTTAAGTGGCACTCTTAATCCCCTCTCCTTTCGCACCAGGAAACAAAGAGGGAAGAAAAAGTCTCTTGCCTCTTCGGCAGCTCCAGACTTCTCCTGGACTCTCTCCCGGCTAGCTGTGGTGCACTAGCCCCTTCAGGCTGTGTTCACGCCATCAACCCCAGTCCTCTCCCTGTGATCCGACCGAAGCCCGAGCCTTAGCTCCCCACTCCCGCCCATCTCAGCGGGTGAGCAGACAGGCCTCTCAGGCTGGTGAGTGCCGGTCGGCACCAGGGAGTCTCTCCGCTGTGGCCCCCGCACCCCTGTTGCTGCGCTCTCCTCCATGGCTCTGAAGCTTCCCCCCTCTGCCACCCGCAGTCTCCACCCGTGAAGGGGCTTCTAGTGTGTGGAAACCTTTCCTCCTTCACCGCTCCCTCCCACTGGTGCAGGTCCCGTCCCTATTCTTTTGTCTGTGTTTTTTCTTTTTTCTTTTGCCCTACCCAGGTATGTGGGGAGTTTCTTGCCTTTTGGAAGGTCTGAGGTCTTCTGCCAGTGATCAGTGGGTGTTCTGTAGGAGCAGTTCCACATGTAGATGTATTTCTGATGTATCTATGGGGAGGAAGGTGATCTCTGCGTCTTACTCTTCCGCCATCTTCTCTTGACCCACCATCACAATTTCTTGAGTTTCAGAAGTCTAATGCTTCAAAATGGAATAGAGTTGATTTGCTGATTTATCAGTTATTATGTAAAATTTCTAAAAACATTACTAAAGCCTGAACCTTAATTAGGAAATTCAGTTTCAGTGTGAGCCAGAGTTTTTTTTTGTCTACCGTTCAGGGGATCAAGAGAAAGAAATCTTATGCAAAACTTGACAAAGTACTAATAATACAAATTGTGAAAAATGAAGCAAAACTCCCAAGAAGAGAAATTTCAATGCAAGTGAGCCAAGATTTATTCCAAGTCTTTGGCAATTAAAATATTTTGCATATGAAAGCCTTTGGAATATTTGCTATCATTATTGTAAGCCTCAAATGCATCAGCTTTCATTTTCTAAACTGTATAAAGGAAACAAACAAATGAAACTAGCTCCACTGTTTTTCATACAGATGTGTAGAGATGCTTAGACTATGTGTTCTATTTTCCCAAACCAGATGCTTAGGAATATGCCATGGCTAGATGATTCTTTTTTATCAAGATGTGGTTTCAAAGGCAGCATGATTCTTTATGAACTGAGGCATAAAGTAATGGAGAGCCATGTGGTAGTACACAGAAACAGATAGCCAAAGAAGAAACATTTTTGATAAAATGAGAAGATATCTTCTAACATGTTTTACATTTTCAGTACTTAAAGGAATACATACATAGAAACATTATTTAAAAAAGAAAAAAATGGAAAAAAAGGAAAAGAAATCTTATTTAAATCAGAACTGAGCTTATGATGTATGTACACAGGTACTAACTGCATTTTGATGTTAATTAAAATACTACATAATATATGTGTTTAATTTAACTTTGGGGAAAAATAAGAAAGCAGATGCAGGGGAGTCTTGCCCTCCAACAAACCAATGGAAAAAATATATTTAACAAGACAGGTATCAGAATTATGATAGAAATTACCATATTTTCTAAAGCCTAAAAGACCCTAAAACCAACATTTTCTGTAGTTGTAGCATTACTAATTTTCCATCCTCATCAGTTTGTATGGGGTTCTTTTTCTCAGTGATTTTTACATTTTTCTCCATTAGACAACAAAGGTAATGTTTGTGTACTGTGTTTCAGGAAGAAGCTATGTATTGGGGCACACTCCAGCTAACTGCAAGTAGGCTTCTGCTATTACTTTGCAAATGTATCTCAGCCATAACCCAATAATCTTTTCTTTTATAGATTTATTAGTATACTATTTATAAGGAAAAGGTATTCAACAAAGGGACTCTTAGTTCCACAAATGTTTATTTTCTTTTTATATGACTGCATTAAGAAAAACTACATTAATATGTGTTTATTAAATAATCTATTATATAATTGTAATCATCTTCCAGTAATCGTCATTTAATATGATGATGGAAATGACTGAAAACTTTATCTTAAATTAACTGAAAAATTCTAGAATTTATAATTCTTAATTTTAAATTCCCAGTGATATTTTTACTGTAAAGTGATTATAGAATTTAGGAACAAAATGTCCATTAAAGGGGAATAGAATTAAATAAAATATAATGAATTCATAATTCTTTTTATAAAACAGAGGTTTTATAGAGATAAATTAAGCATATAAATTAATCCACAACATATTGCTGATTGAAAAGAATAAGACAACAGGCATCAGTTTTTTTCTTATATCCCCAGTAATTTTTTCTACCATCTTTTCGTAGGACATACAGTTTTTTTTTTCTTAGCTCCAAATAACTCAGTTAGAACCATTTGGTTCTAGAGGGGATGGCCAAGCATAGTTTCCTGACATCCAACAACAAATTTGGACATTTGACAAAAACTGAGCTAATTAGAGTGCTTTCCTGGTATTAAAAATATAGAAAGAGTTAAGAGAATAGGGTCTTTTTTTCCCCTGTAGGAAATGTTTGTTAGATGTGAGCCATTATATAATCCATAAAACAGGGAGACAGACATTGAGACGAAACAGAGAATAATGCCTTGAGGGCACCTGAGACACTTGAGAATAGGGGCCGTGTTTGTATCCTAGATATCACAGAAGTAAAAAAGCATGTAATGATGAAGAAAAGTAGTTACTTGGTGGTGGGAGACAGGTCCCAAATGCAGATGGAGAAGAATATAGTTATGTAATTAGTTTACAACGTTTTATATGAGATCCAGAATTTAAACACCTATTTAAACGGAACACAAAAGAAAAATCCAAAGCATTAAATATATACAATTTAATGTAATTAGTGGTGACTCACTTAGAGGAATTTCAGGAGTTAGAAATAAAATTTGGAAATAAAAAAGTAAATTAATTACATGAAATGAAATTGTTTACAATTACAGTGGAATTTGCTATTTTTTTATTAATTATTTTTACTTTAGGTATTGTGACTGAATGCCAAATACATATCCATTTGAATAGCTTTTCAAATTGAAAGACCATTAGTACTAGAAATTTTGTTTTTGTTTTTGTGTTTGGGTTTTTGTTGATTTGTGCTATTAAGGAATTTTTTTTTTTTTTTTTTTTTTTGCGGTATGTGGGCCTCTAACTGTTGTGGCCTCTCCCGTTGCGGAGCACATGCTCCGGACACGCAGGCTCAGCGGCCATGGCTCATGGGCCCAGCCGCTCCGCGGCATTTGGGATCTTCCCGGGCCGGGGCACGAACCTGTGTCCCCTGCATTGGCAGGCAGACTCTCAACCACTGCGCCACCAGGGAAGCCCAGGAATTTTTCATTTACAAAAATAAAATAGTGTAATGAACCCCAGGTATTCATCAATTACCTTCAATGATTATGACTCATTTTGTTCTCCCTCTTTTCAAATGCATTGTTTTGAAACAAATCTCAGAATATCCTGTAATTTATCTTGATCTTATGCAGTGTTTCTACCTCCTGAAATGCCTATAGGCAATAATAGGTCAGTAGCAATGAGCAAACCCAGCACCTGTATATTGATTTCTAAGTATTATTTTCCATTCAAAGGATCTAGAACACCTTGGGGAAGTAATTGTAGGGCTGAGACAATGCTTAAAAATTCACTTTCCATAAATTAAATGCTAAAACAAAACAAAAACAAAATAGTAAGAAAAGAACAAGCAAAAAGAGCCCAAGAGACCGCCACTGGCCAAATTTAGGAAATTAAAATAACGACAGCAACAGTCTGTACATCACTGAATGAGAATCCATAAAGCCCTATTGATAATACATACATATATAAAAAGTAAAAGCTCTTCCTTATAGTAGGATGCCCACTCATTCATATAAAAAGAATTACAAGAATAGAAAATCACCATTTTCCTGTCTTCATAGTAATAATTAATTCAGTAAAGAATCATTGATGGATACTAAAACTAGTAAGGAATAGAATTTTACATACAATCAAAACTTCTCCCCATATATTACTTACTAATTAAAAAAAACAATAACCTCAGAGTGGTAAACCTGTCAAATACCATCTTAAGTGATCAAAATTAACATCACCAATGATAGTACCAACGAACGTCATGTGCTTCTTGTTTTGGTGCTGAGAATGACACAATATTACTTATATCGCATTCCTACCAAAAATGTATAACCTGAATCCAGTTATGAGGAAACATCAGAAATACCCAAGTGGGGATGGAGATTTTACAAAATAAAGGGGTTAAGCAGCTCTCAGGCATTAGCATTGTGGCAGCTATTACTTTGGCTTGCCACACTTCCAAAGATTCAGCTGGTAAGAAACTGACTCCAAATGAATTTAGATAGTTCATTTCTCACAGAAGTAGTAACATATTGGTGCTAAGTTTCCTAAGCCCCAATTCCCAGAGACCAGGGTTGCCTGCTCATATAGTGGAAATATGTTACAGAAGAGGGGCCCAGGAGTCATAAGACCCTTATCTTATACAAGTGTTACTGACAAATTTGGGTTTCTGTCTTTCTGGAGAAAGAAAGGCCCTGAGTTGTAAGCAAATCTCTCTAAGAAAGGGAGAGAAATGTTCTTCCTTATTACCCTAGTATATGACAGGTAAGGAGGATGTCTCCATCTCCACTACTTGAGACTGTAAATAAACCTCCTCCAGAAGGAGTCACTTCTCCATTTTCCCAGAGATGTCTGTTTATACAAACATTCTTAAAAAGATAGTCATAGGGCTTCCCTGGTGGCACGGTGGTTGAGAGTCTGCCTGCCGATGCAGGGGACACGGATTCATGCCCCGGTCCGGGAGGATCCCACATGCTGCGGAGTGGCTGGGCCTGTGAGCCGTGGCCGCTGGGCCTGCGCGTCCAGAGCCTATGCTCTGCTATGGGAGAGGCCACAACAGTGAGAGGCCCAAAAAAAGAAAAAAAAAAAAAAAAAAAGATAGTCATAAAGCAAATGGGCTGTTAATGCCTAGATTGTAGAAAGTGAGAGATTTCTGGAGGATCATCTCCCGACAATAAAAATTACCTCTACTAGTAAAGCATAAATGTCAGTGAAATTAAAGAAAAAGAAAAAAAAAAAAACAAGAAAAACAGAGCATTACCCTCAGAAAACCAGCCAATATAATAACACACAAAAAGGCAGGTTCTGCTCCATTCTCATCTTTATAAATAGTGAAGCATAAAATTATGATACAGGTATTTCTGCACCTCTTCTCAGAAGCAGGCTTCCCTAAAAAAAGAAACAGCAATGTCTAACAAGAAATTGCAACTGAAAAGTGACTGACTGCACAATCAAAAATATTGAATATATGATAAACCACAATGGAAAAGAATATTTTTAAAAAAGAATGTCTATATGTGTAGAACTGAGTCACTTTGCTGCACAGCAGAGATTGGCACAGCATTGTAAATGAACTGTACTTCCATTAAATAAATAGATAAATAAATAAACAAATTTTTTAAAAAACAAAACCCTGAAGTTCAAACAGGAAGAAAAATATTGAGTATATTAGGAAAACAACATAATGGAAAAAGGTCATCAAACAATCATTAAAAACATTGAAACTTGATTAATTAGAAGTAATAGAGTAATCTTCCTAATTATTTAAAATAAATATAATGCTTAACTTCAGAATTCTAAAAGAGGATATCACATACTTATGGCAAGAACGTAGTTGACATATTTCTTTATGGATATCAACTAATTTAAGACCTTGGGAATTCAGAAGATCATTATTTGAAACAACTGAATGAACATACAGAGAATTAGGCAGATGACACACAGATGTGACTAGGCTTAAAGTTGTTACAAGGACTTCTCAAATAAATCATTATAAAGATTTATCTAGGAACTTAGCACAAGGAAAAGTGAATGTAAAAGTCTGATACTGTGAAAAAATTAAGTATTAAGGAGGGGGATTGGGAAGTTCCAACTTGGATAGGAGTTCCATTAGGGGAGAGCAAAGAGGATGAGAGAGAGCCAAGAGAGATGATAGTGGAATAATCATTAACAGAAAATTCCCCCAAAGTAAGGAAATGGCCTGCCAAATGGTGAGCAGAAATGAGTAAAGTGCTCACATCTAGAGTTATATTAATAACATTTCATAATATCAGTAATAAAGACAAATATTAAAACATTTTAAAGAGAGAGGGAAGGATGTAATCTGCAAAGAGAAACAAAATTCAAATGATTTTTGGATACCAGGGACTGCAGAAAGGAAGCAACATTTTCAAAGCTCTCTCCTGCAGTATGCTCACCAATATCAGTTTTAATAATATCCAAGAACACTCTAAGACTAAAATGTCTTCATACCATGGCTTTTAAATGAAATTACACTATAATTAGGTAGCAGTTGCGAGTTTGGGGTCCAGAGTTAGGTGGGATGGGTTGAAATCCTGTCTCAACTGCTTACTAAGCTTAGCTTTGATAGTTACCAACAATGTTGCCTCAGTTTTCTTGTCTATAAAACTGGGTAAATAATTGTAGTCACTCCATATGATTCTTGTGAGTACTTAACGAATGTGTAAACATGAAGTGAATAGAATAACTGTTGTGGTTCCTAATGATTACTTGTGGTAAAGATTTAGTTTATTTTAGTATATAAAGTCTCAGAGACAGATCTGTCTTACAGAGGAGGATATCAGTTTTTCATTTGACTCTTTCAAAAAATATCACCTATATTTGAGAGATTAAAAAATGATGTAAAATGTTCCTGTTACAAAGATATAATTCTCTATTCAAGTTGAATTCCCAAAACTGTCCAATGGAGGAAAGAATAGTAGAGTATTTAATTAAATACGGGTACAGTGAAATGATAAATAACATTTTGAAGCCACCAAAAAGGAAAAATATTGATGATTTATGATTTTTTTAAAAAGGGAAATTGTATATGTGGAATTCTTTGGACTATGGCATATGTGTTAAAACTGTAATATAATTTATTTTTGTGTCTTGTTAGTGGTGATACTATTTCCTTCTTGTATCATACAAATTCCAAATTCCTTCTAATTTCATGAGCAAGCACACACAAACACAGACACACATATATATCACTTCTAAGAACTATATCTCTCCTACCTACCAGTGTCTAAAGGAAATAAAATAATAGGCTCATCTGTGAATCAGTGACAAGGACATGCTTCTAAAGCATTTAAATTTTCCTGTACAATCTTTTAGAAGAACATTATATGTTAATGTATTGAACAACTGTATCTTCATAGGCAAGGAAATTATTAAAATCATCTAAATGCTGTGAATTAATTGAGAACAAATCATAGTTATAAACATACAGCTAGTTTGTTAGTTGAACATTAGTACTAGAACAAATATCATATATTAATGCATATATCTGGGATCTACAAAAATGGTACAGATGAACCAGTTTGCAAGGCAGAAATAGAGACACAGATGTAGAGAACAAATGTATGGACACCAAGAGGGGAAAGTGGCGGAGGGATGGTGGTGGTGGGATGAATTGGGAGATTGGGATTGACATATATATACTAATATGTATAGAATAGATAACTAATTAAGAACCTGCTGTATAAAAAAATTAAATAGAATTCAAATTTTAAAAAAAGAACTCAAAGGGAAACTTTAATTTTGTTTCTGTACTAAATGAATGTCAGATATTTGCATTGTGGTCTGGATAAACTCAATTCATTTTTCTCAATCATTAACTCACATCCCTTGAAACAAATTGACTTGTCTTTTAAGTTGATATGCTGCTTAAATGAATGGGATTATTTGTCGAATATCATAGATAAACAATCTCTGTAAAGGTGAACTCATAGAAGATGAATCATTTTTTAAATGAGCGATTCATTAAAATTCAAATTATCTTTTAAAAAATAAGTCCAATTCTATTATTTGGTTCACTTTTCTCAGCACCTTTTTGGATGTGTATGAATTAATGGTGGTGGTGGTGACATTTCAGTTTTTGTGGTTAATATAAGCGATTTATATATTTTTGAGTCTAAAAAAGGCATGGCTTTGTTCAAATTTGCAATAAAAAAATTATCCACTACAAGAATTATAGTGAAATTTTAAAAAATCTCAGAAGAGACATACGTTTCCCTAAGACTCACAAATAGTCTTTATGTCATTATCCATTTATTAAATTGGCTTATATGTACATTTTCAAAGCTCAGATGAATGATCTGCTTGCAGTATTAATCCCCCTGAATATGTTTAGACCAAAGCTTTATGACCTCTATTTATTATGGCAGACAGTGCTACCAGAAAATATCCACTTTTAAAATCTTATTACTGTCAAATTCTTTATCTAGACCAGTGACGACATTCTCGCATGAGTGAGCATTAAAGCTTTTGCCTTTTAACCTCATGATCCTGGAGTATAAATCATTTATAGCAGATTCAATTCTCTGTGTCTTTTCAGTATTATTGGAGTCTTATCTTTCTTTCTGGTCTATGTTTTCAATTTAATGCCAAACACTTTCTTTCTCTCTTTCTTTCTCATCCTCTGTGTCTCTGTCTGTCTCTGTCTCTCCCTCTCTCTGTCTCCTCGTCCCTCCTTCCATCTCTTTTCTTCATTTTTTTAAACAAATAAGGATGTTAACCTTTGTGGTGAAATAAATTATGTGCAATATTCTTATTTCTTTGGTATATATTTCAATTTAAAAGGATACATACTGAGTGTTTGTGTTTCTTTTACGTCACAGCATTTTTGTAATCATAGGAAAAATGAATGAAAGTCTTTATTTTGCTTTTGGTGCCATAAAAAAATTCCTGCATTTAAGGAAATATATATCCCTACACTTGAGAAAATAGACAACTTTACACAAACAAAAATATAAAACAGAGATGAACCATAGTGTTTTTTCAAATGCGTGGCTAATTCTTAACGGGAACACAGGCACATCCAATTTTCCCTTCATGTAAAAAGTAGTTTTTGCCAAAGAAAATGACTATATTTGGATGACTTAAATATAATCACTAGAAAGTATTCATATTCAGAGATCCTACATTTTATACCTTTCTATAATATAAAACTGTACTACACTAAAAGTGTAGATTAAGGGAAATATAATTGTGGTAAACATACTATTATACATTATTATCATATATTATTATATGTCTGTATTGTATATTATCAAGCTCTATCCTGCTTTATCATAACATAGTAAAAATGAACTTATTCTTTGGTGCTTGACTAATATGTGATTCACATTGTTCAAAATAGTACCTATATCACTTTTCCAGATAAAATCACTTTTTCCTCTTCTCAGTTGTTTTCCATTACAATCTCTTGGTAGACAGAGATGTGTTCTTTCTTTATCTTACCATTCCATCTTGTCCAAAGATGCATTTTTACAGTGTTTTTCTTGCAGGCAGGCTCAAGAGCTGCACATTCATTTAACAAGTATAAGAGTTTTAAAGTAAGTCAGACAGAGAAGGACAAATATCATATGATATCACTTATATGTGGAATCTTAAAAAAAGGCAACAAGTGAACTTATCTATAATACAAAATAGAGTTACAGATGTAGAAAATAACCAATGGTTACCGGGGGGTAAAAGGGAGAGCAGAGATAAATTGGAAGATTGGGAATGACACATACCCACTACTATATATAAAATAGATAACTAATAAGGACCTACTCTATAGCACAGGGAACTCTACTCAATACTCTGTAATGGCCTATATGGGAAGAGTATATAAAAAAGAGTGGATATATGTATTTGTATAACGGATTCAGTTTGCTGTACACATGAAACTAACACAACATTGTATATCAACTATAGCCCAATAAAAATTTAAAAAAACATATATAAGAGCTTTAGAGAATGATTTCATGATGTTATTACAGGATATATGTTCTCCAGTTTTATTTTAAGGTTGGACTAGGGCTGTAGGGAAGAGGTAAAGCAAGTGAAATGCTTTCAGACATTTCTCAAAGGATCTGTAGAAAATTCTTCTCATAATCAGATGTGAATAAAGCTATTCAAAGAAATGTACTGTTTCATATAATCATTTCCTTGATAGTTTCATGCTGGGTGAGAAGCACTATGCATTTTATCAATATTGTGGATATTTGATCATAACCAATTTTGAAAAATATGATTTTAAGTAGCAAATAACCTCTAAGAGGTCATCTCAAATTATTTTGATCTTATGCATATAATATAAATAGCATTTAATACTGTTCAAAAGTAGAGATTGCAATTAGCTCAGGTTTTATCCACAAGACTCTTTTACTCTGTACTGATGAATTCAAAATCTATATTTCTGGACCAAATATTTGCATCAAAGTTTGTCCTAATATTCTTATGCCTACAAGTTATATAATGGCATTATATAATGCCATTAATATATTCATTAATTCATCACCTAATACTTAATGAAAACTTACTAATGAGTAAGCTGTTATTCAGACATTTTGGCAAGTAACAAGATGACAGCATCACTTTAAGCCATACTTGATGGGCTAAAATCTTGTGGGCTATGGAACTATCTGTAACAAAAGGAAGTATATGAGATTAGCACTGTTGGTGCAATTTCAAAAGGCCGAGTTTTGGCATAAATCTGGTGTTGCCATCAAGTGATATTCAATTATTTTTGATGTTCGTTTAACTTTGAGTATTAATTTCTTTCTGTGACATTTTGGTGTGTATTCCTAATATTATCTCTTCTTCCATCCCTCCCTCCCTCCCTCCCTCTCTCCTCTCTCTTACACACATACTCACACACATGCACATTGGCCTTACAAGAAGACTATCATATTTATTAATCTAGGTTTTTCAGATGCCAGATTTGGGTTTTTTTGTCTCTTAACTCTGTTTTTTCCTTTCATTGAGCTTTTTTGGGGGAGGTGAGTAAATTTTTATAATAGTTTCTACAGCTGAAAATCTGTTTTAAATTATTTTAAAATTTTTACATTGTTTACAGTATTTTAGTAAATGATTTCAAGATTGTATATTTCTTTGGAGTTCCCATTTGCTTATTGCTCTTAAAATTTATCTTGCTATTTGTTAAATTTCTTCTATTCTCTGATGTTAATATTTTCAATGACTTAAATGAGATATATTCCCTATACTGTTATTCTCTTATCGGATTTCATTCTTCTTACCATGAAAATTGTTGAAAATTTTTTTAAGTGTGCATTTTTCAGAGTTGAAAAAGAGCCCTTTTGCAACTTAATGTGCTAACATTCTCTCTCTCCATCTCTCTCTCTCTCTCTCTCTCTCTCACACACACACACACACACACACACATACACACACACACTTATTATACTGTTTATTTTTCTCTCGTGTTTGTTTTTTACTAAAAATAAATATTGAGGATTTTTCCACATCAGCATATATAGATATGGCTCTATTTTTTTAAGCTGCATTGTTTTCCATTGTAGGTAGCACCATAACAAATTCTTTCCTTTACCCATTATTTTGACGTTTTTGTTAACTATTGAAAACAGAAATAAAGTACATTGTGAATATGTTTATAAAGATGAATGGCATTATATACATTAATTAAATTAATAGCAGTGAAATTGCCAAGTTATCCTATAAAATGTTTCATCAAGTTCTACAGCAATATGAGGATGCCTGTCTCCAAATTCTCACAAGCACTAAGCATTACTAAGCTTTTAAATTTTTGACTATATGGCCAATAAAAAATATAACAGTTATTGCTTCTATTTTGAAATTCATTAATTAAAAATAGTTGAGTATTTAAATGTTTCATGGTCTTCCTATTTTTTTCCTGCAAACTATTTATAAAATGTATCTTTTAAAGTGAATTTATTTTCCAGAAAAAGCTATGGAAAAAAATGCACACTTGATGTTCCTGCCTTATTACTTCCCTGTTTTCATTTTTTTAAAATGTAATAAATATAACAGCTATTAAGAGAAATCTCTACATTACTTCTCCATTACCTTTTTGTTTACCATACTTTTAGGTCTGTGCTTTGACTTAGCTTTACACTTTCAAAACACAGAGACATAAATAACTATTTAACCAAGGATTAGGAAGTCAGAAGTAACAATAATTTTAAATTGTATATCATCATGAAGTAAAACATGATTTTGCTGTATTTCACAAATATAAATCACACATTCATTTGCTTTAAAGGCAATATAATTTTAGTAAACAATTTCTGTGCTTTAATTAACAACTTTATTTATGATATTTTTCCCTCAGTTTTTTGATAAATTAGTTTTTCTGTGACATAATGTGTCATACATGCCATGTATATACCATACATATCATGGAGATACCATACATACCATAGATATACATAACGTCATATGACATGTTGTGTCATAGACAAACTAGTTTACCAAAAAGCTGTTACTGACACACTAGTCAGCAGAAATGTTTCAAAAAAAATCCATTAGGATGACTAGAACATAGGAAAAAGGGGTCTGATGTTTTTCAAGCAGTCATATCTATATATCTATCTTTAGGTCTGTCTGGATTAAATTTCCTGCTCACCTGAAAGAAATTTACAGAGATTTATTCACCACGCAGAAAATTCTGAGGCTATGAGTATAGAAAAAAAATGGACCCCAAATAATTTTATTTTTTCCCATTAATTATGGAATGCTTTGAGAATCTATGAATAAGTATAAATCATTTTTATGGACATATCCCCCAATAAAGGATAAAAGGATATCACCCTATCAATGAAAAAAAATTATAGTTATAGTAGCTCAATATAGGATTTGGACTCTAAAGGGACCCCTTGTCAATCTGCAGAGAAGGCCAAGCTAGAACAAACTAAAACAAATATTCTAGGATGCACTCTGACTCACTGATTTTCCTTTAGTAATAGCAAACTGTACTATTCAACATCTTTAAAGTGATGAAAAAAATCTATCAACCCACAGTCCTACATCACTTCAAGAATAAAAGTGTCCCATCCTAAGTGTTAAACCTAAGTGTTCAATGATGGATAGATAAAGAAAATGTTGTATATATATAGAATGGAATATTATTCAATCATAAGGAAGAATCCCTACCATTTGTGACAACATGGATAGACCATGAGGGCATTATGTTAAGTGAGGTAAGTTTATCAAAGAAAGACAAATACTGTATGATCTCACTTATATGTAGACTCTAAAACAACCAAACTCATAAATACAGAGAACATATTGGTGGTTGACAGACGTGAGGGGTGGGAGGTGGAAGAATTGGATGAAAGTGATCAAAATGCACAAACTTCTAGTTATAAGATTAAAAATTTCTGAGAATATGATGTATTGCATGGCAACTATAATTTACAATACTGTATTGTGTATTTGAAAGTTGCTAAGAGTAGAGCTTAAAAGTTCTCATTATAAGAAAAAACTGTAACTATGTGAGTTGATGGATGTTATCTAAATTTATTGTGGTAATCATTTTGCAATATATTCATATATCAAATCAGTGTATTGTATACCTTTAAATTATACAATGTTCTAAGTCAATTATATCTCAATAAAACTGGAAAAAAGCTACAACAATAGAATCAGTATGGTTTTGGCATATGGGTAGATACGTAGATAAACAGAATGGAATAGAGAGTGGAATAGATCTGCAATATATGGTCAATTGATTTTCTTTAAAGACACCAAGTGAACTAACTAAATAAAATATAGTCTTTTCAACTGGATGATAGAACAACTGAGTATATGTACAGAAAGTAAAACCCTCAGCCCCTACCAATTATAACCAAATACAAACCATATACAAATTATATGTTATACATATAATTTATGTATAATTAATTTTGTATATAACATTAAAATGAGCTAAAAATAGATTATAGACTTAAATTGAAAAACTACAACTACAAAATTTTTAGAATAAACATTAGGAAAAATTTTGTGACATTAAGTTGGACAAAGACTTTTTAATTCAGAAAAATGCAAAAACTATGAAAGAATGAACTTCCACAATCTAAAAAACTTGCTTTTCAAATGGTAAAGTTACAAAACAGAAAATGGGAAAGTTACCTTATTTTAAAAATCAGGAAAATTCCCAAATTACTAAAGGATATAAATTTTAGGGAGTCAGATGAAAAAAATGCTTACTGCAAACACACCTGACTGTCTCACTGAGGGATTTTATCACTGGCAATGGAAGCCTGACATCTGTCTGTGCACAGGGCAAGGTGGAAGCGTCAGTACCTTTCAGAAGCAGCCCTTAACCATTGACTAATGTGCAGTTAATGGATAAATACATAGCCTTTTTACTTCTTGGTTAGGATAACTCTGAGATATTTCCTATAATTCTCTCCAGAACTCGCCAGTAGATTAGCTCCAGTTACCCTCAGTGGTAACTGGATTTATGATAAACCCTTTACTGATTTCCTCCTTTCTCTTGTCTCACTTGCCCAAAACGCTGTCTTGTGTTTCCTGTGTTAACCATCCTAGATGTTTGCACTTAAATTCTTGTCTTACTATCTGATTCTGGGAAAGCACAAACCAAAACACACATCACTTTGCAATGTCACAGCAATGGGAACAGTAGTAAAAGATAAGTTTGTAGAGGGTAAAACCTAAACCAAACTCAAACAAAAAGGTTTCCATCAAAGTATCAAGGACTGGAACAGCATCAGATATTAGAGCTTCCTGAAAGTCTAGAAGATAATGGTGCCATGTCTGGAAAGTCCTTGGGGAAAATATTTTCCAATCTTTAATTCAATCCTGAACTAAGGTATCAATTAAATGGTAGGGTCAAATGCAAATATTTTCTACATACAAACTCTAAAGGTGTTATTTCTTATATATTATTTTTCATGAAACTGCTATGGAAAGTTATAGGAAGTCATGAGATTCAGGAAAGAGATCTAAAAGATGAAATTTATAGACTGCCTAAATTTTTAAGTAAATGAATAATATTTTTATCCAAAATAATAGTTGAAAATATAACTTTAGAATATAATTTGCAATATTATGTTACTTTTAATGTGTAACAATTCAAGAAAAATGCTTTTCTTCTTCATCAATGATACAAATAAATAATAATTTTATACACCTATATTGTGAACTTATTAATATACTAAACAATTTTTGGTTGGTTTATTTTGTTTTTATATTATGTTGCACCAAGATTTTTTTAAATTTCTACACATCACTACTATAGAAAAAACCCTAGTATTTTAAGACATGTTAAATTCAAGTTATAAATATTTGTTTTGTTTGGAAGTGGTCCTTTTCTCATATTAAATATTTACTTAAGTTATCTCAAGAAAAAAATCATGCAAGATTGAAAACTTTAGGAATATCATAAGAGCATTTGGTTGATCATTAGAATCTAATTAATTACATATATGGTGACTACCTATAAAAAGTCAGATACTGTATTATGCACTGGGAATACAAAATTGAGAAAAGCATGGTCCCTACCCTTAAGGACTTCTGAAATTGAAGAGACAGACACATAAACGTTTGCCTAATCCAATGTAATCAGAGCTAGGTAGACAGCTATAAGGATTGTCATGTAAAACCATAGAAAACTGCTTAACTGTGCTTTAAAGAATCGATTTCAAAGAGGAGGCAATGCTTGATTTAGTGTGTGGGCAAAGACTTTGCAGGCACATAGAGAAGTTATAGGATGGAAAGTCCACTGATTTCATGGCACCACCGTCCTCCTCTTAGTTCCGTATGGTAGATGTTTCCTCACTTTTCTCATCAGTACAGGACTGCAGGCACAAATTATCATTAGAACACAGCCTGCACATAAGTATACACTGAGTTGTTTGTCCTAGACTAAATAATAGCACATCAGCCTGAAAGTCAATATTGGATTCAGAGTTCTTCAATTTATTCTCTAAGTCTGGAGGGAAGGTAAATGTGCACAAGTGATTATAAAGGATGCTCCATATTACTCTGTAGCCTAACTGTGAAAATTAGGAGTCATGATCTAAGTCATAATTTGGAGGTGTTATATAAGGGAGAGACAGAGACATATTTGCATTTTATAAAGATAATTTTGGCAGCAATTTAGATATTGAATTGGAGTGGGGAGAAATTGGAAGGAAGAAGATATGTTAAAATAATCTAGTGGCAGATGATGTGAACTGAACTGTTAGTGGTTCTGGATGGAAACATTTCACAGATACAGATTTAAAGGCTTGTTGTTGATTGGCCTGGAGTGCCTTAGGTATGTTGCAGTAGCAGACTGGACTTCTGCAAACAAAAAGACCAAGGATAGAATCCTGACTTTGATATTTACCAACTGTAGAGTTTGTACAGTATTCATAATATTTTCAAACCTCAGTTCCTTCTTTCATAAAAGTTAAATAATGTGTTTTAGTTCATAGATTTGTTCTAAGAATTTCATAAGTAAAATAGTGTCTGGCATGGAGCAGGCATTCAATAAAAGGTTGTTGGAACAATAAATGAGCAATAGAGAGGGAAGCAGACAACTAGCTCTGAAGTTAGAGACCTTTAAATATTTATTTCTGATTATTTGTTATTTTCCTACTTGCCTGACATGAATGGCTTATCACATACCTCTTCTCACGTAAACGCTTCTAGAACAGCCAAAAGGCTGTTCCAGAAATACTACCTATCAGTCTATACTTCATCTACTTGTTTCTTTGTGCTTCATAATGAAGAGGACTTTTCTTTAGGACGTGCCTTCATTTTTGGCTCACATTTTTTTTAGACCAAATTATTGACTGCTTGGATTTTGTACTGGTGTCTCCTTTGACATTGTTTCTGTTCCTGACAAACTCAGCAGCTGGAACCAATTTCTGAAATGTGGGTAGGAGGTTCTCCATTTTGAAATGCCATTTGGTAAAATGATCTTTTCTTCACTCATGGCCAAAATAGTTGAGCTGAATATTAAGGAGTAGCCTTAACTTTTTCCTGTAGAGCTGGTTGAGAAATTTAAATATAAAACTCTGAATTAGGTCTGCTTTTGATAAGTACTATCAAACATCTTAGGTCTCAAGCCCTTCATCTACTTCTCCCATTAAATTCTATCAAAAGAAGACTTATCAAGAAACTAGAATTTACAATAGCATTGCTTTTTTAGCTCTCATATACAACTAAGATCAAGATGAAGGAAAAAGAGAAGATTAGTCAGTACTAGGGTAATGTGGAGAGGAAGAACAGAATAGCCAAACTTTTACTCTTGTTATTAAGGTATATTCTTTGAAAAAGGCAGTAACCACTAACCAAATGCAACCGTTATTTCTGATAAAGGAAATTTCTTATAAAAAAGCAAAAGGATTTTTTTGGACTATAACAAATAATGGATTCCAAATGAATCATAACATATTATGTTAACATATGAATCACACCATAGCATCCATATTTTCGAAAGAGTTTTGAGTAAGCATAGTGGTTATACATGACTTCCTCCCCTCTCCTGTGTCATGTTTGGCAGCTGTTTTATATAAGGCATCTCCTTCACTTTCAGTTTCCAGAAGATATGCTTCAAATGTTTATCTTGACATTTTACAAATAATGTTTCAATATATATTTATTTTAGGTCAAATTTCTTTTAATTTAAAGTTAAAATCCTCAGCATTTATTCTAATCAAAAATTCCCTCAAACCTACCAATGCTACTCATTTATTCACTATAAAAAATGATGTAATACTTAATGTATCCATTCATGTAGTTTTGTTCCTTTATAAATCAAACATGCAAACACAATGAATAAATAAGCAGTCAGTTGGTAGATTCATGGCAATGAGAGAGGTGTAGAACATTTGTTCAGCCTGACAGGTACAAACATTTTTCTACTGATGATTTATATAAATATCCAAGGTGTATTCATTTTACTGAGAGAAAAAAAATTGCAGAAACCATAAAGTGCAAGGAAAAGTGTGTATTATTGGAAGGTCTGATACTATATATAAGTTATAACATGAATACTTCAGAGTGACTTTGATAGTCCTACAACTGTAGTTTCTCAAAAAAGAGAACCTAGAATAGTCTCTGTGATTATTTAAATACAAGTCCAACCCAAGGTTACAATACATTATCTTTATAGTTTTCTGATGCTTGAGAATATAAGTAGAAATATTTCTAAGACTATCAAATTTCTAAAACCATAATATAAAGCTTACAAAAATCTATGATATGGGGAGAAAACATATAAAATCAGGTCTCCTTGATCAAATTCAGGGAGGAATGAAATTATACTTCCAATACAAAGACCCCTGAAAGGAAATATCCCGATTTCTTCAATAAAAGTGCTAAAAGCACTGAAGACAAAATTATCTTTTGACTGTCATATATGTTACTTCTATAATTTGTATTGTTAGTAGCATGTTTGGTTTCTGTAAAACTAGGAATAAAATGATTTCTATTAAACATGGTAACAAAGAGAAGAGCACTTTTGTATATATTCGCTTGGGTTCCCCTTAGAAAGCACAGCCTGAGACAAGGCTTATAAATATGATAGCTGGACACAGAATTAAAGGAGAGGAGGAGAATGAAACAAGAAAGGAAAGAAGGAAAATACAAGAAAGTTTTATTAAGTTGGTTACACTAAAGGCAACTGGTGCTGGTTTCCTTTAGGTGATTATGAGGAGTCTTATAATACAGCTGAGAATGTTCTGCTCTGAAGGGCAAAATACAGAGGCTTTTATCCATTAGCTTCAGTCCCTCAAAAGTCAACTGTGGCCTCAAGGACCTTAAACCTTCAATGCTTCTGGATTGTGCATACATCCTCTCTTTTAGGTTAATCTAGGTTTGTCTGTGGCTCTAGTAGTTCGGAGTAGTGAGAGTTAAGTATGATGTTTCCTTCACTCTTCCCTCTTTCCTTCTTTCTTAGCCTTCCTCTCTGGTCATGGGACAGGGAAAAGAATACGAGAAAGTCATGTCTACCCATTTAATTAAGTAAGGTTACAATCTCCTCCATGGTTGACCCATGTCTGCGGCTAAATGTGGACACAAAAGGGCTCATTCTTGTGCACACCCCCTAGAAATTGGTGATATCTGGCAACAACCCTCACAACAGCTTTGTACAACTCCACACAACCACACGAATGTTTGAACAACATGGAAGTCCTGATCTCATCTACTCTCTGCAGTAAGTTCTTGAACTCTAGGACCCATCATTTTTATCATTTGGACCTTGAGAAGTACTGGGATCAGTGGTGGTAATTCTCCCCCTCTTCTATGTGGAAGTTCTCAATTGTATCTCTTGCCAAAATTTAGAAGTTTAGCAGAATGAATGCTGTTATACTCCCCAGATTACCCTCAAGAATGAAGGGCTATTACTGCAGCTGCTGAGAGTATTCATAGAAAATGACTCCGAGTTCTCAGTCTTCTCAGAAATTTTCAGGTTAAATGCCTCCTCTAGGTGCAGCCTACATTCAGTAACCTCACAATATGAGGGTATAAAAGCCTAGCCCTTCAACTTAATTCAGGTAAACTGAAGAGCCATCCACTCCAGAGCTCTCTATAGAGTTGACTGAGTCTTTATCGTAACTGGTAACTGCATTATTATACCACAACTCAACTCATTCCTCCCTCTGCCCATTCTTAATTCTCTGCCCTCACTTCCACAGGTGTTGGTCTCAAGAGTGCTCCCTAATAAGTGTCCTTCTACCTTCAAAACTTGCCCTGAGGAAGATGGCAAGAACCCCTCCACTCTTGAGGGAAGGGAATATCTTCTTTTTGGAGAACAGTTCTCCCCCAAAAGAAATAAACTTCTCTCTGGAATGGGGGTGGAGTAGGGGCTAGTGAATTCAGTACCGGTTATGTATCTTTTAAGAAGTTTTACAGAGTGGAGGTTGTTTCTCACCTCTAGTATTACACTGAGCATAGAACTGGGGAGTAATGTGTTTTTTGGCCTCAGATTGCAGTTAGACCCAATTACTAGGCAATAGGAAAACTCCTCTCAACATCTGGTTACATTTGACTTTTTTCTCTTCTTATGAGGGCACCAGTTCTAAGATGCAAGTTTAAGTTTTATCTGTTTTTCTTCTTCAAGACAGCAAAAAAAATTACTTTAATTACAATTAAGACACTACGGTAGCTAATTAAGATTAGAATATTTATCTAATGCATGATGTATACATATATACATGTATTCCATTTAAGCATTTATGTATTTAATAACATCCATTAGCAACACAACTGAATTCTTAACTTTCACGAAGCATAAAAACTAAATCAGTTGCTTATATTTTCTTCAGTGAACAAACAAAATTATACTATTTCTTAACTTAGCTTTCAGATTTTCACTATAATATATTACTGCTCTGTTGCTTGTATGTTTAATATTACATTGCTTTGTCTTCATTTATCCTCCAGTCACTGAGGTGAAAATTCTAACCTAGATCATACTAATTACTTGGCTTATTAGCTTCACATTATATCAGTAATGGGGTGATAGCCAGCATAATTACTATGACTTGAAAAATTACACTTTGCTTTACTATCATGAAATCTGAGATATTCTCAGTTTTTTACAACTCTTCTAACATTGTTAAACAGAATTTTCATGTTTAACTTTTGAGAAAAAGATTTAAGAATATTTTAATTTTGAAATGTCCTTTTAATATTAGAATAAAATCTATATAAAATAATAAAAGTAACACAACCGAAATTTTGATGATATCTTTTATCTTTTCAACTCTATAAGTGTGTTTTGTGGGGATTAAGACTTTCTCATTTAATAATGTTTTTTGTATTAAGTTGAGTGATTTTTTAGGTTGTTATACATCCAATTTATTTTAGATGTTAATTTAAAATTCTTTCATCTTAAGTAGCATATGTAATACAATGTGAAAGTAATCTACTTAGAACATAGCATCAATTGATTTCTAGAGTTAGTTTCACCATACGGCTAGTTTTATGTCCATCAATAAACCACATATGCCTTTCCTAAATCTGTGTGCTTGCTTAATTGAAGGGGATGGGATATAGGGTAGAAGTAACAATTCTTGCCTTACTAGAAACACCAATCTATTCCTCCATTTTTTGGAGATGATGAAATCAATAATAACAGGAAGAGATTTATTGAAAACAACTACCTATACTATGTAAAACTCTTATATTTATTAGCTTCTTAAAGAAAAAGTTGAGAAAAAGTCAGGGGTTTTATTTTTCTAATTAAGTATTATGGCTGAATCTCACTAGGAATAGTTATCAATTTTGTGTATTAGAATAGGTTTTCATGCATTCTTGCAGTGACTCATGCATCCATTTATTTTACTCTAACTGTTTAATATAATGCATATGCTGGGTAACAACAAATATGACAGCTGCAACAGAATTAGTCAAGTGAGAAGCAAGAGAGTGGGGGGGGTATTTTAGTTAGATGAAAGAAGCAAATATTCCATATATAAGAATGAATAAAATTGGCAAGATTAATTAAGTGATTAATTACAAATACTTACTGCATTTTCATTTTGTACAAGGCATTTTTTAGGTGTTGGAGATAAAGCAGAAAACTCTTAGGCAACATACTTAACAGTTTCAAAGTGAAATGGAAGAGGATGCTTATAAGGCATTGTTCTGTGCTCTAGTCATTCAAAATTATTCAGTGCATTTCTACTATAAGTCAAGAATTCTGCCACGTAACAGGAATATAGAGATGAGCAGAACAATGTTCTCATCAGGCAGAGAATTTTACTTACCTAATCCCCATTGTTGGTCAGGACTCATTCACTACATCTGATCGTCCACATGGATCTCCTTTGTCTCGCTTTCAAAAACGTGTATAATTTTAATAAGATGAAAGAGAGGGCTTCCCTGGTGGCGCAGTGGTTGAGAGTCCGCCTGCCGATGCCGGGGACACGGGTTCGCGCCCCGGTCTGGGAAGATCCCACATGCCGCGGAGCGGCTGGGCCCGGGAGCCATGGCCGCTGAGCCTGCGCGTCCGGAGCCTGTGCTCCGCAATAGGAGAGGCCACAACAGCGAGAGGCCCGCGTACCGAAAAATAAATAAATAAATAAAAAGATGAAAGAGACAAATACAAACAAACCATAAAAATATGTTAAGTGGCCTGCTAGGAGAAATATAATACACATAAACACAGACAACTAATTTAGTGAGGAGGGTCAAGAAAAATATCCAGGAGGAAGTGATGAGCCCTGAGGATGAGAAAATATTGGCCAAGCACAGCTATAGAGACAGGTTCTTGCTGTGCCCTAGGAACTAAAAATAACCTAATATGATCAGAAGTCTTGGAGACAGAGGATGTGGCAAGAATGTTAGCGATCTCACACCTCTGTGTTTGTCTTTAAACTGATGCTACCCATTTAAAGGCCATCAGTGACTTTAGGCCTTAAACTTGAGTAAATACAGCCATTATGGATTTTTTACTTTGGCATGTCATTATGCCTTATATTAGCTTTAGCAATCACTGGCTACAGAGAAATTAGCAAATAACAGGCTTGGGGGAACAGGTAAATACCTGCCATGGAAACCTTGGTAAACAGTCTCAGTAGCCTCACTGTGTAGGCTGCAACTGAAGACTTCAAACCATGTGCTTTTTCCTAAAATTTCAAATGAGAGAGAAA
Source organism: Kogia breviceps (assembly GCF_026419965.1). Lineage (NCBI taxonomy): Eukaryota > Metazoa > Chordata > Mammalia > Artiodactyla > Physeteridae > Kogia > Kogia breviceps. The sequence continues at coordinate 161,676,460 of NC_081311.1, read as the reverse complement.
CAGGGGTGGGATAACCTTAAGAGAAACTTTTGGATCCAGTGAAACTACACTATTGAAATGGAAGGTATTTTAATAACACTATTTCCTGTTTTCACTGTGATGCTCAGCCAGCTTTGCAAGCTACATCTTTAAAGTTCAAAAACAGCTGAGTTACACATGATCGTGGCAGAATAAGGATATTCTGGCATTAAAAAGTTAGTTCAACATATAAGTAAGTTGTATTAGATTAACAATAAAATTCCATTCCTATTAATGTTTCAAATTTCTTGCAGGTTGATTAGGATAGCCTTAACCATGTGGTGAAAAGTTGGCTCTGGATTTGTTAATTTTAGAAGCCATGATTATGAGTTTTCATGTCAGAGCTTCATATACAGAAAGGTGGTTAATTTTTTAAAAGAAATAAAGGCTTATATTATTTTTTAAAGTGTATTCCATTTTCATGAATTTTGTTAGAGGAACAAAATAATTAAATTCCTAAATTACTGCAAATCCAAAGGCAGAGAAGGACATTATATAATCCTATGTCTTGAATAGTCTGTCTCTGGGGATTACATTTATTCAGAAAATCAAAGAGGAACTAAAGCTTCTTGGGAAAAAAATACTTCAGTGTTAAATATCAGAAATAGTCATTAGAGAAAGTGAGAATTTTCCTTCTCAGAGAGATTTAGATCTTAGACAAAGTAGAGGGCTATGAAAGAGAAAACAAGATCTCGAGGGCATGGTAGATGAGTGTAAAAAGGAAATGAATATGCAGCCAGGGCTATGTTCTTAGAGATAACGATAGAAAAAGGTGAAGTGTTTGGTTGTTGCTAGATCAGAATTAGTGTCTCCACCTAACACATGAAATGAAACAGAATATCAGAGAGTAGAATGCAGTGACTGTACTGTAGGGAATCAGGATTCTAATTCTCTTAAAGCTGGACAAAAATTTCTTTCTCAAAGAGCAATTCGGTAACAATCCCTAATTAGGTCAATAGAACTAAATGGTTAACAATTGTCTGATCATTGACCAACAGATACCAATTTCAGCCAAAGGAGTGGATGTGATTGCTCAGGGAAAAGTTTCCAGTGAGAAGAGTGGAGTTTACACAGTGATTCCAAAATCTGGGGGTAGTTTACTGTTGGAGGCATAGGTCTAAACGTTTCACTTTAATTCTTGGATACTCACAACAATCCTATGAGATGGGTACTACCATTACCTTACTTTACAAAGAAATTTAGTAAGTTTGACAAGTTCACATTGCTTACAAAATGTCAGACCTGAAAGTCAATTTAAGCCTATCTGGCACTGGAGAATATAGCCCTACTTCAAATTCTAGTGAGGGACCCTGAGTAGAAGTCTGCAGAACACTGATGGAAATGGAAATGATTGGAAATGGAGAGGACAGGTAGTGACTTCTGATATATGTTGAAAACATAGCACTAAAATCAATTCTTGCAAATGCAAAGGGCAAGTATTATGTGCTCAAAATACCTAGTCTTCCAATAATCTAATTTAACAAGGATCTCATGATTAAATTCTTAGGTTTAAGTATTGTATAAATAGCATCTTTCTTGGGTTAACTTCTCTACATTTTTCTCTTTGCCAAGTTTTTCATGGGAGTTGTGAATAAAACAGTCAAATTGCATTATATAGCAGGATTCAGTAGGATTGTAAGCCTGCTCATTAAGGCAATTCTAAGAGTTTTAGAAACTAAACAAAAAGGTAGTTACATTGAAATTTTATTATGAAAACTAAGTCTCTTACCCTACATACTTATTGAAAGGGGCATCTCATCTCTACATGTAGGTGGGATGCCAGGATATTTAAGGCCCAAATCAGAAATTTTTTCAGGAAAAGACTTTTCATCTGCAAAACCACCAAGATTAAAATGGACTCCCAAATTTCACCATATAGAGATAAGTTTAACCCAATATTTATAAGTATTAGAGCAATTAAAGCTACCATGTTTTGTCCACTTCTAAGCAGTGTTGTGTTCTTCTTGCTTGTACTGTATAAACTTACACCACATTTGTTTTAGAAGTGACCTGAAACTTAATGCCAAATAAACATCCTTTCCCCTCCTTGTAATATGCATTCTAACCTACCATGCCTGTCAAAGTAGTTGGCAGGTGCTATATAAATATTCGGATACATAGGAACTATGAATATTTATGTGCTAAAGTTGCATTTATTTTTACATATCTTATAAATAAATAGGCAAAGACCTGCAAAGGAGAACAATTTAGTCATGTCAGGTGCTCTATAAATAAATTTATCTATATGTGTGATATGGATTGCATATTAACTCAAAAAAGTGCTGAACATTTTTATCATGAAGATTACATAATCAAATTATTTTTGAAAAATCTGAATCTAATAGTTAAACTTGGTTAACTGAACAGAAATCGATACTTAAAAATTTGTCTCCATACGTTAAAAGATTATTGCTTGCATCTGTGAAAAAGATTCGAAAAGCTAAATGTCTTGGTTTTTGTTTCCTTTTATACATAAAATTAAACATTACATAAAATTAAATGGAGGTTCAAAGGGATGGAATTTTGTGGGAATAGCATTTATGTGCAAAGAAGTGTGAATCATCATTCCTGTGCTCTCTATTCCCACATAAATTGACAGCATGATATATTACCAGCTCATTTGGGTAGAAGATGTTGCTGATGGTGCCCAATTCACTAATGGGATCTCTGTGAGATAATGAACATTGCTCAAAAGCTAACATGCTTTCTTAATAAGAAAATTTAACTTCATTGTTGTCAGGGTCTTGACACTCTTTTTAGCACAGTATTTAAGGACTTTGCGTTTTTATTTGAAAAGAAGACAAAGATCAATAAATTAGGAGCCTCTATTTTTCTTATTAGGTCAAAATATCAGATGGAAAACCAGCAAAGTAACTCTTCAATCCTTACACAAGGGTGTCTATTTCCAATGAAGACTCATACAGGCCATAAGAAAGTACTTTCCTCTATACCCTACAATTCAATCTTCATCTGCTTTCAGTCTCATCTGAATTCAGACTACCCACATTATGTGCTGTGGATGGAACTTCTGGGGAATGAATAATAGGAAATGACAGGACAAATCTTGACAGATCTCAGCATTTAAACATATATCATTTTTCCAGGGAAGCTCCTTCCTGTAACTTCCTTGATATCCTTTGTGTCTTATAGCAACTAATCTATAAACTCTACCAGATTTTATTAGATATCTCAGCAAGTATTTCACCCCTCTGTGTTAAGGATTAATAGATTTTCAAATTATTTACAAAATTATATGTATATGTTATTTGATTTTTACATGGAAACATAGTTGTAGTTATAAGCATCTATTAGAAAATCGTACTCGGGCATGAACTTCTAACTATGCAGAAACAATTTCCAATTCCTGTTTTAAGAGAATAGCCCCTAATTTTGGTGAAAATCACACTAACACTAGAGATCTTGAACATAGTTTTCAACATATATGAACTGCCTAAATGTAATTTTTTTGGAATTTCAATTTTTATTTTTCTGGGAAAATGATCTACAGACTTCAACAGATTTTCAAAGGGTAAATGGACCAGAAAAAATTAAGAAAAACTAAGTTGATGTTCATAACTATATGAAATACTAATTTAAGGTCTATTGGTATAATTTTCATACTCAAGCCAGCATATTTTTTATTGTCTAGTTTACTGCATATAGTTTAGAGTTCAATCAACAGGAATTTATTTCACATTAACTCAGGAGATAGGACTTTTTACCACAACAAGTAGAATGCCTGCTTAAAACATTTTTAACTTGATTACACAACAATTCATAATAGAAAGTAAGAAAGCTACCTTTATTGTTATTGTTGCTTGACTTTTACAATAGAAAACCATTTTATAAAAGGTGATGAGGTGGCCTGGTTAACTGTTTGATGTATTGTAACCCCTAGCTAGTGCCAGCATTGCTTCCAAAGGAAACTACAATTCCAAGTATGAAATAACTAACTTAAATTGAATTTTCTGAAGAATCAGTCTGTTCATTGGAAACTGTTTATTTCCCATGACTTAAATGGTGTTCTTATGGACAATAAACCACAGAATGTGAATAGTCTTACTGAAATGTTTAAGCGGGTGCTGAAATGGTGTAAGAGATAAATGCATTTACTTAAGAAAATGTTTCGTTTAGTCTTTGAGAATTCTGCAAGGTGTTTTGAAAGTGCACATTTCACTTTAGAGTTTAGAGTTATAGAAGTTTGTTTGGTAGATCCTAATGGAATGCTTTATTACCCGTAGTATGTACTTTCATTTTAGCCATAGAAGAGTCATGACATGCTTTTAAGGATGCTTGAGTCCTAAAGCCATGTCCTATTCAGTCTGGCCCATAAGGTCATATCAAAGTTAGTATTTACTCTTTGCTCAAAATGTTATATATTTACAATAAATACAAAGTTGTTCAAAATGCCTGTATGGATTATGCTTGAAATGTATCTTAAATTTTGAAAAATATGTTTTCCAGGTATGGAGTACTTTGGGTTTCTCAGGGTGATAGGTTTGTATATACAGTAATCTTTCAACTGTGTCCTTAGACTTCTTACAACAAAATCTAAAATGTCTCATGCAGAAATAATATTCCAAGGTAAACAAAGTTTGAGAAAAGCTAGGATAAACAAAATGAAACGGATGTCTTTTTTCATAGCCTTTAATTTTATATATTATATATAACATATACAATACATGTTGTATCTCTATTATGTATTATATAGAGAAATATATTATAGTGTTGTATATATACTCAGGCAGCAGCTTCTAACAATGAAGAAACAATTTCCAATTCCTGATGTTTTAAGACTAGCACCTAATTCTCTTACAAACACTTGATGTCTTGAGCACAGTTTTTAACATCTATAAGCCTCCTAAATTAAGTGTATTTTGGGGGGAATTTCAATACTTATTTTTCTGGGAAAATAATCCAGAAATTTCAGCTTTCTAACCAAGGTATCTTTTTTCATAGAGTACTTATTATCATTTATTAGAACCAGATGCCCTTTGAACCTTATTTGTGAACTCTAACTTGCACCCCTCAAACGTATTTTTGATGCTTGCTCTTGTTGTTGCTAGTTGCAGGCAGTGATTACTTAGAAGCATGGGGATGGACATCAAATAATACTTGCTCTAACCTAACATCACCTCATAATTTACCTGCTGAGAGATACAGTTATATTGAAATAATTAGCAGGATCAAACTTGGCATTTACTTCAAGTCTAGCTTGTTATAATAATTAACATTAGTAATACATTTCCTTAAAAAAAAAAAAACTCATCAGTCATGAGAAATGTACCACGTGGATGTTTGAGGAACCAAAATGTAGTAGAGTTTAAATAATATTAATATATTATTTTAACTTAGGGAAGCCCAGTTAAAAAGAATTTCAAAATTACAATTATTTCATGAGCAACTATCAAAGTGAAAATCATCAATAAAATTGAGTAGGCAAGAAGGAATGTCTTTTGGTATTGAAATGATCACTGACCAATGTTATGAATCATGACTAGACTACACAAAAGTATTATTTTAGAGACCAAGAAGAAAAAAGTTAACTGAGTGGTCAATTGAAACTAGCAGAGAATTAAGAAAACCTGTCTAGGGAAAAAGAGGATAAGAAACAAATGTATCTTGTGTATAAATGTTTCTTTTTATTATCATTTTAAGAAATAAAGCATGATAGCTTATATTTAAATATATGGTGAAAATGAGACTCAGTCATTATTTTGGATCAAAATCAAATTATTGTGTTGAACAGTAGGTGTGGTAGACAGAAAGGTAAATATATCATTAGCCTAAGTAGATTTTAAATAGATAACTACTTGTGCACATTTATAAATAATATCTCTTCTCACCTTCAGAAGTGGAGAAGAAATACATAAATTAATGACAGTTTCAAAATTATATACACATTACTTTGTTAGGAGTCTTAGTGGAATTCTGGAAATTAAACCTTAGTTACTAATTACATCAAAATAAAGTCTTTAACTACATAGTTTGACATCTAGAAAATAAGATCTGAGATTTCCCTGTTAATCTTCACTTCACTAAGACCATGTACTAAGCTACTATATATATCTTTTGATAGGTTGGATTGCCACTTCAGATTTGGAATATAATTCAGATGGAGCACAACAACCAACAATAATAAAAGTCATTGAAATTTCAATGTTGGCTTGAGAATTTGAGATGGTAGCTTATCTTTACACATCCAGCATCCTTGAACCAAATTCAAGCAATGAAAATACATCAGTGTGTTCTTAGGGAACATAAAAGCACCAATTCAAAGGGAATAAAGACTGATAAAGATGACTTATGACTCAAGTTAATGGAAAAAAGTAGACTTATTTTTCAAGACTAGTGAAATCCATTCTTGAATTCATACCATTCACTGTAAAAATAACTAAAACCACTGTGTGTCAAATCTATGTTGTTATGCTTTCACGAGTCTTAAATTTGATAAAATAAAACAATTTTCTGGCAAAAACAAAATAGATTTTAATAGAGGAAGCATTAACAACACTTTCAAGTACCGATATTTACATTTGATAAACTGCCATGGATACACTTTGATTTTTTTAAACTTCAGTTTTCATAACATATTGAATATTGGAATGTTTGTTAAAATTTCGGTTTATATAAATATAAAATACTTAAAAATTATTTAAAAGTAAATTACCTCTTTGTAATTTGTGAAAGGTATGATATAGATAAAATTATTTAAAATAATATATTAATATTATTTAAACTCTACTACATTTTGGTTCCTCAAACATCCAGGTGGTACATTTCTCATGCCTGATGAGTTTTTTTTTTTAAGGAAATGCATTACTAACATTAATTATTATAACAAGCTAGACTTAAAGTAAATGACAAGTTACAAAATCTAAATATTGCTGTATTGAAATTGCATTTGTTACTTTATACATAGGATAAATATTATGAGACCATGAGATGCAGTCACTGAAGAAGTTGAAAATAAGAAAATGGGTTGCCCTTTGAGTTAACTCGTAAAATAATCTGTGATAAAATCATTCTGTCTTCTTTGAAGAGAAAGAGTAACTGAAGTGGAAAAAAAACTTGATATTAACATATACAAATAATATGTTGATCAAAAATGTGCCTTCATAAGCATAAACAACAGAAAAAACAAAATTCATAGAGGACATTTTGACAGTGCTTCTTGGACTAGGATATAAGTTATAAGAAACAAAGTCACTTAAATAGCATGGAGGAAATAATTTTGTTTAAAGTACTTAGTGATGAGTACAAACTCTCTTACCTTGCTTCTCCTTGTAGAATGACTTCTTTGTCCTTACTGTACTAACCAGTACACCCTCTACTCTTTATCCTTTCTGCTGACATTGGCAGGTATACTGTTTCAGTTTCCTTATAATTTCCTTATAATTCCTTATAATTATAATTCCTTATAATTCCAAAGTAATGACTATTCCCACTCCCATTTAAAATCCTGAGAAAGAAAACTGACTAATTCATCATTTTGAACCAAGACACACCATGGTCAGAGATGGTTGGCCAGCATGGAGATCAGTGGTTTGGGATCAGATGCTTACTCTTGGTCCAAAATAGCTGAGGCCAGTGGTGAATCCAGAGACATAACCACTTTGCAACAGGAGATGTGGTCAATACACATATCCTTAAGACTTAACAAGGGCCTGGTAGACAAAAATCAACCTTTCCACTTCAGTTTCCATTCAAGCCTTGTCCAGGGAAGAGTGTTCTCTAGCCAAAAAAAAAAAAAAAGAAAAAAAAACCACATCTGTCTGATTGGAAGGCAAGAACAATTCATATATATTGGAAGTCTGACTCAAACTTCTTTAACCTCATCTATCAAGCTTGTGAATCTTAAAACTGATTCTTCTCATTTATACTCCATGCTTTCCCTGCAAACTTCTGATTGTAATGTGTGTCCCCACGTAGCTTGTCTACTGAAAGAAAATATATTGAAAAGTGATATGCTGGTCTGATTTACTAGACATATATGTCAATTTATAAATTAATAGATGTACTTTTTATAAGACTGTTTCTTATAATGTTTGTTGTTTTGCATTGATATTACCATGCCCTGTCAACTTTGAGAAGCTCATAAATTCAAGTCTCTGAGCCTGCAAAATTAAGTGCCAGATATTGCAATGAGACAAATTTACAAAGACAAATGCCAATTGGAAAGACCTCTAGACAGCCAGTTAGCAAGCTGACCTTCCCTAGCTGACTGACTTTCTTTCACATGTTTACCAGTCACTTTTTCCTGGTTCATTTTTATCAATGTGATTATACAGAATAGACATACATTCTCCTGTGCACACACAGACATAGAAATACATTTTAAAAACACTTACTTTAAAGATTTATTCTTTATTGCAGAAATTAAATTTCAGAAAAATATTTTATGACAATTTTGTGAAAATCTATTTATTTTACATCAATAAAGGAATATGTTCAACTTCTTCTAGATCATTTATTATCACTTGTTAAAAAAAAAATCAAACTGGCCTAAGTTTCCTACTTTATGATGTTTTGATATTACTCACAGGACACTCCTTCTGAATATTGCACTAATTATTTCTGACACTGTAATATTTATTGTAATATTGGCAACTTTTTGACATAAAACTAGTTTATTTGCTTTTCTTGTGCAGTGGTATTAAAAGATAGGGAAATGGTAATTGGAATTCTGCCAGTTATATGTAATGCTTAATTTGTGCTCTTAATATTAGTTTGATTCAAATGAAATTGTCAATATTCAAATTTTATGACCTGCAAAATGGCAATTTCATATGATTTAGTCTAATAATTCCAAACTGACATTGTATTTAGAAGGATGGCATTGTTGAGTACTCCAATGTATTGCATCGTGCTTCTTAATGCATAAATGTATAATTGTTTGCTTCTAGCCAGTTTCTTTGAGGACTGCTTTACAGTTCCAAGTATATAACACTGTACTTAAGAATATTGAATCTGGAGTAAGAACTGCTGTCACGTCCTTGCTGCACAATTTAATATGTGTGACCTTAAATTAGGACAGTAACAATATGAACCTCATGGGATAATTATGAGTGTCAAGTGAGATAATTCATGTAATTACTTAAATTGTATTAGGTAATATTAAGACTTTAATACATAACTATTTTTATATTTATCTTTCTGTGAGAATACTTTTCTACTCTCAGCAAGTTACAATTATACAATACAGTGTTATGGACTACAATCACTGTGTTATACATTAGATCCTCAGACTTTATTCAACTTATAGGTGAAAGTTTGTACCATTTTTCCAAACTCTTCCCATTTCCCCCACCTCCCAGCCTCTGGCAACCACTTTTCTACTGTTTTTATGGGTTTGACTTATCTTTCTGAAGATTCCACATATGAATTATACCATGCAGTGTTTGTCTTTTTCTGTCTGACATTTCACTTTACATAATGCCTTCAAGTTCCATCCATGTTGTTACAAATAGCAAGATTTTCTTCTTTCTCAAGGCTAAATAACATTCCATTGTATATACATACATACCACATCTTCTTTATCCATTCATCTGTAGACGACACGTTGTTTCCATTTCTTGACTATTGGGAATAATACTGCAATGAACATGGAAGTGCAGATCTATCTTCGATGTCCTGTTTCAATTCCTTTGGATATATATCCAGAAGTGGCATTGCTGAATCATATGGTAGTTCTTTTTAAAATTTTTTGGGGAAACTCCATCCTATTTATTATTATTAATTGTTTCTAAAACCTCAAAAACCATTTCCTATCTTCGAAAATAAACAATATAAAAGCATAAGAATGTCTGCTAGGCAGAAATCTCAAGATAAGTTGTGAATCCTTAACTTCAAGATTTTTTAATCTCATGTAACTCATACACTATGCAGATGCTTCTGTGTAAAAGTGATAATCAAATGCATAAGTATGTTAATAATCTAAGTAACTTAATCTAATGTAACACATAGTTATTGAGACCTTGCTATGTGTAGATCACTATTTTAAGCAGCTGAGGTATGAAAAGAATGTTCCAGAGATGTCATAAATAAAGATAAAATATAAGTTTGCCTAGGAAATGTTCAAATCGCAATGAGTATTCAGTTTTAACTATAATCAAAAATCTGTGTAGATTTGTGATCAAAACCAACACTGGAGATGAATTTGAGAATCATGATCAACAGTCAGCCCAATCAAGACTTCCACTGACTGAAGTATCAGCCAACATCTCACTGCCTAGCTGACCTAAAGCAAGACCTACCCAGCTGAACCCAGTCAATCCACAGTGTCATCAGAGATAATAATGTATTGTTGCTTTAAGGCCCTAAGTTAGGTTTATTTATTATGAAACAACAGATAACTAGAGCATCAAACAATTTGTGTTGTTGTTTTTGCAGCAGACAATAAGCACAAATCAATAATCAAAATTATATTAAAATGATAGCAGTAGTAAGGCTATTTATTTTTGTGTTGAACTTAAATTCTTTGAAATAATGGCCAACAAATTTTTCAGGAATAAAGCATTTGTTAAACTGTTCTCTTCAGCAGATAAATCATGAATTTAACTGTGCCAAGAAGTTCTGTTTTGGTTTCCTATTCATTTCAAATCATTTGGGGGACAGGATAAGAATAGCTAAACTGGAAGTTGTCTATGTATTTTGCTGTCTCTCACATGTTGCCAAAACCTAAACACTTACTGGATGTGGAAACTTATGGTGAATGGATTTCTGCTCAAAGAGTGTCAACTTCTATGCTGATCAATTAGTCTGACCCACACTATGTCTATAGGAGGTTCACACAGTTTGCTTGGTGGTTGCCCTGGGTCCTCCTGATAACAGCCAAGGGACGTCCCTGATGAAGTGCTCTTTCCCCTAAAATAGAGCATGAATTTCAGGAGACAGTAACACCCAGAAATAAGAAGAACATTATTTGTATCAAATGTAGCTTTCAGAATTTTAAATGTATAATTGGAGTCCATGGACTGTCCAGAGACATTTTTTTAATAACAAAGGCACTGGCAGTGATCAGCACAGACACCAGAGATGGGCATGAGATGCTAAGGCTGCTGATGCTGCCACCAAAAAGCCTGTGTGTGAGCACAGGTCACTATCCACACCTCCCCTCCCGGGAGCCTGTGCAGCCTGCCACTGCCAGGGTCCTGGGATCCAGGGACAACTTCCTCGGGAGAACACATGGCGTGCCTCAGGCTGGTGCAACGTCACGCTGGCCTCTGCCACCACAGGCTCGACCCGCACTCTGTACCCCTCCCTCCCCCCAGCCTGAGTGAGCCAGAGCCCCCGAAGCAGCTCCTTTAACTCCGTCCTGTCTGAGCAAAGAACAGACGCCCTCAGGCGACCTATACGCAGAGGCAGGTCCAAATCCAAAGCTGAACCCCAGGAGCTGTGCGAACAAAGAAGAGAAAGGGAAAGTTCTCCCAGCAGCCTCAGGAGCAGTGGATTAAATCTCCACAATCAACTTGATGTACCCTGCATCGGTGGAAAACCTGAATAGACAACGAAACATCCCAAATTGAGGAGGTGGACTTTGAGAGCAAGATATATTATCTTTTCCCCTTTTCCTCTTTTTGTGAGTGTGTATCTCTATGCTTCTGTGTGTGATTTTGTCTGTATAGCTTTGATTTTACCATTTGTCCTAAGGTTCTCTCTGTCCGTTTTTGTTTTTTGGTTTTTTTTTTTTAGTATAGTTTTTAGCACTTGTTATCATTGGTAGATTTGTTTTTTGGTTTGGTTTCTCTCTTCTTTCTTTTTTTGCTTAATTACTTAAAAAGTTATTTTTAAATTATTTTTTATTTTAATTACTTTATTTTATATAATCTTCTTCTTTCTTTCTTTCTTTCTTTTTTTTCCTCCCTTTTATTCTGAGCCATGTTGATGAGAAGCTCTTGGTGCTCCAGCCAGGTGTCAGGGCTGTGCCTCTGAGGTAGGAGAGCCAAGTTCAAGACACTGGTCCTCAAGAGACCTCCAAGCTCCATGTAATATCAAATGGCAAAAATCTCCCAGAGACCACCATTCTCAATGCCAAGACCCAGCTCATTCAACGACCAGCAAACAACAGTGCTGGGCACCCAATGCCAAACAACTAGCAAGACAGGAACACAACACCATCCATTAGCAGAGAGGCCGCCAAAAATCATAATAAGGCCACAGACACCTCAAAACACATCACCAGACATGGACCTGCCCACCAGAAAGACAAGATCCAGTCTCATCCACCAGAACACAGGCACTAGTCCCCTCCACCAGGAAGCCTACACAACCCACTGAACCAACCTTAGCCACTGGGGACAGACACCAAAATCAATGGGAACTACGAACCTGCAGCCTACAAAAAGCAGACCCCAAACACAGTAAGTTAAACAAAATGAGAAGACAGAGAAACACACAGCAGATGAAGGATCGAGGCAAACCCATCGGATCTAACAAATGAAGAGGAAATAGGCAGTCTACTGGAAAAAGAATTCAGAATAATGACAGTAAAGATGATCCAAAATCTTGGAAATAGAATGAAGAAAATGAAAGAAAGGTTTAACAAGGAACAAGAAGAACTAAACACCAAACAAACAGTGATGAACAACACAATAAATGAAATTAAAAATTCTCTAGAAGAGATCAATACCAGAATAACTGAGGCAGAAGAATGGGTAAGTGACCTGGAAGATAAAATAGTGGAAATAACTACTGCAGAGCAGAATAAAGAAAAAAAGAATGAAAAGAACTGTCTCAGAGACCTCTGGGACAACATTAAACACACCAACATTCGAATGATGGGGGTCCCAAAAAAAGAAGAGAAAAAGAAAGGGACTGAGAAAATATTTGAAGAGGTTATAGTTGAAAACTTCCCTAATATGGAAAAGGAAATAGTTAATCAAGTCCACAAAGGACACAGAGTCCCATAAAGGATAAATCCAAGGAGAAACATGCCAAGACACATATTAATCAAACTAACAAAAATTAAATACAAAGAAAACATATTAAAAGCAGCAAGGGAAAAACAACAAGTAACACACAAGGGAATCCCCATAAGGTTAACAGCTGATCTTTCAGCAGAAACTCTGCAAGCCAGAAGGGAGTGGCAAAACATATTTAAAGTGATGAAGGAGACAAACCTACAACCAAGATTTCTCTGTCCCGCAAGGATCTCATTCAAATTTGACAAAGAAATTAAAAGCTTTACATACAAGCAAAAGCTAAGAGAACTCAGCACCACCAAACCAGCTTTACAATAAATGCTAAAGGAACTTCTCTAGGGAGGAAACACAAGAGAAGGAAAAGACCTACAGTAGCAAATCCAAAACAATTAAGAATATGGCAATAGGAACATACATATCGATAATTACCTTCAATGTAAATGGATTAAATACTCCAACCAAAAGACATAGACTAGCTGAATGGATAACAAAACAAGACCTGTATATATGCTGTCTATAAGAGACCCACTTCAGACCTAGGGACATGGACAGACTGAAACTGAGGGGATGGAAAAAGATATTCCATGCAAATGGAAATCAAAAGAAAGCTGGAGGGCTTCCCTGGTGGCGCAGTGGTTGAGAATCCGCCTGCTGATGCAGGGGACATGGGTTCGTGCCCTGGTCTGGGAAGATCCCACATGCCACGGAGCAGCTGGGACCGTGAGCCATGGTTGCTGAGCCTGTGTGTCCAGAGCCTGTGCTCCACAATGGGAAAGTCCACAACAGTGAGAGGCCCGCGTACTGAAAAAAAAAAAAAAAAAAAAAGAAAGCTGGAAGCAATTCTCATATCAGACAAAATAGACTTTAAAACAAAGACTATTACAAGAGGCAAAGAAGGACACTACATAATGATCAAGGTATCAATCCAAGAAGATATAACAATTGTAAACATTAATGCATCCAACATAGGTGCACCTCAATACATAAGCCAAATACTAACATCCATAAAAGGGGAAATCAACAGTAACACAATCATAGTAGGGGACTTTAACACCCCACTTTTACCATTGGACTGATCATCCAAAATGAAAATAAATAAGGAAACACAAGTTTTAAATGATACATTAAACAAGATGGATTTAATTGATATTTATAGGACATTCCATCCAAAAACAACAGAATACACTTTCTTCTGAAGTGCTCATGGAACATTCTCCAGAATAGATCATATCTTGGGTCACAAATCTAGCCTTGATAAATTTAAGAATATTGAAATCGTATCAAGTATCTTTTCTGACAACAACGCTATGAGACTAGATATCAGTTACAGGAAAAAATCTGTAAAACATACAAACAAATGGAGGCAAAATAATACACTACTTAATACCCAAGAGATCACTGAGGAAATCAAAAAATACCTAGAAAGAAATGACTGTGAAAACATGATGACCCAAAACCTATGGGATGCAGCAAAAGCAGTTCTAAGAGGGAAGTTTATAGCAATACAACCCTACCTTGAGAAACAAGAAACATCTCAAGTAAACAACTTAACCTTACAGCTAAAGCAATTAGAGAAAGAAGAACAAAAAACCCCCAAAGTTACCAGAAGGAAAGAAATTATAAAGATCAGATCAGAAATAAATGACAAAGAAATGAAGGAAATGATAGCAAAGATCAATAAAACTAAAAACTGGTTCTTTGAGAAGATAAATAAAATTGATAAACCATTAGCCAGACTCATCAAGAAAAATAAGGGAGAAGACTCAAATCAATTGAATTAGAAATGAAAAAGGAGAAGTAACAAATGACACTGCAGAAATACAAAGAATCATGAGAGATTACTACAAGCAACTCTATGCCAATAAAATGGACAACCTGGAAGAAATGGACAAATTCTTAAAAAAGCACAACCTTAGAAGACTGAACCAGGAAGAAATAGAAAATATGAACAGACCAATCACAAGCACTGAAATTGAAATTGTGATTAAAAATCTTCCAACAAACAAAAGCCCAGGACCAGATGGCTTCACAGGCGAATTTTATCAAATGTTTAGATAAGAGCACACACCTAACCTCCTCAAACTCTTCCAAAATATAACAGAGGGAGGAACACTCCCAAATTCATTCTACGAGGCCACCATCACCCTGATACCAAAACCAGACAAAGATGTCACAAAGAAAGAAAACTACAGACCAATATCACTGATGAACATAGATGCAAAAATCTCAACAAAATACTTGCAAACAGAATCCATCAACACATTAAAAGGATCATACACCATGATCAAGTGGGATTTATTCCAGGAATGCAAGGATTCTTCAATATATGCAAATCAATCAACGTAATACACCATATTAACAAATTGAAGGAGGAAAAACCATATGATCATCTCAATAGATGCAGAGAAAGCTTTTGACAAAATTCAACACCCATTTATGATAAAAACTCTCCAGGAAGTAGGCATAGTGGGAACTTTCCTAAACATAATAACGGCCATATATGACAAACCCATAGCCAACATCATCCTCTATGGTGAAAAACTGAAACCATTTCCACTAAGATCAGGAACAAGACAAGGTTGCCACTCTCACCACTATTACTCAACATAGTTTTGGAAGTTTTACCCACAACAATCAGAGAAGAAAAAGAAATAAAATGAATCCAAATTGGAAAGGAAGAAGTAAAGCTGTCACTGTTTGCAGATGACATGATAATATATAGAGAGAATTCTAAACATGCTACCAGAAAACTACGAGAGCTAATCAATGAATTTGGTAAAGTAGCAGGATACAAAATGAATGCACAGAAATCTCTTGCATTCCTATACACTAATGATGAAAAATATGAAAGAGAAATTATGGAAACAGTCCCATTTACCATTACAACAAAAAGAATAAAATACCTAGGAATAAACCTACCTAAGGAGATAAAAGCCCTGTATGCAGAAAATTATAAGATACTGATGAAATAAATTAAAGATGATACAAATAGATGGAGAGATATACCATGTTCTTGGATTGGAAGAATCAACATTGTGAAAATGACTCTACTACCCAAAGCAATCTACAGATTCAATGTAATCCCTATCAAACTACCACTGGCATTTTTCACAGAACTAGAACAGAAAATTTCACAATTTGTATGGCAACACAAAAAACCCCAAATAGCCAAAGCAATCTTGAGAAAGAAAAACGGAGCTGGAGGAATCAGGCTCCCTGACTTCAGACTATACTAAAAAGCTACAGTAATCAGGACAGTATGGTACTGGCACAAAAACAGAAATACAGATCAATGGAACTGGATAGAAAGCCCAGAAATAAACCCACACACATATGGTCACCTTATCTTTGATAAGGGAGGCAAGAATATACAGTGGAGACAAGACAGCCTCTTCAATAAGTGGTGCTGGGAAAACTGGACAGCTACATGCAAAGGAATGAAATTAGAACACTCCCTAACACCATAAAAAAAATAACCTCAAAATGGATTGAAGACCTAAATGTAAGGCCAGACACTATCAAACTCTTAGAGGAAAACATAGGTAGAAAGCTCTATGACATAAATCACAGCAATATCCTTTTTGACCCACCTCCTAGATAATGGAAATAAAAACAAAAATAAACAAATGGGACCTAATGAAACTTAAAAGCTTTTGCACAGCAAAGAAAACCATAAACAAGATGAGAAGGCCACCCTCAGAATGGGAGACAATATTTGCAAATGAAGCAGTTGACAAAGGATTAATCTCCAAAATTTACAAGCATTTCATGCAGCTCAATATCAAAAAATCAAATAACCCAATCCAAAAATGGGCAGAAGACCTAAATAGACATTTCTCCAAAGAAGATGTATAGATTGACAACAAACACATGAAAGAATGCTCAACATCATTAATCATTAGAGAAATGCAAATCAAAACTACAATGAGATATCATCTCACACCAGTCAGAATGGCCATCATCAAAAAATCTACAATCAGTAAATCCTGGAGAGGCTGTGGAGAAAAGGGAACCCTCTTGCAGTGTTGGTGGGAATGTAAATTGATACAGCCGCTATGGAGAACAGTATGGAGTTTCCTTAAAAAACTAAAAATAGCACTACCATATGACCCAGCAATCCCACTACTGGGCATATACCCTGAGAAAACCATAATTCAAAAAGAGTCATGTACCAAAATGTTCATTGCAGCTCTGTTTACAATAGCCAGGACATGGAAGCAAATTAAGTGTCCATCAGCAAATGATAAAGAAGATGTGGCACATATATACAATGGAATATTACTCAGCCATAAAAAGAAACAAAATTGAGTTATTTGTAGTGACGTGGATGTACCTAGAGTCTGTCATACAGAGTGAAGTAAGTGAGACAAAGAAAAACAAATACCATATGCTAACACATATACATGGAATAAAAAAAAAATTGTCATGAAGAACCTATGTACCAGACGGGAATAAAGACACAGACCTACTAGAGAATGGACTTGAGGATACGGGGAGGGGGAAGGGTAAGCTGGGACAAAGTGAGAGAGTGGCATGGACATATACACTACCAAACATAAAATAGCTAGCTAGTGGGAAGCAGCCGCATAGCACAGGGAGATCAGCTCAGTGCTTTGTGACCATCTAGAGGGGTGGGATAGGGAGGGTGGGAGGGAGGGAGACGCAAGAGGGAAGAGATATGGGGACATATGTATATGTATAATTGATTCGCTTTGTTATAAAGCAGAAACTAACACTCCATTGTAACTCAATTATACTCCAATAAAGATGATTTTTTTAAAAAGGAAATGATTTTAATTTAATTGTAAGAGCAAAACAACAACAACAAAAATAACAAGGGCACTTTTCAAACAGAAAATTTTCTGTTTTCTGAGGTAGTGATGATCCACTTTTTAGAGCTCCTTCTCTTTTTTTCTCTCTGTGTCTCTGTGTTTACACACACACACACACACACACACACACAGACACGCACACACATACACACACCTCACATCATTTATCTTATTTGACATATATTTTTAAAACAAAATGATTAAAAGTGAGAAAAATTCTTTTTTAAATTAATTTTTATTGGTGTATAGTTGCTTTATAATGTTGTGTTAGTTTCTGCTGTACAGCAAAATGAATCAGCTATACATATACATATATCCCCTCTTTCTGAATTTCTTTCCCATTTAGATCACCAGTGCACTGAATAGATTTCCCTGTGCTATACAGTAAGTTCTCATTAGTTGTCTGTTTTATGCATAGTAGTGTATATATGTCAATCCCAATATCCCAATTCATCCCATCCCTCCCCTTCCCCCCTTGGTGTCCATATGTTTGTTCTCTACGTCTGTGTCTCTGTTTCTGCTCTGCAAATAAGTTCATCTGTACCATTTTTCTAGATTCCACATACAAGCAATATTATATGATATTTTCTTTTCTCTTTCTGACTTACTTCACTCTGTATGACAGTCTCTAGGTCCATCCACGTGTCTGCAAATGGAACAATTTTGTTCCTTTTTATGGCTGAGTAATATGCCATTGTATACATGTACCACAGCTTCTTTATCCATTCCTCTGTTGGTGGACATTTAGATTGCTTCCATGTCCTGGTTATTGTAAATAGTGGGGAGCATGTATCTTTTTGAATTCTGGTTTGCTCCAGGTATATGCCCAGGAGTGAGATTGCTGGGTTATATGGTAGTTCTATTTTTAGTTTTTCAAGGAATCTCCATACTGTTCTCCATAGTGGCTGTATAGAGAAAATTTCTTAAAATGATTAGACTGCTGATAGAGAATTTTTTTCTTTATTTTAACTGTATACAGACTCATATCTGTTGACGGCAACTGACAATTATGGTATGCTTGTGGTATGTTTGAAAATGGAGTAGAATTTGCAACAGACTAAAGTTTTGCAAAGAAAAGAAAATTTCTGTTGTTTCAAGTTAAACACCTAACACAGCTGAATGAAATTTGGGTGTATTTATTTCTTTCATACATTTGAGGAAAGAATCTTAGTTAAAATGGTTCTGCTTCTCTTTGTTAGCTTCTGTGTTTTATGTTGGATTATTGTGGTGTGTTATGTAAGCTAGCCTTGTTATTTCATTATGAAAATTAAATAACATGCCTAGTTTTGCATCTTTTCTAACTACATATATAAGGACTTTCAGGTAACCCCTAAAGGCAACCTTCTAACTGATATGATAAATAAGGGTAAGAAGAGTTTCTTAGTAAAGTAATGAAGTACAAATATAGATCCATTTGAAAAAGACTTGATGAGCATGACTAGTCTCTCTCTCTCTCTCTCTCTCCACCCCCCATTTCTCCCTCCCTTTATAATAGAGTGCAATTCTTTTCAAGTAATTTCTTTTTCGTAATAAGTAACTATCATAATCAGTTTTCATTGCACATTAAAAAAGTATTTTCTTACATTGACACTGTGAGACATTTATAGCAAGATTATTTTCCACAGGGCACTTTAATTTTTTCGTGTTATAATGAGGAAGAGAAAATCTATTTCTCATAGAATACTGATGTTCTTATCCTCATTCTTTACTCTCCCTCTCCTACCATCAGGAAAGGATTAGTAGAGCTCACTACAATGAGAACAATGAGTAGCAGAGTGAAAATAGAAAAAGATCTTAATTCAGACTACTTGGGATTTAATACTCCATTTTATTATTTCCTTATACAATGTCTCTGGGATCCTGGACCAAACTATTCACTATTCATACCTTATCTATATAGAACTTGATATGTATATAGACAGAAATGTAATAATATGTATACATAATACATATAAAAATAAAAACTCTTTTTTAAAAAAATTATTTTCATTTTTTGGCTGTGTTGGGTCTTCGTTTCTGTGCAAGGGCTTTCTCTAGTTGCGGCAGGCAGGGGCCACTCTTCATCGCGGTGCGTGGGCCTCTCACTGTTGCGGCCTCTCTTGTTGCGGAGCACAGGCTCCAGACGCACAGGCTCAGTAGTTGTGGCTCATGGGCCCAGTCGCTCCGCAGCATGTGGGATCTCCCCAGACCAGGGCTTGAACCTGTGTTCTCTGCATTGGCAGGTGGATTCTCTACCACTGCACCACCAAGGAAGCCCTAAAAACTCTTTTTGACCTCAAAACTAAATTTCCTTAGAACTTCCCATTCAGCTCAAAAATAAAAAGCATAATCTTGCTGCCTCTAGGAAATATATTGGCCAAATCCAAAATCATTTAGATTTAGCCCCTGTCTAGCACAAAGCTTATTCTTTGAAATCTCTCCTCTTCTCTCTCACCAGGGACAGTGACAAATGTTGACTCTGCTGTGTGGTATGATCATGTACCTTGTCTGCTTCTGTGCATTGGTGAGGTATAGAAGCAGTGCCTCTTCCCCTAGTCCTTAATGCTAGCAAATATTCTACACTGTTTATGCCCCTGGGTGGCTACTTGAGCCCATGTTCAGCCTAGGACTCACCTAGATAAACTAAGTCCCATCGACAGGCAAGCTCACTTTGAGCTGTGCCAGTACTCAAGGCTGTCCTCTCTCAACTCTGGAAGCACTAAGTACTTCTGTAGATGTTGCAGGTAGAAAATTTCTCCTGAGAATCAAGACTAGTCTCTGTGTTCAGAAGCCATCCCCTAACTTCTTGGCAGCCTTTCACACCCTAATCCCCTAGGGAGAAGATGCCATTTTTATTCTTTCTTTAACACGTCTTCAAATTCTACTCTCTCATTCCTCTTGTCCATTTTGCTATCTAGTCTCTCAACAGGAAGTTGGACGGTATAAGGAAAGAGAATGTAGAACTACCCATTGCTTGCACATCTCTTTAAATACTTGTGTTTTCTACATTGCTAGATCTCTAGTTGATCTTGCAATTTGTTGTCTCGAGTCTATTCTCATTGGTTTACAGGTGGAGTGTATGTGTGAGTAAGGTGGGAGTGGAGGGAACCCTGGGGACTATGAAGCAAAAATCTTTGTCCTTTTTATTCCATATCTCAAGTTATTGCTGAAAGTAAACATTTTGCATCTCACTTCTTTACAAAAATATTCTACTGTGGTAATAAATATACTCTGGTGGCACACCTGAAAGCAAAACATGTCATAGATATTTCTATTCTAGACCACCTATAATTACTAGAGCAAGGTGCACTGTGTTCAGTGTTCTTTTAGATGACTATTTATTGTACAATTTTTTTAAAGTGGTTTCCATAGCAACCTTGTCTGAACATAGTTTCAGAATAGGCTTTTACGGCTTCAAATCATGAATATATTGTATCCACTTGGAAAGAAAAGAATCAGATCAGGTTTTACAATTAATTTATATTCAACGTCAGTAAGAACTGTTTCTTCCCAAGGTACCTTTCACATACACAAAATATCATTAACAATAATGCTTTAGTTTGTAGGAGAGAGAGAGAGAGAGAGAGAGAGAGAGAGAGAGAGAGAGAGAGAGAGAGAGAGAGAGAGAGATTGAAGATTGATTCTTCCCACTTCTCCTATCAGCTGTTTTCTGATGATGAATTATAACTTTGTCTATTTTCTTAAAAATCTGATTGAAGTATATGTCAAAAAAGATTGTGATGCCTCAAATAAGTATTCCCAGAATATGCTTATGTGTGGGTATCTCTGGAAGCTATACACTGTATTTACTGATATTTTCCTTTTGTTTAATGAGCACTTATTAAGCATCTTCTAATAACAAGCACAGTGTGGACCCTGCAAGTAAAGCAATGAATATGATGCCGTTGCTGCACTCTAATTACAAAAATCTGGGAGTGGAGTAGACAGTTTATAAAAAAGTATGATAACGTGGTGAGTGCTGGCAAGACAGGATCATGATGGGATCAGAAAGGAGGAATATCACTCAATCTGAGTGTGTAGGGAAGAATTATTGGAAGGGACAAAACTATACTGTGTTTAAGGATGAGTAAGAATATTTCATCAATTAGAAAGAGGTTGGGCAAGATGTTTCAAGTTGAGGGAATAGTATGAGGCAAGGTATGATACATACAGGAAACTAAATGCAGAATGGTGCAAGATTACTATTATATGAGGTGTCAATAAATTAGCAGATGGGGTAGAAGTAAGGTTTTCAAAAGGTAAAGACAAGTAAATATTAATATGTAATAACAATATATATAAATATCTTTATAGGTTTTTTGAATTGCTGCTCTAACACAAATTTTGTTATGTAGTTTAAGGAAATGCCAAGGGAAATTCTTTTAAGTTCAATAAACTCTTTTTATGACTCCTTTTTCATTGACAGAAAAATATTGATTGTAATAGTTCAATCCTTCATATGTCACAACATAAGAAATTAGAAATACTACTCTAGCACCCAGGGCACTGATAGCCTTCCAAGGTGAATTGTTGATGTCCTTTCCCTCCATTAATGTCCTCTACATTCCTCCAGTGAGTGAGACTTTGGGCTGTTCCCTTCGGTTTATGGCTTCTCTCACCTAAGACACAAGAGGCAGCAGTAAAAAGAAGCTTTGATGTTTATGTTGAAAAGTTACACATGCATGTGTTCCTTGATATTATCTCAACAGAAAGGTAAAAATAAGAAGTACTAAATAAATAAATAGGAACTTGCCTGACAGCTGTAACCAGGACTGTGACCGATGGAACTGTCCATCATCATTAAGACAGTCACTGCCCAGGTCATTAGAGTTAAGCACAAATTCTTCACTAGGGCACATTTTGTGATGACTCAAGACTCCACCAATTTTCTTCATTTGAACTGCAGTGTAAAACTTTTTCTTTGACAAATATTTGACTCTTATTGAATGGATTTGGGAATATTCCTTTACCAGTTTTAAGGTTTACTAGCTTCATTTGAGAACAAAGGAACTGAAATAGATAATTTATAAATTAATGGAATAAAATGGAAGATCTAAAGTTCTTTTCATTCTCAGTAATTCAAATGTCTTTCCAGTACATTGCATTTCTTGAGGCCATTGTCATTGTGTGCCCTAATTCATTCTTTCTTAGAAAACCATTTAGGCCTTTCTGTTACCTCCATGACAACTACGTCTCTTATTATTTTATTTAAAACATCAAGACCATCAGTTGTTTATCTTTTCCTTTGATTTCTTAATTAGGTCATTGAATTTTTGAACCATCTCCCTAGAGCACAAAATTTCTGCTTCTCCAATTTAACTTTTCTTTGTCAGTTACTTACTCTGGCCTTTATTAGGGTGTCAGTCTTTGGATGCCTCAAGAAGTCTAGTATTGCTCATTACTAGAAACAACAACTGTTTTCACTAAATTTCACTCCCAGTAACTACATCTGAAATACTATATTAGTTAGGAAACAGAATAACGAACAAGATAGAAGAAAAATACTCTAGATCAATAACGCAAAGTTATCTCTTTGGAAATCCTCTGTGTTGAATCTGTCTCTAGCTATTCTGAAAATCAGTTTACACACATATAAAATATGTCAGCAAATGAGTAAGATATTCTGCATGCTGTATATAAGTAAGTATCAAAATATTGCTGATGATATTAAGCGGAATCCAAGTTTTTCATTTTGCTTTGTTTTATTATTTTTTAAATGAATAAGGAAACTGCAATTCAGAGAGACTGAATAACTTGCCCTCTTTTGTATATTTAATATGTTACCAGGAAAAGATTCAAATAAAGATAACTCACATTTGAAAGCTTAAACTCATACTTCTTTCTATTTTTCACAGCTGCATTACCACAGTGAGGAAATTTTGCACAAAAATTTTCGGTGGGTTTCTCTTTCTCCTTTTGAGATTTTGCTTTAATGAATGCCCATATTTTTAATATAAGATTTCAGACAAACAGCATTTTTCGTGGAAGATTTATGCTTTAAGCTCTGAAATGATCTGAGGCCACATTATTCTCCTTCAGGGTTTGGTTCAAGAGCCATTCCCATGATGACACACTTTGATGTACATTAAATTTATTCTGTTTTTAGTGCTGTTTTCTGATTTCTTTTAACATTGCCACCAGTTCCATTTTAATTAATTGTGCTTGGAAGTATTCTCAGGGACTCTCTAGAAAAGTGTGCTTCCTTAGAACTAAGTCACATTATTTTCTAGGTCATCAATTATAAGGAATCAGAAGATATATGTGCTGATCCCTGGACTGTCACTAATTAGCTGTGTGATTTCAAACTTGGGGGCAAAAAGTCATTAAACCTCTCTGAAACTTTCTGGCTTCATTTGTAATATAGTGACTGGACATAAAAATGTTTAATTCCTTTCCAACCTGAGTATTATGTAAATCTATGAGATTTTCTTTATACTCAGCCTCTTCTACATGATGTCACATAATCTTGGTCCAAGCCCCTATCCAATATTCTAAGGATTTCACCCTAGAGACTCAGTTTTCTTACGTCTATAGGAGACAATCTTGGCAGACTTTTCACAAATAACAGAAGAGTGGATTGTACTGCAGTGGTCAAATAACTAAGGTTGGACAAATTAGATTTTCTTGACAAAAGAATTTGGGGTTGAGATTCAGAGAAAAGCAGTTAGCTTATGTAAACATTTTAGATATTCAGGATAGTATTGTTCCCTCTTTCATTTATTCTTGAAGACAAGCCACACTTGTCTTCTGGCTATTTCTGAAACACACCAAGAATACTGGCACCTCAGAGCCTTTGCACTTGTAAATACCTCTGGCACTAAGGCATATCCTTAAAATATATATGCAGTTTACTCCTTTTTCAGAGAGGTACTCCTTTACCATCTTATATAAACTATCACTTCTTATTCCATAAAATCCCATCCTGTTTTCACATGTTATTTTTGTTCATAGGACTCATTAGCATATTCTTATAGTATCTGTCTCTCTTCTTCATAATTTAAACTTCGTGAAACGGTATAGTGTCATCCCTTGTGGTTTGCCTGCATCTAGCCTTCAGCTTAGTAAATAATAACTCTATTAAAACCTCCTCAATACCCATCCATTCTCTACCAAAAGCCTGAGTGATGTGTCTGGCACTTCAATTCCTTCTATAGTGGAATTTCGTTGAATACTTTTAGTCAACTAGTAGGAGAAATTATTAGAATTGCTCAAATACTGAATCCAGCATTTCTGGCAAGCACATGTATTTGGAAGCAACACTGATTAGAAACTATGTTCCTCTTCTAGATTAAGCTCTTTCAGAATCTATTGCCACACATACTTCTCAAATTTTTGCTCATCTAATTTAACAACTTCATGCAATTCTAATGTGTAAACCTTTGGCTTCAAATTTGAAAGCAGTGTCTTACCTTTGAAACTGCTCATCTGACAATTGTGGTTTCCCACAAAATGAGAAGGGGCTTGAATCTGCAAGCAAAACAAGGTAGGGAGAACAAACATCCATCTACCAGCTAGAGGAATGCACAGATTTATTAAATTTGACAGCCGATACAGCAGCTGAACCATTCATCGTTCGGCTGTCCACATTGCTAGATAATGAGAGACAGAGCTTTTTCTCTCTTACCCCTCTGAAGGACAGTACGGTAGACAGGGTGTCCAGAGAATTGTGCTTTAAATGTCCCATAAACCATGTGTATTGTGACTGGCCTAATTTACATTCAATAAAATAACTTCTCTCTCTGTTTCTTTTTCTTTCTCTGAAATTGGAGAAATAAAGCTAAGTAGCAGAGCCAAGATCAAACGTCATAAAAATATCTAGCAAGTTATCCAGTCATATATTAAAAGGGAAAGGAGTCTCAGAACCTCAAGAATCTTCTATCAAATGGTTGGAAAGAGGGGAATGGAGTAATGGGTAATTACTATCATTTTAACCCTTTTATACTTATCTTTACATTTAGTATCAGTCCCTTCCCTCATCCACTTGTAGAGTATTATAATAAAAGGTAATTTTTTTTTAGTATCCAGGCAGGTAAAATTTAAAAGTTAAATATAAACCACCAAAATTAGCTTAGAAGTTATTCCACTATATGCATTATCAGTTTGGAAGTTGACTGTATACTAAGACCTTTGTCCTAAGTAAATAGTAGTTTTGTTTAGCATTTCCTTGAGTACTCAGCTGATAAAAACTAAATAGAAAAGCTGATATTGAATTTAACATTTCTTGTGGCTAATAGGCCCTTTCTCACCAGTAAAACATGTAGAAAATTTAGATTATAGCACACAAAAATCCCTAAAAGTATAGATAACTGTTAAATATTCTAAAGAACTGTGGAAATAGTGTAACAGAATTGTGAGGACCATGAGCAATGGTGTCATATGTGATCTAATTGAAGTCCCAGCTTGGCCAATAGCTTGCTGTGCAAATCTAAACTAACCATTTAGCTTCTTTAATACATAGTTTTATCAACTGTGCAAGGTAGGTGGTCACCAGTAATTACCTATTTCCTAGGACTGCTATAAAGATTAAATGAGAATGTGCGCATACGATACATATCACATTGCCTAAGCAGTACGAGTACAAGCACTAGTTATTACTATTACTGTTTTTGTTGTTATTATTGTTTTGGCAACATGCAGGACGATGAAGATTTCTAAGTAATACATTGGGGGCGTCATCGATTTTTCTAGACAATAGATTGAGTGAGAGTAGCTAGTGAGGGAAATGAAGGCAATTATTTTATAGAACCTTTTATACAAAATGACTTAGAAAGATCGTAGAAAGGATTGTCATTTGCTGTTGTGCATCTTGAAAGGGTTTCTGTTGTTACTTTGTTCTTTGCATTTTGGTGTTCCATTTCTTTAAAGACAGATGAGTTTAAATGAAGGAGAGTTTAGAGAGACTGTGGAAAATCAATAAATCAATGGAATAATAGAACTTCATTGAGTGTATTGAAGAAGGCAATTTTATACAAGTTACATGGTTAACCTGAGAAATGAGTGGAGGTATCTTTGTTGTCATAACAAGAAAGAGAAAAGAAAATATGGGTGTCAAAGTGATAAGTTCACAAGTTTAAAAACAAATGTAACTTCATTTTATCTGTGAAATAGTAGTAGTAGTTATTTGCATAGACTCTCAAAATAGTAGTTACTGGATATTTCTAATCAACTGTAGATGTATGGGCAAAATGATTTTTAGGAGAAAAGTACTAAGTCATTCCCTTTAGTGGTATATCAGTGAGTCTAGCCATTTCCCTACACCACAACAAGACAGCATTCAGTAATCATCAACTTATTCAATAAGAGTTATTTGTTTGCTAAATAATGTTTTAGACAGAGGTGAAGGGTGTATTTTCTTCTCTTAGGGGGTGTGAATACAGTGGAGGGAAACCGATAATAAAGAGGGCACATGATAACTGATAGATTTTCTTTCTTTCTTTCTTCCTTTCTTTCTCTCTCTTTTTTTTTTTTTTTTGCAGGCCTCTCACTGTTGTGGCCTCTCCCGTTGCGGAGCACAGTCTCCGGACACTCAGGCCTAGCGGCCATGGCTCATGGGCTTAGTTGCTCTGCGGCACGTGGGACCTTCCCGGACCGGGGCACGAACCCGTGTTTCCTGCATCAGCAGGCGGATTCTCAACCACTGCGCCACCAGGGAAGCCCTCTTTCTCTCTCTTTCTCTTTCTCTCTTTTTCTTTTTTATCTATCTATCTATCTATTTAATCTATTTAAACATACTATGGATAATGTAGGTAGATATAGAGAGGAGATAGGTAGATAGATAGATAGATAGATATCAAAAGATAGATGATAGATAAAAGATCTAAATTATATGTAGATATACATATATATCCAAATACTTTTGACTGTAACAAAGAAAATAAAATAGGATAGTTTGTTATAGAATATAGGGTCTACTTTGTTAAAAAATATAGTCAAGGAAAGTGTTTTCATTTTTCAGTCTCAAAATCAATGGGAAATAAAAGCTATCTACTTGATTGGCAAAAGTTTCCTCTCTAGATTTTTTATTGTTGGTATATGGTAGTAGAAACATATAAAGGTGGATTTTTTTTTTCTGCTGCTTATTTAACCATATTTTGCTGATTTATCAAAATATTTTAAAGAGGAGATTTATCACATTTTATTTTTTGGAAAAATAATTTGGAACTAATATAAAGATGAATGATGGAGGATCAGAAAGGGAAGAAATTAGGAGAACACTTGGAAATCTCATAATTGAGAATAGAAAGGATAAAGGACAGAAATAAAATCTAGGATTTGGGAACTGGAAGAGAAGTTGAGCTGGAGAAATATTTAGGTGGTAGAAATTGTTACCATACTTCGTATTTAATTTCTTTGTACCTAATATCTATTAACAGTCTTCTCAAGTGGCTGCCCAGGCATTGGCAGAGCACGGGGAATGAAAGTTATCTCAGGGATATGCATGGTTATTGCTACTCTAATCTCAGAGGAGACTGCCTCTTCAGCAGCATCAAACCTGTTTCCTTTACAAATCCAATTTCAGTTCTTATAAATGGACCCAGGGACCAATAGCTAGAGCTCAGAATTCTTTTCTAGTTAAGCATGCTTCTACTTAAAAATTATGCAAAGCCTTATAACTAAATGATACATTTAAAACTTTCTAAAAGAGTTCCATTTTAAAAGTCTGTGGAGAGTTCTGAAATTATCTTTACACATGTATCTTTGTAATTTGAGTTCTAAATCTCTAAATTTCCAAAATACAAATTCCCTCAAAATATTTTTTCCGGGTTTCATTTAAGGTTATAAATTTTACTTTGAGCTATATTTCTTCTGTATTCCCATTAATTTCTATTTTTGTTCTAGATTAGTCTCCAAGGATGGATGTTTCTTGGTAAATATTCTTTAAATATTTAACTAAATCAAAAGTTTAAAGTAATAGCAGAGTTTTCTATAGAATTGGTAAACTCTAAAATATTTACAAAGTTTCTATTCTTTATATTTTAACATCACAGTAAAAGTTTAAAGTAATTGTTATTCTGACATTTATAATTTTAAAATAAATACCCCCAATTTAAAACTCCCTTATACAGAGGTCACAAATCAACTTCTCAATTAGCATATATTTAAACATTTTTTCTGATTATAAAATAATATACACTTATTACATAAAATTTAGAAAATACAAGCATAACTGAAAAAATAAAAACATTCATAGTCCTTTATGAAACTCTCTGTTTTAACCTATTTTCTTTTAACAGCAAAATGCCTACATGATGACAATGCAAGTGTCTGGGGCTGACATTGATGGGTTAAGCATGGATTAAAGCAGAACAAACACAAGGACAGAAACGGAGAAGCTCCAAGGGTGGAGTTGGTGTAGAGGCATGCACATCTGACCTTCAAGTATTTAGGGATAGCTCTTGGGGATGGGACTCCCATAGAAATATTAAATGAAGTAAAAATTTTTAAGAAGCCATGTCAGCCTCAGACTTGCACTTCAGTTGTAACCAATAAATCAACGTCTCTTTAATCCACGTGCTGGGAGATACTCAGGAATATTTTGCTTTCATACAAATATTAATTAATTTGTCTAAGAATGGAATAAACTGGGAAAAGATAAGGTGCCAAGGCACCTTAACCCTAGTGGGTACCTTCTGATGAAGTTAAATTTGATTCACTCAGAGAGAACTCAGGAAATCCAAGTGTTATTTCTGTCAACACCCACAGTCCCCTGAAATTCAAATAATGTTGATAACAATAACAACAGAAATATACTAATAATTGATTTATATTCCCTGTACTGTGAAACCTCGGTGTCTGGAGAGTTGCTCCCTGCTGCTATAGGTACAGACAGGAATTATCTTTTCACAACTTCTGAGGGTGAATGACTTCAATTATAATTCAGTTATTTTTCTTTCTTTCAAACACCCCTTTATTAGGGATGACAGACATTTTTCTCTTTTGTCAAAGAAACACACATTACACACTAATATGTATAAAATAGATAACTAATAAGAACCTGCTGTATTAAATAAATAAAAAGAAACACACATTACTTTCCTCTTCAGTACTTTACTGTCTCAAGCTTCAATTATTTTTCTACTCAGTTTTTTTCTTAACAGGTACTCAAACAAGTTTAGGTAAAGAAATAGTTCTGTGTATCCAGCTAGCAAGAAAGATGTCACCTTATCCTCTTGTACTTGTTCAACTCATGCTCAAATAGGGAAATGCAGGATTGACCCTTCTCTACCTGATTAGCGTTTTTGTGTTTTCAAATTGACTTTTCTTGTAAGTCAATTTGTAACAATTTCAGTATGGCATAGCTACTTTGTGTATGACTAGAGTTTAAAAATAATTTTTCTTCTTGAATAATTAAATTGAAATATATTTCATTGTCAATTAATACAGGGCTCTGGAATAGATATTCCAGACATTCCATTCACAATTCACATTCACATTCACAATTCTTCATAGCAGTCTCCTGCACACTAAAAATTAAAGACAAATTATTGTGAGTTCTTAAAAAGACTCTTCTATATCTGACAACACAGGAGTATGTTACAGTGGTGCAAATAAGTCTATTCAAACTGAAGTTAAAATACCTGAAAGGAAATATCTGATTAGATTGATATAGACTGACCAATGAAGATTAATATTCTGCAATATAGAAGTAATTTAATTAATGTAAGTATCTTTCACTACTGGCACCACAAATGCTTCTTTGGAGGAATTAAATTTAAGAAGAAAATAAGTTTAAAAAAAGAGAAGATTTTCAGTACTACAGAGACAACTGAAAAATCTGTCTGAAAGGAGAGAAATTACAGCAACATGAAAGGGTAACTGAGGAAAGAATTAACTTCAAATTATAGACAGGGTTTTTAAATTTAAATTTCAATGGCTTGACCATAGAATTTCCTTGATAAACAACATTTGTACATTTCCTTCTTGCAATTTCAATGTCCTTCATTATTATTTATTTTGTTTTATTTGAAATCCAAAGTTTTAAATGTCTATCATAACCAAAACCTGTCTTCCTATTTCCATTTTTTTTTTCCTGAACCAAAAAGATCAACAAAAAGGTGGATCTGGGAAAGGAGGAAAAAAAAAATTTTTCTTGAGTCCAGATTCTTATGAAATAATATGGGAAAGTATATTTTTTAGTAGGATCCATTTTGTAAGAATCGTGTTTCATGCTTCATAGACGAAACGCAATACAAATAGCAAATGAAAGGTTTTGGAGGATGGGATATCAATTTTTCCTACTATTGCTTTAGTAAATTTTGGCATTTCTAACATGTAAGATCCCTGTTTGCTAAAACTTCACAAGCTAAAAACCAAATCATGATTTAAAAATGAAAAAAAATAAGATGACTTTAGCAATAATTGATTACCATGGAATCAAATCCAGAGAAGTATCACAGATGTTTTCAAGAGAATATGTTAGGTAACTATCTCATAACAAAACTTTATAACTTTATATACTTATAACATAAACCTTATACCTTGTTAATTATAATCAAATCATTCCAAACTTTATTAAAAAAATAATAATGGAATCAATGATAGGTGAATATATCATTTAGAAATCTATCCTCTAAGTAGCTTATTTCTTAAGGGAATATTCAAGATATTTAAAGTCATATCTACTAATATTGAAAAACTCATGCAATTCATCTTATACTAATTTAAAAATATATATTTACATATAATCTAATGAAGATAGTTCACATGAGTCTGTGGATTACTTTTGACTATACTGAAAATAATTAGCATATAATGTATTGCTAGTTGATATGTGAGTTGGTATGATTATACGTACAAAGAAGTTTGCAAATTTGATTTTTTTCTTTTAACATTTTCCTTTTAAAAATCATGCCTGGGGCTTCCCTGGTGGCGCAGTGGTTGAGAATCCGCCTGCCGATGCAGGGGACACGGGTTCGTGCCCTGGTCCGGGAAGATCCCACATGCCGCGGAGCGGCTGGGCCCGTGAGCCATGGCCGCTGAGCCTGCGCGTCCGGAGCCTGTGCTCCACAACGGGAGAGGCCACAACAGTGAGGCCTGCATACCACAAAAAAAAAAAAAAAAAAAAAAAAATCATGCCTGGAGCAACGTGATGATATATACTTTTTTCCTGAGTTTTTGAGTAAAATTTTCACCCAGTCATTCTGAGCAGAAAAATGATTTTCAGCATAACTGTCAATATTATCTCTATTCACGTAAGTTGTAAATAAGCATGTATTTCCTCAAATATATGTTTTCTAAGAGATGTGTTATGAAGGGATGTGGCACTCACAAGAAATCATTCCCTTGGTAAGAAGCAGCAGGCTACATGGATGGAGGATGAGTTGCTTGCACGGTAGCTCTTAACTGGAAGCTTGGAAGGACAGTTTGGCACAGAGATTCTTTCCATCCAACTTCCATGAAGCTTGTCTGCAACAGGCCATGTGAGGACTCAGGCCCTTAACCCTCTAGCCTTTGCCTCCACTCCCGCTGGAGAGTAATAATTGTTGAGTACCGAGCAAAATCTAAGAAATGAAGTCCTCAGAAATTAGCACTGCACCATCTGCCTCCAAAGATCTCTCATCTCTGAGGGACAATCTGCACAACACAGAAGAAACCAGACTCCAGCAGAAGTTAGACTAGTGATAGCTAAGACAGGGAAAATATTTTAGGAAAGTGAATGGAAAATATGCTCCATGAAAGAAAATAGAAGAATGACCAAGAATTGTAAACAAAGGACATGAAAGTAGAAAATATTTAACAAGCTAGACAAAGAACTCAGTAAGGACAAGAGAAATAAAAACATGAGCTATAATGAAAGTGTGAATTAGAAATAACAATAGGTGGCAATTTTGTGAAATATAATGAAAACTGTGCACTAAAAATAAGAATGGGTGAAAATTATTCATTAATTTTTGCATTAACTTGAAGAGCTCCTTTGCTTTTCAATTATTCACTATTAGTATGAATCCAGGGAAATATTTTCAGTGTTACATGCTATTGTTTTTATCCTGCTAAATTGATTGTTAAATTATTTTCTTTAATTTTGAGAATAACAATTATTAGCACTTAATGGTAACTTATAGAATAGACATTGTTTATATGCCTCATATCTAATAGCTCAAATTTTAGTGTGTGTATTCATCACAACCATCCCATGAAGAAGACACCACTATTATTCACATCTTACAGATGAAGGAACTAAGGTCTTGACAAGTTAACTAAGTTTGCCCAAAAGCACACAACTTGTAAACATCTATGCCAGAGTTTTCCCTAGCAATCTGACTTCAGAGACAATGTTCTTAACACATATTCCATGATAACCCTAAAATAACAGGCTGTATTTAAAGAAACAATAATTAGTACGCATCTATAATTTTCTTGTCACTATATCATTTTAAAATAATTAACTAGTTTTTTTACCACATTTAAAATAACCGTCTCCTCAAATATATATTTTATATTTTGAATATTACATGGCTAAAATCAGAGAAATGCATGTAGTACTTTTTACTGTAACAAATACCCAAAGCTTAAAGATTAAGCAATATTAAATATTAACATGGGTTGGAATAAATGGAATAAATGAATTTTAAATGGACTTTCATAAGATTATTTTCTTATGAAAGTCCATTGCTAACAATAATTCCCATTGGCAATGAACTAGATCCTTTTAAAACATTTATAAAGAATTCTAAATTAAATGTCATCCACATCAGCAAGTGCTAGATTTTATTTTTTTTAATTTTACTAATTTTGACTAGATTCTAAAAAGGAAAGTCACAGGGGTTTTTTTTGGTTATTGTTCTTTTTAGATAACATGCACTAAAGTGCATGTTAATATATATATATAATATATATATTATATATAATGTATATAATATATTATATACATTATATATAATATATATATTATATATATTATATATTCTATATATAATATATATTATATATATTATATATATATCTTACAAATAACTAATTTTATATGGTATTTCTTCATAATAAAACACCAGTCATGAAGAGGCTAACATTTTCCTAACCCTGGGTAATGGTTTCTTTGGCTTTTGGCCTCACAGTAATGCCTTGCACTGTGCTTTTATCAGTCATCTCATGAATCCACAGATTTAACTGTTCTATCTTTTACATAAGTTCATGATATACCACCTATTTTATTTTAGCAGCTTTCCAGAGCTGCTTCACGTGCAGATGGGCAAATTTCCTTTCCTTTTTTTGAGTGTACCCTGTTGTTGGTTCATTAACATTGAACCCACAGCAAATGGCACTATAACCGTGTCTGAATGAAACTTATTTAACATGTATTTTCTCCATAAGGCACAGCACAGCCTTCTTGTGCTTCGGTGCACTAGACAGAACTACAGCACTACACATGGGAGCAATTCTAAACAGCAAAATCACCAATGAAGAACATACAAATATGAAAAAAAAATCTGGCACTAAATACTCCATGCAAGGAACACTTGTATACAGCATGAGAGCTGAAACAAGAAGGCAGAGTTCCCTTGTTCAACCTCAGCTGAGAACAAGTGCCCTAGGCAACTTGAATGTTTCACCACCCTGCACATGTCTGCAAATGACTATAAAAGGGTTGTGACTATTGATTTGGGGGTTGAAAATATATTTTGTAAGTGGGTGAATTGACCAATATGGAATCCATGAATAATGAGAATTGATCCATATTATAAAGTATAAAATATATGAAATATACAAAATGTATGCCCATTAATGTTTAATGCATAAATATATAATATAAAATAGTTTAAAATATATTCATATAAACAATAAAATTATACTGATAATAAATGTCATATAAAATTTACATAATGTATTTGGAGTGATACACACATATACATACACTCATATTTATATTTCTCTCTAAATTTCTCTCTCTCCAAATTTCCATATGTATATATAGATAGATAAGTAATACATAGATACAGATGTATAAATATACATATATATTTAAATACAATTGACCCTTGAACCATGCACTGGTCCACTTATACATGGATATTTTTCTATAGTAAATACTACAATACTACACTATCCATGGTTGGTTGAATCCACAGATGCAGAGGAACCTCAGATACAGAGGACCCACTACAAATTATACTCAAATTAACCTCTGTGTTGTTGAAAGGTCAATTGTGGAGATAGAGATGCAGATGGAGACAGAGGTAGATAGACAGATATCATATTAATACCTTCAACTCCAACCCAACACCAGAGGATACGTTCTAATCTTCCCTCTTTCTGTTTGCAACTCTTTCCAAACATGTGAAATATGGCTCCTGCTATCCTCAATATATTCATTCATTTGCTCAAGTCTAAAATACATAGAATATAGTCTCACTATTGCTAACATAAAACACTGCACCAAGCAAACCTGCTTACTAGTATTAATATCCATCGACAATTCTATATTAGGTACATTTATATAAATTTAAATGACAAACTTGGACATTTAAAGTGAATATTCCAAGTATGTGAAAAAGCATACATTTGCTAATTCTTTTAAAAAAAATTTTTTTTAATTAATTAATTTATTTATTTTTGACTGCATTGAGTCTTCGTTGCTGTGCTTGGGTTTTTCTCTAGTTTTGCGGTGGCTACTCTTTGTTGCGGTGCGCTGGCTTCTCATTGCAGTGGCTTATCTTGTTGCAGAGCACGGGCTCTAGGCATGCAGGCTTCAGCAGTTGTGGCACGTAGGCTCAGTAGTTGTGGCTCGTGGGCTCTAAAGTGCAGGCTCAATAGTTGTGGCACACGGGCTTAGTTGCTCCACGGCATGTGAGATTTTCCCATACCAGGGCTCAAACCCGTGTCCCCTGCAGTGGCAGGCGGATTCTTAACCACTGTGCCACCAGGAAAGTCCCCATTTGCTAATTCTTAATGGTTTGGATTCACACTATGCTTCCTATGATAAACTTCCTAATAGTCTTTTACATCTAAACACTTCTGAACTTAAAAATAATAATAATAATAAAGATAACTTTGAACAATATTTCCTAAAAATATTTAAAGTCTTTTAAAATTGGTATTGAAATGACAAAGAAAATTAAGATAGCTGAGTAAGTGTTAATACTATCAGACTTAGGAGATCAACCATTATAAGGAGGAAGAAAAATCTTGAAGCTAACAGTATCCTTATCTTTTTTTTTTTTTTTTTTTTTTGTGGTATGCAGGCCTCACTGTTGTGGCCTCTCCCGTTGCGGAGCACAGGCTCCGGACGCGCAGGCTCAGCGGCCATGGCTCACGGGCCCAGCCGCTCCGCGGCATGTGGGATCCTCCCGGACCGGGGCACGAACCCGTGTCCCCTGCATCGGCAGGCGGACTCGCAACCACTGTGCCACCAGGGAAGCCCAAGTATCCTTATCTTAATAAGAAAAATTTAGGTTTATCTTTTTTTTTTTTTTTTTTTTTTTTTTTGCGGTACGCGGGCCTCTCACTGTTGTGGCCTCTCCCGTTGCCGAGCACAGGCTCTGGACGCGCAGGCTCAGTGGCCATGGCTCACGGGCCCAGCCGGTCCGCGGTATGTGGGATCCTCCCGGACCGGGGCACGAACCCATGTCCCCTGCACCGGCAGGCGGACTCTCAACCACTGCGCCACCAGGGAAGCCCAGGTTTATCATTTTTAAAGAACATTTATTTCCAGAAAAACGCGAACGAACGTTTTGGCCAAGCCAATACAATGAGTGTGAAAAGAACAAAGCATCTGCCTTCATGAGACTTACAGTCTACTGGAGCAATAAGAAAAGAAACGTAATTATGTAATTATAAGATGTGACACATGCTATATAAAAATGAATGGAGTTCCAAGTAGTCTCTCTTTCTCTCTGTTCATCTTTTTCTTCATCTGTCCATCAGACTATGTGACAGCAGCTAGGGAAATATATTTGAAAGATTCAAGCTTTAGCTGATACTGAGTTTTCAAAAGGGGCCAACGTGCAAGAAACCAGGGAAAGAACATTCCTGGTCATGGAAACAATATGTGTAAATATTCTATTGTAAGAAAGAGTTTAGTATATCTTAGGAACTCCAAGAAGGCCTCCTATATGTCTGAAGCATATTGAAAGGTGAGAATGGAGAGCTAAGGGCTACACGGTTGTATCAGGCAAGTTAAACAAGCGCTGAGTAAGGTTATATCTGAGCTCAAAATGAGTCATTCTCCCTCTTTTCCTTTAGAGTTTCCTTGATTAGAGTAACCTTATTTCCTTGCTGAAAACTCCGGCATCCATACTGTTAATTCTTAGGTAAGAGATAGTCCTCTGATTTTGTTATGTCACAATCAATATGTCTGTTTAATAACTAGACAACATACAAGATTTTTTTCAAAACACAAGATTTAGGCTAATGTTAAATGGTTTCCTTTTCCTAATCTCAGGCTGCTTTTGATTGAAAGCCTATAACTGCTGCAGGCTGCTTTCCAACCGGAAAGAGAGTAGGATTGGAGAATCCCTCTCTTCATCTCAATCTGCTTACCAGAAAGGTTTTTGTCTGCAATTTTTGTCCTTCATCCTGGAAATTCCTCAATGCCCTCCATCTTCTCTGTCCTCAGACTGTAGGCTTTGCTATTGGGTGTCCCAAGTCTCCTCCACTATAACTCTTTCTCCCAGTGGCCCACAACCCCTCCTGGCAACACTCGCTATCCCTTAACCTCACAGCCTCTAAGAAATGGAGCAGATGCTGCAGTGCTTTTCTGTCTGCCAGAAAAGCAGGCAGGCCTTTGCCTGTTTTGTAGATTTCTCAAGTCAGGATTGACAACCAATGCCTCTATCTAAATCCAAAAAAAGAAACTATGTTTTTTCCTAGGTCTTAGACAAAACATAAACATAATTCTCTATCTGCTTTATTTCAGTCGAGTGAACAATATTCTCCCCTGAATGAACCAACTAAAATCCTTGGATGTCATCCTCCATATTCTTCTCCCCTTTATTCTTCATCGTATCTTTAAGTTCAGCCTCATAGAAACATTCATTGACACCACTGATATCTACTTCATGTCAACATCCTTCTTCCCCTTGAAAACATGAGCTTCCTAACTGGTCTGTTTCTACCAGTGTTGCCCTCATCTAATACTGTTTTTTTCTATTTGCTACTGGATTTTTTAAAAAATTTCATATCTATTATGTAGTTCCTGTGTATAAATTTTCCCAATGCCTTTTCATTACATACAGTATAAAATATACCCTTCCTAATATAGCCTTCAGTTTAATTCTCACTATCTATCTTCCTCATCATCACATACATCAACCTCCAGCCCCCGACTTCTAGTTTGTGTTGAGTCATCTACCCATAGCCACATGAGATCAATGGCATATATTTATAGAATAAAACCAATTTAATTATGACAGAATCAAATAGGCCACATGGTACAATAGAGAGTTTGAATTTGGCACATCTGAGTTTGTGTCTAAGCCCTGTCATTTACTAGCTCTGTGACCTTGGCCTTTGATGTTCTTTATCTGAGAATTCAGGTTGAGAATTATATTTATATAAATTATTCAGTAACCCTTATTTTTTCCTTCAAAAAATAACAAACCAGGACACAGTTGGAGCCCCTATGTGTGCAGTGTGACTTTGGGTATGTGGGGGGAGTAAAGTGTGAGTCCTGATGGAGAGGCAGGGAGAGGATAGGCTAGCATGTGCTCAGAGTCAAAGGCAGCTCAGAGAATGGTAAAATCAGGCCCTAGGCACTGCACCTGGGATTATACTTCTCAGAGGAAGTCCCATCTTGCGGGATCTCAGGAGTTCTACTCTTCCCAGCAGGGGAGTCCTAGGATGAGACACATCTGGTGTTCTGGTTACAAAGGCCTCTCTTCCCAGGCTAGTCCCTAAGGAGTTTGGCTCACACCACCTATCACACAATACCCAAAGCCCCAGAAGCCTGGCCAGAGGTGGGGCAGCCTGCTCTGGCCCAAATGCTTTTACAGAGGAACCCCTCATCAGCTTTATGCCCTCTGGTAAGGCTAGAAATTGTTCATTAAAACCCAGCCCCATATTACCAACAAATAGGTACTTAAAATATACATCTTAGAAAGCTCTCCTTACATAAAGATCAGTTGTGTTTCTATGAACCAGCAACAAGCAATCCAAAAAAGAACTTAAGGAAACAATTTCAGGAGGAACTTCAACATGCTGGAGGAGTAAGACATGGAGATCACCTTCCTCCCCACAAATACATCAGAAATACATCTACATATGGAACAACTCCTACAGAACACCTACTGAATGCTGGCAGAAGACCTGAGACTTCCCAAAAGGCAAAAAACTCCCCACATACTTGGCCATGTGGCTGATAGGTTCTTGGTGTTCTGGCCGGGTGTCAGGCCTGAGGCTCTGGGATGGGAGAGCCAAGTTCAGGACCTTGGTCCAGCAGGGAACTTCAGGACCCATGTAATATCAATCAGCAAGAGCTCTCCCAGAGATCTCAACAATAAGACCCAGCTCCACTCAATGACCAGCAAGCTCCAGTGCTGGACACCCAATGCCAAACAACTAACAAGACAGGAACACAACCCCACCCATTAGCAGAGAGCCTACTAAAATCATAATAAGTTCACAGAACACACCACCAGACACCGTCCTGCCCATCAGAAAGACAAGATCCAGCCTCATCCACCAGAACACAGGCAACAGTCCCCTCCAACAGTAAGCCTATGCAGCTGACTAAACCAAACTTAGCCACTGGGGGCAGACACCAAAAACAATGGGAACTATGAACCTGCAGCCTGCAAAAAGGAGACCTCAAACACAGTAAGTTAAGCAAAATGAGAAGACAGAGAAACACATAGCAGATGAAGGAGAAAGGTTAAAAACCCACCAGATCAAACAATGAAGAGGAAATAGGCAGTCTACCTGAAAAAGAATTCAGAATAATGATAGTAAAGATGATCCAAAATCTTGGAAATAGAATGGAGAAAATACAAGAAACGTTTAACAAGGACCTAGAAGAACAAAAGAGCAAACAAACAATGTTGAACAATACAATAAATGAAATTTAAAATTCTCTAGAAGGAATCAATAGCAGATAACTGAGGCAGAAGAACAGATACATGACCTGGAAGATAAAATAGTGGAAATAACTACTGCAGAGCAGAATAAAGAAAAATGAATGAAAAGAATGAAGGACAATCTCAGAGACCTCTGGGACAACATTAAACCCACCAATATTTGAATTATAAGGGTCCCAGAAGAAGAAGAGTAAAAGGAAGGGACTGAGAAAATATTTGAAGAGATTATAGTTGAAAACTTCCCTAATATGGGCAAGGAAATAGTCAATCAAGTCCAGGAAGCTAAAAGTCCCATACAGGATAAATCCAAGGAGAAACATGCCAAGACACATATTAATCAAGCTATCAAAAATTACATACAAAGAAAAAATATTGAAAGCAGCAAGGGAAAAGCAATAAATAACATACAAGGAATCCCCATAAGGTTAACAGCTGATCTTTCAGGAGAAACTCTGCAAGCCAGAAGGGAGTAGCAGGATATATTTAAAGTGAAGAAAGGAAAAAACTTACAACCAAGATTACACTACCCAGCAAGGATCTCATTCAGATCCAACGGAGAAATTAAAACCTTTACAGACAAACAAAAGCTAAGAGAATTCAGCACCACAAATGCTAAAGGAACTTCTCTAGGCAAGAAACACAAGAGAAGGAAAAGACCTAAAATAACAAACCCAAAACAATTAAGAAAATGAAATAGGAACATACATATCAGTAAATGCTCCAACCGAGAGACATAGACTGACTGAATGGATACAGAAAAAAGACCCATATAGTGGGTCTACAAGAGACCCACTTCAAACCTAGGAACACATTCGGACTGAAAGTGAGAGGATGGAGAAAGATATTCCATACAAATGGAAATCAAAAGAAAGCTAGAAGAACAATTTTCATATCAGACAAAATAGACTTTAAAATAAAGACTATTACAAGAGACAAAGAAGGACACTACATGAGGATCAAGGGATCAATCCAAGAAGATATAACAATTGTAAATATTTATGCACCCAACACAGGAGCACCTCAATACATAAGGCAAATGCTAACAGCCATAAAAGGAACAAACAACAGTAAACAGAATTATGGTAGAGGACTTTAAAAACACACTCTCACCAATGTACAGATCAAGGAAAATGAAAAATAAAGAAAATTAATAAGGAAGCACAAGCTTTAAATGATACATTAAACAATATGGACTTAATTGATATTTATAAGGCATACCATCCAAAAACAACAGAATACACATTTTTCTCAAGTGCTCATGGAACATTCCCCAGGATAGATCATATCTTGGGTCACAAATCTAGCCTTGGTAAAATTAAGAAAATTGAAATGGTATCAAGTATCTTTTCCAACCACAATGCAATGAAACTAGATATCAATTGCAGGAAAAAAACTGTAAAAAGTACAAACACATGGTGCTAAACAGTATGCTACTAAATAACCAAGAGATCACTGAAGAAATAAAAGAAGAAATCAAAATATACCTAGAAACAAATGACAATGAAAACACGATGACCCAAAGCCTATGGGATGCAGCAAAAGCAGTTCTAAATGGGAAGTTTATAGCAATACAATCCTACCTCAAGAAACAAGAAAAGTCTCAAATAAAAAAAACTATCCTTACACCTAAAGCAGAGAAAGAAGAACAAAAAACCCCAAAGTTACCAGAAGGAAAGAAATCATAAGGAACACATCAGAAATAAATGAAAAAGAAATGAAGGAAATGATACCCAAAGATCAATAAAACTAAAAACTGGTTCTTTGAGAAGATAAACAGAATTGATAAACCATTAGCCAGCTCATCAAGAAAAAAAGGGAGAAGACTCAAATCAATAGAATTAGAAATGAAAAAGGAGAAGTAACAACTGACACTGCAGAAATACAAAGGATCATGAGAGATTACTACAAGCATCTATGCCAATAAAATGGGCAACCTGGAAGAAATGGACAAATTATTAGAAAAGCACAACATTCCAAGACTGACAAGGAAGACATAGAGGATATAAACAGACCAATCACAAGCACTGAAATTGAAACTGTGATTAAAAATCTTCCAAGAAACAGGAGCCGAAGACCAGATGGCTTCACAGGTGAATTCTAAAAATCATTTGGAGAGGAGCTAACACCTATCCTTCTCAAACTCTTCCAAAATATAGCAGAGGGAGGAACACTCCCAAACTCATTCTACAAGGCCACTAGCACCCTGATACCAAAACCAGTCAAAGATATCACAAAGAAAGAAAACTACAGGCCAATATCACTGATGAACATAGATGCAAAAATCCTCAAACAAAATACTAGGAAACAGAATCCAACAGCACATTAAAAGGATCATACACCATGATCAAGTGGGGTTTAACCCAGGAATGCAAGGACTCTTCAATATATGCAAATCAATCAATGTGATACACCATATTAACAAATTGAAGGATAAAAACCATATGATATTCTCAATAGATGCAAAATTCAACACCCATTTATGATAAAAACTCTCCAGTAAGTAGGCATAGAGGAAACTTACTTCAACATAATAAAGGCCATATATGACAAACCCACAGCCAACATAATTCTCAGTGGTGAAAACCTGAAACCATTTCCACCAAGATCAGGAACAAGACAAGGTTGCCCACTCTCACCACTATTATTCAACATAGTTTTGGAAGTTTTCGCCACAGCAATCAGAGAAGAAAAAGAATAAAAGGAATCCAAATTGGAAGAGAAATAAAACTGTCACTGTTTTCAGATGACATGATAGTATTCATAAAGAATCCTAAAGATGCTACCAGAAGACTAGAGCTAATCAATGAATTTGATAAAGTAGCAGGATACAAAATGAATGCACAGAAACCTCTTGCATTCCTATACACTAATGATGAAAAATCTGAAAGAGAAATTAAGGAAACACTCCCATTTACCATTGCAACAAAAAGAATAAAATACCTAGGAATAAACTTACCTTAGGAGACAAAAGACCTATATGCAGAAAACTATAAGACCCTGATGAAAGAAATTAAAGATGATACAAACAGATGGAGAGATATACCATGTTCTTGGATTAGAAGAATCAACATTGTGAAAATGACTATACAACCCAAAGCAATCTACAGATTCAATGCAATCCCTATCAAACTACCACTGGCATTTTTCACAGAACTAGAACAAAAAATTTCACAATTTGTACAGAAACACAAAAGACCCCAAATAGCCAAAGCAATCTTGAGAACAAAAAATAGAGCTGGAGGAATCAGGCTCCCTGACTTCAGACTATACTACAAAGCTACAACTACAGGAATCAAGACAGTATGGTACTGGCACAGAAACAGAAATATAGATCAGTGGAATAGGATAGAAAGCCCAGAGAGAAACCCACGCACATATGGCCACCTTATGTT
Organism: Kogia breviceps; assembly: GCF_026419965.1. Taxonomy (NCBI): domain Eukaryota; kingdom Metazoa; phylum Chordata; class Mammalia; order Artiodactyla; family Physeteridae; genus Kogia; species Kogia breviceps. The sequence goes on along the minus strand of NC_081311.1, from coordinate 161,633,309 downwards.
TGATGAGGGAGGCAAGAATATACAGTGGAGAAAAGACAGCCTCTTCAATAAATGGTGCTGGGAAAACTGGACAGCTACATGTAAAAGAATGAAATTAGAACATTCCATAACACCATACACAAAAATAAACTCAAAATGGATTAAAGACCTAAATGTAAGGCCAGACGCTATCAAACTCTTAGAGGAAAACATAGGCAGAACACTCTATGACATAAAATCACAGCAAGATCCTTTTTGACCCATCTCCTAGAGAAAGGGAAATAAAAACAAATGGGACCTAGTGAAACTTAAAAGCTTTTGCACAGCAAACGAAACTATAAACAAGACAAAAAGACAACCCTCAGAATAGGAGAAAATATATGCAAACAAAGAAACTGACAAAGGATTAATCTCTAATATATACAAGCATCTCATGTAGCTCAATATCAAAAAAGCAAGCAACCCAATCCAAAAATGGGCAGAAGACCTAAATAGACATTTCCCCAAAGAAGATATACAGATTGCCAACAAACACATGAAAGGATGCTCAACATCACTAATCATTAGAGAAATACAAATCAAAACTACAATGAGGTATCATCTCACATCAGTCAGAATGGCCATCATCAAAAAATCTCCAAACAATAAATGCTGGAGAGGGTGTGGAGAAAAGGTAACCTTCCTACACTCTTGGTAGGAAAGTAAATTGATACTGCCACTATGGAGAACAGTATGGAGCTTCCTTAAAAATCTAAAAAAAGAACCACCATATGACCCAGCAGTCTCACTCCCAGTCATACACCCTAAGAAAATCATAATTCAAAAAGAATCATGTACCACAATGTTCATTGCAGCACTGTTTACAATAGCCAGGACATGGAAGCAACCCAAGTGTTCATTGACAGATGAATGGATGAAGATTTGGCACATATATATAATGGAATATTACTCAGCCATTAAAAGAAATGAAATTGAGTTATATGTAGTGAGGTGGATGGACCTAGAATCTGTCATACAGAGTGAAGTAAGTCAGAAAGAGAAAAACAAATACCATATGCTAACACATATATATGGAATCTAAAAAAAAAAAAAAAAAAAAAGGTTCTGACGAACCTAGGGGCAAGACACGAATAACGATGTAAATATAGAGAATGGATTAAGGACACAGGGAGGGGGAAGGGTAAGCTGGGACGAAGTGAGAGAGTGGAATTGACATATATTTACTACCAAATGTAAAACAGATAGCTAATGGGAAGCAGCTGCATAGCACAGGGAGATCAGCTTGGTGCTTTGTGACCACCTAGGGGGGTGGGATAGGGAGGTTGGGAGGGAGACGCAAGAGGGAGTGGATATGGGTATATAAGTATAATTATAGCTGTTTCACTTTGTTATACAGCAGAAACAAGCACAGCAATGAAAAACAATTATACCCCAATAAAGTTGTTTAAAACATTATTTCTACATATATATATATATATATATATTTAAATAAGATTAAGAAGAAAACAATTTCACTTACAATGATATCAAAAGTAATTAAATTCCTGGGAATAAATTTAAACAAGTGGTTGAAAGATTTGTTCAGTGAAAACTACAAGGTATTTCCGAAAGAAATTAAGAAGACCCAATATTTTCCTTTTGGAAAGATATCCTATATTCATAGATTGGAAGATTTAATATTATGTTGACAGTACACCCCAAAGAGCTCTATAGATTCAATGCAATCTTTATGAAAATTTCAATGACATCTCTTGCAGAAATGGAAAAACATCCTCAAAATAAATGGAATTGCAAGGGGCTTCTAATTATCCAAAACAATATTAAAATATAAAAACAGTAGTAGAACTCACATTTACCAATTTTAAAACTTACTACAAAGCTATAGTAGTTATCTTAGAGCAGTGAGCTACTGGCATAAAGAGAAACATACAGACTAATATAATAGAATTGAAAATTCAGAAGTTAACCCAATCTTACTTCATATACAAAAATTAACACAAAGTAGATCAATGACCTAAATATAAGAGATAAAACTATAAAACTTTCAGAAGAAAACATAGAGGTAACTCTTCATGACTTCAGATTTGGCAATGGATTCTTAGATTTGATGAGCTACAGGCATGAGCTACAAAAGAAAAACTAGATAAATTGGACTTCATTCAAATTGGAAACATTCATGCATCAATGAACATTATCAAGAATTTGAAGAGACTACCTAAATAATTCATAAAATACATGCAAATCATATCTGATAACAATTTAATATCCTCAATTCATAAAGAACACTTACAACCCAACAACAAAAAGACAAAGAACCCAATTAACAATGGAAAAGGTCTTAAATAGACATTTCCTCCAAATAATACAATATATATTTTGTCATATAAATATTATATATTTGCATATATACTCAAAAAATAGTCAGTCTGTACATGAAAGATATTCAACATCATTGGTCATTAATGAAATGCAAATCAGGGCTTCCCTGGTGGCGCAGTGGTTGAGAATCCGCCTGCCGATGCAGGGGACACGGGTTCGTGACCCGGTCCAGGAAGATCCCACATGCCGCGGAGCAGCTGGGCCTGTGAGCCATGGCCACTGAGCCTATGCGTCCAGAGCCCGTGCTCCGCAACGGGAGAGGCCACAACAGTGAGAGGCCCGCCTAGCGCGCGCGCACACACACACACACACACACACACACACACACACACACACACAAATAAATAAATTTTTTAAAAAAGAAATGCAAATCAAAAACAATGAGATATCACTTCACACTCACTATGATGGCTTTAATTTAAAAAATAGAAAATAAGTATTGGTGACGATGTGGAGACCTCAGAAGCCCTGTACATTTAATTAGTATTGCTTGTGGGAATATGAAACATACAGACACCGTGAAAGACAGTTAGATTAGTGGTTCTTGAAAGAGTTAAACATGGAATTACCATATGACCCAACAATTCCACTTCTAGATATATATCTAAGAGAAATGCAAACATATGTCCACCTAAAATTTGTAGACAAATGTTTATAGCAGCATTATCTATAATAATAAATGTCAAAACAACCTGTATGTCCAACAATGGATAAATGGATAAATAAATTTTGGTATATACATTCAATAGACTGTTATTCAGAAATAAAAAACACAATACTGATACATACTACATACAGCTTGGATGAACCTTGAAAGTATTATGCTAAGTGAAAGAAAGGACAAAAAAGCTCACATATTATATGATTTATTTTATATGGTATATCTAGAAAAGGTAAATCCATAAAAACAGAAAGCAGATTATAGATTACCAGATGGGAAAATAAGTAATTACATATACATATGTAATTATATATATGTAACTATGAAGATAATCTGTACATCTTTTCCATACACACACACACACACACACACACACACACACACACACACACACACACACACAAAGCCTTTAGAAATGCCTTCTGCCCTCCGTGCCCTAGTTTAAGCACTACTAGCTCTTGTTTTCAATACAATAATCTTTCATTATTCTTCATGAATCCAGTTTTGTTCTCCTGAAGTTTATATTCCTCAACTTCTGGCAGAGTGACCAAGTGTCTACAGTCCTTTAATATCCCTTTATTGCATAGAGGATAGTTTAAGTTGGTTAAAAGGACATGCCTTTCAATATCAGAAATTTAGCCTATCCTAAGAGTTCTTATTACCACTTTCCCCTTTATAATTTCTTGTTCTTCAGTACCAAATAATAGATAGTATCCAGAAGATATATCATATTATTTGAGGCCTCTGACTTTGATGACAATGATTCTAGAATTTTCTTTCTACCCTTTGTTAACATGAATCACCTCTACTTCCCTTCTAAGAATCAGCTCATTCCCCACCTTCTTCCTCCCCCAAATATTTAGATACCCCTTTTTTTTATTACTATAGTCCCATGGTTAGCTGTACTCTTGCATTTTATACATTCTGTTGAAATTACATTTTCAAATGTATGTTTCCCGTGAGCAATAAAATCTTAAATTGTAGGGTCTGTTTTTAATCATTGTATGCATGTAGCACTTAGACTCTCAGATTAATTTGTTGAAACACCTTGTTCATTATCCTGGGTTTACATTTATTTTCTTAGTTTTACATCTTGTATATTTTTACACCTTGTATATGGCTTTATTGACCTTCAGGTTTTAAGTTTCTATTGACTAGACTTTTTTTTAATCTCAATGACCAGGAGTATTCACATTGTTTGAAGATCAGAAATTATATTATAATCACATACTCATAATTACCCAGTGTTACAGATCTGCCTAATCTTTACAAAAGAGTCTGGGGAACATTCCTCTTTGATGAAGTTCAAGATTATATCTCTTATTAGCTAACATTGCTAGGATTTTGAAGGCAGAAGTTCTTGATTCTTATTACGATATCTCCCAAGCCTTCTGAGAAATGAACTGAAACCTGGGAAACATGGGGAAATCTCTGCTTCAGAGTCCCTCAGAGTTAGTCTTAGCCTCCAAATCCTTCACAGGGTACCACTTTGCCTCAGTTACAGTGACTCTCTCAGTTCTGAAGACAGTAGATGCATGGTTAAAAAGCTGCTATAAAGTAGTAGCTTTCTGTCTATATGGGTTTTTTTTACTAGTTTTAAAAACCAGTATGATTTCTAAGTTATGAAATAATACTAATTAATTTCACAAATACAAATGAATTCTAATATATGAATATATCTTTTATAAAATCAACATTATCAGAAAAAGCTATTATTATTGCCAATAATACACAAAATAAGAGAAGATAGTTTATCTTTTCTCCAAGCAAGGAATGTGTATGAATTTTTATAAGAACCTATAATTACTCAGGATGAAATAAAAATAGTGGCATGCTCTTGAAAATGTCAACACTCTTAACACTTAAATCTGTAAATTCTACAGAACTGCTAGTGCCTCAGCTCTGACATTAAAAAAAAATCAGTTTTTGAGAAGTTAGAAAATCTGCTTTTTATATTGGTTATAATTACATATTTACCTGTTAATATTGTCAGATTCTCTGAGGAACAGTTCCAGTATTGCAGGTTATAGACAGGGTGAAGATGGTGTTAGAGAATTAAAAAACAAATTGAAGGTGTTCTCTAAGCCTTCAAATGTTCCTGACAAGAAAATAATACATTACGCTGAATATTTGTGAGTCTGGAACCACCGGTTTTGGTATCATGTCAGAATTCATTTTTTACCCCTGAATGTATAATGAGGTTTTTCCAGGTGCAACATATATTCAGACACAGGTAACTATAAGACATAGCTAAAGTAAGCCAACTAAAGGTCAATAGAAATTCTAGAATTTCAGATTTTATTATCTTTCAAAAATAAGATATCCTAGGAAACATGTTCTGGAATACTTTAAACTGTATACTGTTATCACATAAAGAGCTTGTTGTAGCAGCACTGTATCATAGGAAGGATTTTTGTTTGTTTGTTTTGTTTTTTGTTTCTTTTTTTCACTTACCTTCTTTATACCACGCATTTTTACACTATTTTTCCATTTGGCACTCTCTCTCCTCCCTTCCATGGCACATACCCAAAACAGGTGTTTTAATTTCAAAATATGACATTCTCACTGTTGCATCTTATAAACCCTTTCCTCTTTATAGATACAAAACTATCCTTAGAGGTGCATCGATAATGGAACAGATATTCTAACTTTTTTGCTTAAATTCCATACTCCATGTATCTCATAATATTGTTTTTGATTTCACAAGCTTACTTCTTCAAAGTTAGCATATCAATCTTTCAAAGTGACAAAATATTAAATTTCATAGGACAATCTATTCTAACTTAGAAAGCCAGAAAAATGTAGTCATTCCACCCTTGTACTCAGAAACAGGTAATTAGAATGTTTACAAGAATCTTTGATTTTTCCTGATATTAAGCTGTGGGTAGGGTACCTTAGCAGAATCAGCAAGGTTTCTGGGTTTGTCCTTAAGTACCCATTTCCACAAATTTGGCTTTATTAGTACAATTTAGGGTAATCTTGTTGTCAAACCATCATATATGTATATATATACATATATGTATATATATATATATATATATATATATATAATGAGCAATCAGATTTCAAGTTCTATTTTAAATTGAGGCATAAGTAACTACCAAGTTGACTACAAATTTTGTGCAAATTTTTTGGTAATTTTTTTCTTTTTTGTAATGCGTATTTTAAATATACAGAAAAGCAAAGAGCACCTACATCCCTTTCAATAAGATTTAGCAACTGATTATATTTTGCTACATTTGATCCATCTAGTTATGCTTTCACTGAAGTATTTTAACTAAGTTATAATTATAAAACATATCATATCAGACATAAATAATTCAGTTGGCATCTGTACAAAATAAAATAATTTTCCTAACATTACCGGTGTGTCATCATATCTAACAAAATGAATAATCCCCTAATGATCTAAAACCTGGTTCTAGTCACATTTATTTACCTAGTTCACCAAATATCTTTTATGCTGCTTTCATTTAATCAGTATTCATCAAGAGCTATGCATTCCATTGGTTTGTATATCTTTTTTTTTTTTTTTTTGGCCATACCTCGCATCTTACAGGATCTTAGTTCCCTGACCAGGACTGAACCCAGGGCCACGGCAGTGAAAGTGCCGAACCCTAATCACTGGACCGCTAGGGAACTCCCATTGATGGGTATATCTTTTAATTCACTTCAATCTAAAAAACAACACCCAGAAAAACAATCACTCATGGACACACATGCCATTTATTTCCTCAATGGTACTGACTTATAGAAGAGCTCCTAGAATGTCCTACCTTCTGAATTTGTTTGAATGTTTTTACATTAATTGTTCATTCATCATCTGAATTACTGTGACCAGGAAGTTGGATCTAAGAGATAGAATAGATTCAGGTTAAATATTTTTTACAAACACATTACAGCAGTGGTGCTATGAACTTCATATTGGAAGTTGTCAGGTGGTATGTAATATCTGGTAGATAGTAAGACTGATCACTTTTCTACTTTAGACATATATATGTATAGGTATATATATGTGTATATATATATAATAGATACTTTATATTTCATATCTCAAATTCAAATTACTATAATGAAGTTTGTATATGATTTTTTCTTTTCTTTTTTACACTAAAAATACTGATTATCCACATGATTTATTGGCTTTATATTAAATATAAATTCTAAATTCTTTAAAAAAATATCTTTATAAGCAAAGACAACTGACTCTTTTGGAGTCCATCATAAATAATCCTCATAGAATTTATTAGCTCTAGTATGTTAATTTTTTAATTAAGCATCTTTAACACAAAAGCTATAACAGCCGGATTACTGAGAAAGCCAGATTTTATGTGTTAGTGCTTTTTAAGTCTTCTTTCTAAAACTGGACAACATGGTTTGCATTAATTCCCTCACCACATTTTTTCTACTCAATTTGAAATGTGAATCATTACGAGAAAAGATTTTCCTACATCATCGTAAATTCCCTGGAGTTCAGTCTTGGGTGAGACTATAATAAATATACTCAGTATGAATTGTGATAGGAAAGGAAGTTGGTAACCTTTGCCTTTTTTGAATGTCAGAACAGGCTTTAAATAAAAATCACACTGGTTCTACTTACAGGGATCTCATCCCCTGTTTCTTCTCACCAACACCATCGAAAAAATGGAATACAATTTTGAACAGATAAGCCCATAGATGTACAGAAAGTTGTGAAATCATAATTTTTTTCTCATAAAAGAAGGAGAAAAAGCTTAATGAGAAAATGAACTCTACTAATCTTATCTTGAATGTTGTTATCTGACAGCTTTTCCTATTTCCTGTTACTTTGGGTAGATTTATTAAGTTCTTTCATGTTCTCATGTTCCTTCTTTGTAAAATGGGCAGGTTACACATATATAATCATATGACTGTTGTAAGGATTTAATGGGGTGATTTAAGCCAAATATTTTAGCACAATGACTAAAATAATCATTGTGACAAACGTGTGCTTAGTACAGGTACATTGAGATGTTAGGAGGAGAGGAAGATGATAGAGATGGAATTGACAGTCTTTTCATTTGAAGAGGCTTAACTATCCTAGGATTTTCAACAATCAAAAAACAAATTATGTACCACATCTTGTTTATCCATTCGTCTGTCAACAGGCATTTAGGCTGCTTCCATGTCCTGGCTATTGTAAATAGTGCTGCAATGAACATTGGGGTGCAATGCAATCCCTATCAAATTACCAATGGCATTTTTTACAGAACTAGAACAAAAAATCTTAAAATTTGTATGGAGACACAAAAAATCCTGAATAGCCAAAGCAATCTTGAGGGAATAAAAACAGAGGTGGAGGAATCAGACTCCCTGACTTCAGACTATACTACAAAGCTACAGTAATCAAGACAATATGGTACTGACACAAAAACAGAAATATAGATCAATGGAACAGGATAGAAAGCCCAGAGATAAACCCATGCACATATGGTCAACTAATCTATGACAAAGGAGGCAAGGATACACAATGGAGAAAAGACAGTCTCTTCAATAAGTGGTGCTGGGAAAACTGGACAACTACATGTAAAAGAATGTAATTAGAACACTCCCTAACACCATACACAAAAATAAACTCAAAATGGATTAAAGACCTAAATGTAAGACCGGACACTATAAAACTCTTAGAGGAAAGCATAGGAAGAACACTCTTTAACATAAATCACAAGATCTTTTTTGACACACCACCTAGAGTAATGGAAATAAAAACCAAAATAAACAAATGGGACTTCTTTTTGCAACTATTTGCAAATGAATCAATGGACAAAGGATTAATCTTCAAAATATATGAACAGCTCAGGCAACTCAATATTAAAAAAACAAACAACCCAATCAAAAAATTGGCAGAAGACCTAAATAGACATTTCTCCAAAGAAGACATACAGATGGCCAAGAGGCAAATGAAAAGCTGCTCAACATTACTAATTATTAAAGAAATGCAAATCAAAACTACACTGAGATATTACCTCACACTGGTTAGAATGGGCATCATCAGAAATCTACAAACAACAAATGCTAGAGAGGGTGTGGAGAAAAGGGAACCCTCTTGCACTGTTAGTGGGAATGTAAATTGATACAGCCACTATGGAGAACAGTATGGAGGTTCCTTAAAAAACTAGAAATAGAATTACCATATGACCCAGAAATCCCACTACTGGGTATATACCCAGAGAAGACAATAATTCACAAAGTTCTATTTCTGTATCTTATGTTCACCAAACTTTATAGCTTTCTACGTTTGGCTTACATTTTCATTAGAAAACAGTTATATTTCCTGATGAACATATTTATAATCACATGTCATTGATAAAAATTCAAAACAAATTATTTAATGTTTAAGAAATATCTATCTGTTTTCTGTGAGTTCCTTTGGAAAATACATATATTCTAATGTATTTTAAGAAAAAAACCTTTTTCTCAACAAATTAAGCCCAAAGTTAGTAGGAAGAAGGACATAGCAAAGAATAGAACAGAAGTGAATAAAATAGAGACTAAAAAGACAGTACAGAAGATCAATGAAACTAAGAGTTGGTTCTTTAAAAAAAATAAACCAAATCAACAAGCTTTTGGCTAGACTCACTAAGAAAAAAAGAATGAGAATTCAGATAAATAAAATCATAAATGAAAGAAGAGCTGTTACAACTGATACCACAGAAATACAAAGGATATAAAAGACTAGTATGAACAATTATACAACAACAAATTGGACAACCTAGAAGAGATGGATAAAATTCTAGAAATATACAACCTCCCAAGACTGAAATATCATGATATAGAAAATCTGAACAGACTAATTACTAGTAAGAAAATTGAAATGGTAATTGAAAACCTTCCAACAAACAAAAGCCCAGAACCAGATGATTTCTGTGGTGAATTCTACCAAACATTCAAAAAAGAATACCAATCCTTCTCAAACTCTTCGAAAAATATAAAAAAGAAGGCAACTTTCCCAAATTCATTTTATAAGTCAAGAATTACTCTGATACAAAAACCAGACAAAGACACAACAAGAAAAAAAATTACATGTCAATATCCTTGATGAACATAGATGCAAAATCCTCAACAAAATATTAGCAAACTAAATTCAACAATAAGTTAAAAGAATTATACACCATGATCAAGTGGGATTTATTTCAGGTATGCAAGAATGGTTCAACCTTGGCAAATTACTCAATGTGGTACACCCCATTAATAAAATGAAAGGTAAAATCATATGATTATCGTAAAAGATGAAAAAAAAGCTTTTGACAATATTCAACATCCATTTATGATAAAACTCTGAAAAACTTGTTATAGAGGGAAGTCATTATACTTCAACATAATAGAGGACATATATGACAAACCCACAGCTAAAATCATACTCAAAGGTGAAAAGCTGACAACATTTTATCTAAGACCAGGAAGAAGACAAGGTTGCCCACTCTCACCACTTCTATTCAATATGGCATTGGAAATCTTAGCCAGAGCAATTAGGAAAGAAAATGAAATAAAAGGCATCCAAATTGAAGAAGAAGTAAACTGTCACTATTTGCAAGTGTTATCATATTATACATTTTTTAAAAACCCTAAGGACTCCATTAAAAAACTGTTAGACCTAATAATTAAATTTAGTAAAGTTACAGGATACAAAATTAATACACAAAATTCTGTTGCCTTTCTCTATGCCAATATCAAATTATCAGTAAGAGAAATAAAGTAACCTCATTTACAGTTACATCAAAAAGAATAAAATAACTAGAAATAAATTTAACCAAGGAGGTGAAAGACCTGTATATTAAAAACTTCAACACATTAATGTTAAAAAAACCTCAAATAATGGAAAGATATTCTATGCCCGTGAACTGTAAGAATCAATATTGTTAAAATGTTCATACTACCTCAGGCAATCTACAGATATAATGCAATACTTATAAAATAACAATGGCATTTTTAAAAGAAACAGAACAGATAATTTTAAAATTGGTATAGAACCAGGACCAAACCTGAATAGCAAAAGCAATTTTGAGAAAGAAGTAGAAACCTGGAGGCATCACATGCTCTGATTTCAAACTATATTACAAAGCTATCATAATTAAAATCATATGGTATAGGCATAAAGACAGACACATAGATCAATGGAACAGAATAAATAGCCCAGAAATAAACCTACAGTTATATGGTCAATTAATTTATGACAGAGGAGCCAAGAATATACAGTGGAGAAAGGACTCTGTAAAACTCTTAGAGGAAAACATAGGAAGAACACTCTTCTGTAAATGGTGTTGGGATAACTGGATTATCCACATGGGAAAAAAAGTAACTCTACCACCATCTTACACCATACAGAAGAATTAACTCAAAATGAATTGACTTGAGTGTAACATCTGAAACTATAAAACTCCTAGAAGAAAACATAAACAGTAAGCTCCTTGGCATAGGTCTTGGCAATGATTTTTTTTAATCCAACACCAAAAGCAAAAAGCAAAAACAACAAAAGCAAAAAGAAAGAAGGACTACATCATACTAAAAGCTCCTGCACAACAAAGGAAACCATCAACAAGTGAAAACACAACCTTCTGAATGGGAGAAATATATGCAAATCATAAATCTGATAAGGGACTAACATCCAAAATATGTAAAAAACTCATACAACTATGAAACAGAAAACAAAAACTAAAATAATCCAGTTAAAAATGGGCAGCAGATCTGAATAGATGTCTTTCCAAAGAAGATATACAGATGGGCAAAAGTACACTAAAAGATGCTGGTCATCACTAATCATCAAGGCAATATAAGTCAAAACCACAATGAGATGTCATCTCACAACTGTTAGAAATCTATTATCAAAGGGACAAGAAATAAGTGTTGGTGAGAATATGGAGAAAAAGGAACCCTAGTACACTATTGGTGGGAATTTAAATTGATGCATCCACTATTAAAAACAGTATGGAAATTCCTGAAAAAATTAAAAGTAAAACTACCATATAATCCAGAAATTTCAATTCTGGGTATTTACCTAAAGAAAACAAAAACAGTAACTAGAAAAGATATGTACGCTCCTATGTTCATTGCAGCATTATTTACAATAGCCAAGATATGGAAACAACCTAAGTGTTGACTGATGAATGTAGGGATAAAGAAGCTCTGGTGTGTGCCTGTGTGTGTGTGTGTGTGTGTGTGTGTGTGTGTGTGCCTCTGTGTGTGTGCCTCTGTGTGCGTGTGTGTGTATACATATATATATACCTAAAGGAATATTATTCATCCATAAAAAATGAAATCTTGCCATTTGTAACAACATAGATGGACCTTGAGGACATTATGCTAAATGAAATAAGTTAGACAGAGAAAGACAAATAGTGTATGATCTCTTTATCTCACTTATAGATGGAATCTTAAAAAAAAAAAAAGAAAAAGAAAGAAAAGCTCATTGATACTGAGAGTAGATTGGTGGTTGCCAGAGGCAGGGTTTGTGGGGGTGGGAGAAATGAGTGAAGGGAGTCAAAGGCTAAAAAGAAAAATAAATATGTAAATAATAAAATGTAATTATCATTAGTCTTAAGATGATAACACAATGAAGAATTCACTTTTATGATTTTTTCTGTCTTAATCAGTAGGTGAACTCTTCAAGAGGTTTCTTAAATGAAAATAAATAAATAACCAATTAAAAGTTGGGAAATGTGTAAAACTGAATAAAATCATTTATTTATTGCTTAAAAAAAAGCTTTTCTCTAAAATTTCTGTTTCTTGCTCTTCTGATTAAGGAGCCTTCCTATATCAAATCTTTAACATCCGTAAGCTATCAACAATGTCTTTTCAAATTAACTTAAATCACTTAATTTTCAAAAGGTATATATATCATTTTCTCTTTTAATTCATAGCCATTTTTAATTACACTATTTCCACCCACTTAGTTTTTGCTATAAAATATGATTTTAATCATTTTGTAGACAGCTGTATTTAAAGCTCTTTTAGAAAGATATAGTAATAACCATGATTGCAAATATTAGTATTATTATACCTCAGATTGCATTTATCATACAGCTTTCTTAGAAGAATTAAAATTAGAGTGATGTAAACTGAATTATTTGTAGAGCTTGATTGAGGTTTTCTCTGTGTTTTTCTGCTAATGGTTGTAAATAACCTTTTTAGATATGCTTTGTAGAGTTAAAAATAGATAAACTAAAAACTCAAAAAGTATTTTGTATTAAACAAAAATTTTATGTTAAACATAATATAAAATATTTAAACTGTTTAAATATTGTTACAAATAACAATATCTATACTTATGAATTTATAGAACTCAATTTTCTTTTTTTTCCGGTACGCAGGCCTCTCACTGTTGTGGCCTCTCCCGTTGCGGAGCACAGGCTCCGTATGCGCAGGCCCAGCGGCCATGGCTCACGGGCCCAGCCGCTCCGCGGCGTGTGGGATCCTCCCTGACCGGGGCACGAATCCGTGTCCCCTGCATTGGCAGGCAGACTCTCAACTACTGTGGCACCAGGGAAGCCCTAGAACTCAATATTTTATTAGGATTTTAGTTTGTATTGAATATTTAGTGCAAACAATTTTAGAAGAGAAGTACAGATTGTAAAAGAAAGACTAGAGAGTTGGGAAATGTTGGAACTTATTTTTATGTGCCATTTAGTCAGATACTTCCTTACCATGTCCTTCACAGTTCATTTAAAATGTATCATGAGGGCTTCCCTGGTGGCGCAGTGGTTGAGAGTCCGCCTGCCGATGCAGGGAACGCGGGTTCGTGCCCCGGTCCGGGAGGATCCCACGTGCCGCGGAGCGGCTGGGCCCGTGAGCCATGGCCGCTGAGCCTGCGCGTCCGGAGCCTGTGCTTCACAACGGGAGAGGCCACAACAGTGAGAGGCCCGCATATCACACACACAAAAAAATAAATAAAATGTATCATGAGAAGAGAGAGCATCAGAATCCTTGCAAAGCTCTTTAGTAGGTTGAAGATGGTCAAGGGAGATATTGTAATTTGTTATCCCTGTTTCAATTGGAAAAATGGACTTCCTATTTGTGGGCCCAAGAACAAAATGAAAATGTTCAAAAGGTGAGAGAATGCCTTTAACAGTACTAAAATATACAACATTCTCTTTTCTCTCACAATCTCTCTCAGCTTGTCATTGCTATTTAATGTCATTCTAGATTTTAAAAATAAATTATAAGCAAATGGATTTACATTTTGTCTTTATATTGTGCAATACTTTTATTTTTTATTTTATTTATTTTTTGATACGCGGGCCTCTCACTGTTGTGGCCTCTCCCATTGCAGAGCACAGGCTCCGGACGCGCAGGCTCAGCGGCCATGGCTCACGGGCCCAGCCGCCTCGCAGCATGTGAGATCTTCCCAAACCGGGGAACGAACCCGTGTCTCCTGCATCGGCAGGCGGACTCTCAACCACTGCGCCACCGGGGAAGCCCAATACTTTTAAATGAAAGTATGAGAGCATTGAACTCAGAATTACAAAAAGTACACAATTTATTTTTCATAGCTTGCACATATGTATTTTGTTCTAACCAGAAGTGTGGAAATGCTGTGCAAAACAAATTTAACTGGTTTTATTTCACTTCCTGATACGTGCACATTCTATCAAAACTCTCTACTTTTAGCTTACTAATTAGTAAGGAAGGACTGAAAAAAAAAAACAAAACAGAACTATAGCTGCCTTTTCTTTCTCCCTCTATGTGATCATTTCCAGCATGAATGGATGGCTAATACATGGATATAACACAAATGAGAAAGAATATGACAGGGTTTCTTGGTCTTTCATGTTTCTTATAGCTCCACTGCTTTCTTTCTGCTTTTGAAGCAAGTTCTGGTTCAATGGAGATCATGGCAAGTTGTCAGTGTTCCCACTTGCTCAGTTGTAGACACAGCAAGATGACCTTGAATTTGCTTTGAGTCTCACTGAACTCTCACACATAATAGAGCCACAAGAATTCTGTGCTTATGGGGTATTGCAAATACTGTATGCAAATAAAGAGACAAGAAACAGTGGTGAACATGCATTTCGAACGTATTTCCTCTACTCACAGGCATACTCCAATGTCCCATCAGATGTCACATATACAATATAAGTTCAAAGTTAAAATTATTAAGATTTAAAGAAAGCAAAAGCAGAACATTAGGTGTGGAACCCTGCCTTATCATTTTATGCTCCTCATGCCACTGACCTTTACTGAGGAAAGAGGTTTATTCTACTGGCCAAGGTAGCGAGTCCCAGTTGTTGCTGCACAGTAACTACAAGGCGTTTTTCCCCCAGCTTTATTGAGATATAATTGACATATAACAATGTGTTAGTTTAAGATATACAACATGACAAATTGATATATATTGCAGAATGATTACCACCATAGGTAACACCTACATCACCTCACATAATTATCTTTTTCTGTATGTGTATGTTGAGAACATTTAAGATCTATTTTCTTAGCAACTTTCAGGAACACAATACGATGTTAACTATAATCACCACACAGTACATTAGATACCCAGAACTTATTTGTCTTATAACTGGAGGTTTGTACATTTTGACCAACATCTCCCCATTCTCCCCCCACCCCACCCCAGCCCCTGGCAGTCACCATTCTACTCTTTGTTTCTATGAGTTTGGTTTTATTAGATGCCACATATAAGTGATGTCAAGAATCCAAGGTAATTCACTAGGAAACCTCTTAGAACTCTGTTGTTTAGTAGCTCTGGTCAGAGGAAGATTGTAGGAGGATCACTTCCTATTGGTAAAACTATTACCTCTGAGTGTCTATAATTACTTCCTCCCTTTGTCTGCTCAGCTATAGGGGTAGTAAGTTTTCCAGCTCTTGTTGACCCTTGGCCACAACTTTGAAAATAGTCCCTTCATTAAATTATCAGTTACTTTGAGTGTGGCATGGACTTCATGACAAAATCTCAATTGTTTGTCAATATAACTGAATTCAAAGGTAAATATATGATGTTTTGCTTCTTTAAAAAGCAATAATATGAAAAAAGTAGGTTACATATAACAACCATTTAAAGCTAGAATATATTTAAATCTTAAAACATTTTTTCTTAAAAAATAGTGATATTTCTAGCAGAATTCCAAGGACAAAAATTACACACTCTATTATTATTTTATGTCACATACTGAAATTATGATTCAGGTTTGTCTCCTATGTTTTATTCATTAAAACTATCTTAATAGCATTAAAAACCATGAAAATAACTTTTACAATATAGATAATATTTTAGTGAATTTTATTCTATTTCCTCTTTTTTTAAAAAAATATTTATTTTTATTTTTGGCTGCATTGGGTCTTCATTGCTGCAAGTGGGCTTTCTCTAGTTGTGGCGAGTGGGGGCTACTCTTCGTTGTGGTGAGCGGGCTTCTCACTGCGGTGGCTTCTCTTGTTGCGGAGCACAGGCTCTAGGTGCACAGGCTTCAGTAGTTGTGGCTTGTGGGCTCTAGAGGGCAGGCTCAGTAGTTGTAGTGCACAGGCTTAGTTGCTCCGCGACATGTGGGATCTTCCTGGGCCAGAGCCCAAACCCGTGTCCCCTGCAGTGACAGGTGGATCCTTAACCACTGTGCCACCAGGGAAGCCCTATTTCCTTTTTGTAAATAGACCATATTTAGAATATTTCTTACTCTGAAGAAAATTATAATAACTTGTTTCTCAAACTTTTTTCCTTTCACTTTCAAATAAAATGTATGTATACACAAGGAAGTGGCCATTTGAAAAGTAACAAGTTGTTAACCATATAAATTGTAAAGTGATTTTCAAAGCATCTACTTTTAAATTATTATTTAAAATTTGAATTCATATTTTTTTTTTTTTTTTTTTTTTTTGTGGTACGCGGGCCTCTCACCGTTGTGGCCTCTCCTGCTGCGGAGCACAGGCTCCGGACGCACAGGCCCAGCGGCCACGGCTCACGGGCCCAGCCGCTCCGCGGCACGTGGGATCTTCCCAGACCGGGGCACGAACCCGTGTCCCCTGCATTGGCAGGCGGACTCTCAACCACTGCGCCACCAGGGAAGCCCTGAATTCATATTTTAAAAAGCATTTTGATTGTAGAGACACAGCCTGATACCCTTGCTGCTACCTCCTTTTGAGTAATAGTAATAACAGTTACCCTGTTACCTTTGTAATGATATACATTGAAAACTCCTGAAGAGTCAGTACTAGGGTGATCACACACCCTGTTTGCCTGGCGCTGACACAGGTCACACATATTCTCAGATGTAATTCTTAATAGTGCACTTTCAAAATGATCAGTTTAGATGATAAATTATACAGTTGCTCAAGGCAGTTCTATATGCAGCAAGTTTTAGTTGCCAGTCTTTGTTCTCCATAATCCATATTAAAGGGTTTACTTTTTATACCTATTAGCTTATCAATGCTTTCTTTAAAATCTATTTAACATTTAGAGGAAAATCAAAGAAAAGTTCTTGCAGTCCCCAATGACTCACTGTTTTTCTCTGACTTTCAAGGAAATTAGCCCTTATAATTCTCTGCTTATGAACACCTGAGGTAAAGCTTAATGGTAAACACACCCTGAAAGGAAATATAGAGAGAAAATAAGATGTCATTATTTTTTAGCAGGTTTTCAAAGAATGTGGTCTAAAAAATCCAATTCATATCCGTGTGGACTAGACAAGTACTGAGCTGCAGTACTTTTAAATAATTATAATTAATAAAATAAATGCATGTGGATGAATTTTTAATAATGTCAAATATGATCTGAAAGAAAATTATACTTCAGGATATGAAAAAATGACCAAGGAAAATAAAGCAAACCAAGTAATATATCTTTACCCATATATTTCTTCCCACACATATTCTCAAGCATATGTTTAAGTACCAATCCAGGTCTGAAATATGTGTTTACATTTAATTTATCTATGTTTCCCTTTGAGAAGATACATATTTAAATAATTTTCATATATATATTATATCACTGTATTCCACACTCTCATATTCTTTATTTAAATTATAATTGTCTTATCTTTAATTGCATTCAATAAGTATTAGACGAGTACCTACTGTATGACTAACTCTAATTTCTTAGAACATTGAGAAAGTAAATATTAATTTAACCAAATTAAAACACACACACAGAGGCACCAGACTAGTGCTTATATAAACTCATTTGCTATATCATTTTGTAACCAAAATGTCAAAAATAATACCTCAGTTGGTGTCATGAAATGAATAGTGTATCAATTTTCTCTTATGTCAGTGAGACAAACAAGAAGCAATGATGAAAACCTTTGGCTTTCATCAGCTCAGTTCTTTCCTGCAACAGAAGGAATATTTTATCTAATGCAAAATTCATTGTTTATCAGCATCTGACTTATCTTTAGTAGGTTCTTATTCCCTACTCTCAATGCTCCTGTTTTTGAAGACTAATCAGAAAAGAGTATGAATTTAATAATCACATTTCATAATTTAGTAGTCAGATTTGTCAATCACAGCCTACAATACTGATGACAGTTTAAATCAGAGACACTTAGTCTTTTAAGACATACCATTATGAATTAGATTCAGTAATTTTTATTGTTAGTTGCTAGGTAATGTCTTAAAACTTTCAGCAGTATTAGGTTCATATATGGAAAGTGAACATATTAATAACTTCTAGGCACTAATTATACATGAATACTAATATACATGAATACTAATTATATATGAATACTGTTATAGAAATGTTTATTAAAATGAAGTTTACGGTTTTCAGTTAGTAATTATTGAGTTTAATGTAACATTATTGAAACCATGTGCAAAACATGATACATTATGTATCTTAAGACAGAAGGGTTAAAACCATAAAATTTTTAAAAGTGGGACACTTCTATTCAGTATACTGCACAATGCAACATTTCATAATGAAAAGTAAAATGTAATAAAAATCTATGTATCTATTTAGAATCTCAAGTATATTTTACATTTAAAATAATAGCTGAAGGCATTCCAGTATGGAAAAAAATCTAAAGTATTCATGGAGGGTCAAAATACACGTCTGAAAAGTGTGTGTGTGTGTGTGTGTGTGTGTGTATGTGTGTGTGTGTTGGTTAGAGAGGGAAAAGGTATATTTAAAGCAAAGCCCAGTCATCATATAACCTTACTTTTTTTGCATATATTTCAAAATGCATCTATGAATCTGATAATGCCTTCAGAAGTAATAATTACCAGCAGGTCATTCACATCTAACCAGATTAACAAAATTGTCTTATAATTATTCTATATTTAAATTATCCCATTTGTCTCAAAAAACTGCTTTACAGTTGGTTTCTTTCAATCCAGATTTAACAAAGTACACACATACCATTTGATAGTTATTTATGATCTTATTTTTATTCTATAATGATCCTCCTTCCATTTTGTATACAACTGAATTTTTTTTAAAGAGAACAGGGCAATTTCCTGTAAAATATTGCTCATTCTGGGCTTGACTGATTGCTTTCTTGTTATGCTGTAGACTTGTTCTTCTACTCCAAGTGTTTCCTGTAAACTAGTATTTAGATTCAGATGTTTACATACAGAATAAATTTCAGTATGTGGGAATAATGCATACATGGTACTGTGTATGCCCTATTGTGCTAAGACATGAGGCATAGTTCATGCTTATCCCATTTTTAGCAATGCTGAAATTGATCAGTTCATTCATTAGATGTCAATCATAGTTTTCTTTTATTAACTTATACATACAGGGCTTCCCTGGTGCCGCAGTGGTTGCGAGTCCACCTGCCGATGCAGGGGACACGGGTTCGTGCCCCGGTCCGGGAAGATCCCACATGCCGCGGAGCGGCTGGGCCCGTGAGCCATGGCCGCTGAGCCTGCGCGTCCAGAGCCTGTGCTCTGCAATGGGAGAGACCACGGCAGAGAGAGGCCTGAGTACCACAAAAAGAAAAAAAAAAGGATATACATACAGTTTTAGTATTTATTAATGACTATTGCATAGATACATTATTTCATGAGGACTTATAGAGTGATGACTTTATCATTCCTTTTGTACTTATTTACTGGGCTTATTTTGTAAAGAACTTTTCTTCTCAACTATTTGATCATATTGGAATTGACAAAGGAAGGGCATGATACTTTTTTCGTTCTTTATTTTTCAGTTTACTGAAATCTGCCTGTATCCTAACATTGTCAGGAAAGAAAAGAACAAGAATGATTTCAGTGCTTTGGCTTAGTTTCAGACTGGGTCTTTGTTCCTCAAAAAACTAATGCTGCCAGTTATCTAATTAACATTTTTAAGATTAACGTTAAAAACAAAATAACTGTGTTATAGAAACCAGCAAAATAGGAGAAAGAAAATCTTATAATTTTGTTACTGTAATATAAATTCTATAGATTAGGGCCTTTTAAAATTTATTGTTGATATGTTAAAAGTATCTGCCTAGTTTTAGTAATTGCTCAATAAATATTTGCTAAGTAAGCAAGACTTCATATAATTACCCTTAAAGTGATCTGATAGTGAAGGCAACCATGGAGTTTTATTTACACACAAAGAAAGCATTTCACCATAATGGACTAAACCCAAGATTAATTGCATGGTCTCCTTCTTACCCCAAAATGACTTAATTGCAAAGAAATATGTGGATAATATAATGTCTTATATGTTAAGATATGCTCATTACCTAGATATTCAGAAACATCACAATGATTTAATGAATTTTCATTTCTCTTTCAGTACTTGGCATTATTCTAACAAATGTTATATTGAGATTATTGTTTTCCTTTAATTGCAGAAGAAACTTAAAAAATTTTATTCATGCCCAATTTTAAATGACGTTTAGTTCATAATGTGTACTGTCAATTTGCTGACCTTTGATATTTGGTAGGAAATCCCTAAACTTAAAAATGCATGTATCTAACATTAACATTCTCTAACCATTGATTCTCAATTTCACATTTCTGAAGTAGTTAAATGTTTTACATTTCTTTATCTAGGAAAGATGGCTACATTTAGGAGGTATAGATTTACCCTGCATATGTAGAGATATGGCATTCTTTTTATTTTCTATATAGCGTAGGTTTTACTATTGTTTTTATTGTTGGTGAAGCTTTTGTATGTTTTGTTTTGTTTAAACCAAAGATGACATTTTACTCTTAGAGAAAACATCCAGTGAATTAAAAAAAACTAAGGAGAAAATCTTTGGCAAACCCTAGCATATATTTATGTAGGGTTTATTACTAGAATTAAAAATGTATAGGCACAAATATACGTGTTTTAAGACTTCTTTAGCAAAGCACACTCATGACATAAATATGACAAACTATGCTTCTAATGTGTATATTTGGAGATTCTCTGAATGCTGAATTTAGTAAATGTTCCACACATTTCCAGAGGTCAGTTACAGTGCAGTTATTCAGTAATAGAGAATGCATTAAATGCCGTTCCACATATTGGCATTGAGATGGCCAGATTTATATTTCCGAAAAAAGCATTTTAAAATACTCTGAGCAAAATAATTATTGTCTTAGAAGTTCCCTAAGGAGTTTAATAGTAACAATAGTTATTGTGCACTAATGTGCTGAGCATTTTATCAGCACTCCATATATGTTGGTTTGTGTCAATCCTCAAAACAATTGTATTAAATAGTAGCTTTTATCCCCATTTTACAGGTCAAACGTCTAAGGCTGAATGAAATTAAATTATATTCTTAATATCCTAGAGACTTTAAGATTCAAAGTGGTAAAACTGGACTCTGCACTTCTGTAAGCACTGTGGATTTCTCAACAGTGATCTTTTTATTTTATTTTTATTTTTATTTTTTTGCCACTCTGAACAGTTTATGGAATCTTAGTTCCGCAACCAGAGATTGAGCCACAGCAGTGAAGTTGCCGAGTTTTAACCACTGGATCGCCAGGGAATTCCCTCAACAGTGATTTTTGTATGTTTGAAAAACTATTAATCAAAACCATGATGAGGTATATACAGGTGTATACCTCACACCTGTCAGGATGGCTAATATCAAAAAAAACAGCTGACAAGTGTTGGTGAGGATGTAGAGAAGTTGAAATATTTGCACACTGTTTGTGGGAATTTGAAATGGTGTAGCCACTATGGAAAACAGTATAGAGTTTCCCCCCAAAATTAAAAATAGAACTACAGTATAATTCCATAATCTCATTTCTGGGTATTTATCAAAAAGAATTGGAATTATGATCACAAAGAGATATTAGCACTGCTATGTTCATTGAAACAGTATTCACTAAAACTAAAATGTGGAAACAACTGAAATATTCATCTTTAGATGAATGGATAAAGAAAATGTGCTATATACATATCATGGAATACTACTCAGCCTAAAAGAGAAAGAAATTCTGCAATATGTGACAATGCGGACGAACCTGGAGGACATTATGCCAAGTGAAAAAAGCCAGTCACAAAGACAAATACTGCAGCATTTCCCTTGTATATCCCAGTCAGATTCATAGAATCAAAAAGTAGAACGGTGGTTGCCAGGGGCTAGGGGGAGGAGGAGAGGGGAGATAGTAATCCCTGGGTATAAAGTTTCAGTTAAGCAAGATGAATAAATTCTAGCAATTTGCTATACAACATTGTACTATAGTCAACAATAATGAACTGCACACTTTAAAATTTAAGAGAGTACATCTCATGTTCTTACCACATGAAAAAAGACTATTTAGAGATTCACTTTTCTTTTTAGTATTAAGTTGTAAATTATTAAAATTATAGCAAAAACATTTTAAGCCTTTAAGTTAAGCATACAGATTTTATTTTGTGTATACATTTAGAAAGTATTAACAATTACTTTTTGTAAGCTTTGAGCAATGTCTGATCCCATTTAAAAACTTAATTAAATATCTTCAAATATTTTAACTGCATTTTAAAATGGAATATATTTGATTCCCTTCATAAGTACTTCAATTGTCTCACTTATCAAACAAAAGTTTTCTGAATAATAGTCTTTAATGTTTAATAACTTAAATATGTAAATATGAGAGAATTAAAATTCTCAAATGCTCTAATACTGTACAAACTTTGTAGTATTTCAATTTGAAATTAAAAATATGAATTACTTGATTACACTCTTTAAACTGAAGCTATAAGGTTGTCAACTCCAATAGACAAAATTCATTGCACACACATAAAATACCACTAATTGCTTCTTAAGCAAAATATTAATGTTATGTTATTGATTTTTTAAAACTAAACTCTACACTGAATTATGAATTTTCCTCAGTGAAAAAATGTTTAGTTTACCATCTTCATTATCTAAGGTACCTGAAGACTAGCTATTTTGGGCCTTGTGTGAAACTTGAACCTGCAGACATCCAGAGCAACTTTTCTCACTGTCAATCAAGAAAGCTATTATACCTGCCTGAGTAATTATGGGTGTGACTTTTTCAGTATGCTTGAAGTTGATACAGACCAGGGATGTTGACTGGGATGCTTACCAGAATTGTGTAGGTGACATCATTTTATTTTATAAATAAAATCCTATTTATAGAGCTCCTTGTTAATTAATCCATAGCACAGAGGAGAGATTCACGTAGTTTAACTCCTGATATTCAGAATATACACATTACTTGATCCTTTTTTACCTGTAGAATCAGCTATGCCTACCAAATTTGATTATTAAACTGGGATTTGAAATTCCCTGGCTGAGATATATACATACTTTTTCTTTTTTGCCTTCATATTCAAAAAGCATTTGAACTGGATGGTATCTTAATAAATGTAAGAATATTTTCTGTCCAATGATAAAGACTTTGAACTTTATATACTCTTGCATTCTTTCCTGTTCATTAGATACAACTCTTACAGATATTTAAAAAGTAATCAGTTTGAATTTCGGCTATCTTACACAGCTATGTCAAACAGTGGTTCAATTTATAAAGATAATGCTAACACATGAGGCATTATTTCTACAGATTATGAAAAAATTTTAAATTTCCATAGAATCTCAGAATATTGTTTGATGTGAAAACATCATTCCTTGTATTTTATATTTGAGCTGTGCCTATCTCTAGGCAATATTTTCAACAGTTTACTTTGAGGTCAAATGCATTCTCTTAAGTTTGTAACAATAACTTACACTTTGGGATATTTTTCTGCATTGCACTGATTTGATGCCAAATATGTGCTCCTCAATTGAATGTTTGTACTACAATAATTCTCTAACTGCAAGAACTTTGTATAAAATATCTTGAGATAAATCATGGAAACTTAGAATGAGAAGAAAGGACTAGAGGAGAAAAGGGGAAAGTTGAAGGAATAGATATTTTTAAATAACATCTCCTATATGGTATGCACTAAACTAGATTCTTAATAAATTTATTTCATTTAATTTTCATAGCAGTGCTTCATGGAGGGTTGATGACATGGATGAGTCACATGAAAAAAACAAACAACTTGAGTTACGTTTGTCTCCAAGGAAAAGTGCTCCCCTACTGGAGCCGCACTTTTGCAGCACCACTTTAGAGATGATCTATAGTCCCAACTCTTTTTTTTTTTTTAAATAGAGAATTGAACTTAGTCCCACAGAAGTAAACTGTCTTGTGCAGATTCATTTTCTATCAGGAGCACACCCCAGTGTTCTCGGAATCATGTAACACTTCTTGCTTTCTATCACATTGGCCCTTTCACCCCCTCAGTAAGTTGTGGGGTTTTTTTTAGTATTAAATTTTTAAAAGATTCACATTATGGGAGTCCCTGCCTTGATACATAGTTCAGCAAGTATTTAAACCTTTTCTTAAACAAGAACTCACTAAGCAAGAAAGCCTGTAATTGAACAATAGTAGCTTTTCCCACAATCCGAAATAAATAGCTCCTAAAATTATTTTAATTTGGAGTAGAGATAGATATACTTACTAGATTAAATATCAGCTATCCTTAATGAATATCCCAGGGAACTGAAGGGGAGTTAAAAACCTCTGCTAACAGAGTCCTCTACACTAAATAAACTCTGCAATGAGGACAGTGAATGAAGGTTTATCTTAGAAAGCATTCTTTTAGGTGTGATATCTTGACATTTATGTTGTTGTTGTTTTCTGTAAAAAATGTGGAGCAGAAATGTTATCACTTGATTTTTTTTAAAGTCATCTATATTTTATTAAATACTTCTTAGTTAAGTTTGCCCAAAAGTTGGAGCTGCCATTAAACAAAATTAAATGTATTTAAAATTAGTAACTTTTAATAAAATGAACATAGTGATAAACTATGGTTTAGTCTGGTCAGTACTTCAGAATTCTGAGCATTTGAATTTTTAATAGTACATTTAATGAAATTGTGGTTGCTTATATAACATTCTTAAAAATTAGAAGTACTGTAGCTCCTGAAACTCGGGAGGGAGGGTAAAGTTTTTAAAGCTGGCTTTGGGTAAATGTTAAGTTATTAGACATCATCTATTAGAAACCCCTGAAATGGAGCACAATGGCATGCTGTTTCATAGCATACTGATAAATTTTATTAGCATCACACTAAAAACAACCCCCAGAAAAGCATTTCCTTAAGTCTCTAAGATAGTTATTTGCCTTTGACATTTTGTTTGTTTTGATATGAGAAAGGTTCATCAACCATAATATTACAGATCACCTTCTTAGGATTAACTTTTTTTTTAGGAGGCGAATTTGTTTTGATCATTTTAGATAGTTGTGAAAAAAATACTGCTGTTCTCTGCATTCAAAACTCCAGCTGATGACAATGAAATCACTCATGTACATTGAGGACAGTATGTTGGATTGAGTAAGTTCTTTATATCGCTTATAACATTTTTTTACTTATGAGTAACTGAAAAGTTACTGGAAAATCATTCACCATTGCTGAGCTGTCACTTGATTATCCTGAACTTAGTAATATTGTAAAAGAAGCATAAAATAGCAAGATGGGGGGAGAAAGAGGTTAAAAAAAGAGCAATAGTGAAAACTACAGTTCAGGGTATTAATCGTGTTGGATTGTGTGTTTCTGACAGCTAATAAACCAATAATAAATGTGCTCTCTAAAATTGCATGTGTATCATGATCTGAACCCTCAGTCTAATTCAGGGTCATTGGATTTTACAATCTCATAAGCTTCCAGGACTTTGCCTAGCACATCAAAACAATTGCTTAATGTGTAATATATTCTACAGCTAGCCATCTGCTTACCCTCTTGACCTTTCAAATTTTATAAAAATCCAAGCCCATAATTTCTCACTTCATGAACCACCAGATTTTTGGAATATGTTATATTCCAGGGTTACTTTATCTTTTTATGAAACCAAAGAGACTTAATATATTGGATAATATTTGGCAGCAACATGCCTTTTCCATTGAAATGGTTATGAGAGCAATCACTAGAGTTAATAAGATTTAGGCTATTTCTATGCACTATGTAGTGAGAGATGCTCATTTAAACAAGTGTCCTAATTGCAGGATTCTTGAACTAAACAGTAGTACAAACTACAGTAATGATGCTAAAAATAGTTGAGAAACAAGAAAAAATGATTCCAAAATATTTATTTTCATTGATAATATATGACTTTATATTTACATGAAGAGAATATTATTTTTATATTTGTGGTTTAGTCCCTGAACAATTTACTTAATCAGGTGGTCCTCATCCCCCCCCCCGCCCCCCGCAACCGCCGCACAGCAGGAGGTGAGCGGCAGCGAGCGGCGAGCGAAGCTTCATCTGCTGCTCCGCATCCCCCCGTTGCTGGCATTACCACCTGAACCATCCCCCACCACCCCTGTCCGTGGAGAAATTATCTTCCACGAAACCGGTCCCTGGTGCCAGAAAGGTTGGGGACCGTTGATTTAACTCACTTACATGAGTGACAGAGCTGGGGGAGATCCCAGAGCTTCTAATTCCTTGTTCAAAACTCCTGCTGTGTACTGACCATGACCTAACTCTTAGTTTTGAGAAGACAGTGGGGAGGGGGCAGACAAATGTCTAATTAACAGAAATCTAGGTGCTAAGGGATCTTTAATCTTTAGTGATTTCCCCAAGAATCCTCTTTCATCACTTATGACTGTCATATATTTTGATAGAAGATTTGGGGGTCCTAGAAGGATCAAGAAATAATGAGGACTTGCTCACTTCCCTGCCCAGCTTCTTTCTCTCCTCTCTCTCATCTTCTTTCTCCAGAAGAGCCATGGCACTTCTCCCATTACATTAAACAATGTAGTTGTCTCACATTCTGGTCCCCTCCAAATTTATTTTTTTCTTTATGTAAGCTTATAAGGAATTTCTTCTGACCAAATATAATATTTAGCTTCAAGGAAAAGCCAGGAAGTGATCAAATCTGAGGGATCTGAAATCAGATAGCTTAGGTTCAAATCCCAGTTTCACCACTTGCTTGCTGTGTAATAAAAGAATACCTATACGGTGGCTTGCCCCTGCCCTCTGTGAAATACTGATAACAGTAGTATATAACCTTAAATTATAAATCTTAAAATTTCATTTTTTCCTGCTACCTCAACATCCCCACAAACAAACTGTGAGCACCCCGCCCAGGTGACAGGTACACCAGAATGATAAGGCTGGCCCCTTTCACAAATTACCCTTCTTGCCCTCATCTGACTGACCTAGTGTCATTCAAATGCACCAGTGAAATCTCCTCACATCTTTTGCTTGTGTTCTCCAACCTGACCCCTATTAAGAAACTTGCCCACAGGTTCTGAGTCCCACTCTTTGGTGTTCCCAGGGGGTCATGTGGTGACTCTGTCTCTCTAGAATCTGTGAGTATAATAAACATTGTTTCCCTATGCTTCTCATTTGGCCCTTCTTATGGCCACACTTAGCTGATCATTTCATGAAAGAATACTGAACACACTTCATAGGGACTTTGTAAAGATTACATCTCTCTCTCTCACCCTCTCCATATATATATATGGTATAAAAACTGTCTTTACTTCCTTATGAAACTGGTGATTTTATTCAACTCAAAGAATGTCAGATAAATAAAATGGATAGAAACCATTTATTGAATGACTACTATATGTTTTACACGATAGTTTATGTGAATTATTTCTCTTAAATTTCACAACTTTAAAATATTGTTCTTCTGACATTTTCCAAGTATGGATGCATTGTCACCAATGAGTTATATATATCAAAGAATAGGTCAACTTATGTAACATCTGTATATTATTTTATTAGCCTGGCTTTGGAAATCAAATATAGAGACTGAGGTTGATAATTAGAGAGAGACTTCAAATTGGTCTAGGCCGATGCATGAAGGGCAGGTAAGACATATCCCATCAATTTTCCACTTATTACTTTATGATCTATCTGTATTCTGGATTGAAAAGTCTCCACTGAGATTTGCAAAGACATGATCACAACTCTGCCCATTCCAAAATTGAGAATTATAAGATGTGGTCTTCTTTACTTCCTTTCTTCCTTCCTCTTTCATTCTCTCCTTTACTCTTTCCCTCTTTACATTAATCCAAATTGCCTTTCTCAAGAAAAGTGTAGAACAAATTTTGGGAGTTTGAGAAATAACATAAAATTATTTCTACTTTCTCAAGCAATTCCAATTCTGTCAACCATTACACTATTTCAATAATTTAAAAGAAATTCCTTTAAACACTTAGTAAGCATGAAAGTGAACAACCTCCAGGGAACTTCAAATATTCAATCTATTATCATGAGATAGTCTCTCATAGAATTATAAGATCTGATACGTATTCTGAATTGACATGGTGTATTATTTATCCTTTTTTTAACAAGTGTCTTCTTTACAAAGCTATCTGTCAATTGTAGTTGGCTCTGGCTTCTAAAGTATGAAAAATTCTATAATTGCAAAGCACTTAAAAAGATTTAGAATGATTTCTCACAGCAAAGGGAAGCAGCATTTAATTGAAGCAGTGGAGCAAACTGAGAAAATCATTCATATTTCAACAACTGAAAAACAGCATTAAAATAGTGCTTATTACCATTTCTAACTAGCATTTTCTAACTCACACATACACACACACACGTGCACACACACACTCACACAGGGAATACGTGGAGACATGTAGACCTAGCACTGCTTTCTGTTTTTGTTAAACTCATATTCCAAAGAATAAAGAACTGGATATTACTTGTCAATGTGTTTGGAGGAATACTGTACATCATATTACTACTCTCCTGTTTTAGTATTTTTTTTCATTTGTTTAAAGATTCCCACTACTTCCATGTATTATATTGATACAAGGCTAAGAGAACTACAAACCCAATTATTCTTGACAGGATTTGTAGTGACCAGGAAATACATCCATTGTGTACTTGCCAGATGTCAAGTTGCAACTCAGAAAGTACAACATCTTCTGAGAAAAGGGAGTCCTGAGCTGAGGTACAGCATCCAGTTGTGTTCAGAGAGATTCATAAGCCATCACTGAAAATAGCCTTCCTTCATCCTCATGTAAATGAACATGTTCTACTTCTGATTACCTTAATATTCTACAATTACAGCAAAGCCATGGAGAGAAGGCACAGCATTGATCTTCAGCCAGGCATAAAATAATTCATTTTCTAATCAAGCTATACAAGACAGGAAAGTAAAAGGAGGTAAACACATATTCTTCTATTTTTTTGTGTGTATCAGTGAGGAATAAAATATAAGATAAATCCATTTTCAAATAAATCACCCACATTTACTCATAACATCTCTCAAATGCAGTAATGAAATCTAAACATCATAATGAGGAATTACTTTCCTCTAATATGCCATCATATAAATAAGCCTTACATGATGTCACCAGATGGTAAAACAGTAAGATTTATAAATAATTCCCCTTTGCAAGACAAACATATCCAAATGTTTGAACTCAATACTATATACAATGTATTAGAATTCTGTGCACTACACTTTCATTTTGCCATTTTACATCTTTCTAAATCATGCTTTTAAAAAGTATATATTTGCTTTTTCCTTCCTAATGCCAGAAATATTTGAGGTAGTTGATGCCTGTTAGTTTCATTCATTCATTTAAATTTCCACATTATGCGCAAGGAAGAGCAAGAACTATTTCAAACAACTTCAATTTAATTATACATTGTTTTTGTCTTTCTATTGTTTTGAATAGCCTCATCAGAGCTCTTCTAAAATCCATAATAATCATAGTCTAGTAGTTTTCCCCTTTAAAGTTTAATGTTTAAATGAGACCATAATGAACAAAGCGAGGAAAAGAAAATGTTTTATGTGGAACACTATGCTATGTGTTTTAATATGTTATTTCATACAAACATGCCAGCAAACTCACTAATTAAGAGTTTTTATTTTTAAATCAAAAAACTAAACCACCAAAAAATAAAGTAATTGGCACAAATTTACTATTACTGTTTCAGGTACTGTTGCTTGTCCACCACTAAGTTCCAAAATGTAGTGGTTCAGGAGGGTTTTTGAACATACTATTCCTTCAGATTAGAACAGTCTTTCTCCAGATCGTCCTAAGGTTGATTCTCTCATTTCTTTTTTTAAAAATTTTATTGAAATATAGTTGATTTACAATGTTGTATTAGTTTCAAGTGTACAACAGAATGATTCAGTTATACATATACATATATATCTATCCTTTTTTAGATTATTTTCCATTATAGGTTATTACAGGATGTTGAGTATAGTTCCCTGTACTATATAGTAGGTCCTTGTTTTTTTTTTTTAATCTATTTTATACACAGTAGTGTATATATTTTAATCCGAAATTCCAAATTTGTCCCTCCCCCCCTTTCCCATTTGGTTACCATAAGTTTGTTTTCTATGTCTGTGAGTCAATTTCTGTTTTGTAAATAAGTTCATTTGTATCATTTTTTTCTAGATTCCATATATAAGCCATACCATATGAGATTTATTTTTCTCTGTCTGACTTACTTTCCTTAATGAGATAATCTCCAGGTCCATCCATGTTGTTGCAAATGGCATTATTTCATTCTTTTTTATGGCTGAGTAATATTCCATTGTGTACATATACCACATCTTCTTTATCCATTCATCTGTCGATGGGCACTTAGGTTGCTTCCATGCCTTGGCATAATAGTGCTGCTATGAACATTGGGGTATATGTATCTTTTTGAGTTAGAGTTTTCTCCAGATATATGCCCAGGAGTGGGATCCCTGGATCATATGGTAACTCTATTTTTAGTTTTTTAAGGAACCTCTATACTGTTCTCCATAATGGCTGCACCAATTTACATTCCTACCAACAGTGTAGGAGGGTTCCCTTTTCTTCACATTCTCTCAAGCTTTTATTATTTGTAGACTTTTTGATGATGGCCATTCTGAGCAGTGTGAGGTAATACCTCACTGTAGTTTTGATTTGCATTTCTCTAATAATTAGCCCTGTTGAGCACCTTTTCATGTACTTGTTGGCTATCTGTATGTCTTCTTTGGAGAAGTGTCTATTTAGATCTTCTGCCCATTTTCGTATTGGGTTGTTTGTGTTTTTAACATTGAGCTGTATGAGCTGTTTGTGTATTTTGGTAATTAATCCACTGTCAGTTGCATCCTTTGCAAATATTTTCTCCCAGTCTGTAGGTTTTCTTTTTATTTTGTTTATGGCTTCCTTTGCTGTGCAAAAGCTTTTAAGTTTAACTAGATCCCATTTGTTTAGTTTTGCTTTTATTTCTGTTACTCTAGGGGATGGATCCTAAAAGATATTGCTGCAATTTATGTCAAAATGTGTTCTGCCTAAGTTATCTTCTAGGAGTTTTATAGTATCTGGTCTTACATTTAAGTCTTTAATCCATTTTGAGTTTAATTTGTGTATATTGTTGAGAATGTAGTAATTTCATTCTTTTACATGTAGCTGTCCAGTTTTTCCAGTACCACTTGTTGAAGAGACTGTCTTTTCTCCATTTTATATTCTTGCCTCCTTTGTCATAGATTAATTGACCATCAGTGAGTGGGTTTATTTCTGGGCTTCCTATCCTGTTACATTGATCTATATTTCTGTTTTTGTGCCAGTACCATATTGTTTTCATTATTGTAGTTTTGTAGTATAGTCTGAAGTCAGGGACTCTGATTCCTCCAGCTCAGTTTTTCTTTTTCAAGATTACTTTGGCTCTTCAGAGTCATTTGTGTCTCCATACAAATTTCAAAATTTTTTTGTTCTAGTTCTGTGAAAAATGCCATTGGTAATTTGATGGGGATTGCATTGAATCTGTAGATTGCCTTGGATAGTATAAGTCATTTTGAGAATATTGATTCTTCCAATCCAAGAATATTGTATACTTTCCAACTGTTTGTGTCATCTTCAATTTCTTTCATCAGCATCTTATAGTTTTTAGAGTACAGATCTTTTGCCTCCTTAGGTAGGTTTATTCTGAAATATTTTATTTTTGATGCTATGGTAAATGGGATTGTTTCACTAATTTCTGCTATTTCATTGTTAGTGTATAGAAATGCAACAGATCTTAATTAATAAGATCAGGATCTTATTAATTTTTTGTACTGCAACTTTACCAAATTCATTGATGAGGTCTAGTCATTTTTTGGTGGTGTCTTTAGGATTTTCTATGTATAGTATCATGTCATCTGCAAAAAGTGACAGTTTTACTACTTCTTTTTCAAATTGGATTCCTTTTATTTTTTTTTCTTCTCTGATTGCTGTGGCTAGGACTTCCAAAACCATGTTGAATAAAAGTGGTGAGATTGGGCATCCTTGTCTTGTATATGATCTTAGAGGAAATCCTTTCAGCTTTTCACCATTGAGTATGAAGCTAGCTGTGGGTTTGTCATTTATGGCCTTTATTATGTTGAGGTGTATTCCCTCTATGCCCACTCTCTGGAGAGTTTTTATCATAAATGGATGTTGAATTTTATCAAAAGCTTTTTTTGCATCTGTTGAAATGACCATGTGGTTTTTATTCTTCTATTTTTTAATGTGGTGTATCGCATTGATTGATTTATGGATATTGAAAAGTCCTCACATCCCTGGGATAAATCCCTCTTGATCATGGTGTATGATTGTTTTAATGTATTGTTGGATTGGGTTTGATAGTATTTTGTTGAGGATTTTTGCATCTATGTTCATCAGTGATATTGGCCTGTTGTTTTCTTTTCTTGTGATCTTTGTTTAGTTTTGGTATCAGGTTGATGGTGACCTTATAGAATGAGTTTTGGAGCATTCCTTCATCTGAAATTTTTTGGAATAGTTTCAGAAGGATAGGTGTTAACTCTTCTCTAAATGTTTGGTAGAATTCACCTGTGAAGCAATTTGGTCCTGGACTTTTGTTTATTGGGAGTTTTTAAATTACTGATTCAATTTCAGTACTGGTAACTGGTCTGTTCATATTCTCTATTTCTTCCTGGTTCAGTCTTGGGAGATTGTACTTTTCTAAGAATTTGTCCATTTCTTCTAAGTTGTCCATTTTACTGGCATATAGTTGTTCATAGCAATCTCTCATAATCCTTTGTATCTCTGTGGTGTCAGTTGTAACTTCTCCTTTTTCATTTCTGCTGTTATTGATTTGGGCCCTCTCTTTTTTTTCTTGGTGAGTCTGGTTACTGAGGCTTGCTTTGTGGCCCAGCATGTGATCTATCCTGGAGAATAGAGAAAAAAAAAAATCAATGAAAGTAAAAGTTGGTACAAAATTGATGTAAATTTTTGATGTACAAAATTTACATCAATTTTGTACCAACTTTTACTTTCATTGATTTTTTTCTTTTCTTTTCTTTTTTTTAATCTCTATTTCATTTATTTCTGCACTGATCTTTATGATTTCTTTCCTTTTACTAACTTTGAGTTTTGTTTGTTCTTCTTTCTCTAGTTGCTTTAGGTGTAAAGTTAGGTTGTTTATCTGAGATTTTTCCTTGTTTCCTAAAGTAAGCTTTTATCGCTATAACCTTTGCTCTTAGAACTGCTCTTTACTGCTTCCCATAGGTTTTGGGTCATCATGTTTTTGTTTTCATTTGTCTCTAGGTATTTTTTTAATTTCCTGTTTGATTTCTTCAGTGATCCATTGGTTGTTTAATAGCATATTGTTTAGCCTCCAGGTGTTTGTGTTTTTGCAGTTTTTTTCTTGTAGTTGATTTCTAATCTCATAGTGTTGTGGTTGGAAAACATACTTGATATGATTTCAATTTTCCTAAAGTTACTGAGGCTTGCTTTGTGGCCCAGCATGTGATCTATCCTGGAGAATAGAAAAGAATGTGTATTCTGCTGCTTTCAAATGGAATGCTCTAAAATTTCAGTTAAGTCCATCTGCTCTAATGTGTCATTTAAGACCTCTATTTCTTTATTAATTTTCTGTCTGGATGATCTGAACATTGGTGTAAGTAAGGTGTTAAAGTCCCCAGTATTATTTTGTTACTGTCAGTTTCTCCTTTTATGTCTGTTAACATTTGCCTTATATATAGAGGTGCTCCTATGTTGGGTGCATATATATTTACAATTTCTTATTTCATTTAAGTCTGAGAAAATGTCATCATTTCTGAACATCCTATCTGGACTAGCATGTCAGCTCAACTTCCTCACTTTCTGTATTATTATTTTGATCTTTTTCTCCGTAGAACTTATAACTACATTAAATTATACCATATGCTTGTTTTTTTATTACTATCAGTCTTTCTTGCTAGAACACAAGTTAAAGAAGAGTAGAACTATGTGAGTTTTTCTGAAGGCTCTTCAGTGCCTTGACTAGGATGGGGCATATCAAAGTACAAAATTCATATTAAATATTTGTTGAATAAATGAACAAATCGATAAAGCAATGTTTAGATTAAATAATAATACCAAAAATGTGGGGAGAAGATAATTATTTGGAAATATACGTGAGAGAAAAGTTAAATAATCAAGATTTAGGAAATAAAGACTAGACAGCAAATGCACAGACCCTTTTCTCCAGCCCTCCTCTTTCTGAGGCCACAAGATGGCTTCTTTCTCCCTACCTGAGATTTCAAATTCCTATTAGAGAGAAACTGATTGGCTCAACCTTAGATCAGGTAACTATACCTGGATCAGACCACTGTAGCCAGCATGGCACAGTCACACAATATGGGCACTGTCACTGATAATACAGTTTCATATACTGTTGCTATTCCCAGGGATGAGAGAAAGTTTTGAGCTCAGCAGATAACTAAGGAGACAACTACAACTTAATGCTAATCATAAGAAATAAACGGACTTTTAAAATTCCTGTATTTACAGTAGTTTTCATGTTCTAGTGATGAAATACTTTAGCTTTCAGTTTGATATTATTTTAACAATTTCTCTTAATATATATTCTGGAAGATTTGGAGATCAGTCATTTATTGCTTAGTCATGATTTATTCGGATTAATTGAGATTGTCTTATTACATCAAAAATTTGAGGGAAGTGAATATTGTTAAAAAAGAATTGATTGTATATTTTAGTATACCTTGTTGTTGTAAAGACAAAGAGAGAAAGCAGCTTTAGATAATAGAGGGTAATATGAGAAGTTCAACATCAAATGTATTTCATAAGTTAGAAAGAACTATGTGAAGGTTTTTTGTTTTTAAATTTATTCAACTGAAATAGTTCACACACTGTTGACACCAATGTTTGAGAGTATTAGTTTCTCCATATCCTTCCCAGCATAGCTATATAAAGTTTAGTGTACAATAGAGGAAAAACTACTTACTTTAAATTTTGCAATAGCTCAACCAGTTTAGTTTTACTGTATGGCTCAACCTCTAGTTTTACTGTAAAATTGTAGAAAGTATAAAATGACTATGGAAATATTGATGAAAATTCAAAAAGGCAAGGCACAATGTTATGTTGAAATGGTAGTTGAATGAGATAAAAATTGGACAGAAATGGGTTTTAATCTCTGACCTATCCATGTGAGATTGAGCTTAGAAAATACTTATGAATCTTGAAATACTTATGTGTAAAGTGAGAATAATTAGTCCACAGTGATATTTAAAATCATATGAGGTAATATATTAAAAATACCACAAATTTTTTTTGTAAAAGAAAGTTTAAATAAATGACAAAATTAGCTTTCGAAAAAATACATGAGAAATTGATGTTGCTGGTTGCCTTTGGGGAGAAGAACTGAATGAATTTTCCAAGAATGAGAAAAACAATTTTTTGTATACCTCTGTGTACTCTTTTGGATATGAACCATGTGAATGTATAGCCAATACAAAGATGAATAAATGATGTTGAAAGCCAAATAAAATGTCCCCTTCTCTATCCTTCCTGATTCTTTAGAGAGACCACAAGTGAAATAAACTTAACACATAGGTAAAATGTCGTAGCAGGTAAGACATTATTTTTTAAATATGTAAGCATTGAATACAGTTAAATCATTTTAGATTATAAAAATATTTTTTCATCTCCTTTATTTAGTCCCTTTTATTTGGGTTTAGGATTTAAGTATTAAGACCGATTGTTAGTAAAAACCATACTCAACTGAAAATTGCCTATTTTTCACTTTTAATATATGTTAGACTACCTGAAAAGCATAAAAATACTAGGCAAAAGTATTTTTACTATATAAAATGTGCTTATTATATAAAATATTATAGTAACTACCTGCTTTGTTCTTTATGTTTAATGAGTCTTGTGTTCAACCTATTTTTGTCTAATCTTTAGCACAAATATTCATTCAGCATTCAACGTTTTTCTAAGTTTAGAAAATTAAGAACAACAAATATTAAACATGTTCATGTTTATTCAGCAGCAGACACCCAGTGTTCTATTCCTGTTAAATGGCTTATCCGTGTAGTAATCAGATTGCTTTAGAAAGGTAAAAGTGCCAAATACTCAGGTTAGTTTTCGTATGTTAAATAATGTGTTCTAGCCTGCAAACTATTTATTCCTATGCCAAATAACTCAAAAACAATTATTCACAATGATTATGCAGGGAAATTATTTTAGGATATTGTTAACTGAAGCTCAATAATACTTTTAGTTATAAAATAACATTTCATACCTGTGCCAGTGCTTTACACTTTCACATGTTATAATCTGATTTGATTTGATTATCTTTAAATGGCATATGGCTCTTTAACAAAGACAATAGTGATTCAATTTCTTCCCAGGGCTGAACATGGTGTAAGATAAAAATAAAATTTGACGTGAACAAAACATGTAATCCAGCAGGATATGGAGTTTAAAACAGATCTTTTTTTTCCCATTGAAAATCAAATTTGCCACAGACATCGTAATGCCCAAAGAATAGTGCTAGAAATGCTATGCAGAGTTAAAAATTATGTCTGTGTTTTGCTGGCACTTATGTTCAAGTATACTTGTCTCATCACATTTTAAAACGGGCAAAATTCCATTTTGACAGATGGACAAAAGCAGTAAATGCCAACTTTCAGTGTATCAGAATCATGTACAAAAGGCTTGCTTAGAAGGCCAAGAGAATGAAAATGTTCTAAAATTCATCTATTCTGCTATTAAAAATAAAACATTGCTACTTCAGTTAAGTCTTGTGGCATTTAGGATTACCAGTTAGTCACACCTTCAACATTATGGGAATTATGAATAACCACAATAACAAAAATTGCATTGATTTGATAAATCCAGGGATGGCATAAGATGCTTCAGAAAGTAGAGAGTATTACAAAGGAAAGTCTAGAAACAAATTGAAAGGGATGCTGAGAAAGGGATAAAAGCTTTAAAGGTATTGTTAGAGAACTTGGCCTTTAAAGACTTATTCAATCTTGAGATTCAGAGACTATATTACTTTTTTTCTCCTGTGCAGTTTTGTAGACACTAAGTAGAGCAAAATGATACTACATACAATCCCTAAAATTATTTCGTATTGTAAAAATACAAATGGAAATTTCAATATTTTAGGCTTTTATTCAAAAAATAGGCGTCAGCTGATTTTTATATTAAGAATATATATATATATATTTTTTTTTTTTTTAAAAAAAGGGGGCTTTCCTGGTGGCGCAGTGGTTGAGAGTCCACCTGCCGACGCAGGGGACGCAGGTTCGTGCCCCGGTTCGGGAAGATCCCACATGCTGCGGAGCAGCTGGGCCCGTGAGCCATGGCCGATGAGGCTGCCTCTGGAGCCTGTGCTCCACAACGGGAGAGGCCACAACAGTGAGAGGCCCGCGTACCGCAAAAAAAAAAAAAAGAATGTATATTTCTTCGGGGGATTTTTTAAATGGATAAATTAATGCATAAAAAAGTGACACATTAAAAGTTGGGTTACTCTTAGGTTGTAGCTTTTTTGTGTGTGTGCAGTACGCGGGCCTCTCACTGTTGTGGCCTCTCCCGTTGCAGAGCACAGGCTCCAGAGGCAGCCTCAGCGGCCATGGCTCACGGGCCCAGCCGCTCCGCGGCATGTGGGATCTTCCCGGACCGGGGCACGAACCTGTGTCCCTTGCGTTGGCAGGCGGACTCTCAACCACTGCGCTCCCAGGGAAGCCCCAGGATGTAACATTTTTGACTAAATTGCAAGCTATTTGATTAAGAATAGTAAATCAAGCATTTCACCCTCCCAGGTGTGTTAGTTTTTGTTTTTGTTTTTCTCCTTTTGGCTGAAGTAACAAGTCACTACAAACAAGGGTTGAAAATAACAGAAATTTATTATCTTACAGTTCTGAAGGTTAGATGTTGCACACAGATCTCCCTGGGCTAAAATCAAAATATTGGCGGAGTTGCATTCTTTCCTGGGAGCTCTAAGAAAGAATCCGTTTCCTTGCTTTTTCTAGCTTCTAGAGATTGCTCCAATTAGTTGAATCGTGCCCCCTAACTCCATCTTCAAAGCCAGCAACTTTACATCTCTCTGATTGTTCTTCTACAGTCACATCTCCCTCTGACTCTCTTTTTCTGCTTCCCTCTTATAGTTTTAAGTATCCTGTGATTACATGGGACCTTCCTAGATAATCCAAGAAAATGTCTCTAATTTAAAGCCAGCTGATTAGCAACCTTATGTCCATCTTCAATCTTAATTCCTCTTTACTGTGTGATTTAGCATATTCATATGTTCCATGGATTAGTATGTGAATATTTTTTGTAAAGGTAGCTACTATTGTACCAATCACAGTGTGCCCTCTAGGCTGCAAAAATGCATGTCTATCCTACATGAAAAATACATTCACCTCTTATCAAGATCTCCAAAAAGTCTCAACCCATTAGAGCATCAACTCAAAGTGCAAAATCTCAATTTAATCACAGCAGTTTAAAAAGTCCCAAATTTTATCATCTAAATCATCTGAATTAGATAGATTTGGATGAGGCTTTGTGTATAATTCATTCTGGAGCAAAATTCTTTTCCATCTGTGGACCTGGGAAACAAGAAAATAAGCTATCTATTCCTAGAATACAATGGTAAGAAAGAAATAAGAGTAATGGTAGATATTTCTGTTCAAAAAAAGGTGAAAATGGAAGGAAAAAAGGAAACACCAGTGCCAAGCATGATCAAAATCAAGTGGGTAAACTCCATTAGGTTTTAAAGCCTATGAATAGGTAGTGCCACTCTGCACTCCAGGCCCATGACTCCACTTACTGAGTCATCCTTTTTTTTTTTTTTTTTTTTTTTTTTTGTGATATGCGGGCCTCTCACCGTTGTGGCCTCTCCCGTTGGGAAGCACAGGCTCCGGACGCGCAGGCTCAGCGGCCATGGCTCACGGGCCCAGCCACTCCGCGGCATGTGGGATCTTCCCGGACCGGGGCACGAACCCGTGTCGCCTGCATCGGCAGGCGGACTCTCAACCACTGCGCCACCAGGGAAGCCCGAGTCATCCTTTTATTTTCATGAAAGATCACATGTTTGCAGCTGAGTAGTTTTATCAGACTTGCCTTTAGACATTTGAAAGTACAACAGCCTTTTTTTTCTTTTTTAAAATAAGTGTATTTATTTTTGGCTGAGTTGGGTCTTCATTGCTGTGCATGGGCTTTCTCTAGTTGTCGTGAGTGGGGGCTACTCTTGGTTGTGGTACGCGGGCTTCTCATTGCGGTGGCTTCTCTTGTTGCGGAGCACAGGCTCTACGTGCACGGGCTTCAGTAGTTGCAGCACGCAGGCTCAGTAGTTGTGGCTCGCAGGCTCTAGAGCGCAGGCTCAGTAGTTGTGGCACACAGGTTTAGTTGCTTTGCAGCATGTGGGATCTTCCCCGAGCAGGGATTGAACCCGTGTCCCCTGCATTGGCAGGTGGATTAGTAACCACTGTGTCACCAGGGAAGTCCTCAACTTTTTTTTTTTTAATTTCATATACTCTCTCTGTCCTTTCAGGTCCAAAATGCAGTGTTTCTTCTAGTTTAAAATTCTCAAGAATTTTGTGGGTCTCCCATGTAGGTCAGAGAAATTCACTCCATTGGGGAAGAAATCCCTCCACAGATTTTTCTTAAATAACGTCATATCTATTTTTGTCTTCTGCTGAGATGGCTCAGGGGGATCTATTCATAACATACTTAATCTCTTCCAATTGCTTTTTCTGCAACTAAATACTCTGACCTTTCTGAAGTGCTACATTTGAAAAAGATTGTGAGGAATTTGGCTACAAGCCAAAAACCTATTGGGATCTTTTGGGTCCAACTATAGGCAATTACAGGGCAGGCT
Organism: Kogia breviceps; assembly: GCF_026419965.1. NCBI lineage: Eukaryota > Metazoa > Chordata > Mammalia > Artiodactyla > Physeteridae > Kogia > Kogia breviceps. The sequence continues at coordinate 161,592,876 of NC_081311.1, read as the reverse complement.
TCATGAGGAAAATCTGTTCCTCACCAGATTTGGTGCACATCCAAGGCCTTGCAGTTTTCTAGACTTTCATTCAAAGGCTCAGCACCACTCACTTCCATAGGTCAGCCATGTTCATATGCATAGCTGCATTCCCAACCCAGGGGCCTCTATTCTGACACCTTTTAATCAGAGGCCTCAGTTGAGAAAATTCCCAGGCTCCTATGCTAAAACCTCATTATTGCAGGCTTTGGCTGTCTCCCTACTTCCTAGTTCATGGTTTCATAAATAGGCAGAAGCCTATTTATCAGGGCTCTATGACAGTGACGTGATTCTCTTTGTCTGCCCTGTATCCACTTGACTTTCCTGGTGCTCTTCCATGGGGAAAAATGGAACATAATTGAGCGAGTGCTTCTTTTTGCCCCTTGAGTTCACTGTTGCTGTAAGTAAGTGAAGGCTTATTTGCTACTTTCTGTTTAGCTTTTTGTTCAATTGACTACCTCCACTCCTGAGTCCTTAGCATTTTCTCTAGGAAGAGTGAATCTCTTAATGTAGAGTCCTTTGCTATCTAGGAAGGCTGAAAAATTTCTGAATCATCAAGTTCCACTTTCATTTTTGTTTAATAGTTCTTCCATTAATCCATCTCTTTCCTCTCTCATTCTACTGTGAGCAGTAAGAAGAAACCAGGCCATACCTTTAACACTATGCTTGAAATTCTTTCAGATAAATGTCCATTTTCTCCATTTACAAGTTCTGCTTTCCATATAATAGTGGGACATCATTCCACAAGCTTTCTTTCACTGTACAGCAAGGAGCCTCTTTCCCAAATTTCCAATAGCACTTCCCCATTTCCTTCTGAACTTTTACCAGCAGTGCCTTTAGTGTTCATATTTCTATAGTCTATTCAGAACAGTAGTTATTCTCTAAGGCAATACATGTTTTCTCTACCATGCTCCCGACTTTGCTTTTTGTTTTTTTAAATTTTTTTAAATTTAATTTTTATTTTTGGCTGCGTTGGATCTTCGTTGCTGTGCGTGGGCTTTCTCAGTTGCAGCGAGCGGGGGCTACATTTTGTTGCGGTGCATGGGGCTTCTCATTGTGGTGGCTTCTCTTGTTGCAGAGCACGGGCTCTAGGCGTGCAGGCTTCAATAGTTGTGGCACATGGGCTCAGTAGTTGTGGTTTGCGGGGTTAGTTGCTCCGTGGCATGTGGGATCTTCCCGGACCAGGGCTCGAACCCTTGTCCCCTGCATTGGCAGGTAGATTCTTAACCACTGCGCCACCAGGGAAGCCCCTGACTTTGTTTTGAGCCCTCCCTAGCACAACTGTTAACATCCCTATTATTACTAACAGTTTATTCAAGGAAATCTAGATGTTTTCTATGAAAACCCTCGAAATTCTTTGATCTATTATATTTTCCTATAGCCTTGTAACAATTTACCAAAATTTAGTGGCTTAAACCAACACGAATTTATCATCTTACATTTCTGTAGGTCAGAAGTCTGATTTGGTTCACACTGGATTAAATTCAAGGTGTCGACAGGACTTCATTGCCTTTTGAAGGCTCTGGTTAGGTGAGGGAAGGGAATCCATTTCCTCGTCTTGTCCAGCTTCTACAATCCACCTGCATTTATTGGATCATGACCCCTTTTCTCCATCTTCAAAGTGTGCAATGTTGTATTTCTCTGACCATTCTTGCCCAATCACATCTCCCTCTGATTCTTTTCTTCTACCTCCCACATATACTTTTAAGGACTTTGATTACATTGGATCCACCTAGATAATCAAGGATAACGCCCTCATTTTAAGGTCACTTGATTAGCAACCATAATTTCATCTGCAACCTTAATTCCCCTTTGCTGTATAATCTAACATATGCACAGGTTTCAGGAATTAGGACGTGGACATCTGTGAAAGGCTATTATTCTCCCTACCACATTAAGTTTAAGGTAGACATTATAGTTGAAGGTATATTGACTACAGAGAGTAGCAAATCCACTTACTAAATATCTCATGGCATTTCTGCAAAATGGTATCACATGTAGAAATTTTTTCAAATGCCAACACAGAGATTCCCATTATGTAACTTTAGGGCAGGGCAAATAAATTGGTATTAAAGAATATATTTCAGCCAAGTTTGCAATTAAAAGTTTAACAAGGTTTCAATTGTTCTGAGATATATTGTGATGTATTCTTCCATAGAACTTGTAACAGTTGCAAGAAAAAGTGCAAAGATAATCTGAGCATTACTCATGATACCTAGGTTTCAGGTTGTTTTCTGCCATCAGAGGTCTATATAGGACCTTGATTTCTCTAACATAAATTTTACTTTCTGTGTTGTGGAGAATCTTTGAAAATATGATGAGACAACTATATTGGAAGTGTTTTGTTAACTTAAGTGTGCTATATTTTTCTTATTATATTTTCCTATCTTTAAGCAAAGTTCAAAATTTAACAGCATGGACTTTTTTTTTCAAAAATGATTGTCATGGTGTTTATTTAGATCTTCCAACATGTCCATAAAGATGCTGAGATGGTTTTTAGTCTATTTTTTATAAACTAGACACTGCTTCATGTCCTTATTAAGTTTTTTGGCATTTTGGTAAAGATATTTAAATTATGCTTTAAATATCCCCTTTTCTCAACTATAACAATACCTCAACTTAATTATGGTGTCAATATCTTAGATCTAAGGGCATTCAATTTCAGGACCATACATTGAAATTCATTACTTTAAAGCTTTCTTGCATTAAATGAGTAATAAGGGAAAGTTTGTTTTTTTATTTGCTTATTTTAAATTCAGTGTCCATGTACTTGCTTAAAACTTGTCACAGTATCACCAATTGCTATTTTCTGTTATTAAAACCTATGATCAAATATATTATATACAGATGTAAAAAATTTTTTTTCTACCCCAAATACATTTTCATCAAAGGGAAAAAAGAAGAAATCCTGAATAGCAATAAGTTAAACTACAAAACTAGCACAACATTTTTGGTAGCATTAACCTAATCAGGTGATTACATATTTAGATATTTACCAGGAGTTACAGAGACAAAAATGTCACCGAATAAGTAAGAAAGCCAGCAAACTCACTTTACCTACAGAGTCTCTGATCAGCATATGTTGTATTTCACTGTGGGTGCTAAGGCTTGCACTATCCACCTCCCTTCCTCAATTAGTATTTGAACTGATGCTTGTCCTAGAAGAAAGAAATGTCAAGAAGCAAGACACCTTCAAATTCAATATTCATAATTACTGTAGCCAAATTTGGAGGGGATAAGATTTCTTTCAGTATCTTCCCAGGGCGAAATACGGTGTGAAACTTAAAATGCCAATACTATAATACAATTACTATACTATTTACTTCTGGATTTATATTACAGACATTGAAGCATGTTTTGAAAAGAGGTGTGAATATTAATGTATTTATGTTGTTATTTCCCTAGTATCAGTGAAAAGATCATGTGCAAAGAGATTAGATGACTTCCAAGATCCCAGAGTGACACTGCAGTGAAAGTAGCTCAGTCAGTTCAAAACTATGTTTATTAAAGATCTCCAATACTTGCCTTAAAAAAAATTAATCAAATAGTCAAATCTTATAATAAATCTTATAAAAAACCCTTAAAATTTGTGAAATGAGTTCAGGAATTGTAAGAAAAGTAATTGGTACCTTCAAAACTTCCTTTCAAGCATCACAGGACTAAAACATAATAAGAGAGAATGAACTGTGTTTGAACTCTGCAGACTAATACTTTTCATCATAGTTAATATGTTTCACTTACATTAACAATTCTTTGTGAGTTCCCTCTTGTGGCTAATCTAAAATATAAAAAGACATTTTCTTCATTTACCTATGATGGTACTGCATTAGGGAGATAACACACTATAACTGCCAGCTGTATGAGAGATCTGTGTTTCAAATTCTTTTCTGGAGTAGTTTCTTAAATCTGTTGGTGATTAACATACATATTTTATGCCACTGTTATAGAAAGAAATATATTTTGCCAATTATTTTTCCTAGTTATTTCCAAACATACCAAAAGAATTGTAAACTAAATTATAACTCAAATATTGTCCTAGGAAATAGTAAAAGGTTTTCTATTTGCGTATAATATAGAAGCATATGAAGCACTTTTTTTTTTTTTTTTTTTTTTTGCCTCAGAGGAGAAATACTGTTACAACTGTTTTGGAATATTTTGGGGACTTAAGACAATCTATGTTTTATGCTTTAGAGCTGTACTACTATGTGTCCTCATCCTACAACCATTTTATCTCTACCATTCATATTGCATGATTTCCTGTCTTAGGATACAATCATTTAGGTTCATATATAGTTTATCTTCTTAATAAATTATAATTATCTTGCAAGATTCATATCTGATTGAACTCTACACATCCCCCAAACTCTTGGTTCAGTGCCCTAATATATGGTCAGTAAATAATATGAATTCAATTATGATTTCTCATAATCATGAAATTTTATTGGATGTATATTATATATGGTTATTTAAATAAATATGAATAATGCAAAATATTTAATTTCAATAAAAAGATGGTCTATCTATATTTACAAAATAATATGATAAAATATTTTTGTTTACTTTTCATTCACAGTTGTAATTGGTGATTTGTTATCATATGCATAGAAACTTCATGGTAAATTATCTGCATTCGACTAACTACTGGCCTTTCTTACAATAAAACCAATTATGTATCATGACTTCTAAGAATGACAATCAAATAGAATATTAGCAAAGGCTATATGGATTAGACATTAGTGTAGATTGAGTTGTAAATGCACAAAAGAGATTAATTAATAAACATATTCTCAATTAACACAACAGAGCGCATAGAACTTACAGAGTGAAGAGTGGCTCCAAAGGAGGCAATAAGGGCAGAGTACTCATCTCTGACTGAACACAATGATTGCCTGGAGAGCCCCACTGCTCAGAGACCCTATTTAAGTGACCTGGGTGTGGCCCTTGACATCAATACTTTTTTTTTTTTTTTTTTTTGCGGTACGTGGGCCTCTCACTGCTGTGGCCTCTCCCGTTGCGGAGCACAGGTTCCGGACGTGCAGGCTCAGCGGACATGGCTCACGGGCCCAGCCGCTCCGCGGCATGTGGAATCTTCCCATACCGGGGCACGAACCTGTGTCCCTGCATCAGCAGGCGGACTCTCAACCACTGCGCCACCAGGGAAGCCCTTTATCAATAGTTTTTAAAAACATCTGTTCTATGCAAACAAAGCTGAAGGCCACTGGTGTAGATTTCAGCATGATGCAGATGATGCAGTGACTTGTCAGTGTTACTAAGGATTTGAAATTCATCCTCAGGCAATGGAAAGTTACTACTGGGTTTTAAGCAGGGCAGCCATAAATTCTCATTTGGTTATTGTAGGGAGAGTAAATTATACAGAAGAAAAGACAGAAATGGAAAACTAGTTAGAGACCTGGTCCAAAAGAGAGAAAACAGTCGTCTAGAGTAGTATAATGGCAAAGAACAAAAAGAGAAGTATAAGTAATTGACACAGTGGTTAAAGGTACAGACTTGAGTAATTTTTTCTCCATCCTTCTTAGCAGTGAGACCTCAAGTGGTTACCTTCCTCTATAGCCTCTGTTTTCACTATCTAAAATAAGAATGATAATGTTAAATTAAATGTGTAGCTATAAGGATAATATGAGCTAACTTAGTAAGATGTTTTGCAATATAGAGTAAACGCTTATTATATATTAGCTATATAATTTTGTTTAAGTGGATTGGCTTAAAAGATAATTTGAATAACAATGATTCATTGAAATATTCATTCATCTATTAAGAAGAATATTGTATGTACAAAAGAGAATAGATATAAAGCTTTCTCCTTTCTAAGAGGGAGTATATTAGAGGTCTTATTTTGCTGGTCAATATTGATAACGAAAAGTGGGAGAAGCAAAGTTAGGAAAAGATACCAAAATAATAATTTGAGAAAGACCCCTCATGCAACAACCATTAAGGATTTTGGAATTCAATAATGTAAAATCCCATTACATTACGATTTTTTTCCTGACTTGGTATTTCTTTCACTTTGACTTATATAACTTGAATCTATTTTTAAAAGAGCACATCAAAATAATTTATCATAAGATTAAAGAGGTATTTTATTTCTAGAGCGTATTATTGTGTGTGATCTATTTTCAAAAGATATTTAAGAAATAATTCAAATTATTACCTAAATATTGATACTTAATAAAAATGAAATTGAGTACACATTCACAAACAATAACAATAATTGTTCTAATAGGCTTCAATAATTGAAAATTATTATTATTTAGTGCTATGTCCATTCAGAGTCCTCAAAAATATGCCTAAGTATTCACTGAATAAACACATTTTCATTGCATTAATAGAAACTTGGGTTATTTGTAGTTCCAGGTTATATTGTTCCTTTGCTTTTACCACTATCATAGATTTATATTTATAAATGTGTTACTTTATGCAGTATATATTGAGGACTTTTCATATGTCAGGTACTGTTATAGGCTCTGGGGGATACAAGCGTGATAAAACATTAGAAACAACAACAAGAAAAACCCTAATCTACCCCCTTGGAACTTACACTCTAGTAAGAAGTGAATGATAATATACAACACTAATAAGTAAAATACATATTGTGTTAGATGGTGACACATAACAAAAGAAAATAAACTAGGAGAAGGAGTCAGGGAGTTGCCTAAGGTGAGGGTAGTATAATATTAAAAAGAATAGTTGTGAGCAGCTCCTCGAGAAGGTCAAATTTGACAATAATGTCCATCTTAACTGCAGTAAGAGTGGGATCTATCTAGGGGTTAGAGAGAATTTTAGGTTTTGGATAAGAGTTTCAAAGGAAACCCATATCTTTTTTCTCTGGCAACATAAAGAATAAATTCGTCACCAATAAATAAGAGATCTGGGGAGAACAGTCAGGTATCCCATTTTGAAGATGCAAAATTTGAGACATCTTAGTGGATATATCTAGTGGAAAGTTGGAGATACAAGTTTTGGGTTCAGAGAGATGTCTAGATTTGAGAAAAATTGAGAATTGTTACACATTATATATGCATGAGAGACTGTGTGTGTGTGTATATATATATATATACACACACGTGTGTGTGTGTGTAGGTATATGTATCACCTAGTTAAATTTAAATTACAGAAAAACAATGAATAATTTTTAGTATAGTATGTTCACACAGTATTTAAGATAATATTGAATAGACGTAGTTATACTGAAAGAAGATTATTTTTCTGAAATTCCAATTTAACTGGAAATCCTGCATTTTACCTGTCAACCCTACACATATATTTTATGTAAGGCTATGAGCCCTAATAGAAAAGAGAAAAGTCTCAAGGAGGTCCTGGGCACCCCAATGGTTACTTTGAGATCAGAAAGAAATGCTAAAGAATGATAAGGGGGAGTGGCCAATCAGTTAAGAGGGAAATTACAAACAATAAAAGGCAGGAAATCTGGAGTAATATCCTTAAATAGGTAAGAGGAGGAAGAGATCTACTACAAAATAGTGGGACTGGCTTTCTCCAGAACCGTGGACACCTTGTGCACAGGAACAAGTACAAAGCAGAGGACATGCCACAGATGCAAGTAGTTAAGATGTGTGTGTGGACAGGGGGAGAGGAAGCTAGTTGTATAAGTTTACTTCTGATTACTTCCATTTTTATCAATGCAATATACACATAAGACCATCAATAAAGATGGGGGAAGAGATGTTGGAAGTTTGAAGTTTAAAGAAGGCATAGAAACAAATATATGTCTGAATTCTCATTTTCAAAGCAAACTTATTTTAACTACATTTTAGATACACTTTATTTTTGATGATTTTTTCTTATTACACAAATGTTAAACATATTTAAGTGCAATATATATTTTAAGAAGTTTTTAATTCAGTAAAATGATTTTATTAATGAAAATATATGTTTGTAAAATAAAAAGTACTAGATATTTAGATCCTAGCTTCTTTGACTTTTCCTCAGCTTTCCAGAAAAATCTAAATTGACATTTCTGTGATGTCCTGTTAACCTTTTGTGTTTTGAAGAATATATTTGGAGTCCAGAGATTTAAAAACTGCACTGATGTAGCACTAGGTGATGGTCATCAACAGGAAAATCATATACAGTGTCCCTTAGTATCCATGAGAGATTGCTTCCAGGAGCTCCCATGAGTATCAAAATCTGGGGATGCTCGGGTCCCTCATATGAAATGGTATAGGAGAGTCAGCCTTCCTTATCCGTGAATGCTCTGCATATACTGAGGGCCAACTGCACTGTGTTCTCCAAATCAGGAAATATTTGAGTGAAAGGAGGCACTGGTAATAATTGAGCTGGAGCAACAGGTATAAATCTGGGCTGTCCTAGGCTAACCAGAATCCACAGTCAAGAGCAAGTTTTAAAAGGCATGGGGTTAGAGATGATCTCTGATACTTAGTTATGAAGCTTTATGGAGAGAAAAACAATGTTTTGATTTGGTAAGACTCATTAGTGCTGCACTGTACCATGAAGAAGGATATATTTTTTCAAGATTTTTATAAAGTCTCACAGTGACATACACTACAGTAAAGAACTAGGCTTCCTTTAGGCAGTAACAAAAAGGGAGGCAATATATCTGAATCAACAAATTCTCTCCAGCCTATAATAAAATAGATGTCCCAGAATAGCATTCTCTTACAATGGCAAAAACTAAGCTGTGGCAAAATTATGTCTTCAGAGTCCTTTTCTGTTTTCTTTATGTTATCTTAGTGTAAAAAATTAATTTATTAAATGTTCAAAGTGGGGTTGTACTCTTCTTCTTCTTTTTTGACTATAAAGATTTATATTCTGATGTCTTGGCTAGTTAACCCCACTATTGAGAGGATTCTATTAATTGCCCAGAGTAATCACATTCTCTGTACGCTGCAAGGGCCTTTTAGAAAAACCTGTGGGCTTCCCTGGTGGCGCAGTGGTTGAGAATCCGCCTGCCGATGCAGGAGACACGGGTTCGCGCCCTGGTCCGGGAAGATCCCACATGCCGCGGAGCAACTGAGCCCGTGAGCCATGGCCGCTGGGCCTGCGCGTCCGGAGCCTGTGCTCCGCAACGGGAGAGGCCACAACAGTGAGAGGCCCGCATACCGCAAAAAAAAAAAAAAAAAAAAAAAAAAAACCTGTAATACAAGTTTAGCGTCAATAAATTATTATAGAAATAGCTTTTTTTCAAGTTATGAGTGCATGTCCTAAATCAATGATAGATCAATATCAGTTTCAATGGTTAATAATACAATTAACATATTATCATCATCAAGCATCATCACGTAACATAGAAAGTAATTTTTGATAAGTGTGTATAGAAGCTTAACACTGGTGCTTTTACATGCTGTTACTATTGTATGCAGTATGTCACCAAAAGTTATCACTATTTCCTCAGTTTGCACGGACAATGATGCTTAACTCCTTTATCTCTCTTCAATCTGGTACCTAGCCAGTTAGCAAGATTGTTTAATTGGCCAACAAACCTTTCTATAATCCACCTAATGATCTTCTTTCCATTGGCTCTAACTCTAGATCACTGCCATCCCTTTTCTGTATTAGAGACCATTAAATTTTCTCCCTGGCTTCTGTCTTATTCACAGCTTCTTCTAAGGGAAATTGTCCTGCTCTTTGGCTTTATTCATGTTGCAAATATGTGTCCATAAATGTTTACCCTCTAGATAGTTATAGGTTAATAGGAGTGACCATTGATTTGAAAGCAATTAAGCTATAATTTTTGTTGTCGTTAAAAGGCAAGTTAGATTTAGCAATCTCTCTTTCTCAACGTCTGTTTATCTTTGTCTCTCTCTCTCTGTGGAATCTAATCTGGGAAATACTTAGATCAATTAATCCTGGGACCTGAAACTGAAATATGCATAAATAGAAGGAAGCTATAAGATACACTAGGAGACACAAAAAGATCCCGATTAAAGCAATGGCATAAAATCAGAAGCTATGTGCAAAAAGAAATGATAGTATAGAAAAGACATAGGGTATTAAAACAATCATCCAACAAATTAAAAAGGAAACAAGAGGATAAAGAAAATTAGTGTACTGGGGAAGATCTGTATTCTCTTTCTACTGAGCTTTTTAGAGTTACCCATCTTCTGCAGTCTCCATAAGACCTTCCTTCATTACTGTTCTCATGTAGGGTTACTCATGAGACTTCCTCCCTTTACGGCTGGATATTTAGCTTTGCAGGTACCAAGATAATTCCCTTCCCTTGCTTGAGTTAGTCTAAGAGACTTTCTATTCCTTGCAAATAAGAAAACCTAGCTAGAACACCATAATCCATACTGCAGCCAGAGCCACCATCTTTTAATACCGATCTCATCATGCATGTTACGATAATACGATTTATAAACACTTCATGGTATGACACAGATTGCATATCAAACCTCACTCTTTATACTACAGTCACACTGTATTTCCTCACCCGCCTCTTTTATCTGCTATACTCTCATTCATTTTTCAGGTATCAAATTATGTGATATAATCTCTGGGAATTTCTACTCGATTCGTGACAAAAATCTGGGTTGTGTGCTTCTCTTATGCATTCATGTAGGTTCCAGTGGTTTTCCCCTTAAAATTTATCACTTTCTTATTGCAGTCTACTGTTTACATGCCTGTGTAAGGATTTACAGAGTTTTGCATGAGAATTCTAGTAAGGCTGTTCATCAGACTCAGGCAAAACCTTTAATCAGAACTGACATTATACTACACTGTCCTCAAGGTTATGTGAGCTGACAGCTCCCCATCTCAGGATGGGACTTTTGGAAAGGAATAATGAGTGAACAAAGCAGGAGAAAGAAGAACTAGAGGCAGCATGGCATTCAGGGGTCTATGTGCAGATAAATGCGAAAGGTTTGAGCAGCTGCTAAAACACACAGTTTATTAGTAAATAATTGTGATTCTTTAATGACATAATTTTGTTTTATATTCTGTGTTCAGTTTTTATCAAATGACTACTAAGTTGTTAGAACATAAATCCTGATGAAGTTGTTTGTACTTAACTACTTAATAATGCAACATGGACATTGTGTATTTCTTTTGCTTTAGAAATATTAGGAAAAAATCTTACCCAGACACTAAGGATAACATGAAATAAGAAAATTTAAAAACTGTTTTTAATCTGCTTATGAAGGATCCAGGGATTCAGCTTATTTTACTTTCTTATGTCTTGGCTTCCTCCTTTCCATTTCCTTATCTCTATTTCACCTAATTTTATCTTATGTACAACTATTTATTTGTTCTGTTGTTTGGCAAGGTACAGGACATTTGACAAGCCTGAGCCTCCATGTTTTGAGAAATCTTTGCCACTTGTCTTACATGCTTGATCATTCAAATCTGTTCTGACTTGGTCTTACTGAAACTTTGGACTTGTTACAATAAAATGTACCAGAGAGGAAAATCCACTCAACACAAGGCTGTATTAAATGCAACATAAAGGACCATGATTTGTATCCTAGTATCCTATGTTTAGCCACACTGGCTTTCATTTTGAGTTCTGCTGCTACAAGATTTTTTTTTTCCTACCAAAAAAAAAAAAAAAAAAAAGAGTAAGAAGGAAATGCATCAGTTTAGACTATATATGTAGAAAAGGCTTGAATTATTAACAAATTACAACTGATTTTCTGAACAGCACTTATTTGAAAAGCATGCACACTTTATTGAACTATTATAATGAGTCCACTTAAGCACACTCTCCCTCTTTGTTACTTTATTTTATGATCTAGGTCATACCATACACTGTGGAACACATTTTCTGAACTAATTTACATTGCCAAGAAATTGGAGACAGCAGTTTATAGGAAGCAAAGTGTATTCTATCAGATGCTTTTTTATTAAAGTACATGTCTTCTAATACTGTTACTCTTGCTTGATATTCTGTGTCGTAGAATCTCAAGCTGTGTATTTTATTGAGGGTGGTTCAATGCTGTACTTGCCTAACTTTTTGGTAAACTATGATTTCACATGCAAAAATTAAATATAAATTTATTTACAATTATTAAACCATAAATAACATAACTGCTACTTCTTGGAAACAGGCCTGAATTAAAAAGGTCTTTTAATACATTTCTTCTCTATAACATTAATCTGTTTTAAAGCAATATGCTGACAATGTTGTCATAATAATGAAAGCATCTCCATTTGTGTTCAAGTAATAAGGATTCCTAAGAATATCTTTAGACTCACCAAAGTATGACTCATTCCTGAGGTCTAAAATAACTAGTCATGTGTTAATCTATTATTTCTATAAAAAAGATGTAATTTCTTTGATGACAATTTTTTGTTTAAATATACTGGTTAAATAATTTAAAGAGAAATACATGAAAAAAATTTTATCCATGTAATTCACAGAAAATCAATTCTGTTTATTGGTCTCCTTTCAGTTAAAGTTAGACTTTATACTTAATTCCATGTGTGTTACTAAATTTGGGTGTCTACCTTTTAAAAAACTATCAGTTGTAAAATATTTACATTCTCATTAATTTTGACTTGAGAGATTCTGAAGCAGTTTACTACAAAATTTAATAACCATTTAAAGAAATAATTGTCCTTTCTAAAATAGCATGGTTAACATATTTGGAAAATGTGTTAAAGGAAGCACAACTTTTAAGTATAAACCGTTTCTCATCACTGTGCATCTGGAGAAAAACCCTCATCTATCTCGATGGGGAACATCATGCCAGGACTACAACAAAAACAGGCCCTGGCTTCCCTGATGGTGCAGTGGTTGAGAGTCCGCCTGCCGATGCAGGGGACACGGGTTCGTGCCCCGGTCCGGGAGGATCCCACATGCCGCAGAGCGGCTGGGCCAGTGAGCCATGGCCGCTGAGCCTGCGCGTCCGGAGCCTGTGCTCCGCAACGGGAGAGACCACAACAGTGAGAGGCCTGCGTACCGTAAAAAAACAAAAAAAAACAGGCCCTGCTGAAACCAGACATGATATTGTACTTCCATTGCAAATTCATGTATCCACATGCAGAGTTCACTTTTTCTCACTCTTCTCCTTTCTCTTCAAACCCCAGATAAAACATCCTCAGTCTTCACTGTTTCAAATAATAACCTGGGTTTCTACTTCATTGAGAAAATTGAAGCAATGATGAAAGGTAGATGTATTATTTATTCAGTACAATACTGAATGGTAGTAGTGAAACCAGGTGTCATCACTTGTCCCTAAACGCAGGGGGAAATAATTCAGTCCTTCACTATATAGTGTATTATTAGCCTTGGGATTTTCACAGATGCCCTTTACCAGATTGAGGAGGTTTCCTACTATTCTTATTATACTGACAATTTTTTATCTTTAATAGGTGTTAAATATTTGTAAAAGTTTTCAAATCCTTTCTCTGCACCTACTGAAATGATAATACAATCCCTTCTCTATCCTGTTAATATAGTGAATTCTATTGGTTGTTTTTAAATGATAATCCAATCTTGCAGTATTGGATAAATCCCCCTTGGCCTTGGCTTACACTTTTAAATATTATTGGATTTAATGTGCTAATATTATAATTAGGATTATGGTATCTATATTCATAAGGGACATTGGTCTAGAATTTTTTTTGTAATGTCTTTACTAGATTTTTCTTATTTATGATAGCTTCATAATACAAGTTAGGCAATGCTGTCTCTTCCTCTATACACTGAAATCGTTTATGCAAATTAGGTCTATTTCTTCTTTCAGGTTTGACAGAATCACCAAACCATTTGGACCTGGGGTTTTCTTTTGGTGGGATTGATGACAAATTAAATGTCTTTATTTGGCATATGCTGTCTTCTATTTTTTCTTCTGTCAGTTTTGATCAGTTGCATTTTTTATGAAATTCACCCATTTTATTTAAATAATTAAATTTGTTGGTTTTGTTATTAATTTTTTTTATTTTTTAAGTTTCATTACCTTGTGATAAAAATATTGTTTGCATTATTTCTTTGCTGAATTTATTGATGCTTTCTTTATGTTCTAATGTGTGATCAATTTATGTGAGTCCTATGTTTACCTGAGATGAAATTATATTCTCTAATATGGGGTTTTAAGTGCTGGTATATTTTTGTAAGATCTATGATCTTTTTATAATACTGTTTAGGTATTTTATATTTTTGCCTGCTCTTTTGCCACTTAACATTTCTTGAGCTGATAATGGTGTGTTAAGTTCTTCTTCTATGAATAAATTTCTTTCTATTTTTTGGCTCTCATATAATATTTTATTTATAAAGTTGATTGCACTCATTTATTGCACTGTTGTGTACATGGTCATAACTGTTATATATTTACTATGAGTGTGGCTCTTAGAATTTAAAATTGTTCTTTAATGATTATATCTAATACTTGGTATCTGAATTCTGCCTTCTCTAGTATCAGAATAGCAATACTTGATTTCTTTGTTTACTTTCTCTTGGATGGTATAGTTTTCTCATCCTTTAAATTTTAGTCTTTAGACTAAAATTAGACTAAAATTTTAGTCTTTAGAGTCCCTTTGCTTTGGGTATGCCTCTTTAATACAGTATTAAAATTAGCTTCACTTTATGAGCCAACTGAAGTTTTTTGTATGTTTAATCAGTGTCAATTGCATTCACATTTATTTGATATAACAAATATGCTTGGCTTTGATTCTATCATGATATTTTTTGTTTATGTTATATATACTGTATTCCATTCCTCTATGTGTTTTTTTTCTTTGTCCAGTATTATTGCTCTGGCATTTATGAAGCTCATGTTTTTATTCTAATGGCTATGATTATACTAATAACATATGTAGTACTCTTATCCTTTTTCTCCCTGCTTAAACTGTTAATATGGGTGTTGTAGCTACCAAAAAAATCTTTGGACTCTGCTATGGACTAAATTTCATCCTCCCCAAACTCATATACTAAAACCCTAAACCCCCATGTAATGGTATTTGGAGATGAAGCTTTTGGGAAATAATTAGGTTTGGATGAGGTCCTGACAGTGGGGTCTTCACAATAGGATTAGTACTCATAAGAAGAGAGCTCTCTCTCTCTCTCTCCTCTGTGAGGACATGCAAGAAAGCAAGTATCTGCAAGCTAGGAAGAGAACTGTCACTAGAATCTGACTGTGATGGCACTGTGATCTCATATTTCCAGACTCTGGAACTGTGAGAAAATAAATTTCTGTTACTTAAGCCACCCTGTCTATAGTATTTTGTTATGGCAGCCCAAGCTGACAGAAACAGATTCTCATATGACTATATAAAAATCTATGAGCTTATTCTAGCTTTCGCTGTCCCTCTCTTCTCCTTCCACATTTTTAGTTGTATTATTTACATCTTGTCAATGTTTGTCAGTTTTATCTTGGTTATAGCCTTTGCTCCAAACTTCTACTCTTTGATCTATAATTAAATATATTCAATATATACATTTTATTAAAATGTTTATTATAATTTCTTGGTTGGAAGAAGCTCATTGTCTAGTAGATTTCTCAGGAGGATTCTAAGTGCTCCTTGTGTTTTTGCATGTTCAGTGGCTTCCTGTAGACTTGATTCTTCAATGGCAACTTGGCTAGATGTAAAATCTTTGGATCACTTTTATTTTTTTATTTCTTTGTTGACGTACATTCCCTGTTCTGTCAAAAATCAAGAAGTCTGACACCAATCCGACTGTTTGTCCTTTATTAGTAAACTTGGTCTTTTTGCCTGAAGGCCCTAAACATTTCTTCTTTTATCTTTATTGCCTGACAATTTTGATAGGACCGGTCTTGAAGTTGAAGTTTCTAGGTCAATGGTCACTGATACACAAGCCCTTTCAAGATACAGATTCAGGTATACTTTTATTTTTAGTATGTCTTCTTAGATTATAGTGTACATGCTTCTCTGTTCCACTGTTTTATTTTATTTTATTTCTCACAGACACCAAAATATACATACATAAATGTCTGTCTGTGTATAAGGGTGTGTGTGTGTGCATGTGTGTGTGTAGAGAGAGAGAGAAAGAACCAAAAGAACAAAAAATTTTAAAAAGAGAAGAAAAAATAATCCAAGAGAAAATGTTACATAAAAAATGATACTGGGCTTCCCTGATGGCGCAGTGTTTGGGGGTCTGCCTGCCGATTCATTGGACACGGGTTCATGCCCCGGTCTGGGAGGATCCCACATGCCGCGGAGTGGCTGGGCCTGTAAGCCGTGGCCGCTGAGCCTGCACGTCCGGAGCCTGTGCTCCGCAGAGGGAGAGGCCACAGCAGTGAGAGGCCCGCGTACCGCAAAAAAAAAAAAAAAAAAAAAAAAAAAATGATATTCGTTTGTATCATATTTGGAAATTTTTGCATAGGATACTATACTAATAAATAGAAAAAAAAGAAAACATTTAACTTCTCTTCAGCTGTACATTTCTGCAATTTATTTGACCATCATTTTTCTTTATGTAAATCCCATTAATGCTTCAGGTCAGTTCCATGAAGTACACTTAGGGAAACAATTAGGCAAATTCCAAGTCAATAAGAAATTGCAGACATATTGTAACCCCTTTTCAAGGGATAAGAAATATAAAAGGCTTGTTGAGGAGAATAATACTGTTAGCACCAGGTTTGAATAGGAAAACACCTTCCTAAGTGGGCGTAGCATAGATGCATTCCCCAGTAAAATGTTTCCTCTTTAAGGAGGAAACATAGACTCAGAATTTGAATAAATTAATCACTCTTATACCTAAAAGCCAATTTTTTAAAAGGGTATTCATTTTCATGACTGTGGTATAATGTTTCCAAAGATGGAATTTATCAAGAATAATATAAGGTCTGAGTCTCTCCAACGAATCAAAGTTACCAAAGCAACTGCATTCAGTAACTTGATTATAGAGGATAGAGTAGATCTGAAACACATCATTAGATTGCTTTTCTTCCACCAGAATTTTAAAACCAAAATAAAAGGTAGCATTATGAAATCTGTAAAATTTCCTTTGCGATAAAAGAAGAGTCATGATTTTAGAAAGAATATCAAATACATTATCAAAAGAAAATGGAAATTCCAATTTGATCAGACCACTCTTTTTGCCCACTGCTCTACAGATTTGAGTCTTTATTCTGACTCTAAAATACTTTAGTAAGTATTCATTTGCAGAATTATGTGTTAATACAATGAATTGTTATATAAGACACACTCTTCAAAGTTGCCTTATTTTGTATGCAAATATTAAATGACTTTCTGTGACTTAATTTATTTATCAAATGAATGGCAGTAACATATGTCCTTATATATAAATTTAGATCTACATAGATTCAAATTAGTTATGGAAGTAAATTATACATGTTCCATTGAATTTATAGAAAAAAACAGATATATAAATATATACCCCAAATGGTGGCTTAGTAATTGTCACATAAATTGAATATTTGACAGAAACAGAACTAGGAGAGAGTTTCATATGCCAAGGCACTGCACAGCACTGTTATGCTTGAGAAACACCAAAGCAACTTAGTTCTAGCCACATACCACTGCATCATACATCTTAATCATTTAAAACTCCTGTTTAACCTTATATAGTAAAGATTCAAAACCTGATATAAACATAAGTAAGAATCAATGAAGTTTCATTATTTACTTCTTGTTTGCTTTCAGTGAGTCCATATGATTAAATGAGTGGAAAGGCAAATAACTAATACAAATATATAATAACTGTAGTAATATTCCTAGAGCCTTCCTCTATCTATGTAAAATTCCAATCTTAAGATGTGTGTGTGTGTGTGTGTGTGTCTGTGTGAGTTTGAACATGCACGTATACAGATATTAAGTTTTGCAGGGAGAGAGACCGGGAGTTTGAATCCTTTCTCTCCCATTCTAGCTGCATGCACTTGGTAAATTCAACAATACTGAAAACCACCATTTCCACATCTTTAAAAAAGGATGATGATCGTTACTTCAAAGCATTGCAGAATATCCTCCCAACAAACATATTTTGTACAGGAACCAGCTCACACTGGCATGCAAAAGTCACACGTATGCATCTTTTTTCAACTCCTGTTCAGTGACATCACATTGACAGCTTGAAAGCAGACTTGGTGGTAGGATTCACACCATGAAAACCACCAAGACATATCACCTCCCCCTGCCTAGAAGCAGTTTTCATGGCACACAACTGAATGGCATATTATATGTACACAATGAATAGTAGTTCTGTAACCATTATTAAACCATTTAATTCTGGGTTAATTTATAAATTATAAATCTATATGAACATCTAAGAGACTTTGAGGGAAAGTAGCCCTAATTTAAGGTTTGAGGACCAGTAATATATAGCAATAACGATAACAACAAAAATTTAGAAATCCTGAATTTCTAAATTAAATAACCTTCAGTGGCTCTCTCAACATACAGACATATTTATGTAGAATTAGACAATTTTCCTAGAACTTTGTGATTAATATAATTGATTGCATTGTTGCCACTGGTTTACTGTATCTATCTATGCTTTCTTTTGGAATTCAGAGAGCTGTTTGTGCTTTCATCTTTCCATGTATAGTTTGTTAGGTGTATGCATCTTCCCTTGGAGTCCACGACTTATGCTACCCTAAAAATAAAATTCTCTAAGTTCTTAAAACACAAAATAAAGTGTAATTTAATGTCACATTAGACTGATTTTTCTTCTGGACAAGAGTGCAAAGTGAATCAATTTCTGTTTTTGACATTGACAGGGCTATACCCTAGATTCCCATTAAGTCCAATCCTATAATGATGGTAACAATTTTTTAGCTTTGCTTTTTATCATGCTGTGAATTTCAATAGAAATACTGATTAGAAATTTTCTTAATGGATTTTTTTCCTACAGTATGTGCTTTAACTTATGAGTGAGTAACTCTATATACTAGCTTGCAAAAATGGATAAAATATTGTAGATTTTTGTTATTATTTCCATGAAGAATTGTATGAATTATTCTTGGAGGTAGAATCAAAAGTGTAGTGAAAATACACAAAAGAACAAATAAATCAAGGAGAATATATAGGACTGTGGAAAGTAACATCCATTCTTATGAAAAGAAAATGCATACCTTTCTCCGGTGATTCTTATCTGTTATTAAAAAGTAAGTTGCTGATATCTATGCATGCTTACCATAAGATGTCTTTCTTATACACACTCTTTCCTTGGGCACTTTTGTTGTTTTTCTATATTCTCCACAATGTGGGAATCACTTGTTAGCCTTAAATGAAAAGTTTAAAATGGCAACGTTAATTTGTATGTCTATATATGTAAGAGCTTGGATCTGCAATAAAAATTGCTATTACGGCAAATAGGTGGTGCAATATAAGGGAACATTTTAATCCAAAAAATTAATTACAAAGCATTTTGGAAAAATTTTAAATTATATTTTGATAACCACATTTGACCTTCTGATCATAAAACTTCACAGTAGGAGAAAACCTCTATCTCAGTGAAAACTACTGAAATAAATGTCAAGCTGAATTCAGGCTTTGAGACCATTTCATTTGCTGTGAGTTAATTGTCAAGTAAAGGCGTTATTATATGTTTCAGTGTTTGATCTTGAAGTAAAAATCATATAAACATTTCTGCTTCCAACTGGTAGAGAAACTAACACTGAATTAGCCCTTTCACCATAAACAACTAAAAAATGGACAAAATATACAAAAAGTACTGATTTTATACATTGTCGAAAAGGGAACACAGGTTTGAAATTTTAATGTGTAATATGGAAAGCAGACCACTGTTTGCCAATAGCTAGAGGAGAGGGAGAGAATTGGCTTCATAGGGATATAAGAGAATTTTGTAGGGAGATGAACATGTTCTGTGTCACTTTGTTGGTTGTTGTACAACTGTTTACATTAGCTACAACTGAACAAATTATACACACAAAACTGGTGAATTTTATTTCATGTAAATTACACCTTGACAAAATAATTAAAATAATTGATCATAGACCTAAAAATAAAAAGTCAAACCTATATCATATCTAGAATAATTTTTTTGAAGCTTCTTCAATAACAGAGTTTTGTTAGATATCACAAATAGACCCAAATGCACTCTAGGTAAAAAGAAAAAAATAAATAGAATCTCATCAAAAATAGTGGAAATATTTTCCACTATTCCAAAAATATATATATTTTTTATTCTTTTACTTTTTTGTTGTTTTTGTGGTTTTTTTCTTGTTTTTGTTCTTTGTTTTTTATTTATTTTATGTGTATATTTTAAGCATGTGATAAAAAGAATATTGCAACAAAATACATCATAATTTAATTTCTTAAATTATTTAGAGAAAATCTTAAAAAACAGCTAAAGTAAATTAAACATTTCACAGAGAAAAACAAAGAAAAATTACAGAAAACTTTTCATCAAAAACTGCAAAAGACAGTTACAAATTTAAATTACCAAAAGGAAAAACAGAGAGGGACAGCCCTATCAGTGTTAAATTCTACAGCTAGCAAAAATACCTTTTAAAAATGATGGAGGGCTTCCCTGGTGGCGCAGTGGTTGAGGGTCCGCCTGCCGATGCAGGAGACACGGGTTCGTGCCCTGGTCCGGGAGGATCCCACGTGCCGCGGGGCGGCTGGGCCCGTGAGCCATGGCCGCTAGGCCTGTGCGTCCGGAGCCTGTGCTCCGCAACCGGAGAGGCCGCAGCGGTGAGGGGCCCGCATACCGCAAAAAAAAAAAAAAAAAAAAAAAAAAAAATGATGGAAAAATATACTTTTTCAGACATATATAAAGTGAAACGGTTAATCACCAGAAGACCTGAACTACAAGAGATGTTAAAGAAAGTCCTCAGTAGAAAGAAAAACTCACTCAGATGGAAGTCTGAATCTACATAAAGGAGTAAAGCTCACTGAGAAAAGGTAAATATGTGGACAAGTATAAATGACTTGTCATTTTGAACATTATCTTCAGGGACTTCCCTGACAGTCCAGTGGTTAAGACTCCATGCTTCCACTGCAGTGAGTGTGGGTTCAATCCCTGATTGGGGAACTAAGGTCCCAAATGCTGCATGGTGCAGCCAAAACAAAAATAAATAAATAAGACAACAATCTTCAAAGTCAGCAATTAAAAAACAAATATTAACAATATATTGGGAGGTTTATAACATATGTAGAAGTAAAACATCTGACAACAATAACAAAAAGGCTACTAGGGCAAAATAAATGTCCTATAAAAACAGAACATAAGGTTCTTACAGCATATGTAATATATTAGTTGAAAACAGAGTGTGATAAGTTAAAGTCATATAAATGTCAACTCTAAAACAACTATTGTTTTCAATAATTAAAAACCAACAAAGGAAGATGACAGAAGCATATGGAAAAGAGAAAAAGAACAGATGGAATAAGAGAAAACAAATAATAAATGATAAATTTAAACTCAATTATATATTTTATATGAGATATATAAAATTACACAGTTCTATTAAATGTAAATTATCTAAACACCCCAATTAAATGGCAAAGATTTTCAGATTACACATAAAAAAGTGAGACTCCATGATATACTGCCTATACATAATCCATTTTAAACATAAATATACCAATAAGATACATACATAAGGATAAATATGATACAGCATTCTAACACTAAACAAAATGCTAAAATGAATATATTAATATTAGACAAAAAGCCAAAACACATTAGCTGGGATAAAAAGGGAAATTTTATGATGATAAAATGTCAATTCTTTATGGTGACATAACAATCCTAAATGTTTTTACACCAAATTAAAGAAATCCACAATACATGAAACAAAACCTGATAGAACTACAGGAAGAAATAGACTCATTCACAACTTCAGTCAGAGGTTTCAACATTCCTCTCTGTTTCTATTTTTATTGCATGTGCATTAATTGTTAACACTATTTCATGGGCAAAAGAGAAATAAAGTTATCTGTTAGAAATTATTTGTTATACATAATATCTATAAAATTTGATGTTTATATTATTTAACTTATCTATATTTTCTTTATTGTTGTTTTTTCTGCCAAATTTGGAAGAATATTAAAATTTAGACATTTAATTATAGTTAATTTTAGCAAATTCTATTAAGCTCATTCTAAAATATTAGAATCTTCATGTTTGCAATATTATGAAACAGTTGAGAAATAAGTGACAAGCCACATGAAGCTAGTACATATAATACACTGCTTTTATTACTGTTGAAGGGCTAAGGTAAGAGTATATCTTGGTGAGAAAGCCAAATTAGACTGTTTACAGAGCTCCACAGAACCAACAGTGTCAGGCTAGGGAAGATGTCCCTCTACCAAAGAACAAATCTGCTCCTGGAGGGAAGAGAGCAAAATGTGGGTTTTCTGTGAGTAGATAGCCTCCAAGAGGCATAAGAATAGAGCTGAGTGAGCAAGCTTGTTCTTCTATTGCCAAATTTGCAAGCCAGACAAGCCATAACACCTTTCCTAAAACAGAATTAAGAAAAAGGGCAGAAAGAGGTTGGGAGTGTTGCACTAATTAGCTTCATCAGCATGAAGGAAAACATCAACAATAAGTGTAACGTACTTTCTATTTGAATGGATTTTTCAAAATGTCTACCATTAAAATATCACTTGAAATTGGAGCACTTTTCCATTATCAAAATATTTTAAAATATGATAATTAGTATTAGGAGTTAGCTAAATAACCCAAATCAGATTGCCATACTCAATTTGTGTTTATACAATAAAATATTCCTCAAAAATTTCTGAATATATCTAATTCAAATAAACTGCTAGAAACACCATCTAAAAATACAGATGTCAATCACAGATGTTTTATTTTTCCATAAAATATTCAAAAAAGGTACACATGTTGAGTCAGTAAAATGTCTTTCAAACAAATATCTAATGGGAGTTTTTGAAACAGTCTTTCTGTAAACAGAGCATGCTTTGGAAAGTAATCATTTTAGTATATTAATCAGTAAAATGTCTGTGGCGTTTTGACGAGATTTAATTTGGAGTGTAATATGCATAATATCAGCAAGATTCCCCCAGACACACAGAAAAATATAGCAAATCAAATTTCCCTTTTAACTAAATGTATTGGAAAATAGTAGAGCATCAATATGTAACCTCCCTTGAAACCCAAGGTGAATATTTAAAAAAATAAAAGGGAAACATGAGGAAAACCATTGTGAAGACAGAAGCATCTTAGCATGATCATTCTATGAAAAACTGAACTAAGACAAAACATAGGTTCCAAAGATTCATATGAAATCCTGGAGGATTGCCTTTTACATACTATCAGTCAAGAAGGTTAAAATATGCCAAACCTGATATACAGGGAACATAATCACTGACTTTTTATTCAATTGAGAAAAATAAAGAATTCTGTGATTAACTTTTCTTTTTGTCATAAGACTATATACACACACACACACATATACATACATATTATGTATATGTGTGTGTATAGTATATGTGTGTACACACATACATCTTTGCCCAAATTTTATTAGCCGTTGATTTTACTTGAAAGAGCAGAATTCTTTATATATCCTGGCAATTTAATAAACTATTGAATTTTTTAAATCTACAGTGATATCAAAATATTTTGGTAATGCAATTCCTTTTAAAATGGAAACCTCACTCCTCCTCAGCTGGAACTTGAACCCAGCCACACCTCAGATTGGACTTGAACCCACAATCCCTGACTTAGGAAGGGACTCGAACCCACTGTCTTTTAATTAAAACTGCTCACCTGGTGTCAGGACTTACTGAAGCTCAAGTTCTTTTGTCTCAGCACAAAAAGAATTCAGTGTGAGGCAAAGTGATAGGCAAAGAGTGAGTTTATTAGCATAGGAAACTTGTAAGAGATACAAGAAAGCAGGCAAGGGAGCAAAGCCCTGAGAACAAAAAGAGCTACATTTTTATAATCAAAGAAAAAGTGGGTAGGGGAGAAGATCACCTTCTTCCTCCCTCTTAGGTAGACATCAAGGCTTACATCATTAGTTCCTCTTTTAACTCTATATAGTCCAATAGGGACTGTTATGGCACTATTTAAATCATATGTGTATTAGTAAAAGGTGGTAGCATATACTAAAACATGGTAATTCATCTGAAGTTTCAGCATAATGGACCTTTTCACCTAGTTTCTTTCCCCTTTCACCTATTATCCTGTTTTGGCTACATGCAAGAATGCAATTTTTCTTAGGGTCTGTTATCTTATAGACCTCCCAAGGCCAAATTCAGGTCTTGTATCTATTTTTCTGCGGTAGTAGCCTAAGTAAGCATGTTTAGTTTCAGAGTATTCTGATTGTTGCTTAGCTGCCAGATGTTCTGGGCATTTTCTGGTTGGTGTCTAGCTTATGGTCATCTCCTGAAGTCCCTCTCTATCTATCTCCCCCTCGTGGGGTTTCTAGCTGTGTAACTATCTTATTCTATCTTCTCTATCAAAATGATCTATTAAGAAATTACTATATAAATATTAAAAATGTCCCATTTTAAAAATATTTTAATGCATTTATTTCCATCAGGATATAAATTGCAATTAGATAACAGTATTATTGACTGAATAGTGCAGATTGAGCAAAAAGTGTTCAATCATTTCTTTTGCCATCACAGGTAACTTTAAACATAATGTTATATTTTGAAGCCAGACAAAAGTGGGTGAGGCAATATTTACTTGATTTCTCACAATTGAAACAATATGAATTCTTGAGCCCAGCATTAGTTTGGATGATACTGGGGACCACCTTTCAAAGTTTTGATTATAGTTTGAAAGAGGCATCTCCATGCTGAAGTTAGGTTCTAGGCAGAGGAACTGCATATTATTCATTATGTATTTATTCTCAGACCTTTAGCTGTACAGTAAATAGAACTTTTATTCATTGAAACATAAATTCAGTTTTGCCATTTTGGCCATTATTGCTTAATCGTGGTCCAAATAATCAATCATATACCAATCATTAATAATATTTAATACCTGTTATGGACTAAATTATGTCCCTCTAAAATGTGTATACAGGAGCCCTAACCCTCAATGTGATTGTATTTGTAAATAGGACCTTTTAAAATTTCAGTACAGTTAAATGAAGTCATAGAATGTCCTTAGAAGAAGAGGGAGAAACACTAGGGATGCTCACACATAGAGAAAAGGCTGTGTGAGTACTGAGTGAGAACATGGCATCTTCAAGCTAAGGAGAGAGGCCTCAGGAGAAACCAAATCTGCTGACATCTTGATCTTAAACTTTCAGCCTCCAGAACTGTGAGAAAATTAATTTCTGTTTTTTAAACCTCCTAGTCTGTGGTATTTTGTATGGCAGCCCTAGCAAACTAATGCAATAATACCTATAGGTACATTTATCTTGATTAATTGATTTAATCTTCAGTACATTCATATTAATGGATGTACTAAAATTAATCACAGATAAAATTATCTATTATATAGATAAGTAAAACAAGACAGAAATGTTAAGTAAATCCCCCTAGTGCACACTGGTAGTAAACGACTTATGTAGTACTTGAATGAAATGCTTGGACTTCAGAACGCTTGAGATTACCATTTCACTATGACTTTTCTCTGGAGCTAGCAATCTAGCTATCTATGTATATTTCAATTAATCTAATATCCATTCATTCATCTCTCCATTCATCAACCTACCTATTTACCTACATTTTTAATCTGAATATTCAAAACATTCTATATTTCATTTTGGAATTTTTGTGTATTTAAACTGCACATCATGTATAAATAGGTAAAATTCAAAATGCAATTTTTGAGAAAGAACTATGACATAAAGAAATTCTTTTTTATTTGAATTTTATTTTATTTATTTTTATACAGCAGGTTCTTATTAGTTATCTATTTTATACATATTAGTATATACATGTCAATCCCAATTTCCCAATTCATCCCACCACCACCACCACCCTCACTTTCCCCCCTTGGTGTCCATACGTTTGTTCTCTACATCTGTGTCTCTATTTCTGCCTTACAAACCAGTTCATCTGTACCATTTTTCTAGATTCCACATGTATGCATTAATATATGATATTTGTTTTTCTCTTTCTGACTTACTTCACTCTGTATGACAGTCTCTAGGTCCATCCTTGTCTCTACAAATGACCCAATTTCATTCCTTTTATGGCTGAGTAATATCCCATTGTATATATGTACCACATCTACTTTATCCATTCGTCTGTTGATGGGCATTTAGGTTGCTTCCATGACCTGGCTATTGTGAATAGTGCTGCAATGAACATTGGGGTGCGTGTGTGACATAAATAAATTCTTATTTAAAAAATCAGTTGAAATCTTTTATCCTTATATGGTGCTTTTGAGTTATGCATACTATGGCACAATCAGAAATTCATATTTTTGAAGCATATTAATTGAAAAACCCTGCAAATAGTCATGCAACTAGAAATAGGAATTGTGTTCTCAGTGGTTCAAGGGATGTGAAACCCTGAAAGATAGTTACCTGATGAGTGTTTATATAATCATTCACAGTTACCATCCCTGTGGATTTAACTCCTGATGGATTTTGAAAATTATTTTCAAGTTCTTTTGGACGACCAATGCTCCAAATATTCTGTCATTCCCTACACTTGTGTCATTCTGTATTGAAACTTGATGAAAACCAATTATCTAGACAAGTTGGTACCTGTTCAATAACTTTTCGTTGATTCCTTATAACAGATGTCATCTTTTGATCATATTTAAATGTGTCTCTTCAAAATAACCATTTTAAGATTCAATCTGTATATATATCCAATATTCAATTAGAATATTAGGATATCATTAAGAGATTGCAAAATAGTTAGGGCAAAGGGAAATTTGTATAAGATCATCTAACCCTTGTGATGGTTCTGAGCATTTTAAAGCATGATTGAATTTAAATAAAACATTAGTAAATTTAGATTTAGATATGTAAATTGACTTGTTAGCTCTAGAACAGTCTATATAATAAAATGCATAGATTCTGCATTTTACAAATATTCACACAATATGTAAATTATAACTGACCTATTTAAGCTTAAGTGAACCATCGAAAATATATTGAAATAGAAATACTTCCATTATTTTCTGTTATAAGAACCAAAAGATCATATTTTGATATATTCTTTAGAAAAATAAGGTGAAAGGAGTTTTCCCCCTTGGATAATAAAATAATGTTTATGCATTGAAGTCAGTAAACCTAAGAAGTTAGGCCTGATAAATTCGGGGTGAACAAAAAAGGGATATCCAAAAAAGTAATGGTGACAATAGGCAGATGTCTTTTGCAAGTCTTTATTTCTATCTATAATTTTAACTGAAGCCCTAAATACTGTGAGATAGTCGCTGAAGTTCTTTAATATGTAACAGAAATGAAGGCCGTGAAATTAAGTCAGAGTAAATATTTTTTCAAATGTGGTCACATATAGAGTCCATCCAATTTACAGAGGCAGTAATTTAGGTAGATACTCAAGCTCCAAGAGTCAAAGTGAAGACCTATAATCTGGTAATTGAGTCCTGCAAAATCGTTCTGTACCCTAGATCATCAGAAAGATAGTAGATGACTTCAGTTTTCCAAAATTAGAAACAATCTGAAAATCTGGAAAGCTTGATGTCAGAAGAAATAAAAGGCTCAAATAGGTGACAGCAATGAGGGAGCAGAAATTCAAGATCTTCTGTCATTAAGACAACACAACAACAATTAGAAATACCAGCATGAGTCTACTGTGAGTCCAGGACATGTTGGCCCTCTGGGCACATGTATACTTTCTGTAACCCCATTTTCTCTAGCCTTTGCCAATTCTATCATTCTATCATGCTTATATTAAAAATAATAAGAAAGATGTCACTAGCCCATGCCCTTGTATGCATAATTCAAGACTTCAGCCCACTGGAAAAACCCTCTTTTTCTCAGCCCACATTTTCAAGTTACATGTATTTTCTAACATGTTCACTTTCTTCTTTGCAAACACCTCTTCACGTTTCTTGCTCTCTGCTCCTGGAAAAATTTCATAAAGGCAATACTTCCCAATTGCATCTGCTGCTGCCCTTTCCTGGGGTACCCATTTCTGCAAATCTTCTAAGTCCAAGTGGTGCTGAAGTTCTCCTTTATCCCCCTTGTGTCATAGTTTTTCACTCTTACAAGCTACAACCTATTTCTTTCTTCTCTTAATTCAAGAGTAACACTTGCTCTTTCTTCAAGTCTTACTCTCTACCATGTAAGAGGTTATATGAGTACCTTTTAACTTTTTATTTTTTAATTCTAACACCATTTCAGATATACAGAAAGTTGCAAGAATAAATACAAAAATTCTCATGTACTCTTCACCCAGATTCTTCCCTCATCTCTCTCTCTCTCTCTGTTTCTCATGAGAATAAGTTACTGATATTATGTCCCTTTCTCTGTAAATACTTTATTGAATATAGCACACTTAACATTAGGAAATTAACACTGATACAGCATTATTCTCTAATTTGAAGACATTGTTCAGATTTTGATGATTTTCCCAATAACACAATTTATATGACAGAAAATGCCAAAAATCCTGGATCATGCCTTGCATTCAGTTGTCAAGTCTCTTGAGTCTCTTTTATTTTGGGAGATTAACTTTTTAAAAAATTTTTATTTTTTAGAGAACAGTGATTTTGCATAAAATGCATCTCTCTTTGGAATGTCTGATATGTCCAGGTTATAGATGGTTTTTTTGGTCAGGAATACCACAGAAGCAATGTCGTACTGTTCTCAATGCCTTATGTCAGTTAGCATATGTTATTGAAATGTTTCATGATTCATTATGTTAACTTGATCACTTTATCAAGTTGTTCCTGTCAATTTTTTTCCACTATCTTGTAAGGAGTTATATTGAGATCGTATAAATATTTTGTGACACCTCAAAATATCACTCACTTCTTTTAGTATCCATTGATGAGTCTTGTCTCAATTAATGTTGATAGTTGTTAAATGGTGATTTTTTGGATCTCTTCATTCCTTTCTTATTTATTACTTGAGCCTCTACTATAAGAAAGGGCTTTCCATATAAATATAGATATATAAACTATTAAATATGGCATAATAGTAAGTTAATTCATTTAAGAAGCTATAATCCTTTACTATCATTATTTAATTCGATGCTGAATTGCGTCATATTTAGCCATGGGAGTTCCTCAGGTTGGCTTCTGTGTCCTTTTTGTGTGTCTCAATTTTGAGTACTTACATTCAGAAACAAGATCACCCAAGTTCATCTTGTACTGTTCCTGCTCCAGCCTGGAATCAGACATTTCTCCAAATAATTCTAGTTCCTATTAGTGGAGAGAGAGTATTTAGAAACCAGGATCTGGCTCTGGGTCTGTGATTGTTACTTGATTGCCTTGTCTTCTAGCACCTCTCAGACGACAGAACCAGAAGTAAGATCTCATGAACTGTTTATCTTCTTCAGCAAATCCAATTATAAATTGGATTTTCTTAGTCACTCTTCCATATCAACCACTTTTCCTTGGGCACCTTTTACTTCTTTACTTTATTTCTATTCTCTTCTTAATATTCCTGCTTTTCTTTAAGACCCTTTAAAAGTTTTCATTCCAATTTTTTCTTCCTTGGCATCTTATCTTCATTCCTGATACAGGTAAGATAAAGCAGAGCCTAAATACCCAGGTATATTTGCAAAAGCTTAGAACATGAAGAAATTATATGATTTCTTCATGAATGATAGGGGATGGATTTAAACACAGGCATGATGACCCATAGTTAAGCATTTTCTCAGACTGCTTTAAGAAAAACATTTCAAAACCCAGTCACTCCTATGGGTTTAATAACCAAAAGATGTTGGAATCCAAATCCCAGTGCTTGTGAATGTGGCCTTGTTTAGAAATAGGGTGCTTGAAGATGATCAATTTAAGACGAGTTCAATAGGGGGAGTTCTAATCCTATATGATTGCATCCTGAAAATAAGGAGGGGATTTGGACATGGAGACAGACAGACAGACAGACAGACAGACACACACACACACACACACACACACACACACACACTCCATATGAAGATGAAGGCAGAGGCCAGGTTGATGCACATACAAGCCAGGAAATACCAAAGAGTGCATGCAAACCACCAGAAACAGATTCTCCCTCACAGGTCTCAGTAGGAACTAAACCTGTAAACACCTTGATCTTGGACTTCTAGTCTCCAGAACTGTGAAACAATATCTTTCTGTTGTTTAAGCCACACAGTTTTTGATGCTTTGTTATGGCAGCCCAGCAAATTAATAGAATCACAAAAGTAGGGTGTTATTAAATTTCTACATTATGCTACATTTCTATATAGATCATAAATAGTGTTAAATTTTTATCTTCCTATTTAACTCATTTGTGAAAGTTTAAAAAAAAAGTTGTGTAATTCATTATGTACTTAATGGTCCAGACATTTAAAATACCAAACATTAATATCATATATTAGAATAAAAACAAAGTACATCATAAACTAAATAAGAGATTAGAACAGTAGGTCATTATGAGAAAACAGAACATATTGGACTTAGGTGAAAATAACAACCTCTGGGTTGAACAATTTATACTAAGTAAAGAAGAAGGATTTTAATGACATAATGTAACAGCTTGTCTAATGGGAAAAACTTAGCAAGCAGAGGGTTTGGAGAGAAGTGCACACCTCAGTTATTTTGAAGGTAAGTGTTTCTAAAGTTATTCTAAAATTTAATTTGGTTTAATTAAGTGAAAGGACTCTTTTGGCTCTGTGTGCATACAGGTGGTAATCAGTGAAAGCTGTTTATTTTTTGGTTCTACACATAAAATTTTCATGGTGAGGTTACTTCTATATTTTAAAGAGGAACACTAAAAGTAGAAACTGCCATACTGTATAAAGGGGAATAAAAATGTTCTTTAATTCCTAAGGGAATTTCTTTCCTATTCTTTTATTTTTTTTCCAGTTTCAATAAAATAAAACACCTTTGGCTTCCAGGATTTAAATCAAAGTTTTTTATGTTGAAAATAAGAAATATTTTCTTAAATTCACTTATAAAAACTGACCTTTGTAAATTTATTTCAATCTCAGAAATCCTAGAGTACCAATAAATTTGCTGAAAATCTACCAAGGAATGAATTCTGAAAAGATGTGATATATTTATTAACTAAAATGCCTCTCAGTATTATTCTTAGTCATTTAATCTTGGTGAAAATAAGTCTTAGAAAGATTTAATATTTTCATAACAAAATTAACCTGAAGTTATTAAGCCATTTTAAACCCCATGATTCCATGTCTTTCATTCCCTTACTCAAGACTAAACTCTTTTTTTTCTTAGTTACTTTCCAAATATATATTATTCCACTGTTATACAGCTCAAATTTCACTTCTTTTTTTAAGCTTTTCTTGTTACTTTTTCTCCCACTTCCCCAAACAGAGTTCAGTACTCAATCTGAGTGCTTATTTTATCCCTGCCAATACCTTACTTGCAATGTTTATGTCATAGCTATCTGCAAACATGTCTTTCTCCATTGA
Organism: Kogia breviceps; assembly: GCF_026419965.1. Lineage (NCBI taxonomy): Eukaryota > Metazoa > Chordata > Mammalia > Artiodactyla > Physeteridae > Kogia > Kogia breviceps. The sequence continues at coordinate 161,561,499 of NC_081311.1, read as the reverse complement.
TAAACATGTGTTATTTTAGGGTAAGAAATTTTATTCTGGTTATCTTTTTATTCTTATGATGTATCATAGTGCTGCATGATAGTCTACACAACGATGTTTACTAAGTGAATTAATAAAGTCATGTTTTTGTTACATATTAGCCAAAGATCACAGGTCATGTACATACCTCACCCATGAGTTTTGTTATTCCCTGTAGCTGGATGATTTGTACATCTTGGGTTTCCCAGGACAGTCTGTGTTTTTTGTTTTTAATTAAGATATATTTGATGTATAATATTACATAAGTTACAGGTGTACAACATAGTGATTCACAATTTTTAAAGGTTATACTCCATTTGTAATTATTATAAAATATTGGCTATGTTCCCTGTGTTGTACAATACATCCTTGAGGCTTATTTTATACATAATAGTTTGTACCTCCTTAATCCCCTACCCCTGTCTTTTCCCTCCCCCCTTCCCTCTCCCCACTGGTAATCATTAGTTTGTTCTCTATATCTGTATGTTTCCTTTTTGTTATATTCACTAGTTTTACTTTTTTACAATCTGCATATAAGCAATATCATACAGTATTTGACTTTCTCTGTCTGACTTATTTCACTTAGCCTAATATCCTCTAAGTCCATTCATGTTGTTGCAAATGGCAAAATTTCATTCTTTTTTTATGGCTAAGTAGTATTCATTGTATACATATATACCACATCTTATTTATCCATTTATCTGTTGATGGACACAGGTTGCTTCCATGCCTTGGTGATTGTAAACAATGCTGCTATGAACACTGGGGTGCATGTACCTTTTCAAATTAGTGTTTTTGTATTTTTCAGATATATACCCAGAAGTGGAATTGCTGGGTCATGTGGTAGTTCTATTTTTAGTTTTTTGAGAACCTGCCATACTGTTTTCCACAGTGGCTATGCCAATTTACATTCCCACCAACAATGTACAAGTGTTTTCTCCACATCCTTTCCAACATTTGTTATTTGTGGTCTTTTTGATGATTGCCATTCTGACAGGTGTGAGGTGATATCTCATTGTGGTTTTAATTTTCATTTCTCTGATTAGTAACAATGTGGAGCATCTTTTCATGTGCCTGTTGGCCATCTGTATGGCTTCTTTGAAAAAATGTCAATTCAGGGCTTCTGCCCATTTTTTAATCAAGTTGACAGGGTTTTCTTGATGTTGACTTGTATGCGTTGTTCATATATTTTAGATATCAACCCTTCATTGGTCATATCATTAGCAAATATTTTCTCCCATTCAGTAGTTTGTGTTTTTTGTTTTGTTGATAATTTCCTTTGCAGGACAGTGCTGGTTTATACTTATTATCTTGGCATCCTGTCTGGCTTCGGCTTTTTCCAGATTTATCATTTTTTAAAGGGATTATTAATAATTACTTTAAAGTAAATTGGATAGATTGGGTGGACCTTCAGTTTGTATTTCTGCTTTAAGCCATGGTTTTATCCAGTTTGAGCCACCATCTTATCTCATAGTGTGTGAGACATATTGCAGTGAATCGTTTCCTCATGTTAACTGGTTATTATATCTGAAAGATGAGCAGCAATTACTCATTTCTCTCTTTCCATCTTCTTCTAAAGAAAACAACTGACACTTCCCTTTCAAGAACAACATGCTGATAAAATCTTGTGTACTCTAACAGAGGCAAGTTGGGAGAGCTAACTTTCTCTGCTAGGTGGGGAGTAGGAAGTGTTGGATGCTGTTGCTTCTGCTGGCCACGTAGTTTACAAATATGGTGCAGTTGGCTGTGCTGTGGCTTTCATATCCAGAGCTTGATCCTTTGAAAAGTCCATGAATAGAAGTGACTTCTGATCAAGCTTGATGCAGTGGCTTAAACAATATTCTAGGTCTTGGTTTTTCTCAGATCTTATCTTGACTTTGTTTTCAGTGAGTAGGAACAACTACCCTCAGACTCTCTTTCTGGTAGCAAGATGGCAGTAGCTCCTACATTTCTAGTTCAGGAGAAAAAAGAACTACTTCTTATAAATTCTCCAAATTTTCTGACATTCATTCAATAGACAGGTTCTGAATATTCACCATTCAATATTTGTTTGATTTGTCTCATGCATGCTCCTTTTCTGAAAGAATCTAAGGGCAAATTCCCATGGAGACTCTAAAACTGACCTCAAATAATATCTAGAAGGAGAATGGATATAAGATAGCAAATAAAACTATCTGTGACTCTGAGACCCTGGAATGTACTAGGTATTCTATAATTATTAGTTTTCCTCTTTTTGCCATAAGTAAGGCCAACTGTGTAGGTATGCTCCCAAAAATCTGCTTACAAAATCAGTTTTAATCTTTCCGAGGTCAAATTTTCAAAAGGGTTTAATTCAAGATCAAACTACAGGCTTATCCTATTCACCAGATCTAGCATCTGGCTGCCCTTCTGGGTTTCCACAGGCATTATAACAATGCACTACTGTTCACATTTGGAAAAAGAATAGTGTGGCTTTCTTACAAGCTCTTTGAACTTTATTAAAAAAAAAAACTTTGGCATATTTCATCATCTGTTAAATATTACATTTTGATATGAGAATTTGTTAAAAGATTAAGGATAACTAGTTGGAAAAGAGGAGAAAAGAAAAAGACTACATTACAAAGTAATATCTTATTTTACCCAAGAATGGCAGTTAAATACATAAATTTAAAAAATGGAAGAAGCTTATTACCTATAGTGTTTTTGCTTTTCTGGAGACAAATTCAATTGAGAATGATAACCTCAGAAGGATGGTCTACTGACCCCTAAGTCGAAGGCTGACTTCATTTAAAGTTAGAGAAAACAAGAGTTTGCTGGGAAATGATGGGAGAATGCTACTAGTTTTCTTTCCATGGTTTCCTTTTTATATACTTTTCTTTAATCTTTGGAGAGACATTTTACAGTTCTGCTGCCCGTAAAAGTGATGTTTGAATGTATTCTACAAAAGTTGCAAAGCTGGTAACTCATAAAATATTACTGAGGTTGGCAAGTTTCACAAGATGAAAGGTTCACACAGCTCTAACAAGTAACTAAAAAGGAGACTGGTGTAGTGGGCACCAGCACAGAAGTTTAAAGTCCCATGTTGGATACTGGACTGAAGTTTGAATTCTTGTCATGGGCCCAAGAAGATAAATATTATCCCTAACATGCTTATCCTTCATTGGTGTGTTTAAGCTTAACTGGCCTTACTACAAAATAATTGAAAATATGAATAAAACAACCCTGTTTTTTGTCTTTTTTTTTTCTCCTCAAAAGAAGATGAAAATTCTACAATGAAGAGGATTTTCACATTTATATTTAACTCGTTTTGCTTAAGCTTGAAAAACAGGTCTCCAGTTTCTGCCAGCACTTGTAACCAAGGAGAATGATTACCACATGCAGGTGTCACTGATTGGTTGGAATTGAAAGCTGCAGATTGTCTTGGAGACCTGAACTGATCTCTCCATCCCCTAATCTCCATTTACTTCTGCCAAATGCCATTAGAGAGCAGTCAGATCTGTTTTGACTGACAGCATAGCTAACAAGTAGGATCGATGTCAACATATAATTGGTGTTTATGGGGGAAATATATATATATGCATAATAGATGAACATTATCTGAAAATTATATTTCTTCAAGTATATATTTTAAAAGATTAGTTATAAACATTTTAACCAACTAAATGGACCTGCTGTTGAGAATTCTGCTTTCTATTCTAAATTTCCCAAAATACTTTGCAGTAGTACCTTAAGGAAGGAAAGGGGATATATATATATATATATATATATATATATATATATATATATATATGTATATGTATATATAGATATATATATCTATATATACTCATGTATATATATAAACAAACAACAACAGAAACCTACCTATCTAATGAATAGACACTAAGATTTATGACATAAAGCTATAAAATACTTAAAAATAATTATAAGCCCTTGCAGATAATATATAAAAGCCTTATTCATTAAGTGGACTGTATCTTTATTTATAGAACATACAGAAACTCTCGTAATATGTCTTCACATAATCTTTGAGATTAATTGAAGGTTTCAATTCCCTTTTGAAAATATACCAACTGAATAACCGTGGCTAATAAGTGCCTCTCTCTTTTGCGCCACACCTTCTGCACTTCTTACTTTACCTAATGAAACCATTGCTAGATGTTGTGTGAGGCCTTAGGATGTCTTTTATGCAAAATGTGGAAAATAAATCAGTAAACTAAGTTTCAAAGAAAGGCTTTGTCCCTACATCATAAGGTGCATGCATATGTTTTAACTTGAAATAAAATTTTTAAGGTATGCGTATATTTTTTGTTTGTATATGGTTGCTACTTTAACCTACTTTTCAATTAACTTACCAAATAATTGTTCCAATCAAGTAAGATAAGATGGCTCTTAAACTATATACTATAGAAGTATTATGAATGCAACATAAAACATAGAACTTTAAAAATATAATATAGTGATGGCACTGAAAATTATAATTTTATATTTTAAACATGTGTCTTCAATTCCTCTCATTCAGGATTCCTTTAACTTAGAAACTAAATATTAAAAAAAATCTCAAGTGCAAATACTAGGAGGGCAGGGGAGATTAACCTTATATTTGCCAAATTTTTAGAGGCAGATTAAAACTTCTACCTACAACTCCCATTGCATCAAATGATACTATCCTCTCCAGAATTTGATTAACAAAAATTCTACTATTAAAAATGAATTCCATTGCCTTGCAAATCCTTCTGTTATGAATGAAGAATAAACCCATCAGAGCTTCAAGTTGGTGAACAAATGAAAGTGCTGGGACAGGTGGGTGCCCAGAGGGTGTGGAAGGTCCACACCCCACCTCCCCATATCTTGCCCTATGCATCTCTTCTATTTGTCTGTTCTTTAGTTGTATCCTTTATAATAAACTGGCAAATAGCTCTTCAGGTGCTGCATACTTGGCAAGGCACGTCAGTTTGATGTGGGAGTACCTAAAGAGACCTCAGCTCTCCCTGTTAATAGGCTCTGTGGCTCTGGTTTCCAGTCCATTGTGAATGGATGTCAGGAAATGTGTGTTAAAGATGCTGAAGTTGTCTTGTGTGGAGGAGCCAAAAATATGGCTCCTTACTGTGTCAGAAACATGCGTTTTAGAGCCAAGTTTTGATCAGCTCTCAAGCTGGAAGATTCTTTACGAGCAGCATTAACAGAGCAGCATCTCCAACTACACATGGGAATTACTGCAAAGAATCTTGCTGCAAAACATAAAATTAGCAGAGAAGAATGTAACAAATACACCCTGTAGTCAGAGCAGAGATGGAAAGCTGCTAAAGATGCTGGCTACTTTAATAATGAGATGGTACCAGTTGAGGTAAAGACAAGGACAGGAAAACAATGCAAGTAATGAGCCGTTTTGGTCCCAATGAGCCTGGAGCAGTTAAATAAACTTCCTCCAATTTTCAAGGAAGAAGGGACCATCAGTGTAAGGAATGTACCAGAAGTATCTGATGCTTTCATAGCTAGTAAAGATGCTGCTAAAAAGCATAACTTTACACTGACAAGAATTGTGAGCTATTTTATATCTAGATGTGATTTCTCTATCATAGATATTGGTTTTGTCCCTACCTCCAATGGGGCACTAAAGAAAAGAAGACTGAGTCTTAAGGACATGGATTTAGTAGAGGTAAATGGAGCTTTTCCTCCCCAGTACTTGGCAGTTGAGAAGAGCTTGGATCTCGACCCAGGTATAACCAATTTCAATGGAAGAGCCATTACTTGGGATCAGCCATTGGGAGGATCTGGATCAAGCATTACTGCACATATAGTTCATGAATTAAGATGTGGAGGAGGAAAATGTGCAGGGGCATAAGCTTGCATTGGAGTTGGCCAAGGTATGACACTCATCATTCAGAGCCCAGCCTGAGGAGAGAAAGGAGCCCACCATGGCCCACAGTTACTTTACTTGGCCAGGCCACATTAGAACAGGGGACCTTTAGAGCAGCTGCTAAAACTGGCTATGCCCTGCCACTGAAACAGTGATTGAGCGTGATCAAGGGTTGATGAGGTAAAGATGTATTTATCATGAGTTAAAGCTCAGGCCAGAAATACGTTTTCTCAAATTTGCACTAAATATGATGTATTTCTGAACTGGAGTTTAATTATAGAAGGCCTTAAAAAAATCGTATTCTGGCCAATGACCACCCCACATGCTTTAGATCATATGATTGCAAGGAAACTGAATGTGTTGCCTTAATTTCCAAAAATAAATAGATGAATGAATCCATGAATAAATACCTTTTTGAGGAATTCTTAAATTTTCTTATGATTTTCTTTTTACATTTTACACTTTATAATGGAATATTCTATGAACATTCTTTAATGGAAACAAGTGAGAAAGAGCAAGCCCCTGACATGCAGGCTGTGGCCTCATAACTCTCAGCCAGGCCTTGGTGTTGCTTCAAGCTGTCCTGGCACTCACAACTAGGTTTCCGTATCTCCTGCTGAAAATAAACTTTGTCACAGAACCTCAAACTCAGATAAGACCACTCTTTGATCTTTATGGATAAAGACAAAAACAAGACCATTGCTTAATCATGGCTGAGCATAGACAAAGCACTACCCAACCACAGCTTCACAAGTATAATCCTTCCCTGGTTAATATGAGCAATGGCTGTTTCTTAAATAATTACAGGATTAGCCTCACTCTGGTGTATCATTGTAAGATGTTTTGAGATACCCTATCATAGAATTGCTTCCTGCTCCTGATAGGATACAATCCAGTGCAAGGTACTGCTTCCTTAAACGCTCCTCCAAACAACTCAACCAAAGCCTAAATTGTATAATAGACTTCTTTTTAATACCCACTGTGATGGTACTAATTTTACATGTCAATTTTACCAGGCTAAGGGATGCCCGGTTAGCTGGTAAAACATTCTTCTGGGTGTGTCTGTGAGGGTGTTTCTGGAAGAGATTAGCATTTGAATTGGTGAACTGAATAAAGCAGATGACCCTCCCCAATGTAGGAAGGCATTATCCAATCTTTTGAGGGCCCTGAACAGAACAAAAAGGCAGAGGAAGAATGAATTTGCTGTCTTTCTGCTTGAGCTGGGACATCTTCTCCTGTCCTCAGTCATCAAACCTGGTTCTCAGATCTTTGGACTTGGACTGGACTGAATTACACCACTGGCTCTGTTGGTTCTCCAGCTTGCAGATGGTAGGTTGTAGGACGTCTTGGCCTCAAAAATTGCATAAGCCAGTTCCTATAATAAATTATCTCCCTTTCTCTCTCCCTCTCTCTCATTCTCTTTCTCTGAAAAAGTGGAGTGTTCCTATGAAAACGTTTGTAAGTTGAAATGGCCTAAAGCAAAGAAGCAATTTTTTCCTAAAAGTGAAAAACCTCTTTAGATTTCTGTTGGTAGTGAAAACAGGTACTAATACAGGTCTTTCATAAAAGCAAAGTTGTGTAAAGCAAACGTTCAAAAAGCGAGGAATACCTGTATATATATATATATATATATATATATATATATATATATATAGTCTTTTGGTTCTCTTTTCTCTGGAGAACTCTAATACACCTTCTTACCAAGACACCTCACATTTCACCATATGTATGCCCTTTAATGCTTCAAACAAGAATAAGCACAGCAGTGTTCCTGGCGGTCTTTGGAGGTAGGGTGCTAACACAAAGAACAGAAAATAGATTGCATGTGTTTAAAGACTTGATTAAAATGGGAGATATATTACCTAATTCCTAGAGGAATGCAATACAGGAAGATGAAAGAAATGGGCAGCAAAGATCAAATTTCTCTGCTCCCAGAATTTTACATAGCACAGCACTAGAGAGTATTGTGACTTATTCATTAAATTATCCAATTCAATAAAAGTATGGTGAAGAGATGCAAGAAAGCTGTTTCTCCATTCTCTGTTTAAATTACAATTAAGTTTCCAGCTGGATATCTCCAAAACATAGTGGAAACCTAGCAGTGATGGTATTTGCCTTGTTCTATTTTGGGATTCTTTAGCAACATCACCTTATAGCAACAGCTGTTCAGAGTGCTGGGGTTGGTATGAATACTTCTTCTACTGCTGGCAAGTTGAAAGCTGTAAAATATTTTCAGTTCATTTCAGGTTCAGGTATCCGTGGAGCAATTGTCTTCATGCTGTAGAAGGGAAGGTACTAAGACTATAAAACAGAGATTCAGAAACTAAATACAAACTGCTGTTGGTTGAAAACTCCAACTGGGACTTTATTGCCAAACACCAGACATTAGAAGATCACTAGCTAAATTAGCCAGAGTAAACATCCTGAGGTACAAAACTAGTGCCAACTCACTGAGCTAAGAATAAGACACATGGGTTGGCAGTAGGGTTGAGGAAAGACCTAAATAAATACAGATAAATGCAATATCCGTTTCTGTATTGAAGGACGCGATTTGAAAAAAAAACAAAAATCAGAAAAATAAATTCAGCTATAAAGATGTAGAAGGGAATTTTTGGAAGGTTTATGCTCTTGATTAGAAAATAAATAGCTATATTAGGATTATATATTTTATATGTAATTTAAGTGCTACTATAAGAACCTCATGATAATCATTAAGATAAATTAACCTTAATTTAATAATCATACATGGAAAATTTAGATCTTTCATGGGATTTTTTATTAAAATGAGAATATATTAATATATATTTTCTTTTATACCTTTTCCCTCCTCTTTATTGTACTTTTTACCCTAAATCTCCAAACAATTGTTAACATTTTTACTATTATTATATAATACCTAAAATTGCAAAAACCATAATTTTACACTTGATGGCTTTTCCCTAACTGAACTGACCTATATAGCCAGTACTCAGATCAAAAGATAGAACATGAAGAACCTAAGGACAGGACAGGAATAAAGATGCAGACATAGAGAATGGACTTGAGGACACGGGGAGAAGGAAGGGTAAGCTGGGACGAAGTGAGAGAGTGACATGGACATATATACACTACCAAATGTAAAATAGATAGCTAGTGGGAAGCAGCCACATAGCACAGGGAGATCAGCTTGGTGCTCTGTGACCACCTAGAGGGGAGGGATAGGGAGGGTGGGAGGGAGACACAAGAGTGAGGAGATATGGGGATATATGTATATGTATAGCTGATTTACTTTGTTATAAAGCAGAAATTAACACACAATTGTAAAGCAATTATACTCCAATAAAGCTGTTAAAAAAAAAACCCCGATAGAACATTACTACTACCACAGTTCCCCATCTGGTGATTTTAATATCTATAATCCAATTACATTTTTTTTTTTACAGAAATGGCACACTCTACTGAAGCCAAGATGAATAACTATAATAATAATAATAGTTATTATTATTTGTAGTAGTATGTAACTGTTCACTGATCATGTATAAATATAAGGCTTATAACTAAAATTTCAAGCATCTGAATTTTAATTTTTTTCAAACTGTGTTGACTTTTTAAAATTCAAAACTATAGGCAATGATAATGAATTGAACCTCATTCCACATGCAATGAGAAGCCACTAAAGAAATTTCTGCAGTGGAAGGGCATCAGTACATTTTTTTTAAGAAAAAAAAAAGTCTTTCTGGAGTGTGAATGATGAAATGATGAATTAATAAGAATCAAGTAGGAATCAGTAAAGAAATTTAGAAAATAAGGAATTAATCTACTAGATAAACTATAAAATTTTGAATTGTTATTGTAACAATAAATGAAAAGAAGAAAAATCATGTGCAAGTGGTTGATTTAATGAGGAGATTCTGGGAGACAAAAGAGTTAGTCTCCAGTTCTGGCTTGGTGGATGGTCATTATCATTAATAACAAAAAGTATAGAAGTAATAACTAATTGCATATATGTATATTTCATTGCAGAAGAAAATTTCTCCTTCATTCTTTCATGCTTTATTTATTTATTTATATTTATTTAAATATATAAAACTAACATGATGGTTACATTGCAAAATACTTCACAACTGAAGTATCTTATCAGGAAAATGTGCTTGAGACCCAAGTGTGGACTCTTTGAGTCATTAAACTATTCAAGGATCTGATCTGTTTCTCACAAAACATGCATTTTCTTACTTAAAGTTGCTTTACCTTTCAAAACTTTATATATTCTGCTTCCTAATGAGTCATGTAAATTTTCTTAAATGTTAACTATTTCAAACTGTTTTTTCTATTGACTAAAACCAATTATGTTTATACCATACTACAGTAACTCACTTAATTGTTTCCTGGATATCTAGGACTCAGTATTTCTAGATGACTTTTATTTTCCTCACCTTAATTGCCTGTATTTCATTTTCTTTTATTGTCTCTCATTTTCTTCCATTATGTTCACATATTTGCTTCTTTTTCTTCTACCGCTTCCAGCCATTAGTGGCCATAGAAGGGCAATTTTTAACTTCTCTAATTAAATTATTTCCCCTAAAAGTTCATTTCATTTCCTTCAAAATTAGCACCATTTTCATATAGTTGATAATATTCAGGACTATTTCTTTCTTTTTGATTGGAATAAATTCCATTGCCAATCATCTCTATCTAAGTTATAGGAGCTGGAATGGCATTTTCTTGTCATGTCTCTTCTGTAACCTGGCACATTTCTTCAGCCTTTGTCTTTCCTGACTTGAATTTTTCTCTTTTTTTTTTTGAGAAATAAAGATCAGTTATTTTGTAGAATATTCCTCAATATGAGTTTATCTGATACGATTTTTTTCATAATCAAATTCACTGTATACATTTGTGGCAGAATACTCTTGAGTGATTTTTTTTTGTCTCTTCTTCTCAATAAATGAGATCAGGAGGAAAATGATTCTGGTTTGTCTCAGTATTGGTGATGTTAAATTTGGCCACATGGTTAAGGTGATGTCTACTAGGTTTCTTCACTATAAATTTACTATATTTTCCTATGTGATCAATTTAGGAATCATAAGAAGATATTTTGAAACTATTTAAAAATCTTGATGCTCATCAAACTTTCAGTCACCAGTATTATCAACCATTGATGATTTTATAATTATATATGTATATATTTTTATAATACATACATTCATCATTGTATATTATTATGTATATTATTTATATATTATATATATAATTATAACTACACATATTTACAATACAATATATGATACTATATTATAATATATATACATATAAAAGAGAGCTCTCTCTTTGTGTGTTTGTTTATATCAGTAGGGTTTCATAAATTATTATTTTATTCAGTGGGTTAAAATGATTTTTTTATTTTTTATACTCCATTTTATTTTTTTATACTCCATTTATTTTACATTCAACTTGTCCATTTAATGTATCTATCTACCCACAGTGATATATCTATCCAGGCCCAGTATCCCCTGGGAACAGAAGCCTGAATTTTTTGCATTTAAGAAAGGTGATAAATTGCACATGTTATATCCATTGAGGAATCTGGTTGAGCACATATTTTGGCAGCAAAATATATGAATATTCAAACTCAGTGTGATTAATAAAGACTGCATATACAGCATCAGAGTCAATTCATATCAGATTTTGCCATAAGTTAGAAAACATTTTGATTTTCAGTGATCTGGGAATTGCAGAATCTGAAATTCAGGCTAGTTGTAAAATCTAAAATTTGAATATTATTAGGAGATTTTCTTAGGATTTAGAGAAATTAGATCAATCTTTTATATATTAATGTAAAATGCACATAGAGTTAAGTATTCAGAAAAATCTGTTAATAAAGTTTAAAGAATATTTAAGATAATATCTATGGAAGCCCAATATTATGTTTATATCCATGGCTATTTACTTCATGTATAAAAGGTTTATTCAGATTTATGTTGTCTAATCAGTTTTGCAATGATATATCAATAATACTAATACCATCCTGGGAAATTTCTGTCTTATATAAGAATACATAAACTTGTAAAACTTCACATAGTAATCTACTAAAAATTATCTGAAAGGTGGTACTGGTAGCAATAAAAAACAAATTTGAGAATTTTAGATTAAAAACTTACTCCAAGAAATTCTTTCTCTGAAGTTTTTGTAACAGGGAAAATAATAATAAAAATATACAGGGACATATGTCAGGTTATCTGTAACTAATAGCAGGACACTTTAAAGTAGGTTACTCCTTAGTTCAAAGATAACACTTGGTAGTTTCCTCACCATTGCCCTGCTTTTCAGTGAGGTGGTAGAATGTTGAATAAAACCACTGAAACCATAAGATGAATGGAAAATTTTGGTTGCCAAAACTAGGTGTTGTATGGTCCTCATGTGGGTCTCCCATTTATTCCCAAAGCAGCAGTCCCTTTATGTTGGAAAAAGAAAAAAAAAAGATTGGAACTAAAATGCACTCATATACAATAGGAATATATTTCATATAAGATGCCAGCATCCTAAATCAATCTATTACTATTTTACAGTCTCTAGTAATATGTAGAGTAATTGTTATTAAAAGGAAAAATTAGATCATTTTATCTTTGAGTATATTATTTAACTTTATTGTTGCCCTAAAGGCTTCCATTAATGTGTCATGTCTTAAATGTAAGAAGTCTAAATTGGTAGAGAACTATGATGATTTCTACCTGTTCTGTTTTTAATGCCTTACTGTGCCAATGCATTACTTATAATAGTTCTTCCACATTACTTTTAATATATTCCCAGGAAAAAAAGAATACCTACATAGTTTATCTAAAAGTATTTTTCCCTGGGATTAAAAGGATTGCCATTTTTACATGCTGGCTCAAAGGGAAAAGGAATGAAAATGAGAGCTATTTTCTTTTTCCAAATGTGGCCTTTGAAGTTTTCAAAGTGAACCTTGATAGAGAATATGGCCAGATAAAAATGCTACTACTGCTTTGGCCTCAGGAAGAAAAAAATCAAAACAGCAATTTCCCATGGTGATTCCCTTTTTGGAACACTGATCATTAAACCATCATACTGTTTGACATACTTTACAGAAGTATGATATTACTTCTATTGGAGCTTAATTTGGGGAATTACCTTAAAATTTTTTTTTAATCCTGTAACTTTTGAAAGAGTGAAATGAAGACATTCTTCCCTTCATGATGAATGCACTCTCTACACCTAAAAAGGTTATTCTCTCTTAGATCCCAATGGACTAAATCTGGGTTTGAGACCACCAAGGAAGTATATACTTGGATAGCAATGTCTTAGCCCCTGATAGAATTGCTTTCTCAATTGCACATAAGCATTTACCACCAACTTTTTTTCTGGATGTTAAAAGAAACAATCATAAGTAACTTGTTAGCTTTCCTTTTGTGTCAATGTTATTGAGGTCACCAGTCAATATATGGAACAGCTTCCTCTTTATAATATCCCAAAGGAGACATTTCTATTAGGCCTCTGTTATCAGTAGAAGGTATATCTCTTTTGAACACTGGCTCCCCTCTGTCCCTGCCTCTCTAATCTTATAGAGGCTATATCTCTGAATTTTATGCTGATTGCTTTGATCACCAGGAATTTTAGAGTCAACATTTTAGTACATCTCTACATCTACTCAGGACTTTACAGTAGGCATTTGTGACTGCTAATCTTAACCCTGAGTATATTATTTCCTTTCATATGATTTCCTTTCTTCTTTACTAAACTTTTTTTTATATTGTAGGCATTTTAAATAGTAAACACATAAAGCAATTAGTGAGTAAGAAAGGGCATTTAAAAAGATGTTTTATCTTTTGGCATGTAACTGAAACTCCAGTGTTTTCTCTACAATTCATGACTGCTTGAAATAACTGATCTAAACATTTTTTTCCTATCACAGACAGGGTGAAGGACTACTTGGTGGAGGAGGGTGGGGTGCTGATGGTGAACTATTGAAGCCTTGACTAGACCCTTTAGCTTTGACTTCTTAATCTCCTTACTCCTTAAGGGGTGTCTTTATCTTAGTGGTTTCATATTCTTCTCAAGCTACGCTTTTCAGTGTTCCTATAAGTACCTATAAATTTCTTACTGTGTAGTTAAAATGTGAGGTTTCAAATAAAACCTGCCAAAATTTTAGTTAAGGTAAACAAACTAATTAGATATGGTAATAAGTGAGCCTCTGAGAGGTGTTGCATCTCAGTGTCTAGGGGCAGAAGCAGTACATTATTGACAGTAACACAGAACCACTTATGGAATATATTTCTATCAAATGTTATTTCAACCCATTTTTTAATGCACAAGGGAGGGCCTCATTAGAAATCTCGAAATAACTGTTAATTAGTTGCACATATAAAATGAGAACAAGTGAAGAAAATTAAGGTGTTCAGAAGGTGCTGACATTTATTGAATATTTACTCTGTGCCAGTCACTGATTTATAATATTGAACTTTTAAAAATACTTTTCTTAGCCTTTGAAGAGCAATAAAATATTGTCATACCTCTGTAATGTTCTCTGTTTTACTAGACATAGAAATTATCTGTGGGAGGATAATAAGATATATAAAGTGGTACTTTTAGTAAAAAGCTGAAGCTAATAGCAGAAAATGCTCTTATTATTCTATTGTGAGAATGATAGAGCCTAAAACTTTCCATTTACAGACTTCTTGGAAACTCAAAGCTTTGCTTTATGTCTAATTCAATGATTTTGCCTCAGATACCTAATTTTGCTGTTATTTACAACCCCCAATCTTTTATTATTCTTTCTGTTCTTTTCATCTCTTTAAAAATTGAACCCATGCTAATCATTGAGTGTCAGAGGGAGGAAAAATAATTATAAAATTTGCATTTTGTTTACTGTCTATTTATATTTTTAAGATTTACATAAAAAGAATGTTATGGGGAATATCAATGTCTCTGGGTAAAGGATATCACTACTGTTAGATTGGAACCGGTGTTTTCCAATTCTGTTACTTTTGTTGCTTCAAACATTCAGGATACGCCTTGACTATCCTATCATTTTTCTCTGTTTGTCTTCCATCTTCAAAAAGAGTTCATGACAGAATAGCTTTTCTATGGCTGAAAATTGTGGATTCCTTTCCAGAGTAGAAGAGGATTAATAGAGTTAATTGAAAAGAGATATGAACATCTATGGTTTGACTAGAAGCCTAAAGCTCTGAAGTAATAAATTCAATGCAGAACCCCAGTAGCCATACCTTGCATGTATCATGACTTAGAGGTTTTATCTCTATTAGTAACCTATTTGATATTAAATATCACCTTTGAATATACATTGTACATGCTCTTACCTTAGGGTCCTTGCACTAGTCCTTGTCTCTGCTCGGATTATTCTGTCCCTCACCTCTTCCACATTTTCCTCAAGTATGACAATCCTATGGAGGCCTATCATGATTATTTTAATTAACACTCTACTCTCTCTCAGCCATCATCTGCTTTATGTGGCTCTATCATTTCTATCGCTCTTATTATTTTCTAAGGTAATATTTTGTTGTTGTTGTTTATTATGTCTCTCCATTAAGAAGTAAACTCCATGGGCTCTTTTGTTCATTAATTTATTGCAAAAGCTTAGCCTGATATTGTCATTGAGTTAATGCATCTTTACGAGGAGTGAGATTAAAAACAATGTGGATGGTAAAGTCTATGGTAAGAAGACATTTTTTGCATGAGAGTTTAAACTAGCCAGTTTGATAAAAGGTGGACAGTATGATGAATAGTGAAAAGGAACTCCATGTATGTATGAAATTATTATTGTCAAAATACAAATAAATTAAACTGGTTTGGGGTTGAAATTGCAAAATAGTAAAGAAAAAAGAGCTGAGTAACTCAAAATATTGTTTTTAATTTTTTATTTAACTTTATTTTGGAGATGGTTTAATTTGACCAGTGGGTATATATATATATCAGGAAATTACATATATAAAAACAAAAGCTAAGAAACACTTTTTTTGGTATTATTGGCTCTTATTTAGCCCAATTGTTATTAATTATTAGCTCAGTTAGCTATGAACTGACTTACACCATTAAATAAATTATGAAGTGTTATAGTGCCTAGCTGGTCATCCAGGCTGTATGTAATCTAGCCCTCCTCTGAATTCATAGTTGCACCTTTCTTTGTCAATCATTGAGCCATTTTGTCAATCATTGAGCCATTTTGTAAAAATGTATGTGCATAACTTGTAGGACTGAAGATCCTTATGACCTCTTCTGTGTCGTAATAATTTTTCTATTCTCCAATTGGCCTATATGTGTGTCATCAAGAAATATTTGTCAAGTAAACAGGTGTATAATTACCAGTCAAGGATAAGGATTATACTTTTGGAGAAAAAGACCGCATTTTCCCTTTCAAAGAGGAAACTCTTCCAGCAAGGCTTCTTATTGACACAATTTTGAGAGGCTACCATATCAGTTATAATCTTATTAGAATCAAAAAGATAATCATAGCAAAATAACTCAGTGATAAGCATTTTTAAATTATTATCTCTTTGAGTCTGCCTCTAAATTATGGTACTAGACTCCAAAACATTTTTCTTGCATTCTATGAAAGTAATAATAATGAGAAGCTGTTTCTAAATACTTGTATAGTTGCTGATATTATGTATGATAACTTTTTAATAATAATTTTTAAAAATTTATATATGTTACCTGACATTATTAAAATTTTTTGTTAGCAGTAGAATGTTATCACAAATGATTTTATATAAATGGATGTAAACCCCTGCTTTATGTTAAAATTCTCTTGACTTAAAACTTGAGGATGTACCAGCTACCAAATTCTAAGCATGACAGAAGGGCACTGTCCAGGAAGATATGTTCATTTGGTGCTGTCATACACAAAAGCCAGGAAGACCAATAGAAGGCTGTTTTCCTGAGTTTACTTCCTCTTCTTTATAATAGATTTGAAACATACACATATAGTTTCCTTACTCTTAGTGAGACTATATATATATTTACTGAATAAAAAGAACCCTTAAAGGTAAGAAGAAAGTGCGAGGGAACTGATATTTGCTGCATGTGTACAATGTACAAACACATTAATAGGCAAGTTATATACATTTCTAATATATGTACTGATAATATATTTCCATATTTTAAAAATAAAGAATCTGAGACTAAGAGAGCAGAAATGGCTCTCCCTAGGGTACACATCTATGAAAAGGTAGATTCAGGATTTAAAGAACCAGTATTAAAGTCCCCAAACCAATTTCTTTCTACTGCACCAAAGTTGCCCAATGATAAAAATCATCCAGAGCTCTCATAGAAATCACTATCCCTAGCCTTCCCATTCAAGATCCTATTCTCATTGCCTAGGGTACTTTCCAGTAATCTGAATTTTAACAAGGGCCTCATATAATTCTTATCATCAGGTAATTTTGGGAAACACTGCTCTACAACTTACTGCTTTCTGTGCAGTTGAAAAATGCCTTCTTTGTATCTAAGGAACAGACAATTCTAACTAACTCTATGGATGCAAAGATTTATTATATTTATGCTGTTTGTATACTCATATAAAGGTGAAAATATTTTTAACCTTTTGAAAATTCAAAGAAATTACTAAAGTACGTGATAGAAGACCAAGGTTATGATGAGAGTACCTAGCAAAATATTTAGGTATGTTTAATTTTTTAGAAGTTTTTCTTAAGGCATTGTACTTACTAGATCACAAGGCACTTCATGCAGATGGGCACATTTTCTTACACCTGGAATGATCCCAAAAGCATTATCTGTGGAAAGACCTTATTGTTTTAATTGTGCACTTATATTAGTCTGTGTGGAATCTGGGCAGCAATGTTAAATTACATTTCTCGGTAACTCCAAGGCTCTATATCTGTAATTAGTGGCTTCTGTTCTTTATTACACTGCTCAGTAATGCAGCTCTATTCATCACCACAGTCTCAGTTAATTATCCTTGCTAATGACTTTCATGGTGTAAAGAATATACAGGACCCATTTGTAAAGATGTCTTGCATTGAGATTATTGGAAGGTATGATACCACAGTGAGCTGATAAACTGTTGGAGGCATGTTACCGTGGGAAATGGTTACTCTCTTTCTATTGTACTTGCTTTGATTGAGAAGAAGTTACAGAAGAGGGAATGTAATGCAATCTTGCATTTATAAGATTATAATACTCCAGGTGTGCAAGGAGGAGGGGAAGAAGTCAACCAGAACACAAAGGGAAAATTAAACTTCCTCTGCGTGCCTGAGCCAGTGGTAATACTAAGTTAGTGGCTGGTCTATCTAGTAATGAAACTGAACATGCATTTTATTTGATAAAATGAAATTGCCACTTCATTATGTGTTTAAATTTTAAAATATCTGATGTAGAGAAAATAAATCACATTTGAGTTTTCTATTCATTTTGGATTATTAGTTGGAATTTTAGAATAAATTACAGGTCTCTAGTAGATATGATATAATAGCTTAATAGCTAAGAACTTTTTTTTTAAAGACTCAAATAGTTGTAAGCCTTACTTAAAGATACTTAATTTTAGAAAAAGTTTCTAAAGTTTTTAGCTTTGTTATAGATAATGAAATTAGGATTGATTAGAAATAATTTTTTAATATGTATAATTTTAGAGGAAATATAGTCCAAAAATTTTCAATTCTCTTTGTAAAAAAAAAATCAAGTATATATCAAAGGATCATTTACATCCTCAGAAATTCTTTTTTTAAAATGAGAAATGGTTATTTGAAGAATCAAAGAACAAAATGCTAAAATAAATTATTGAAGAATGTCATTGAGAGAATTATAGCTCTCCATCCGTCAAAAAGTCAGATAATTAGTATTGGTTATTTTGTTTACTCAAAATAATCATTATTGTAAAAATCAAAAAATGTTTCTATTTGTCTTCAGAGTTAAATTCTTATTTTTTGTAATGAAGTTGTTTTCTTTTCATATATACCAAACTAATTTTATGAGTGCATTCAGAATATGGGTGATGAACACTGAATGAAGCCCCTGTAATTAGAGAGTAGAACTGATATTGTTATCAGATTCTGAGCTAAAATAGATGTTACAAATGTTTTTGTGCCTATGTGAAAGGGAATGAAATTTAGTAGCAAACGAAGTGAAATCATTTGGTTGTATGGATTAATAACCTCTATGGAAGTCAGTTACAAAAGAATTTTTTAAAATAATATAAATTAAGTTAGTGTCACATGTTAGCACTTATGACAGCATTAAGACTGAGTACAATACCAGAACAAATAATCTTGACAAATTTTTATGTACTTGCTTATTTATTGGTTTTTTTTTGATGGTTGTCATCTGGAAATACTAACTTAAATCATTGTGAGAAAACACACAGTATATAATGATTCCATAATGGCAGACTTCAATAAATCATTAAATTCTTGACTGCTAGAAATTTCCAAAGCATAGGAACTAGTTTCTCAAAATTTGAAGAGATATTTTGATATCAAAAAGAATCATAAGATGTAGTAAAACAATTCAATATATCCCAGCCAGGAGAATTTCCCCACCAAATGTATAAATTGTTTCATATTAAAAAATCTATCTATATCTACCTATCATCAGTCTTTCTGTGGCTTCTGGTTATAAAGAGAGGCAAAATTTTTTGTCATATGCTTTGAAACAGGAGTCCAGGGAAAAGCAGTCCTAGAGGTTTCCAGAAATTGATGTGCTTCCTCCACTCAATTTCACCTCCCTCTCCAATAATGCACTTTGGGACAATGAAGTTCAAGGATTAGTATCATTATATATATATATATATATATATATATATATATATATATATATATATATATATATATATATCACCAACATCTCTAAAATATCTAAGGCTCACTGACCACTTCTAAGTTAAAGAAGTCTCAGAACCCTGGCCTGGGCTGGATGATCATGCATGAACTAACTGGAACATGCTGACTTTGAACAACTCAACCTCTCTGAGACTCATTTTACTGAAATGTAAACTGGGTTTTATAAACACTAACTGAACCCAACCAGGTAAATTTTACATGATAAGGAGAGAATACAAGGATTGACTTTCGCTCACATCCCCATCACTTTAATATCTATTTAATATATTTTTCTCATTTTTTCCTACTACCTCTTATTTCTTTCACTGAATTATTTGTAAATGAAGGATATTAGTCACATACTAGCTGCTCTGCATTCATTTTTTCCCATTATGTCATTCATCTTTTGCTTTGTTATGGCAAAGATTTCCTTAGTGGATTTTAAAATGATATATAACTAGACAAATTAACTTTCATATATGGTTTCTGGCTTTGGTCCTGTTTAATAAAAGGTTTTGCCTAATCTTAGATTATAATTTGGGGAATAAGAAGGAGAAAGGATTATATCCTCAATATATTCAACAGCTGTGAAATAGCACAAATGAAGGTGGGAAAACCTCTTGAGATGAAATTGATTAAACCTTTATATGAGAACATTATGGTCTAATATGTGGCAGTAGTATTGACAATGAAGAGGAGAACTGTTTGAAAAATATATTGAAGCAAAACTAGTAGGACTTTGTACTTATGATGTAGGTCAGAAAATAGTAACTGGCTCAAACTTAGCCACTAATTACTTTGTGACCTGTGGCAATTCAGTTAACCTCTCCAGATCTTAGTTTTCTCATCTATACTATAAAAATGTTGGATTCAATTATATATTAAGTCCATTTCATGTCTGAAATACTATGATTTAAAAAAAAATTCTCTGGGATGTCAAAGTGATAAATGCTATCTTTCTCTATTTATTAAAAAGAAAAAAACAATTAGCAAATAAGCAGACAAATACCAAGACAAATGTGCACATAAATAAATAACAGTACATTACTTAATTGAAACCTCAGCTCACTAGAATACAGGTAAAATTATAATTGAAAGAAAAATAAGTCTGAGCAGCCAAAATATATATTCTAATGTACACTGTATAACACCCAAAGTGGATAACAAATAATTAGTTTAGTAAGATGAAGATTTCCTGTGAGTCAAAAGCTTTTAATCTCAGCTGTACCAGTGAACAGCTTGAAATGAAAAATGCAGGGTTTGGTTTTCTGAGGGGTGAGATTACCTCATCTTTATGGTGCTCAGAAAGCTAGCTTCTCCAGGGACGTACAATTTTTTTGAAAATTTTAAAATTAGAGCTCCCCAGTAAATTAGAGAGCCATCTCCCATTCAGCAAGCAGTGACAGACAGCATGTCAAGAAAACAGAGTCAAACGCATCCCCCTCACCAAATACTCATATTTATTAATCTATCCATAATCTTCTATTTTATATTCTAAAGATTGTTTCTTTTCAAGATATATTGGAATGAGATGCTAAATTAAACCAACTGTTCATATGCCTTACTATAACAATCAAGTCATGAATATATAAATGATTTTAGGATGACTTCTCTATAGTTACTCCAATGAAGCCAAACTATGCATAAAAGTAGATATGTGATATTTTCTAAAAATAAAATCAGCCTATCAATGCCTTCATAAAATAAGAGACACTTGTATTTTGTACTGTAAGAGTTAGGTTGCAAGTTGAAACTGTGAAAGCTAAAATGTGTGCTGGAGATTATGCTAAGTACTTTATAGGCATTATCTCATTTAACACGCACAGAAATTCAATGAAACACTAGGTAAGGTTATTAATACCCATTTGCAGATGGTGAAACCATCAGTGTAATGGAATAAAGAATTAAACTTCAGAGTAACAATTTTTATAAATTCATAGGTGTGTGATAGCTCTCAAGAATTCAATTAATTGTAAAGTAAAACTCAGGAAACTTCCATAGTGACTGTGCTTTCATTCTAGTTTTCTTTTCTTTTCTTTTCTTTTCTTTTCTTTTCTTTTCTTTTCTTTTCTTTTCTTTTCTTTTCTTTTCTTTTCTTCTTTTTTCAACAATGATTTCTCTTAGCGGTACTGTGCAAACTTATGTCAACTTTGAAGTAAACCTGACGAAGCATCATACTTGTCAAATAAAAAAGAATCTACGTAAATATCCAAAACCCAAATTGCTCCACTTTTAAAACATCCATTTGATTGTGATCAAATATCTATTTTCTTCAGAGAAACATTCAGCATCTCTACTCATTGTTGGAAAAAGTCATTTTTGTTGTCACACATCTCTTCAAAAATATTTTGATATTTGAAGATATATTTTTCAAACATCTTGTTAGTTTTCATGAAGAAATAGAATGGATACATATATATGATGAAAGTATGTTTTTTCATAAAATAATGAAGTCTAAAATATACCTAATAAAAAGTCACACTTTATGATAACTTTAAACTGTTAAAGGATATCTGGTAAGTCTGTGAGTAATGAAAGGTACTGAATGGAATTACAAAATTTAATATTTTATTTTCATCAGTGCTCATAATTTGGAGGAATAGGATGTATTTCATTTTTAACAATTGCTTCTTTTTATTGTTTTGGATTTTTTTGCAAGTAATATAATATTCTAAATATTATAGTGTCCTATTTTAGAGTACCATAACTTACTAAAATTCTATGTGGCAGAAACCTACATGGAAGGGTGCATTAAAGCATTTTCTGAAACTTTAAAAATTAAAAACCCAATATATAGGAATATTTTAAAGAAAGTCATTCTCAGTTGGGTTAATCCATTCTATATAGTGAAAATATAGACTTGTGACACATGTATAACAAGAAGTATATGACAGTATATTCTTTTAAATCTTTTTATGTTAACCTACGCATTAAGTGCCATAACAGGTTATTGATAAATATTTTGGTTGAAAACAAAATTTACTAAGTGCTTTGATGACCTTTCGTACTATCTCTAACTATTCAAATGACTGTAATAAGAACATACTAGGATTTAACATTCTATGTCAGTGCTTTCCAATAGAAATACAATGTGAATCACATTTTAATTTAGATTTTCTACTAGCTGCATTAGAAAAGTAAATGAAATTTAATAATATATTTTATTTTAACCCAATATCTAAAATATTATCATTTTAATATTTATTCAATATTAAATATTAGTGATATATTTATAATTTGGGGGTTGGCTAAGTCTTGATATCCAGTGAACATTGTACACTTACATCACAGAGTTTAGACTAGTCACATTTCTGGAGCTCAGTAGTCACCTGTAGCTACCATAAAAGACCATCTAGTTCTAGCAGATAGTCTGCAGAACCAAAACCCCTTATTTACTTTTTTTTTAGTAATAATTTTATCAGTACTAATATTTTTCCTTTCTTAAAATTCTGCTTTATCATTTACTTTTCTTTATCATTAAGATACATTTTAGTAGCTTGATACAACAAAAATATCCTCAGAATGACATTAAAAGTAAAATGAATAAGGTGTTTATTCTGTTAGGAAGGGGATATGATGAGAGAAAGTAGGAGATTTTGAAAGAGTGCGGTTGAGGCTGGAACTGGAGGACAATACAGAAAAGTAATTCTCAATTCACATTTTCAAGATTATTTAATATTATTTAACACCAGATAGAGGAAAGAATGTTATAGGAATATCCATATATTTTATATTCAAGGACAATTTAGTCCAGAAATTAACTTCTTAACTATTTCATAAAGAAGTTGTTGAGTAGGGATAAAATTTTGATTTTCTTTTATTATTATTATATTATCACTGCATCATATAACAAAATTGGACTGAAGCTCGCGTAGACTAATTGGTTTTTAGTCAGTATGTCTATTCAATTTGTTCAGACTTTTCAAATCAATTTATTCAAACTTTTAGCTTGACTAAGGTCTAAAGTTAACTGAACCAATTTGATAAATTCATATTTTTCCTATTAATAGATAGGGATAGCATTTATCACTTTGAGTCACCAGAGACTTTTTTCAAATTCTTATATAATCTCAGACATAGACTGGATTTTAGAGATAATTGAATGTAACACTTTTATATTATAGATAAGAAAACTGAGATCCACAGAGGTTAAGTGACTTGCCACAGGTCACAAAACTAATTAGTGACTCAGTTTGAACTAACCAGTATTTTCTGACTTACAGCTTAATGTACTACTTTGCTCCTTACATCCTCTGCAAACTATACTCAATAAACCATAATGAATTGTGTCATCTTTCAAACACTCCCTTTATATGATCTGTAGAGAAGACATTTTCTAATATACAGATTAATATTTTTCTAGATCTGTATCATACCTTATCACTCTTTGTCACATCTTCTTAATTAAAATATAGTTTGTTCATCTAGCTGGTATAATTCATATTTAAATAAGAATAATAGTGATCTGTAAGAAAAATAGTCTTTAATTAGAAACTTGAGAATAAGATATTTTAAAAAGAAAGTTTCTTGTTAGAATAAGGGGAAAACATATTTGGTTATAGTCTAGTACTATTTCTTTCTCTCACTTCCCACCACCACAACTATTCTGGCATGGCTTCTGAAGTCATGAGGTCATGTATATGTAGAGACACAGAAATACATACTATTGTGAAAGAATACATATATCACATTAAAACTGGATGTGCTATTTTCTGGGAGATATGTGATGTTTTGAAAGTAATTTAACCATTTGTTCTTTGTTTTTGGCCAAGGTTGTAGCTTTTGAATCATCCATCTTTTCATTCTTTTACTCATTTAACAAATATTTATTGAGAGTTTACTGTGTGCTACATAAACTTATGTGGTCCTGAAGCTGATATTCCAGTTACAGAAATGAAAAAGAAATTACTAAGTATATAATTATCTGTGCAGCAAAAGTAAGGGTTAGAGAGGGAAAGAAACACATATTAAATCATTCGAAGAGGGTGGACTTCTGTAAAAGATGAGCAGACGCACAAAGGAAGTGAAAGAGTATGCCATGGGAAGTCTAAGGAAATACAGATTAGTACAGGATGGGTGAACAGGAAAAGCAAAATTTGTATCCTAAATAGGAAACATGCTTTCCATGCCCAAGGAAGGAAAAGAAGGTCAGTGGGGCAGAAATACATTGAACGCGTTGGAAACTGATAGGATGTTGTCAGAGTCATTGAAATGTTTCAGAGCTCGGAGGTCACATGATCTTATTTCTGCTTTAAAAGAATTCTTCTGGGACTACGGAGATTTACCTAGGAGAGGGCAAGAGAAGAAACAGAAAGGTCAGGTAGTGTGCTAATGATCTAGTACAAATTAGAGATGACGGTGGCTTGGCTAGTTTGGTATTAGTGGTGGAGTTAAGACGTGGTTAGAGACTTCTCTGGTGGTGCAGTGGTTAAGAATCCGCTTGCCAATGCAGGGGACACGGGTTCGAGCCCTGGTCCTGGAAGATCCCACGTGCCACGGAGCAACTAAGCCCGTGAGCCACAACTACTGAGCCTGTGCTCTAGAGCCCGGGAGCCACAACTACTGAGCCCGCGTGCTGCAACTACTGAAGCCTGCACACCTAAAGCCCATGCTCCACAAGAGAAGCCACCGCAATGAGAAGCCCGCACACCACAACGAAGAGTAGCCCCCGCTCGTCGCAACTAGAGGAAGCCCGCATGCAGCAACAAAGACCCAACACATCCAAAAATAAATAAATAAATTTATTAAAAAAACAGAAGTGGTTAGGTTTGGGATATATTTAACATGATAACAATAGCACTAAAGTTATGACCTGAGTAGCTGAAAGGGCAATGATACTTATTATTGAGATTGGAATTGCTTGTTATATATCACGTTTGGGAAAAAAATTAAAACTTAAATGTAATAACCATTTAATGCTTAGACATACAAGTTGAGATGAAGTGTAGGCAGTTAAGTATGCAAGCCTGCAGTTCAAAAGAGAAGTTAGGATTTAAATTTTAGAGTTTTAGTAAAATAATTTCTAAAGAGAGATAGGATGGTATGACTTAAGAAGGGGTATATATACATATACATCGAGATAGAGAGAGAGAGAGAGGGGGGGGGGGAGGAGTGAGAGAGAGGGAATGGAAAGGATGAAAAAAAAAAAAAAACCCACTAGTTTACTTCAGTATTTACATATCAAGAGAGAAGAAATAACCAGCAAAAGAGACTGAGAACTGGCCAGTATGGTAGGCAGCAAATTCATAGGTAATTCTGTCCTAGAGAAAAAGTGAAAAAAAAAAAAAATTGCATAATCAAGGGTGTCAAACAATGGTTATAGGTCAGTATGATTAAGTCTTATCACTTACTGAAGAGTATGGAATATTAGAAAATCGAAACAGTGAATATAACCAATATTTAAAAATTTTTATTTTCAACTAGTAAAGATAAATGAGGTAGTAATTAGAGGAATTATCAGGTTAAATAAATACTTTTAAAGTTGGAAGATACATAATGTGTTCTTATGCTGATAAGAAAGATTCATTTTCAGGTTATCATTTATTGAGCACATAGTTTGTGGTATTTCTCACTTTTCCATGCACTTAGAATAAAATACTTTTAAGAAAAAAAGGTCTCTCCTCTCTGGGACCTTATGTTCTAATGGGAAGAGGCATACAATATGCAGATCTATAATTCATCAAGTGATGGTAAATTCTATACAGTAAAATAAAGGAAGTTCAGAGATATAGGGAATGATGGAAGGTATGAAAAAGTATTTTATATATATATACATATTATATATGCTAGCCAATGAAGGTACTGCTCAGAGAAAACAGCATCTGCAATGACTCGAGGATGGAGGGTAAACAATTGTTTAGTGTGTTCAAGGAACAGCAAGGAGATAGATCAATTACTCAGGTTGAGAGCAAGGAAGAAGAGTGCTAAGAGTTGAGGTCATGGAAGTAACAGGGCATCGATCACAGAAGTCCTGTAGGACATCGTTAGAAGTTTGAAGTTAAATCCAATAAAGTCAAAAGCCTATTGGGGTACAGAGTAGAGGAATGACTTAATCCAATTTATGGTTAAAAGAATCATTCTGGCTGCTGCAGAGGGGTAAAAGGAAGCATGGAGATCAGTTAGAATGGAAAAAGTCCAGGTAAAATATGATGCTTGCTTGGATCAGGATAGTAATAATGAAGATGGTGAAAAATCAACACACATTAGACACATTTTAGAGAAATAATCTGAATGATTTGCTAAAATATTGTGTGTGAATTTTGATACTTAATGAAGTAGGGATGACTATGGGAGGAGTATGTTTTATAGGTGAAATAAGAGTTTGATTTTGGACATATTAAGTTGGGACTGTTATTACAATTCAACTGGCTATGTTGAGTAGGCAATTATATGTGAGAGGGAAAAAAGTGCCAGAATTATACATTTTAATGTCGTTGATATATACATGGTACTAAAATGCTCTAACACCCCATATACTGACCATTCATAAGATTTAAATTACAGCAAGGTAAATTTCGGATAGGAAAGCAAAATTTGATCACATAAAACATCAGCTATTTATGCATTGTCATTTTAAAATTTGTGGCATGAGTACTTGAAGCAAAATGAAACATTGTAATTCAATGTAATATTTGAATATTATAGAACAAAATGGTTTCACTAATTTTTGCTTGTCTTGATTGGGCAAAAGCTAAAAGTTACAGAGTGGATCAGAATGATCTCAACTGTAAACATTTCAAATATATAGTAGGGTTGCGTTAAAATACATTCCTTTTATTTTATTATCAATGTCCAAGATATGTCAAATAAATATTATAGTGCCAGTGTGATTTTATTAGTAGGTTGCTATGTACAACTTGACGTTTTCAGTCATTTTCTAAGTTCTGAGTAAAAAATAACTGCTTGAGAATTAGAAAAAACTATCACAGGGCAACTTTCTTACCAAGGTTTTCATCGCTGTCCACAAGTCCTAATCTTGGTTCCTTTCTTGACATTGTCTTTTATTCTAAATGGGTCATAATAACTATGATAGCTAATTACCAGAATATTTGGTGCAATAATTGAAACACTAGAAGTAAAAGTATTGGCAGTATTGGGGTAATTCCTTCCTTATTTTACTATTATTTTCACTCAGAAATCAACATTTGAACTCTTTCAGGAACTCAGGGCCATGAAATCTCGTATTTCAGGGTATGGTCAAAACCTGAAAAACTTAATTTAATACAGATGTTGGTAGAGGTTCTCTGCTCACAGAAGGGCAAGCACCACTCCCAGCTGTCTCTGCACATGACTACATCCTCTTTCTCTCACTACCTCTCTGGCTCTTGCTCTAGCTTTCATTCTGACAGACACACACCTATCATGGACTCAGTGGGGCAGATACAGCCATTAGAAAATACCACAGCTGGTGGCACAAAGATAATTAAAATAAGCAGTTACAACATGGCTTTTTATTTCACACATTTAGATGAAGGGGCACTAATTTGAGCTTATTATCTGAAAACACATGTATTTTAAGTGTGATGCTTAAAATGAGCAGTTCTATCTACTAGAATTTTATTTGTTTTACTTTTTTTATTATTTCAACATAACACGGGGTCTTGCTCTAGGCGTTAGATTACTTTATATGAAAATGATGGGCAAATTTAGTTTATGACAGATGCTAGTATAATTTTACTAAATGTGTTTGCATCTGATGTCTGCCTTGAATTGACACTTTCTCTAGAATTTGTGTAATCAAAAGTCTTGCTCCCAGCTTTTAAGGACTGGTGATAGAGTAGAATAGGCATTTGGCTTTCCAGCTAGTTACTTACATCACTGAATCATAAGTACGCAGAACACAAATAATGAGACAGGAGAGACAGCCATAAAGTAAATTGCAACTTATTGTCTAGGACCAAGGTCCAGGTACTCATGTAGTCTAATGGGTCATATAGATTTTGAATAGATTATACTTTTCTGTTCAGGAAATTAAATTCTTCTATTTTTTTCTTTTTTACTTTCTGAATTGTTGGCATTTGTCTGAACAGCTCTAATTCCTTATGTAGTCTGTATTGTTTAGTGTTTTTATATAAGGGTTTATAACAAATTACTCTGAAACATTATCTATGTAATCTTTAGAGTGCTACTTGATAATCATGCATACATTATGAGTATTTCATATTAATAACTATAATTTCATCCCTTTATTCAGCCAAATCACTTTTATGATAGTTTTATTTAAAGCTAGATACCTTAGATTTTCTTAATGATGTAATACTTTATATATATTATATATACATATTTTAATATGTAACACACACATAGAGATCTTAATGATATATAACATAACATCATACCTTTCTTCCCCTCAAATTTCTCATTTTTCTACTCTAGTTCTCTTTTCTCCCTCTCCTCACCTTCAAATCTTCCCAGCATACACACATTCACCACAAGATTAACTTCCCAAATATTAATCAGAGGGGTGAAAATATTTTAATATTTATTTGCTATTCTACTGTAAGAAGCGTGAATAATCATCTCACCAAATATTTATTTTTGTTTCCCTATTTAAACAGGAGTCATGATAGCCCCACTTTGGTCCCATCGAACTAAACCTCCCAGGGAAAATAACTATAAAATCTGGAGGGTGTGAGGGACTACCTGAAAGCACTGGAGAGTGAACAAAGTGAAAAAGTGAGCAGCAGATGACATTTAGGAGAACAGGTACTGAGTGAGTTTCTCATTTTCATTGTGTCTAGTCTGAGAACAGGCCCCAGTTTTTTAAATGGAGCAATTTAACATGCTGGACAGTTAAATATCTGATAGAAAACCCATAATCTTGATGTTCTGAAGATCTACAGGACATTTTTTATGGCAGTCACAAATGTTAGAAAATAAGGGACAGTATCTATGAAAGGAGAGAGCCAGAGAAAGGAAGCCCTAAATTCTATATATAAACTAACCCCCGAATCATGCATGTGGGGCGTGTATGGGGTAGTCTTCAAATGGCTAACAGAAACAGAACTCAATTGTTATTTGAGGTGTGTTTGTTCAGAAAACACCAAGCAGGATTTTTGCAAAGACAATGACACCTGGACACATTTGGCTAAAATCCAAATATAAATAGAAAAATTTTAAGCAGTCGGGAAAATAAAAGGCACATCTCATTCAGAACAATGATTAAAATGACTGCTGAATACTCTTTGGAAACAATGGTTGCTAGAAAACAATGAAAAACATATTGAAATCATTGAAAGAGAATAAAA
Organism: Kogia breviceps; assembly: GCF_026419965.1. Taxonomy (NCBI): domain Eukaryota; kingdom Metazoa; phylum Chordata; class Mammalia; order Artiodactyla; family Physeteridae; genus Kogia; species Kogia breviceps. Next base: position 161,531,614 of record NC_081311.1, on the reverse strand, counting down.
ACAATTATCCCACCAGTGTTCTATATTCAGCAAAAATATCCCTCAAGAATATAGTCAAATAAAATCATTTTCTGACAATAAAAACTAAGAGAATTTGTCTCTAGCATATCTGCACTAATAGAAATGTTAAAAGAAGTTCAAAGTTGTTAAAAATATCGTACAGAAACTTCAAATTATCTTCTCTTTTGACAAATAACTATATGCACCACCATTTGGGAAACATTGAAATTTTATAAAAAAACAACTTGGGACTTGATTTCTGAGAAACAAAACATTTGATTTTATATTTGAAAGTAGGAAACAACACCAATATTACATGGATTAAATTCTTAACCTTTTTTAGGTAATTTAGCCAGCTGATTTCTACAGGATAGTGATGTTATTTTAGCTATTACTTTAAAAACTAACCTATGTAAAGCAGATCTGGAACACAAGGGCTCTTGGCAACAGTTTACTTTTCAAATAATCTTTTGCTGAATTGGACTTGCAAACAGAAATGACACCACCCACTGGAGAATTACTTATATTTATGTAATCACTAAACTTTTTCTTAGTATATCTACTGCCATGAAGACACTCTCAGGTGGCTTTGTTTGTACACCATGGCCATGAGATGAAACTCTGAATTATTATAATCTGGGGACAAGATTTCTCATGAGCTAAATATCCTAGGCCAGGTGTTGCAGACGAATTGTGCTTACACTCTCTCAACATGCTTAGACTAAAAGAAGCCAACTTTATAAATAGAATATTGACAAACAGTTGAGACAGGTTAGTATCATCAGAGCTAGAAAAAAACAATGCACATTTTTTCTGTGGCCTGGTGCTACCTGCAGAACAAAACAAAAGATTTCTATACTGTTTCATTGTTCAATAAGCTTAAGATGCATATAGTGTTTAAAAGTAATAGAAAAATATTTAGAAAAGTGTTTTTATTAATTTTATTAATTTATTAATTTATTTTTTAGTGATATTATTGTAGAATATGTAGTTTAAATTATGAAATTTATTGTTTTAAGATAACAAGATAATAAAGATAATCAAATAATAGTGATTATTTTTATGTTAAAGAAAAGTCTTAAAACTACTGCTGTAGTCACATTTGTACCCCTCAGATCATTTTGATTTATCCCGTGAAAATTTCCTTTTGTTTCATCAAGATGAAATTAGTATTGGAATATTATATCCTGTATTAAAACCACAGTTCTTATTTATTTAGTGAGCCTGAAATATTTCAAAGCACTGAGCAATCATAAGTGGTTCTTAAATCTGCCTTCAGTTTTTTTCCCTCAGCTCAAATTCACAAAGCTGCCTTAGGAATATCAATCTAATAAATATGTAACTCTTTAGGGTACCTTTATAAAAGGAAATACATTAGAGTATCATCATGAATGAAAATCAATAAATCAGTCAACTAACTGAAACTAAATAAAGAAACAAAGAAATAAACAACAACAACAACAAAACAGGATCTATACTAGGAATCAAGTATGAAAGCTCTCAATTCCCCTTAATTAAAAACAGGACACTTAAAAGAAAAAGAAAGAAAACAATACTTAATGAAAGTTTTAAAGAAATAGTTCCAGAAACAGAAATGATTTCAAGAATATTTAGGAAATTTTACAACATGGGCATGGCAAGGGCTTACTTGTAGTACGAAATAATTTTGAGCTGATACTCCCACAGAAAAATAGAGCAACTGAACGTTCCAACTTATATTTTACTCCAGGGTTTGAACATATGAAATACTAACTTGGACAGAGCCTAACACATGAATGGTGTGTGGCTTGCAATTATTAATTTATAAGCTGATAATTTGAGCAATTTATAAAGTCATCATCAATCTAATTCTAAAACATCAATTTTGATGTTGATGAAATTTTCCCAACTTCCATGTTCTATCTGATGAATAATTTAACCAGTTTTATGTTGATTTAACTTTTGCCTCTTTAAAAAAGCAAATCTTAATTTTCACTTAAAATATAAATTATTTGAAAAATCTTTCTCATAAGTTTCTTCCTTCACTTTCTGGAAATCATTGCTTTAATTTAAATTTGTTAGGTTGAAGTACCTCCTTGAGCTATATTCTCGGAAATTGTACATATTTTCTGAGACCTTGTATTAAAAAGTTCTTTTTATTTACCTTTATCTGAAATAACACCTTGACAAGAAACAGAATTCTTGGCTCTCAGCCTCCTTTTTCAAAGCTCTCCAAGGTGTTTCCACTGCTTTCTGGCATTCAGTTTTTCATTCAGTAAGACATATGATTATACAAATAATAAAAAGATGTCACTCTGGTTCTCATTCATTTTTAAGCAACATTCCAATTGAAATGCTAGTAACATTTTTTGTCTTCAACTTTAGCAATTTTTTTAGTTATATTCATATTACCTTCCTTCTTTATTTTTCACTTCCTATTTTTCTTTCTTCTTCCTATTTCTCTCTTTCTTGCTCTATCTCTAGCAATTCCCCCTCTTTTAATTAATTAACCCTGCAAGAGCCGATTAGTATTGGCATGTTGTCTTCCATGAAAAACCATAGTTCCAACTGGCAAGTTATTTGGCGAGCCTGACATTCTTTAAAAATTAGTAATTTAATTATTTTTAAAATAAGGTTATTACTTCTATTATTTATCTGACTATATATTTTTACAATCTGTGCCATTCTCTACTTGGTGTCTCCTATTATTTTATATATGATGCCCTTTGCTCTTGTCTCCATGACATTGTTTTTATAGTTACAAGTAATTTTTATGTTTTTGTTCTTTATTTGTTAACTATTCGAAATCATGAATGTAATTTTCAACAGTGTCCTCTTTTCAGTTTCTCTGTTGAATTTTAAATTGTGGAAATTATAATTTATGTTTCTTTTATCTATTCTGTAATCAGTAATTGCAAATTTTTTGTCTAATTAAGTTTCTTTGCATTTCTTTTTATTTTTGTTCAGTTTGGTCTTTCTTCTGTAAGCTACTGAGTGATCTTTCACTGCCCACATACTTCAGTCCTCATGTATTCCCCAGCTGTCAGATAACACAGGCCATTGAGGGCTGTTGGCAATTATGGAATAACAGGCAATGAGACATAATTAAATGTTGAGCCAAAGAAAACAGACTGGCAAGCTGTGAGTCTAGTGTTTTGACAGAGATGCTTCAGATTTCTCAGGATTCTTCAGACGTGAATGTGAGCAGTACAGAATGAGGCACATTGGACTACAGAGCTGAGCTAGATCAGTACTAAAAATTTCTGTTATCAAACATTATATCATCAAAATCAGTAAGTAAAGATGTAAGTTTAGCCCTTGTACTTGACTTGAAATACTTATGAATATGACTTGCAGCCCCCCCTTTTAAATCTCCTCTTTCTTAATACAATATAATATTTTAAAATAAGTCAATTTACTAACAAATTACATGTAACACATTACAAAAAAATTTTCTGAGTACTGTTTTTTTCTTAATGTACTATCTAAAAGTTTAATAGTCTTAATGAATCTACCCTCAACTTTCCATTCTTTGAAAAATTAGCACATCCTATCTTGTAGCTTTCTTTTACTATACATATTTTGTCCTTTCAGCTGGAGTTTACATTCTTTTATGATGATTATCTCGGTTTCTACTTCTCTCATATAATGGGAAGGAAAAGAAGTTTATATTTTTGTGATGATGTTCTTGGCTTGTGCTTCTTTCATATAACTGATGTGAAAATGTATAGTATGATTAAAAGTAGAAGATACTGATAATAAATAGGTTTACTGGTGATTTTCCTTGTGTGCATTAGGTTTGTTAACAATTTGGTCAGTCTTAAAAACATTAAGGTTCTTACATTAATTTTTCGAGATGTAAGTTAATAGACAAGTTACCAAGGGTAGACTTTTATTTGCAAAATAAAGAAGTGCATATGACTATCAGTCACTGGATCAATTTCTCCAAAATTAAGCACATACAAAGACAAAAAGTTGAAAACTCACAAGATTGACATTTAGAATTTGCATTATCAGAATTAGGACCAAATATTCAATAAACACAAGCCATTTAGGAAATCAGGTCCAAATATTCAATAAATTCAAGAGTAGTGATACAAGAAGCATTCCCACAGAAAAAAAGGATACAATTACATATCTGAAAATAAAAATCAGTCAAGGTGATTTAATCTTTAGCACTCTTTGCTCTGAGGCTTAGCAACATAAGACCTGCTCCAAGCACAAAATTAGAGTTCTAAAATTTCTACTGTGCTGGCTGTTTGTGAGGAAGATCTGTGTGAGGCTGGCCTTCACGATGGCCCCTAATGATCCCTTTTGCCTGGTAATCACATCCACATATAGTCCTCTCCCATATGGAATATAGGACTCACCTATGTAATCAATAGGATGTAGTAGAAATTATAGTGTGTTCCTTCCAGGTTTACATCATAAAAGACATTGCTACATCCATCTTGCTCTCTCTACTGAGGACATCAAAAACCATTATTTGAACACTACAATAGCTGTATCCATAAGTCAAGGGACTGAGGCCTCCTGCCAACAGGGACCGTGGATTTACCAGTCAGTTATATATGAATCTGGAATTGGATCCTCCAGATTCACTAAGCCTTGAGATGACAGCATCCCCAGTTAACATCTTAACTGCAAACTCATGAGAGAACCTGAGCCAGAACCAACCAACTAAGCCTCTTTCAAATTCCTGACTCAGAGAAATTGTGTGAGACAATAAACATTTATTATTGTTTAAACCACTATGTTTTGAAGTAACTTAGATAGCTGATATGCTGAGGTATCTCTCGTGTCACTCTCCCATGCAGTACAAAACTTTCTTTTCCATTCTTCATCACAAAACAAAGAAGATATGAATTGGGAGAATGTTAATGGGTGGATGGGGTGGGGAAGTGATGTACTGACTTCATTTATGAAACATTCTAGACAAGGTACATAGACATTAAGGTCCATAATAGCTTTACATGCTGAAGAATAGAAATGCGCTGCACTTTATCAGTTAAAATAGTGGCGGTGGTGGAAAAAAAATAAGATTCTACTTCAGCTGAGGAAGACCACATGAGATGAATGCCTGTTAGACACAATAAATTGGGTTACAAATGGCTTTTTTCACCTATAGTTTTAAGAAATGGGTTAATAGACAAAGCCAAAAACTACCACAAACCTGTCTATTGTGAAAATATAGATGAAACCGGATCCCTATTTATCAAAGAAGAAAGAAAATAGGCCAATGACAGTTATGTAGATGACATTATAAAGCTTCCCAGCAAATAGAAATATAAAGGCTGAAAATGTTTGCCAGCTACAGAACAAAAATTAAATTTCTTATATATTTTCTCAATAACACTAAATGCCAGAAGACAATTCAATACTATTTACACAACTTTTGAAAGGATTATAGAGGGACCAAGAATGTATACTCAGCCACATTGTCATTTGTTTTGGAAAGTCAGAGAAATACAGGTTTGTCTTTTGGACTCAGAAATCATTCAAATCATTTTCTTGAAAGCAATACATAAAGATGTATAATAGTGAAATGAGTGTGAAAAAAAATTGAGAAATGAAAAGCTGTGACAGAAAAGACCAGGAAATAAGCATTATAATTACAGAAATAAAAATGAGTTTAGATTATTTTTACAAATGTAGTAACAAAAACAACAGCACATGTTAAAAGAGAAAACAGTTGAGTTGATTAATGAAATGTTTGTGCTGTATTGTCTCCATTGGAAGCTACTTTTGTGTACTTAAACATATGATATATGCTTTCAAAGTCAATTTCAGAGAAGAATGTTACTAACACCTGTTGTTTGATTCTTTTCGGTGCCATTTTGTAATTACCTGATTGAACATTTAACCTAATTATTACTGATCCTTGCTTTTATTGCAGCCTTCTGTTTGGGAGATTGAGGTAAAGGATATTTATAATCCCAATTGTCTCTAATCACCAAGGCTACACATATGTATGAATATGTCCCAAATTTTGAACAGCAAAATTAGCTTAGATCATTGAATATCAATTTGAAAGAGCCTCTTTTAGGAATACACTGACATATTACCTGTCTCAAAAGTCTCCTTCCTCCTGTTTGGAATCATCTGAGTGCAATAATGTCTGTCCACAATTCTCCAGTTCACTTTACACTTTGAACGAAATGCTTCTCCTATTCATTCTTTTGTATTTAAAAAAAGTCAAACATTCTTTAAAGTATTAATATTTTATATCAAGACCGAGTCTTTTATACCTTATTGCTATGTAACTGAATAAAATCAATGCTCTATTATCAATTGCTGGCTGGGAGAATGGGCATTTTAATTAAAACAACAGTAAGGAGAAATACCATGAAGCACATAATGCCATTTGGAAGGTTAGACACTAAAAAGCCAGATAACAATAAGAACACACTGACATTATATTCTTTACCAGATTGGCAATACTTTAGCATTATTCACTGGTATGTTTCTAGCAGAGAACACAGTCATACCACACTACAGGTGTTAAAATAGTGTATGTATTTGTAGAGGGCTTACCTACATAGCTGAGATTATTGAAAAAGAATTATTTGAAAAGGGAAGAGAGAAAATGACATAGGAGATCGTTAAAGTAGTTCCTTTTGTACCTTCTTATTTTGCCATTTTAGTATTTTAGTATGTTAGTTTATTTTGAAATTAAGCTTTGGAAAATTATAACTTATAAGAGTTTGAGCACTTTCCATTTCCACTTAGAACTTTGCTTTGGCATCCATAATTAAAATTCATTTCATGTTAAGAGTGTCTTCAGACAAACCTTTTAATGTGGTTGCATATATCAATCTCAGTGTTAAGTTTTGGGTGAATCTTTATGACACATTTATAAGCAGTGTGAATATAAGCAATCACAATTTCAGCCACGGAGATAGTCACTCTGTGTGAGAAGTTAGTTTCAAAAAGGGAACCTGTGCAATATTTTCTTCTATTTTCTATTCCTTAGTTTCTCTTCTCAATACTTTTACTTTACATTTCATTACTCTAATGTTTTTGTGAGAGAAGCTATGAAATTTCTTGTTTAGATGAGTTTATGCAATGGAAACTTGTTGAAAATAAAGCTGAATACTATTATTGAAACATCATTGTTCTACCCAGAGAATCATTTTACATCATTTACTGGTATATATAAAATCTAAGGCACAGTTGTTAGCAGAAGCACCATGCTTTAAAAAATTACACATATATAAAATATATATTATTATATAATTTATTATAAATGTTATATATCATATAATTTATTGTATATGCTATAATTTATACATTATATATAATAACTTAAATATATAATTATATATATAATATTAGAGCTCTAAATTCCTTGCAAGTCCATATTTCTCAGACTGTGGATATTAGAGAAGCCTAAGTAGATCAATGTGGTTATGACATATGTTTCAGTTTCTATTTCTAAAGAAGAATAATACTTAAAAGTATATAACTATAAATAATTAAGAAGAGTATATTGGTAGTTACTGATTAATTTATTTATATAGTTGGTATATTAGTCAACTGAAGCTCAGTAACATCTTTGGTCATTTTGACCATAACACGATTTTTAAGTATTGTTATTTACAGTTATATGTTGTTTATTAGAGACAATGTTAAAGACAGGAAGCTTAAATAATATGAAACCAAGGAAAAATAGATTAGATTTCTCCTTTCCATTAGGATTTTAACAAGTTATAACTGTAGATATACTACTACTAAAACAACTTAGAAAAGATGGGTAAGCCTTCTGGTGATGAAGGAGCTAGTGGCATAGAATTAGGCAACATGCCTTAAAAACCTAGAACACTGGGCAATGTATACAAAACAACTGTTTTTAGACATTGAGGCAATAAGCAGTGCAGAACTGTGGTCTCTGAGAGAAGGAAGAAGATAAATCAGATGACTCTAGTGATCATTCTGGTTTTTGGTTCATAGAAAAATTTTGGACCATGGAAAAGAGATAGGAACTCAAACAGAGAATGGAGGTCTCTTTGAATTAAGAAGACAGAGAGCAAGGTGGCTGAAATATTTGAGGTGGAGTACTAGAGAGAATGGAGTTGCACAGAAACAAACAAATAAAACAACAACAAAAAAAGGAACTTCAAAAATCTGCTGTGTTCCCCTCAGTCTTGTCTGAATATTGATTTGCACATGGGTTAAGTGATATAACATGAATAAAGATCAAATGCCAGGGAGCTATAGATTGAACAACTCTTGGAATATGCACAGGGCTCAGAGATGTTTAAATTCCACCTAGACTGAGAGACCTTGATGAACTATCAACTGATCCTTAGAGACCTTGATAAAATACTGAGTGATCCTTAGAAACCTTGAAGACACCCCCCGAGTGATCCTTAGAAACCTAAAAAGTCACACCTTAGTATTAATTATAAACTAGCACCGGGTACACTAGATCCATGCTAATAAAGCATAAAATAAACCTGAAATTATCAAAGGCAGCAAATGATATCCAAACACTCCATAATGGAATCTAGCATCCAATTGGATGTCCAGCATCCAATCAAAAACTACCATACATGTAAAAAACAAAGCACAAGAGAGTTGAACATCTTTAAAGGACAGAAAGGGAAAAATATAGCCCCCAATTTTATGTTCATCATAAATATCTTTCAAAACCTAAAGTGTAAATACATTATGTGACTTTTACTGGATTCTGGTTCAAGCAAACAATAAAATACAAAAGTATGTAACATATTTTGAGAACAATTTAGAATATATAAATATGGGCAGAATATTGGTTAATATTAGTAACTAATACTAATTTTCTCAGATGTGATAATGGCATTATGGTTATGTAAGAAACTAATATTTTTGATAAGAAGTGCCCCATGAAGAAATTAATGATGAGATATCACAATTTATAATAACCACAAAGAGAAAAACTTTAACGTTTGTTGAATCTAGACAATGGGATACTGATATTCATGGCACTGTATATGATGATATATATTGATATTCAAAGTATTTTCCATTAAAAAATTATTTAAATTATTAATGTAAAAGAATGGAAAAATAAAATAAATAGGAAAAAATCAACAGGAATAAGTAGGAAATAAAATTGAAATACGTGCTATTATAATTTGTTCTTCTTTGAGAATGCAGAGAAAGTTTTCACACAGAAGTACCTGGTGGGCTGAGCCTTTCCAGGGCAAATGCCATTCCAGAGTAAAATATGGCAATATTACACCCCTCATTGCCTGCACTCTGTGTTCTTTTAATTTCCCGCCTAGTTTCTGAAATGTGACGTATTCTTTCACATCTCAGGGATATTGAATTTTGTCATACATTTTCTGGAATCTCTCCTCTTCTCTGCTTCCACTTGTAAATCCACCTGATCACCTAAGTCACACATTCCCATGCTGGTTAGTTTCTTTTCATTTTTTAAGACAGCTCAAATGATTCTTCCTTAAATTAGTTTTCTCATATTCACCTATGCTAGATGAGGGCATCTTGTCAGATGCTCTTGTCATATCCCTCTCCTTTCAGGTTATTATTGCAGTTTTGATTACACATTTTAATGTTTTCTTAAGTGTTCAAAATTGATCTCACACTAGGATGTAAGCTCTAAAGGGGTGTTGCTGGAGAATAGAACAGTCACTTATACATAGTAGGTACTCAAAATATATTTAAAAGATGAATAAAAGGAAAAACATATTATGATTATACAATGTGATTTTGAAAGAAATGATAATTTTGCATTCCTCATGTTTCAATTGATATAATTAAATATGCCTTCAACTTTAAACTTTAAACTCCAAAATATTTGCCAACAATTAGCCAACACCTCACCTTTCCTTTTGTGGAGTCATTGAGAATTATAACAGTGGAGTCTGGGATATAGAAGTGATCAATTGTAAATCCCCAAATGAGGAAAGCATCCAATACAAGACTGTTCCAAATGGTAAAATTCTGATGTGTTTGTTTATCTTCTTAATACCTTTAAACATACAGTGTGAAGGTCTGTTGATTGTATTGATCATAGAGCATCCTGTGGAGTTTTGTGTTACTCCCTACCAAATAATAGGCTCACCTTGAAAATGTAAAGGTCAAGACATGGTAAAGGTTAATACTTCTTGATTGATAAGCATTTACTTCTTTCATGAGATTAAGTTTCCACTAAGTTATTGTCACTGATTTTCTTCTGCCAAATGCTGTAAACTTGTCCAAAAACCATAGCAATTTAATGAAAATAAGGAATAGAAATAAATCAAACCAAACCATAAGAGAATTGCCAAGGTAATCAGACTTCTTTTGAAGGAATGTTGCATCTTATATTTGTTTTAAGGACTTTCCCACCAGATATTCATATTTTCTAACATCCAAAATATTAAAAGTTTTTGCACAGTGATATACAATTACCAAAAAAAGTCTTTTAAAAATTGATCACGTCAGTTTTTGTCTCAAAAAATGTCTGGAATGTGACTGTGTGGTCACTTTAGACATCATTTAGAAGATTCAGAAATGCTTTGCCTCAGGCTTATTTTAAGAAACCTAACTGGATATCTCTTTTATTTATGTCCTAAAGCTGATATTAAGAATAAGTTAATAAATAAAGCATAAATAAAACATAACAATCAACAAAAGAATCTGATTTCAATTAGAGATACATGTAAGGCTGCAACAGTGTTTTTCGCTTGTTTGTTTTAGTCTTTATTTTTGCTTTTTAAGATTTAGTGAAAATGGCTGCCCATTTTGATTTTGACTCCACATAGAATAATGCATTCATAAAGCTGGGTTTCTGTGTTCAGAGCAGGCAGGACTGTAATTAACTTCCAAAACAAATTATATATCTATATTAACTTGATGGTTGTCATTATGGTGAACATATGCTTATATAATTTCAGAAATATGAAATGTGATTTGAAAATATCTATTATCATGTGCAGCTTCATATTGTATTCCAAAGGGGCTGATTAAAGTAGTTACTTTAGAGATGTATAAACACTTTAATAACAAATGTTTTTAAAAGTCACAATTTCAGATACTCAGTGCACCTGCTGGAAGGAATTAAATTAATTTCAACATTAGCCAAAGTAACTGACCTTCAGACAAAGGCAGCTAAGTGTTTAGAGAGTAATAAATTAGAAAATCAAGAAAATAAAAATCTATACTCATGCATACAACATGGCAGAATAGTCTTTTTTATTCTCTCCAAATTTAAAAAGACTGAATTTTGCCTTCGAAGACTTAATTCAAATTAAAATATTTATGCTGACCAAATTATACAAGAACGGTCTGTCATACTTTAATGCAGCAACAACTTGAACACAGTATCTTCACTATAAATTTAAGGCTATACTGTACGGATATATATTATATTTAACCCAAGTGACTTTATGTGATTCATACTCATTTCTACATAAATGCACAATAAATAATTTGACTCTCCTTGGAGTCATTCATTCATTCATTCAATCATTTATTCTTTCTTGTATGGCAAATCTCAAATCAGCCAGTGCAGCTAATCTAAATTTGAAGTTTGAATTGAACTAAATCTGGACAAGGACTTATATTTCAGAAAGTAAAGCCTTTCTAGTGGAAAGTAGTATGCCGATCTTCATATACAAATTTCCCCACTAAATTATGGATAAGCTATTTCCCCAAAGGCTTGAGAAACAGGAGAATATCAGATTCCCAGAGGATGAGTTGAACTCTATTTTTAGACAAAAGCCCATGAAAAGAATTAAAATACACAAAATAAGAACAATGTTTGTATATTTCAAATTCTGTTGCTCTGCCATGAGCAGCATGGTGGTAAATAGCTTGAACTTAATAATCAGACGGAGCCACATTTTAATACCAGGTCTACCACTTAACAGCTATGTCATCTTAGACAAAATCCTTCACTTCTCTAGCCCAGATTTCCCAAATTATAAATGGAATTTTAAGTACTTTTCTCACTGGACTGTTTCAAGATTTCAGATTGTTTATGAAGGCAAAAATAAAATAGAATGCCTGAAACATACTAATTAATATATCTGTAGTAGATTATGATAAGGATAATGCTTCTGATGACAACTAACTGATCAGAAATTTTAAGAAAATATACAAACAGTGAGGAAGAGACATAATTCAAAAGCACAAGAGGGAAAGAAATCCTGGAAAATGAATAGAATAATTAATTGCTCAGCTAGAACCTAGGACAACTCCTAATATAAAAGCAGCAGAAGCTGAGGGCAAGGATGCACCATGAAACAGTTAAATAGCACAAAATGTTTACGTGGAAAATTGGAGAAATTTCTTTGTACAGGTCTGAATATGTTAAAAATTCTGTTATATAAAGATCTAAAAAGACGGGTTTCAAGATTAGATATGAGAGCAAATGCCCCCTTTCAGATAGTTAATCCAAACTTTGAATGCAACTTAAAATGTCTTAATTAGAATTCTCAGGATGAATTTAAAAGAAAGTGAATTGAAGAAACTGGAACAAGCTAGAAAAATGAGTATTAAGAGGTAAAAAACAAAAATCTGGAAATAAAAAAAAACAAACATATACAAAAACCCCCCCAACCCACCTCATCTTCCACAGAGTTACATACAGTTCCACACTTAGTGGCATTATATGGCAAGTGAGACATTGCCTGAAATTGAATTAGTAATTATAATTTCTAAACATAATGTATAATGCCACATTATTACAAGATAGCAATGCCTATCAGTATTAATATGTTCCCTTTCATTTATTCATATATTTATTCTTAACAGCTTTATAAAGATAGAATTCCCATAATAATTCACCTATTTAGTGCCAAATTTAATTAGTTTTTAGTATATTCACAAAATTGTGCAACCATCAAAACAATCTAAAAGTAATAAAGGGGAGACAAAAATAAAACCATAAAAATAATAACATTAAATATATTAAGCAACTAAATCAAAAGCCAGAGATATATTCACATTTAATGTTATTGTTGGTAGGGGTTGTGTTTATATCTGCCATTTTAATAATTACCTAAATATATACTTTTACTGTCTCTCTTTATTTTTGTAGATTTGGATGATTGTCTGATGTTAGTTCTTTATCTTGAAGAACATACTGTAGGGATTCTTGTAAGGTAAATTGCTAGCAGTGAATTCTCTATTATTTATCTGGTAATCTTTATTTTTGCCTTCAGTTTTGGAAGATAGTTTTTGTGAATATAAGATTTTTAGTCATTAGTTCTTTTTTTCTTTCTGCACTTTCTGGAAATTTAGATCTAAATTGGTAGATAAGTCTAACAGCTAAAATTGCATAAAACTCACCTAAATAGATTGAGTAAATAACATATTTCAATATAAGAAAAATATTTCTATATCAATAGATTTCCTCAGATATGTTTTAAATGGCTATAATAATATTATAAAATTTAAGCTAACAAGAACTAATAAAGATAAACAATGTAGCTATAAAAATATATAAATACTTTTGTTGAGTCCAGAAAATTGTTCAGAATTTTAAAATTACAAAAGTTGAAACTCTGAAAGATCAGGGGAGATTTTAGAATAGAAAATTAAATCACTAGGTACAGTAAGCATTTGAAAAAAAAAGCAACCATCTGTCATACATTGTAAAACAGTACATACATTGTGAAACTTAGAGAAAATGCAATAGTGGTAATAGTGATAGCTAAGAGTCATTGTTCCCAATTGCTACGAAATGAATTAAGTATTTTGGCTCATAATCTCATTTAATTTTCATGAAAAATCCTTGGATCAGTGACTTTCACAAACCCTATTTTATAGGTGAAGACACTGAGCCATATAGAGTTCAAGCAAGTTGCAGAAAATCGGTAATCAAGTGTTGCAGTTACCATTAAATTCAACACACTATGTACTCACACACACACACACATAAATAATACACAGGAATTTTAATAGAAGAGCTATGATTGGAAAATATAGAACTCAAAGAAGCATGCTTATCAATTTTTATGAAAATAAGATTAACTAGGACCAGAAAATGGCTTAGGATACTTATAATACTCTTGAATCTTCACCCTTTGAATGTAATGACTTTATGGTCCACACTCTTAAGAAAACCCAAGTGATAAAAATTGGGATATATTATCCCTATATCTTTCTTTCTTTCTATCTATCTATCTATCATCTATCTCCAAGTAAGAAACAAAGGTCCTCTTGACAAAAAAGTCTTTTTCAATCAAATTAATGTCATTATCAATTCTAGGCTTCCAAAGTGAACTTTCAAAAAATAAATTGTGTAAGAAAAATTTTGAAGTAGCTGAATTTATCATGTCTCAGTTGCATCTTCGTAAGTCATCAATGTTGTGTCAGATGACTAAGCACGTTACTTTCATAACCTATTTGAGATGACTGCAGACTTCCTTTCAGAGTCTTGGGAACAAGCTCTTCTTATTGCAAGGCAGTTGTCAGGTTTAAGAATTGCTTTACTGCAGTATCTCAAATACAAATAAAGTTATGTTGAGAGGAAAAAAAAGGTACTTCAATATAGTCAATCAATTTTTGCTAAAACTGTCAAAATAAGACCAGTAAATGTGACTTTTTATGTGAGGTTGTTGTGAATTTGGCACTTTAATGTAAAATTATGTTTGCTGACATTTCCCAGAGAAGACAAACAGATACTGAATGGTCATAATTTGGAATCCCTGATTATACAGTACATATTTTCTTGCATGATTGATTCTCAGGGTTGTTACTTGCTACTAAGTTAAAATCAAAGAATACAGAGGGACTTATAAAATTTTTGTTGTTTTTAATTTCAAAAAAATTTTGTTATTTCTTGACAAAAAGCTTACCTAAAGCATTACTGCTTATAGAAAACATATGGTGAAATATATTATTATATTTAATTTTTGTTTCTCTTATGTTTATTTGTGCTGTATATAGGAGTTAGTTATATTTTTCTTGCAAAGGCCTGAGGATGGAAATTGGTCAATGAAGTGTGAGTCTAGAGACAATGACACAATGAAAATCCTGCATTTTTGGAAAACAAGACGAAAAGATTATGCTTTAATTTTGTATATGTTTACCTATGTGTGATGTAGGTATTGCAAAAATAAACTCAAGAGTATTTAAAAGAAATTAACAAAATTCATCTTAATTTTACAGAATTAAAAAAGTATGTAAAGGGAAAAAATGAACTTTGAAAAAGAACCTATAAATCCTTAAAAAAATATCATAAATGATGTACTGCACTCGCAAAGTTATTTACAATATTTTTAATATTTATCACAATATGTGAGCATTTATATGTTAAGGGACAAAGATTAATACCGTATGGTTTTCATCCCCGAGGAATACATAATCTAATTTTATGTCTCCTGAATTTGTAGTTGCTATCGGGTAGGTTTTTTTCCCCCCCTCTTCTCATTTTACTATACACTCAGCACAAATTGGAGGGTAAGTTAGGACCAGAAGCAAGCCAAGCAGTTTGATTTCCAAGCAGTCCCTTGGCTCCCTGGGTTTTTTCTCAAGGCTGAAATTTTGTTGGAGAGTTCAAATAAGTTAATGAGAACTCACCATTTTTTCAACTATGTGCTGGCTGACCCTTAAGTAAGCATTAAAATAAACAGCAAACCTAAGAGTAATCTAAACTTTTACATTAAAAAGAAATCTTAAATTAGTGGAAAAGAACACTTCTTACCATTGGGAAGGGATGACAGTTTTTCTGTATTGTTATTTTATACTAATTAGCCTTTATATCTTAACATACAAATGGGACTATTAGGCTAACAATAATAATAATAATAATTGCTATCATGTTTTGAATGTCTAACCCCTATCTTATAGGCACTTTTGCAGATTACATTTCATTCATTATGCTTAATTGTTTACAACAGTCTATGGGTCAGGTACTTTTGTCCAACTTGTTGAATGGAACGCAGGCTTCAGTTAGTAGGGTTAGAATCCAAACCCTGTGCTCTTTCCAAATTCTACCACTGCTCCTTAATCTATTGATAGGTCAAGTTCTTATCGTTACCTCTTTGACACACACTTTATTCCCTCGTTCTTTGGTTATCTCTAGGAATTTGCTTTGTAGAGAGGGGAAGGGCAACAAATAGTGGGACGTTTCAGTCCTGCCTTACCTATATGTCTTGCTAAGTATTTCTAGGTTGTCAATAACATTTATACTGTCTAGTGACCTTAATTCTTTAGATAAAGGGAAAATAGCTACTCTGTATTAGATACGCTTATGCTGAAATTTCAGTGGCTTAACAAACAAAAGATAATTGCTTACTTACACTATATGTCCTACATGTGTAAATAATGGTATGTGTGTCTGGGAGGGGCAATGTGTCTCAGCTTCACACAGGCTGATGGAAGTATCAAATGTATAGCTGCATTGTCAGTACACCTGGCCTCCTTGGTTGCCATGGAGGAGAGAAAATGTGGGGACTCATCTGTGACATTTTCATAGTCTAGAAATGATAGATATCATATTCCCTCATATTTCATTGGTCAGGGTAATTTTCTGAACCATTCTCATATGCAAGTGGCTTGAAAAGTCTAGTCTTTCCTGTGATAGAAAGAATGAGAACTGGATTCTGGTAGACACTAATCAAGTCTACGAGATCATCCTCTCAAAAAGGTTAGTGGTTCCTGACACAGGAATTCACAACATACCAGGTCAATAGAGGAAGACTTCAGGTAGAAGGTACAAGGTGCAAAAGGTTTTTGATTGATGTGATGAGGACCAACATAAGAAGTTATATAAATTGTGCACAGTATAAGATTGCCTCCTCCAAGGCACAAAACAATCTCTCATCCCTATGCTGAAGACTGAATAGAAAATAATGATAAAATTTACCACTTCTAAGGATAAACAAAGAGACTTACAAGATTGAAACGCTCTTAAAAAATAACCATTTGGTGGTATAATATTTTAGAGTGGCGCATGGCTTTAATAATTGTTTCTCATTGTGCCTGGAAAAATCAGAGGAGTGCAAAGAAAGAAAAAGGCAGCAGCCAGAGTCAGCAGTGACAGGCTACTCACCGAATGCCATGAGCTTCATTATCTTCTGTCACTGCAACTCCTCAATCAAAGGGAAACAGTGCTCCGGAAGCAGGAGATGGAGGGAAAATAAAACATACGCAAATTGCCCAAATTATAGCGCAAACTACTACTAAAGATACAGTTAAAGAATAATAGAAAAGAGCAGTCACTTTCCTCCAATTTATTTCTTAAATTCTAGCAAATGTGATATCCATTTACTCTGTTACATGAAATAGAATATGTTCACTAAATAATCAGATGACTTTTTCATTTACTATGATATTTCAGAGTGGTTTTGCCAGTATTATAATCAGAAGTTTATGATGTCAATGTTCTCTCTGCAGAACATGAAGAGTCACTTCTTTCCCCATAACTATTAATATAAAGTTTGCTGATGTACGTTTTAACTTTAGAATGTATATTTATAAATATATGTTTCAACAGGAAAAACTTGAGGACAAATGCTTTGCTATTGCTTGTATAAATACCTTTTATCTGAAAATTAACATTTTTGGTCAGTTGTATATGTGCCTACGTAGGTCTTGACCAAGATGGTTGAGAAAATACCAGTTTTGTATTTACCAAACATGTCAATGAGCAATGATGTAAAATTTTTTAAAAAATTTCTTAAAGTGCTTATGCAGCACAGAAACATTTCCTAATTTTTATGTAATTTATTTATAAATCCTCTCTGGTTTTTGAATCACGAGGAGAATTGAGAATTTGGATTTTTTTATTTGACTTTTTCAATTATACTAATATTCTTTAAGAGTTGCATAATCTATACACTAAATCTGACTACTCTGCATTGATGAGTGTACTGACATGTACATTCATCAGTGAGCGAAATGACCCAACTTCCTACAATGAAAAGAATAAGAATGCTTACTAAAGTACATGCGTGTACAAATATATACAGTGTACATGCATATTCAAATGCTTCCTTTATAATTTATTTCCTTTCCTAGTGTCCATATTTGATCCAAGTACTACTAACAATCACTGATTTTAGTTTCTATGTTTTTTCATTGTATCATTGCCTTTAAATAGTGAAAATATAAGAAGGAAAAAAACCTTTGTGCTATAAATCCCTATTGAAATCTCAAGTAACAAATCTAAAATCAGGAAAGCAGAGTGATCAGAAAAAATAATCATCATTTTGAGCTGATCCCAACAGCATTTCAACTTTCATGTGTATCAGTTTAATATTGTAACAAGATTTTTGGTCCGATTTAAGTTCTGTATTGCAGGCCTCAGGTTGCGGCGCCAGTCCTGTCCAGCCTCAACTTCTCCTCCCCTCTCTCTCCCCCCAACAGCCTACCCTATCGCTCAGGGGTTCCTCCTGTCCCCTTGGGTGTCAAGGTCCCCCCCCCAGTGTCCGGCAGGTACCCTAGTTGTGGGGAGACGTGAACTCCATGTCTTTCCACACTGCCATCTTGACTCTGCCTCCCAATAGTCTCTTTCAGTTTGTAAATACCTAACTCGGTCTCTCCCATTTCATCCTGGCCTTTCCTCATCTTCACAGAGTTCATTTATTTACTCATCTCATTTGCTAACGACTACAATTCTGCAAGTGTCAGAAACCGAGAAGCTGAGTATTTCTTAATGAAACTAAAACTTCTATCTCCTCTGAATCTATTAGAAAACAGTGTGCCAGGGTAAGAAGAGAGTTAAACACCAGTGTATTCTCATAACTATATTCATGTTTCCATCCAGACATTATGTTGTTAGTGGTTTCTTCAAATTAAAAAAAAATATATTATTATCATTATTCTAGTTGTGAAGAAGAGCTTCTTACCCTTACTGTGCATACAAACATGTGTAATTAATTTATACACATTGTTGGAAAAATTTGAACTAGCTATAATGAAACTAGTAATATTGCCTAGGAAAAAATCTGGCACATTGTAGGTTATAGTTAAATATCATTATTATCATTATATGTTTTTATGGTCTCAGTTACCCTGTTAACATGACAAAACCTATCTGATTTATTTAAGCACCCATTACAGAAGGTAACACTAGAAGGAAACAATCTGATTTGGGAAAATCACCTTTTTATTACTAAAATTATGCATATTCTTTCATACAAAATTTCTTTTTCTGCTTCTTTTTCCAAATATGCTTTTTCATCTTTATTCTTAAAGCCACTACCATGTCCAATTTTCCTTATCACTGAACACTGAAATACTTTATTAATTAGCAGCTTAGCTGCACTTTTACCTTTCATTTCCTACTTGGCTCTATTTATGAGACTATTCTTCCTAACACCCTGATGTTGGGGCCTGTTATCTGGTCCAAAAAAGAGCATCCTTCTTCCCTTCTCAAATTCTCAACAAATTTTTAAATTTGGCAAAAGCATAACACAAATTAGAGAGCAAAATATCAATATAATAATGCAGACAATGTTGGAGAATCTAGTTACTATTAGAGTCAAATGTGCCTGACACTTAACCCAAGAGCATGACAGAGTTACCAACCCAGACAGAGGCAGCACTAGATTGGCACAGACCCCAATGTAGCAGCTTCAGCCATAGGACAAAAGAGAATAAATTAGACCTACTGCCAAGAGAGAACAGAGGAGAGGTGAACTGATGGGAAATGTTCTCTTTCAATTTCTCAGTCAGATAAAATCCAGCACCCCTGGAACAAAGGAGTGAGGGGCAGGAAGAGGTTGCCTCCACACAGAAAATAATATCAAGAGTGGAGAAGAAATATTCCCCTAACAACACTTTTCACAGTGCTACTGCCACTTAATAATTTATAATATACCATTTTGGCATTTCATATCAAGCCCTAAATTCTCTCCATTTAAAGACACTTCATAAAGTTTTCACTCATTCTTTTGACAACTGTTATTTCCCAATTCCTCTCTATTCTCCCATTATTTTTGTCCATCAAAGGTCCTCATTGTCTTCATGCATACCTAATGACTTAATTTATGAAGTCCCTTCCTCATTCTACTTTATAAAACATAATTCATGATCCATTTGAAGCCCTCGTATCTTAATCTATTAAACTTCTCAATGATTTTTTTTTCACTTCTTTTATTATTTAAACTTTGGGTAGTTAAATTTTGTCTTCTTTACTAGATGGTTAGGCATTTGAGGTCACTAATCATATCATACAGCACGTAACAAATGGTTGACATAGAGTATGTACCCACTGAGTACAATTATATTATTAAATAAATTAAAATATTTAATAAAAATATTAAATAATTTTTACATGTTCAAAGTGTGATTTGGGTGATTTTCTTACTAGCTTTTATAAAAATTAAAAAAAACATTTAGAATAGATACATGTATATGTATAACTGAATCACTTTGCTGTACACCTGAAACTAACACAACATTGTTAATCATATACTCCAATATAAAATAAAAATTAAAAAAAATAAAGTGCTGCAACACATAAATAAATAAATAAATAACATTTATGACAGATTAAGAAATAAAATACATTATGTATACTGAAGTGAATTCTATATTTCTGTGGCATTTCTCATCATCAGGTTAAACTTAAATCTCATGTAAGGCAGAAACTGGGGACATGAAATATATTTCTTCTCATCTACATGTACAATTAAGCATGGGTGAGGGGAGGGGTGGACATCACCAAACTCTAACTCATTAGGTCAAACAGAGTTTGGCAGATTCAGAACTGGCACTCTGGCTTTTGCCATGAAGTTTTCATGAAGAGGAGTAGTTTTGTGACAGAGAGTTGAAGAAAAGTTTATCCTTCCTCCCATAAATGATTTCCAGTAGAAAGAGTAGGGGTGAGTATGTAAGAAAACACTTCAGGGAAATTTAGGAATTACTTATGAGTTGAGAGAACTGATACCCACCTATCACTGGAGGTTTTCTGAGTGATAGACCCCACGAGCATGCTTGTTGCTGTTGAGTCCTGGAAGAAGAATGGAGGAATGGCTAAGTAGGATAGCTAGGGGAGGCTAGGAAATGTTTAGCAAACAGCTCTGGTGGTAAGGGAAGAGGACTCTTACATGTAGCAGTTGCTAAAATTTCCTCAGCATGAAAGTCTCACCATTGCTGATTTCAAGCTACTGATATAAAGCCAGTAAACAGGGAGATGGGAAGAGTTGCACATAATTGGCCCTTAGAAGATGGTGTGAGCAGCTCCTGCACCCATTGGCTGGATGAGGGGTGAAAGTGTTCACTTCAGATTTCCCCCAGAGATGATTTTCACGTGAGCCCAATTTTTGAGCTTCCTGTGTGCTGAAAAATGCACCATGTGTTTAAACCTCCCTAAAATCTACATTACCATATGCCAATTCACCCTTCCTATACTTCCTGATATCATAGGAATACAAACACATATAAACCCTGGTGAAAATAGAAATGTAACTAATATACCAGGAAGACAAAAAATGTTTGAATAAAGAAGAAAGATTGAATGTATTCTGGCATTGCCTGAGATAATTATACATGAATATAATTGAATATTGAACTAAAGGATATATTATTTTAGAATTAACTAAGATATATGAAAGTTTATCTCTGTAGCAGAATGAAAATGGAGCATATAATATAAGTTGATTATTATAGAAATAGTGTTAGTGTATATTATCTTATCTGTGACTAGGTATTACATATTATACAAGATATGTAGAACTAAAAATTCCATCCCAAATCATTTCAATCTGTCACAATTTTCATCCTCTCGTGTTTCTCTCCCTCCCTTTTCTTTCTCTTCCAAGGTCCAATCAGTCTCTAAATCTGGTAACATCTTTCTTCCTTTCTCTCTCCTTAATCGCATGAATCCAATGTCTGTTCCGACTACTTGTTTATCGATGTCTAATTTTAACTGTTTCATTTGCAATTTCCATATTTAAATTCTCACCTCATGCTATCTATTCTATAGTCTATTTCCACATTAATTTACATAAAATACTTTTCGTAAATATTAGCATTTTCTTACAGGATTCACACTCAGCTGAAATTTGTACCGCAGCTTTATTGCCTGTCCCATCTCCAAGGTACTCAACACTGAGCCAGACGGAAGCATTCACTACTCCCCCGACCACAGCACAGACTTTAACATCTTCTTACCTTAACTGAGCTATTCACTCTTCCTTAAATACTCTCCCTTCAACTTATCTCCTTTGGAGCACATCTTCAATGTTATCAATATTTCATTACGGTTGGCTCAGTCAGTAGGGTTTAATTAAATATATTCTACTTATTCTGTGTACATTTTGTGATGCTAATCCAGAATTCCCTCTTTTGATTTTAGATGCTCTTTCACAGGTATCCGTCTGTTGGATGATGCGTCCTTATGGCAGGGAGGGGATATATTCATATTTGTATTTCTAATATTTATTACAGGACTGGAAAATGTGGCCAACAGAGAAATGTAAATGAAACTGGCGTGAAGGGACGTGTATAGATGCTGAAAACTTTGCTGACTCATGTTTTTCATAGTAACCCCAAGGTAAGCCAGAATGGGGCTACTTTTTTAAAATGTTTAAGGGATTATTCTAAGAAATTCTGAAAGATAAATGAAGTAGAGCTCACAATATAGAAGAGTTATTTCCCATAAATGATGTCTGTGAGTGTGCATAAAAGACAATGGTTTACGAGCTATCCTGACAATGCATATTGCAATAATACAGTTGACATTTTCAGGATATATTAACTGCTTCTTTGCTAAATATCTTCTGTGTTTAAGGGGACTTTCTGGGAATTTTTAAAGGTGTATGTCTATAAAATTGAATTTAATTTATTTAACATATTCGGGAACTATCACAAAAGCAAAACCTTGGAATTAGTGTACACAGTATTTGTTACATATCAATTAATATGTACTTAATATAAATAATACAATATAACTGCATATGTATTATGTGCAAGATACCTCTTCAAATGTCTTACATGGATTACGTTATTTTACAAAATGTTATTCCTGTTTCGTAAATGAGAAAGTGAAGGCATAGAGAGTTCAGATGACTTGACTATATGTTTGTTGTAAAAATTATTATAAAGTCCATGTACTTTTTACTTCGAAGAATATGCAGTCACTTAGATGTACTACCTCTTTAGAGAGTAGTGATTAAGAATTTTTTCCTTTGAATTCAAAAAACAGAAATCTTGATATCACATACATAATAAGATATGGTTTTATAAGGTTCCAATAGTTACTTGTGTACTCTGGGAGAAAAACATTTTGCACAAGGACTATATGCAGAGCATTCCGTATATGAATGTCCTGTCAGAATTCACCAAACATGGGAAGGATTGAGGGAATTGGCTATTATGTGGATTGTTCTAGTTGGCCAACACACCAAAATCTTTATTCAATCCATTTCCACTCACGGGGGATTAACATTCTCAAAGATTCAACTAGACTTTTTAATATGTTGACAGCAGTACAGTTTGAGCAGTAAGAGACAAGAAGGAAGCATGTTACATTTCAGATGAATGTCAAAAGTGTCATTAGGAAGTTTGTGTTCTGTTTTCCATCCAATGGCAGGGAGATTGTTCAGAACTTTGCAAGTGCTGCAAAGATTTCCTGGAAGAGGAGAACATGCAACACCTCTAAGCAAAGAAGTCCCCCTGTCAATTGTTCCTTTATTTGATTATTTTTTCTGTCCCACTGGATTAAGCTTCAGTAGGGTAGGGACAAAGCAGATTTGGTTCACCTTTATATTTATCATTCCAAACACAGTGCCTGGAACATGGTAGTCATATGGTAAATCTTGACTGAAGTCAGTTAATTTATTAGCTTACTAATTAGAAACTAATTAACTACTCATACTGTTGAGGGAAGTAGAAGCTGCCTGGAAAACTCAGATGAGAAGTGAGTGTGGTTCCCTCTTTGTTTGTATGAGGTTCACTCTAGATCCCTCTAAAGAAATAAGGCCCCAAATCTTAAACTTGGAAATTTGCAGTTCTAGAGTGAAAATTAGGAAATATCTACCTACCTCTACCAAATGAGTTATTTATGTTGGTAGCTTGTGCTAGGATTTCCTAGAATTCACACTGTAAAGGAAGTGCTCCCTCCTGAAGGATGCATTCAGAAGCACCCAGAAAGAATGACCTGTCTTGGAGAGAAATAAATATTAGGCATCTTGACAACAGCCAAGGCAATTATATCAGTGAACAGGGGCAATAGTGCACATTCTGAATTATTCTGAAGATAATCGGCATTTTCAGTCCCTTATGTTTTGTGCTGTTTGGAGGAGGAGAATGTCCTAGGGATGAGAAAAGGATGAAATGGAGTTCAAATAATCTAACTGGTAGGGGCATATCATAAAATTCACATTTGTGACCTCTTTCTTTCCCAAATATAATGTCCTGGGAAACTTTTTATCATGTTATACTGTAGAACAGTTCCATATGCAGTTTTCATGTTTATTAGGGCTTCTTTCAACAGTTCAGACGAAAAGAAGAAGAGGAAACAGGTATTTCAAAAAAGGATTTTATTTGCCTAAGAACTATGATAAAAATTTACATATTATTTTCATTAATTTAGAGATATCTCTTATTCACTGGGGTTTATGGAGTTGGAGAAATGCATAATGGGTTAGACCAGAAAGTATACTGGAGTTTTTATATTTAACTTTTATTTCAATACTGAAAATCTAAACTCTAAATGACCATTATGATACTATTAGAACTTAGTTTTAAATTTTTAGGGAGCTGATAATGTTTTTTCTAATCAGCAGACATGGAAAACATGTTGCATTTAGGTTTCTTGATTAAATACATTATTCAGGTAGTTAAGTCTTCACAAATATGTCACATGCATACTAAATATTAGGTACTAGGCTTTCAGATTGGAGTCACTTTCAAGTGACAGAATTTTAGCAAAGCTGGCATTTTGTGAAATTAGATATTTGTAATTAATTGCCTTTGAAAATAATTTTGTTCAAAGTTTCACTTATTATTTTTATTATTATGAAAAGTGAAATATTTTATTTTTGATTTACCTCTTAAAACAAAATTACATACAAGCAAAGCAATTCCTCTATAACCAAGCCGTGTAATTGTTGGGACTCAAATACTCCAGGCTCTAAAACATTTTATTTTAAAAGTACCATCAGAAAAATATTAAATTTTACAATTCATATCTAGGTTATCCTCATAAACTAAAATATATAATGTAAAGTTTTAATTTTTTTCAAAAGTGTGCATGTGTGTTTTCATTATATCCCCAGGGAAGAAAAGAACAGTGCTTAGTATGTATATGTGTATACACATACACACATGTACACAAAAGATGCTGAAAAATCTTCGTTGAATACATAAATGAAGTATCAGTATTATCATGGAAAGTTTCAAGTAGAGTAATAGTGGTAAAACTTTCAGATTTAGAA
The DNA here is from genome assembly GCF_026419965.1 of Kogia breviceps. Classification (NCBI taxonomy): domain Eukaryota; kingdom Metazoa; phylum Chordata; class Mammalia; order Artiodactyla; family Physeteridae; genus Kogia; species Kogia breviceps. The sequence goes on along the minus strand of NC_081311.1, from coordinate 161,506,313 downwards.
ACCTAGCTGCACTACTCTCTAGAAATACCTTCATCAAGGTAACTAAATGCTGAATCTTGATTTCTGCATCAGAAAATAGAGATAATAAACACCGTGTTGTAATGAGTTCTAAATGAGATAATCTACATAGTAAGTATGCAATAAATATAAAGTATAGTTGTTAGTTCTCAAAGTGCAATTACGAGAATTAATGAGAATGTGACAGTGATTTGTGATGTTAATGAAGGTTATAGATCATAATAATTTAGCAATTTATCCAATTAGTTAAGTCTTTTAAGAGGTCCAGTCCTATGCCATTTGAAAAATCCAAAAGGAGCCAATTTTACCAACATCTTATAAACATGCAAAAGCTGCTTAGTAATTCCATTTTTAAATTATGGAAGATCTTCACATATTTTAAAATCATAAACACATTTAAAAAAATTTTAATTAGTGAAGAATATTTGTGCTCATTACAGTCTTCTTGTTTTTTATTATCTTTGAGCTTTTTCATGACATGTTCAATTTTGAACAAGGGATTACTTCCCTTTTAACCTTGACCTATTCTCTGAGGTATGGCTACCAAATGTATGAGAAGACCTGAAAATCAATGATTTTTTTAAAAAAATGAATTAATTGTTTGTTTTTTCCCTACTAGAATTAAATTAGAAAATTTCTCATTACAAGTCTTTTCAAGAAAAAAAAAAATACAAGGACTTGTTTCAAATGCAAAAGTTCAATGTGCTTTCAGGAATTCTGTAGTATCTAATAGTCTTTACAAATGCTGTCCACAGCTGTGCAATATTGTAGCCACTAGTCATATGTGACTATTGAGAATTCAAAATATGTAATGAAGGAACTGAATTTTTAATTTAATTAATCTTAATGGATTCAATTTAAATTTAAATAGTAACATGTGGCTGGTAGCATTTGTAAGAAAACTTACAAATTGTAAGTTCCACATGATATACTGGAAATGCAGCTTCAAGCAAAGTACTACTGTAACTAAGAAATGAAACAATTTACTTTTTTATTCTTATATTTTTAAAAAATGTATTAGAACAATTATCCTCCCCAGAGGCTCTCTCTCTCTCTCTCTCATTTTCTTTCTTTCTGTGTATCTATTGTTCTGTCTATATACCATACAACATTTTTCTCCTAGTGGTGTACCTATATAGTCCTACTTCAATGAGAGAGGATAGTCAAGAAGATCAGCTAAATTTTAATTCACATACAAATATTTTGTCTCCTTGTTTCTCCTACTATCAGATATAAGTAACAGTTTACTTTCTCATTGAATGATAAATATAATCTGTATTGATCTAGTTTCAATTGGAACCCTCCATTTCATAAGATGTGGAACTTTGAAAAATTTTGATTTTTTATCTCAAAATTCACTGCAACATAATCTAATGATTCAAACATTTTAATCTATTGAGATTTACTCTATGCTTCACTAAGTAAGCAATGAATGTATTGATATTTGTAAGATTTCTTAGTTTTAATTTTTTGTTTGTTTCTTTGTTTATTATTTTATCTACTGTAAGTGAAACGTGTGGTGGTGTTGTTGTTTGCGGTACGCGGGCTTCTCACTGCTGTGGCCTCTCCCGTTGCGGAGCAGAGGCTCCGGACGCGCAGGCTCAGCGGCCATGGCTCACGGGCCCAGCCGCTCCGCGGCATGTGGGATCTTCCCGGACTGGGGCATGAACCCATAGTCCCCTGCACCTGCAGGTGGACTCTCAACCACTGCGCCACCAGGGAAGCCCGTGTTGTTGTTGTTTTTTGTCCTAAGGTCTATTGATGTGATTTTCTCCCAAAAATATACATTCTGAAAACTGCCCATGTTTAGAGTTTATATATTTTTGCCCTGTGTAAATCATCTAAACCTACAGAAAAGAATGTCTTGATTAATAAAATGTCTCCCTAAGTATGATATAACACTTGAAACAATAATTTGACTTACACTTTTCTAACAGGTATTTTGGAAGGATTAAACCAATGGGAAGTACTAGCTTTATGGATAGTCTTGTGCTGGTGCAAAAGAAGTAGAAAAGAGGAGGGGACTCTAAGAAAGGTTCGCATTTTAGTCATGACCGCGACCACTAAACTTTTCAAAACCTGCATTTTGTTAGGATGTTTCCTGGAGGTTAATCTCACTTTACCTTCCTGTCCCTAAGACCTCACCCTCAAGAGCAGACTTTGAAGGAACTGCAGAACTTGGTCTTATTCCGGGAGGGACCGCAGCACTGCATCTTTGGAAAGCAGAGGGGGGCCAAAACCATCTTTAGAGACCAGATGCATGACTGGAAAGTATCACACCGTATGTCCAGAGGCTGGAGAGTGGTGACATTAAGAATGCAACACACTGTATTTTCTTCATAACATCTAAATCATTAGGTCACTTCTCTTTCTTAATTAGCTTGCACTAAAAGTTTTTAGTTATTTTAACCTATACAGATGGACATGATAGTCTGCAATTTAGACTACTGCAGAAGCCATCCCACACACTCTTTTCGAAAATACAAAATTGCGAGTGTGTGTGTGCATATTCATGTGTATGTCTAATACAAAGTGATAAAATTACTAAGTGAGATGATCTGTGACAGACAGTGCTGTGGAGAAAGGGAATGGCAGTTTAAGTGAGGATCACTAAAAGATTTATGAAGGTTAGAAATTATATAAAAATGTTAAGAAAAATGTTCTGAGAGGTTTGAGGCTATAGCCCACTAGTGAAGGGTATAGATCAGAGACAGCTTTGAATCTATCTCATAAGGAACTGGAATTTATTCTAATGGCAAGAGGAAGAATTTATTGGCTTTTTAAATTTGAGAATGGTGTGATGGGATGTAGCTATGTTTGGAAAAGCAACCATGATAACACCGTGCGAGATCACGTATGGCGAAGAGACTGAAAATAAGGCGAAAAGTTAGAAAAATATCTAATTGCTGGATTAGGGAAGATGAGGTCTGAACTAGAAAAATATAGGGGAAAAATCTAGTTCATTTCACAGGAAACATAGAATAGAGAAAAATATGAAAGGTACACTGAAAGTTAAACATATTTTTTAAAGTTCTTACCCCTATGACTGAAAAGATGGAAGGAAACATATCTAGGAAAGAAATAGAGAAGGAATTTTGATGAGAAAGGTAATCATTTGTGTTTTAGATGACTTGTGCCATCCCTTATAAGTCCAGAAAAGAGATGTCATGATTGAGGAGAAAGGATAAGAACAGAAAGGTGTGTTTTAGAATTATTCATATGGAGATTATAATTAAGTATTTTAAGGTAGATCATGTTCCCTTGGAAGAAACTTAACAAGCAAGGATGAATTTAAAATCTTGGAGATTAAAGTAGCTCTGAACAATGGCCAGATTCAATTGTGCCCATTGATTACGGGTGTTGAGATTGAGCAATGGGCTATAAAACTACTCATTTGGCGATGTTGTAAAGGCCATCAACAGGGGCAAGGGAGTAATTAGAGAATAAGAATGGGGAGGAAAATTGTGATTGAGTAGCCAAAGTCCTGTCTTAGAGATCAGTTGATGGCTGTGATAGTAAAGGTTCTAGCTAAACACAGCAGTGAGAGAAATGGAAAGAAATCTCTCCTTGTGGTCCTTGAATAATAAATGAACAAGTAAAGTTTGTCATCATTTGAGAAGGCATTTCTTAAAGTTGTGTCCTTAATAGATAACAGCAACTGACATTATAGGTTTATCCCGTAGTTATGGATATGTGAAAGAGAAGATATTTTGTGAGATTTTTTTTTTCGTTATACTGTAACATTAGAAAATTAGACACAATTACAAGATTCCATGGTGTCAATATAAAGAAATCATGATTAAGCAAAAGAATGAGAGCCATAAATTTAAAGAATTATTGAAAGAAAATGCAAAAATTGTATGTGTTGTTTAAGATTTCATTTTGTGTGTAACAGAGTTTTCTGAAGGAACCAGAGAAACTGGAATGTGGGTCTTCTCAATGCCCCCATACAGGGAGAGATGGCTGATGGATGAAAAAAGCTCTCACTCAATTCTTTGGCAATATATCAGTGTCCTAGTAGTTTAAAGACATACTCAGGAAAATGTAAAGACTTTACACTTTGCATTGACTGAAATTAAGTTTCTGCCATCCCATTGAAATGGGAGCTTAAAGTAAAAAATTTAGGGCTTCCCTGGTGGCGCAGTGGTTGAGAATCCGCCTGCCGATGCAGGAGACACGGGTTCGTGCCTTGGTCCGGGAAGATCCCACATGCCGCGGAGCAATTAAGCCCGTGAGCCATGACCGCTGAGCCTGTGCGTCCGGAGCCTGTGCTCCGCAACGGGAGAGGCCACAACAGTGAGAGGCCCGCATACCGCAAATAAATAAATAAATAAATAAAAATAAAAAAATTAAAAAGAAATGTTGAAAATTAAAGGATATTCTATTTCTTTCTTGTTGGTTGAGATTTATGCCTTCTATATTAAACATAAGTGTTTTTGAGAGACTTCATATGAAACATATTCCTGAGTATCTCTCAGTAATTATAAAAAATGGTGAATATGACTACTAAGAACATGGTTCTGGTTTCCATTACTTTCCTCTATTTGATTAATATCTGCTTCCTCTTCTCTATTTTTATGGTTTTGAGCTCAGAGATGAATTCATGATGTGGAAGTAAATTATTATAAGGGTCAGATTCTGTATTTCAGCCTTAATTAAAATGATGTGGAATTCAGGGGCAATAAGTTTCAACTAGTAGTAAATGAGAAAATCTTGAGAAAGAAAGTTAAATAAAGCTGTTGAGAAGGACTTTTGTACTGCAAGAGCATGATATCCCTTTGTCTTTGTTTACAGAAAAATAAGAATCAAGCTTGGTGAATAATTTTCTGTTTCCAGAAAATTTAAGTTCGAGCTATAGTTGCTCTGAACTTGGTCATCATAATGTCAAATTTTGTTCTAAGGCTGTTTAATAAAAAATACAGTCCTCTTTTTATAATATTCAATCCTCTTTTTATAAATCAATTTCTTAAAATGTTTATCATATGAAATTACATTTGAAAATATGTTTTTGATATAGTATTTGTGTTCAGTTAAAATTGAAACTATATTTGTCCGAGGAAATTGTATTTGTAAACACTCATCAATCTCAGGATATTTAACTCACTAATTTTCACTTGACTCATCTTATTATCATTAAAACAACCAGGTAAAAACCCTGCCCATTTATCTTTGAAGTTTAAGGGGGGGAATTATTTTCCAACCTACAGAAGTTGTGTGGATAACATTAGATATTAGAAACATTATCAATCAAAACATAATGTAGAAAGTCCATTTTTCTTTAACAATTTTCTGAAAAATAAATACCTAAATTACTCAAAGATGCTTTAAAATAGCAAGGCCGTATAACTTACCATATTCTATGCTGTCATATTTAATTATTAAAACTACATGCTTTTGCAACAGACAGCTATTAAAATGTTATTTTCTGGTAAAGATTTATGAAAAAACTACTGATGAGTAGTCATCTCCCATTTCTCTTGGTAAAAATTAAATCTGCCATTTTTTTTCAAAATATCTTAATTCTGAATATTTCTCAATCCCCCTCCAACTGCTACTCTATTATAAACCACTACCATCTCTCTCCTGCTTTGTTTTTTATACATCAGGCTTTTAATTTGTTTTCTTGCTTTTACTTATTCTTCTTCCTCATTTATTTTCCACACAAGAAAGCAATTGGTCTTTCAAAAATACAGCTCAAAATCCTGCAATAGCTTCACTTAGAGTGGAAACCAAATGTTTCTCATGACCTGAAGACTTTATATCATCCACTCCCCTCATCCCCCCCACACCTCCACACCCCCCTAACCACACACACACACACACACACACACACACACACACACACACACACACACACACAGATGCACTGGCTTTTCTTTTCTAATTTCAAGTTCTCAAGGATATTCCTGATCTGGACCCTCCCTGCTTGCTGTTCTATCTACCTAGAATGATCTTCCCCCGGATACTTACATACCCCTCTCCCTCACTTCATTCTTCTGTCTACTCTGTTATCGCCAGTTCAAAAATATACCAACTGTTGCATTTTTTCTAATTGCTTCCACTACTTTTATTTTTATAATATTTCTCATTATATATATAAAATTAAATATAATATCACATTTTTTGGTTTATAGTTGGCTTCTTCCAGTAGAATATAAGGTTCATGGTAGCAGAGATTTTGCTTGCCTTAACTTGCCTATGAATTACCACTGCCTAAAACAGTGCCTGGCACAAAATAGTTAACGCATACTCTGTGCTGAATGAATGGGTAAATGAATGATGTCTGTATATTCAAACACTTACACCTATCAACCACAATTGTTGCTAATTATTTAAAAAAAATATTTTAAAGTTTTTCTTTTGCTTTTTTCCCCATGAACCCTTTTTTTTCTGTGTCCTTTTGTTCTAAATAGAAGATGTGTTTATTTTCTGTTTATCTGTGTCTGTTATGAATGAGAAATTGAGTGATCGATTAGCCATTAAAATTATGGACATAACCATGAGTTCAACCATCTAATTATTGAAATAGAGGCCCTCATTTTAAATAACCATGCACATACATATTTTTTAAGTATTGTATCACCTTATGTAAGTTAAGAGTTCATGTCTTTTTATTTATATTGCCCCTTCATCTTTGGTGTGAATTTAGTAAAATTCACAGATTGATGGCTCATGGTCTTGAGTGAGAATAATGCTAGCCAATCAGATCATAGATTTCTCTGCCCATGAAGATTTAGCTTATTGTGAAGGATATCTGAGACAGTAGTCTTTGTTGTTGCTTTCAATTTGGGGGAGTCAACTGGTGCTTTGATTTTAATAAAATCATCTTTGATGGAAAAAAATATCTTCTAGATGATCTTCTAGAATATCTTCTAGAACAAAAGGCATGTGAATAACACCTGATGGAAAACATATTATTGGTTATGCTGTTTTCCAATATGGAAATTATTTTTGTCAGTAATTAAGGAATGAGCCATATATATATATATGTATATGTATGTATGTATTTCCATATATATGTATGTATATGGAAATATTTTAAATAGTTATTTATAGCCCTAAAAAGCTAGTCAGGATTTATTTCATTTATGTAACCCTAAAGAAACCTTGATGTTTAGATATACCTAAATGTAGGAGTATTAAAACTGCATACAACTCTGTGTGAGATTTTTCAGTATTAAAATGTATGCTGTCATATTCCTGGAAACTATTATTACTTGTGTGTGGAAAAGTGTGCCAGTTGTGCTTTTTGTGACACTTTTAAGTGCTCTGGTCTCACTGAGGCAATTCTATGACTAGACCTTTGAGTAGGAGATTGAAATTCAGATGGCAAAAAGGAGCTAGACCCCCAATTTGTATTCAGGGGATCTGAGGCCTTAATTTTCAGATAGAAGGCAGGATGGCTGAAATAGAAAAACCTGTGTGCTTGTTTTTAAAATAAAGATCTCTAGGCTTACTGAGTCAGAATCTGCTTCCTAACAAGAACCACAGGTGACTCCTGTGCACGTATATTTGAGATGCAGCACTTTAGGTGATTTTGATGCTCAGCCAGATGTAGAAAACACTGGATTCTAGAAGCTCCACAGTGCAGCATTAGGGACTGTGGGTAGAATAGCTGGAAATGATTTTTCACAGAAGTAATTCTGAAATCCAACCATTGATTTCTGTCCCTTTTAAGTTAGAAGAGCTCCCTGCTCTGTCTCATTCCAAAGGATTTATCAAAGCAAAGCATGTAAAGCCGCTAAACCATGAACTGCTGTCCAACATCAGCATTCCTGAAGTGTATGCTCTTAGCACACATGATCTGTTAATTTCTGCTTCTCAAAACTCTTACTATATCACTTTGTGAGTATTTAACTTATTTACTCTAATAATTATATATTCCTGTTTACTACAGAATTTTCAATATTTCTTAAAACTGAAATTTTACAGTAGTGGAATTTTAAAAATTGAGTTATTGCAATTATTTAATGAGCAGTATCAATGTTTGACAATCCCTGCCAAATATAAATTTGCCATTTGAAATTCCTCTTTAAACCTCCCATAACTCCTAAAAATGCATTTCTCATTGACATAAAACCTAACTTATCGGAATATCTATGTGGAAAAACTGGGAACCCAATAAACAAGGTCAACCCAAAACATATTTCTTCATCTATTTGTATAGTTTACTTTTACGGGAAAATTCATCTGTGTACATATATATGGTGCCAGAAAGAAGATTTAGAATTTATTGAACAATACTATAAAGGTTATAACATTAATGAAAATGTAATCTATAAACCTCAAAGGATTGGTGATTAGTACTTATATGCATATATACTAAAATTATAATTTTCTATTTCATAATTTGTCTCTTTTCAAAAGTGAAGATGTCTTACCTATGGAAATTCAAAACACTATGAAATTTTAGAGGAAACTTAGACACCCTCATATAACCAAAGTTTGGGAAACAAATGCAATGGAGGGGGCACTAAAAGCACAATTTTATTTTATTATTTCTCATAAATTAATTTAAAATTCAATATACACTTCATCACAGGTTCCAATAGATCTCAATAATTAAATTGCTCAATTCATCATTAATGGTTCTGCAATATATCAAACTTTTATCCTCTGTTAAGAATCAGATGATTTGGGATTTTCATGAAAATAGAATTATTTAACATATTACATTAAATTATTAGTATTAAGATCTTTCTATACCCACTCACACATATTCACTCATATCCCATACACAGGAACACTAACTATCTACCTTCTTGCCTTTCTTTCCCTGGAATTAGAGAGAGTTTAAGTCATGTAAAACTTACTACGACATAGTAAATATATTTGACTGAATAATTCATTTGACAACTATGACATTATTCTTAGAAGAATAGTGCATGATTTTCTTTTTCTATCAATCCCAAGGGAAGTTGTTTATTCTTTTTGTCAGTTCCAGCTTTCTTTCAAAAATACATATTTGATTATCTCATTGCATACAGGAAAATAAGTGCTATTTTTGTAGTTGTTAGAGAAAGAAGTGAGACACATGTGAGAAATCATGGCATCAGTATTAAGCTTTGAAGAAAGTACATGTCAAAAATTGTTCCGACTGGCCTTAGGGAGATGTAGATGGCAGCCTCCAGGGGTTTAACTGAGGAGAGTTTAATTAAGGCTCTATTTACAGAGGTGTGGGCAGAGTGAAAGAGAACAGGCAAGGGATGGCAAACTATCCAGAGATTAGTTGCACAGGGAAGCTGGTACCACCAGCTGAACTGAAGGGACAGAGGGAAGGGACAGTGTTATAGGAGACAGAGAGACCACAGAGCCTGGAATAAGCCTCCATCCTGCAGCTGTACCCACAGAACACAATGCCTTCCTGTCAATGGCGACATAGAGGAGGAATAAGCAGAAGCAATAGCTGTTTCAACCTCTCTTTGCTCAGAGCTCCTGGAAGAACACGTTTACCTATGACCATCCCTGGGGTTGTTGGAATACAATGTCATAGTGTGTTCTCACTCTGTTTTGTCCTTATCTCCTGATAGGTGTAAATATTTTAATCCATAAATTCAGATTAAAAATATAAATTTAGGTGAATTTCTTAAGGAATGAAGGCTAAGGAAAAAAAGAAAGAACAGCTTTGGATCAGGGAAGAAGCAAGAGAGAAAATGTATCTGTCTTGTTTCTGTGACAGGGTTTCCTGAGAAAATTCTTTGTATATAAATGGGATAGATGCTCTTTATTCTTTTATTTGGCTGGTAGTGCCTGCTCCCTCATCATCTGCTTTTCAGTCACATGCTAGTTTTTGTTGTAGTTGTTAACTTTTTGTTTTGTGTGGGGGGTTTTGGGTTTTTTTTTTTAATATATTAGCACTCCTAGAGAAAACTCTTTTTAAAAAAATTTATTTATTTTAGGCTGCATTGGATCTTCGTTGCTGCGCGGCCCTTCTCTAGTTGTGGTGAGCGGGGGCTACTCTTCGTTGCAGAGCACGGGCTCTAGGCGCGCGGGCTTCAGTAGTTGTGGCGCACGGGCCCTAGAGCACAGGCTCAGTAGTTGTGGCGCAAGGGCTCAGTTGCTCCGCAGCATGTGGGATCTTCCCAGACCAGGGCTCGAACCCGTGTCACCTGCAATGGTAAGCGGATTCTTAACCACTGTGCCACCAGGGAAGCCTGAAAACACCTTTTAAAGATAAACTCTAAAGTACAATTGGGTATTCTCTCAAACTTTCGACCAACTCTTCATTTTAGTCATCATCTTGCTACCAATGCCCCACCACCCTTCACTCTGTATTTTTTTTTTTTTTTTTGCGGTATGCGGGCCTCTCACTGTTGTGGCCTCTCCCGTTGTGGAGCACAGGCTCCGGACGCGCAGGCCTAGCGGCCATGGCTCACGGGCTTAGTTGCTCCGTGGCATGTGGGATCTTCCCGGACCAGGGCACGAACCCGTGTCTCCTGCATCGGCAGGTGGATTCTCAACCACTGTGCCACCAGGGAAGCCCACACTCTGTATTTTGAATTTGTGTACAGACACCTCTCCCAAGGCTTAGGCATAGATTTCCAGGTCTTTGGAATTTGTGTCAAGCTGGGGTTAAAGACCTTTAAGAATTCTGGTCAATTTTTTTGTGGGTTTTATCCCCTTAAGATACAAACTCTCTGGAATTCCCTGGAGGTCCAGTGGTTAGAACTGGGTGCTTTCCGTGCTGAGAGCCTGGGTTCAATCCCTGGTTGGGGAACTAAAATCTCCCAAGTGACACAGCCAAAAAAAAAAAAAAAAAAAAAAGATACAAACTCTCATTCATTCACTTAGCAATTATTTAATGCTAAATAATTCTTACTATCCAAAGAACTGAGGTGGGTACCTTGGAATACTGCAGTGTTCCTGGGAATATTCAGATTTTTGGTCCTTTTTTTCCTGCTTATACAGGGATGTAATTGGGTGAAGTTTATTCTTGTTTTTGTTTATATTTACTAGTTCTTAGTACTAAAATTTAGGAAGCGCAATTATGAACACGTGTCCATCAGAGCAAAAGAATGAGAACGATTGGCAGTATGATTGTTGTAGGTAAGCATGTTTAGAGCCCAGAGTGAAGAAAATTTGAGTAAATACTATTAGGTGTTTTTTTTTTTTTTTTTAAGTATTTAAATAGTTTTTAGGTAGACCAATGATAAAAGTTTCTCAGGGGCAGAGGACAACCCTTGATTTTGTTTTTTTTTATAAGCCACTGTTACTTAGGGCTTTGCTACTTCTCACAGATGAACTTCATGTTAGGTGATTCACAGAATCTGAGAAGTCCCAATCCTTTTCCAATAAACTCCATTTTTGCAACAATAGAAAACATGAGTGCCGTATGGGGGGAAAAAAGCTGAATTTAATTTTCCCTTTTCTTTAACAAAAGAATGAAAAACTTTTTCATTTTTCTTTAAAACATAACTTTAAATATTACATTTTAATGTAAGGCAATTTTATCCTTTTCCTCTTATTCGGAAGAGTAACTTCATTTCTTTGTTGTTGTTTTTCTTTCTAAGCACATTCATTCTTCCAAGTTTTGTCCTAACATGGCCCATCTATTATTATAAGTGATTTATATCAATCAGTTCAGTTATGCCAAACAAAAACACAATTGTTGATTAAAATGAAATCATTATGTTCTGAAGTTTTTACACAAAGAATGCATGATTATTATGAAATTTATTTTGATATATAATATGTAACATTTACTCTTCTTTTGGCACATAACTGAATTTAAAAGTAAAACATATTCTATCTGTAATAAAACTAAATTTAAAAGGTAAGCACCTGCATCAAAACTGAATTTATAACAGTGGAAATAGTCTATGTGCAGTTGCTACTTACTTTTTGCAGCAAATTTTTATAATTGTTTATAACCAAAATCTGAACTGTAGCTAGAATGAGGTGATTACTAATAAATCATAAAAGTAAATCATTATATAAATATTTAAATAGTATCAGGACTGTTTATTCTTTTTTATTTATTTGTCAGTTCTTTTGTTATTGTTTTGGTTTTTCAGCTTTTATAATACAATAATTCTTGTGATTTTTCTGACTCTAAAAATGTTAAACAATATAAAATAAATTTTCCAAACTAGTGTGATCAAAATAGTTCCTTTTCAACTTTATAATTTTATCTCCTTTTTCTTCTGATTTATTCTACTGCCTTCCTCAAAAAGAAAAGAAAAAGCCTGCTTTTTCTTTTTCCTGTAGGAATTAGAATCCTAGAAATTTTTTTATTTTTTAAATTCTGGAAATGGTATAAAGCAACACAGACTAGCGGTAGATAGCTTAGTTGTTAACCTGTCAGTCAAAACCTTGTTACACTAAGCTGCAGTGTCAGATTTACATATAACAAACTTTCCTGTCAACCAAATACTTTTTTAAAAAGCCTTATAAATTTCATTAGATTCAGTGGTGAGATGTCTGTCTGACTGACAGATGAGGCACACATAGTTCAGGGGAAAATATGTTACAGTTAAGTGTACTTTCCTTTAAGAAAATAAAATTAAGGTATGACCATGGTTTCAGTGGTTGTTAATGGATTCTTCACAGACACTGCAGTAAGTGCTATGTACAACTTTTGAAATTTCTTCACAGCTTAAAAACAAATAAATAAGTTTGATTTTTGTGTATTAATCTTGTGTCTTGCAGCCTAGATGAACTCACTTATTAGTTCTAGTGGCTTCTTTATAGATTTCTTTGGATTTTCTATACAGACTGTTGTGTGATGTGTAAATAAAGACAGTTTTACTTAAAAAAAAAAACCCACAAATAATGTAGCCAAAGTTGCCAGGATGCATGTAATAAGCAACCCAGGCAGGTTGCTTTATGATGAGTCCAATTATCAAAAAAATAACAGTAACTGTCAACCTTTGCTAACATTCATATAACAGCTGTTGTATAATCACATAGAAAGTACTTATGTTGGTATTTTTAATTTTTAATGGAAAGTTGAAATAATGACAAAATGCATGTGACATCGGCTAGTTATAAATTTCATGAAAATACAGTCCCTAAATGTTGAGGAATTTTTATTTTTGCCTGCATTTGCTAACATTTACTTAATGTCTTCCCATTTAAAAATCCCTTTAATTCAAAATTCTGACGGGAATTCCCTGGCAGTACAGTGGTTAGGACTGGGCGCTTTCACTGCTCGGGTTCAATCCCTGGTCTGGGAACTAAGATCCCACAAGCTGGGTGGCAAGGCCAATAAATAAATATATAAAATTCTGAGGTTGTTTCGGTGAAATATCTTCATCCTTTCTTAGTTGGACCTACAAAGTAGGACCTGTCAGACTTTAAGCACCAAAAGGATATCCTCAGTGTCCTTCCCTCAACTTCTAGCCCTAAGACGTGGCCCATTTCTATTGCTTGTCATGCAATATGCATCCAGGACTGTGCACTACCATTACAAGAGATAGGATTGTCTTTATTATTTCAATACAAAAACATAGTTTATGAGTCTCCTATGAGACAAGTGGTGAGTTAAGTATAGAAAGTACAAAAATAGATTTTATGATACTCTGCCAATTTCACAGTTCCTATTCTATGTATGAACTGGTTTCCTAAATTCCATAAATCTTAGGGTTAGAAAAAACAAATAGTCAAGGGATTGTTTTTCATCTTTAGGTAAAAAAATAACAATAAGCTCTGAAGATGCAGCAGCATCCTACAAAATTATTGGGGTACTTTAAGAGTGTATGACAAGCTTCACAGCAATCAGCTCAATGGCAAATAATAAAACAATACAGGTTTCAATGTGTAGGGTATTATTCTGATGAGTAAGACCAAAGCTATTTATAATTACTAAATGGTTACTATAGACTGAATATTTGTATCCTTTCAAAATTTATATGTTAAGTCCCAATTCCTAATGTGATTGTAATTTGGAGGTGGGGCCTTTGAGAGATGATTAGGTCATGAGGGTGACCTATTCACTATCACATTTCTTTATATTTAAGTGTGTCTCATTGCTTTCATATATTATGAGCTCATTGATATCAGAAACCATGTACTATTCATTCATATAATCTCAAAATAAAACATTTCATATGTATCAAAAGTTCTAAAGCATATGTTCTCACAGAATAAATCTCATTCTACTGAATGATTTGCTAGATACTGTGACAGATGCTGAAAAGATATAATGCCTTAAATTTATTTTCAAAGACTTCATAGACTACTGGGGAGATAAAATTAATATGTGAGGGAGTACTAAATACATAGTAGACAAGAAAGGTACACTAAAATTATATAATTCTAGTTATAAAGTCTATAGGGGATCATAGAGGTAAATCAATGAAGGATTGAGCATTAAGGATAATAGTAGCATAAATTTATTTTGAACTTATTATGTAACTAACAATGTGCCAAATACATTAAATGCATTATTTTGATGAAACTTTGTAATGATATTAAATTGTAAGTACTATTATTACTGCATTTTACAGATGCAGAAATTGAAGCTTGAAGTTTTTATGAAAGATAACATAGCTAGGTTGGGATGGATTTAAAACTTGAGCCAAGAATGTCTGATTTCCAAGACCCTATTCTTAACCGCAGTTTACTATTTTCCAAGAAGGCTTTGAAATAATACAGGAACTAAACCTCAAAATATGCAAGAGGAGAAAAATCTCTTAAAGAAAGGAAAAAACATTTTGGATAACAAAAAATGGTGTCATGAAAGACTAATTAGAGAAGTCAGGTTTGACTACACCAGAAAGTGCATGTAGTAGTTTTACAGTAAATGAGTTTATTTAGGTAGAAAGTAACCATATTTAAACCAGAGAATACTGGCTGTCAAAAGGTTAAGTTCTTCTGTGTCTCTGTTTTGGGCTTTCCCATACATAAAAGAAATAGCATCATGCAGTAAAATGCTTTTGGCACTTTAGAAACTCTAGAGTCAAAATTATTTTGTTGTTATAAGACTCTAGATTTTGATCCTAGATCTGACACTACAGTGTCAGGATATCAATATTCCAGCCCCAGAATTTTGACCCAGAATAATAGAATCAAATATGGTATGTGACAGAGATTATTAGTTGCAATCCTCATATTCATTCTTCCCTTTATCTTTAATATGCAAACTCCAATTTTTATTCTTGCACTCTCTCCAACAACATATACAGCTGAACATGATGATGATACATTCTGACCTGTAAAATGTAAGGGAAAATGCTATGTTGGACTTTAGGAAATTCTGGTAAAGAGAAAAGGGATGTACTCTTCCCTTTTTTTCTTTCTGAAAATCTAGCATGGTTGCTACTGCCACCAGCTTCTTATTCACCCATGAGGTGACCTTAAGAAACAACAATATACTTAGGGAGGGTGGGAGGGAGGGAGTTGCAAGAGGGAAGAGATATGGGAACATATGTATACGTATAACTGATTCACTTTGCTGTAAAGCAGAAACTAACACACCATTGTAAAGCAATTATACTCCAATAAAGATGTTAAAAAAAAAAGAAAGAAAGAAAGAAACAACAATATACTGAGGATAGAGCAGATGTGAGCTTCGGTCCTTCATGCCATTGGGCAGCTGCCATACTAGCCCTGGACAGGCTTCTTCTGAATTTTCTTACATGAAAAGTAATTCCCATTTAACTTACTTAAGCTAGAGTTTGTATTTTGCTTGATGCTAATCAAATACACCCTCATATGGAACTGAAGTAGAAGGTTCATGCAATTGAAATTTTGTTTATACAGGAAATGCCACATAGTGCAAGCTACTCCTTGGATAATTTTAGCATTACTATTATTTCCATGGTTAATGGTAAGATATTTTCATGATTATGTGGAAAATATGAAACTGAAAAATGTAGTTGCACTCGGAATGGTTCAGAGGCCTTTGAAAATTTTCCTTATTTTGAAGATAATGGATAATGAAACTATGGACTGAGAGCTCTCGTTCCACTTTATGGTTATTTATTTTAAAAAACGACATCTGCTAATTGTTTATTACCTTTGGTTTTCACTGTTGAATTTCTACATCAATTTTACTGATTATTTCTTTCCTGAAATATTTTACATTTGAAATTATTTTCTTTTGAGTCCTTTTTTATTGGCACCTGTAGCATTGAGATTTTTTCTAAACCTCAGACTCTAAATTAAGGCTAATTCACTTCATTGTTTGCAAGCAAAGCATCAGTCTTTATGAATCCAGAATTAAAATGATCTGGCTATTCTGAAAATATAGCATAAGTCCACTAAAATACTTTTATTAAAGCAGATGCCAGAATCCAAGTATATGCATATGTTGCCACATAATTTTGATTTGTTACCTTCCGTTTAAGTTGCAGATTGTGTATACATACAGCAGAATCTTTAAGCACATACAAAATCCTAGTTGAATATTTTAGAAGACAGTACAAACTCATCAAAGATGATTGAGCTAGAGAAAACTGCCTAGATGTTGGTTTTCCACAGATGTACGGAGAATCATTAGTACTAGGTTATGATGAACTCAAAAACATTTCAACTTCTTTAAATATAAACATCACTAGTAATGGTATGCAAATTACAGTAATGGTGGTAAAAAGTTTTAGCGCCATCATAATATTCCATTTTAAAGTGAAAACATCTGTGAAATGCAGTAATTCATTTTCATCAACTGACTTTGCAGAGAGCATTTCTTTTCCATAGGAACATCTATTTTGTAATGAGCAACAGCTGAAAAGCAAATAAAATTAATGATATCATATTCTATGTTCCTTGTTTCAGAGTTGTAACCATTTCGTTCTGGGTTTTTTTCAAGTCCCCACTTTATAAGCAATCGAAAAAATTTTTCATATCATAATTACTATTGGCTTCCTGTTTGGGATGGGGCCCAGAGTAAAGGGACCAAAGCTATCTCAACTCACTTTTCTCCTAGGCAATTAGTAGTTAAATAAAGGATAAAATTATCTGACATTATTACTCTACATAATAGTCATCAAGTTTTGATCCATGTATATTTCCATCAATGATTGCAAAGTCAGCACTCTATTTTACTTCTGACAACAAAAGAAGAAACCTATTTTGAGCATTTTACTTTGTCTGCTGAAACATCTAAAGAAAACCACGCTGAGATGTATGTCTACCTATTCATAAGATGCAGGGACTGCATAAAGTTAATCTTATAATTATTGTGAGTGAGATATTTTTGTATAGGCTTCATTCCTTTTTCTTCACAGACTGAGGGTTTTTTTTTTTTTTGCATATATGATTCCTTCCCCAAAACTTAGGAATCATTTTTGAAATAATATGGAATTCCATTAGCACACATTGTGGCATTGTGAACAGGTTTCTTTAGCCTCTTGATGAGGAGGAGGTTAATGGGGACAATTCAATTTTTCCTTAATCCGGACAAAGAAAATTATTTGGAAACTGCCACTATAATATATTGTATCTTCATTACTAGAAGGAGCAAGTGAGAATACTAGTCACAGAAGTGACATTGTAAACAGTCATCCCTGATGATGGAACAGAGAGAGGATTCCTTCCAGGAGTACACTGTCCTGGCAGAGGTTGTAAATTTCACATTTGTTAAGTGTTGTCTCTAATCTTCCAGGCAGGCTGCCACAGGGACGCTTCCATTAGGATTGGAGAAGCAGAAAGATCCTATTTCCCTCTTTCTTGGGGGTAAAGATAACAATGGTAAAAATAAGTTCTAAGGAAACTCTTTGAAATCTGGTTTCCCAGAAATTTTTAGAAATCATGTTGAACTTTGAAATGTACTATGGCTAACAATATAGTGTCCCAGGATTTCTTCTTTGTAAATGAGGAGACAAAGTTTCATAACTGCTAGAATGAAATAGATTACATTCAATCATACATCTCCATGTCATTGGATAGTTTGAAATACAAAAAAAATAATTATTTAAATGAAAAATAGGGAAGTTTTTCAATAATAATTGTTGTTATTTTAATTTTAAAAAAGAGTTTAAAAAAGAGTTATCAGAGAAACAGAGAATATAGTGGTGGTTACCAGGAGATGGGTGCAGGTTGGGGGAAATGAGATATTAGTCAAATGGTACAAACTTCCAGCTATAAGATTAACAAGTTCTGGGGATCTAATGTACAGGAGGGTGATTGTAGCTAATAATAGTGTATTATATACTTGAAAGTTCTTAGAAGAGTAAATCTTAAATGTTCTCATCACAGAAAAGATGTGTTAGCTAATGCTGTGGTGGGAATCATTTTGCAATATATGTTTATCAAATTTAAGGTTGTACACCTTAAACTTACAACAACAATTTTTTTAAAAAAGGAGCTAGTTTCAAGTTATATTCTTGGAGGCTGCTATGGTCTGAATGTTTGTGTCCCCCCAAAATTCATATGTTGAAATTCTAGCCCACAAGGTGATGGTAATAGGAGGTGGAGCCTTTGGGAGGTGATTAGGTCATGAGGGCAGAATCTTCATGAACGAGATCTGTGCCCTTATAAAAGAGACCAGAGAAATCTCCATTGCTGTGAGTTTAAAGAAATGAAAAGACAGCCTTCTAGGTGGGGGTCCCTCAGGAGACACAGAATTTATGTACTTAATCTGCAGGCACCATGGTCTTGATTTCCCAGCCTCCAGACTGTGAGAAATAAATGTTTGTTGTTTATAAGCCTCCGATTTTATGGTATTTTAACAAGCTGAACAGACAAAGACAAGGGCAAATTATCATTTAGAAAGAAAGTGAATGTCTTTAAATATGCAGAGAGCATGTGGAAAAATAACAACTCCTTATCAAAACCTTGGACATATTGAAGGTCACATACACACAAGCCACAAATAAAAATCTCAATATCGGTGGATGCTACTGATTTTTTAAAATCTTCCATTTCTAAATTAATTTGTTGTGTGCCATCCAGAAATAAAGATAAATATTATAAGATGAGGGCATTTTCTAGAAATATACATATTTGCAATTCCCCTTATGTTCTTGTGTGCAAAAATAGTTTTGAGAGAATACAAGCAGGCTAACTAAAGTATTAAGAAAACTCTCTACATGGGCTCTGTTATTCATTTATTATGGTTAATTTGCTTTAAGCAAATTACAGTGAAAAGGTATTAACTAGAAATATTTACTTAATATAAATAAAAGTGATGAAATACTCTTTGGTACAATATGACACAATATTTAATTTTATCCAAATATTTTTGTGAAGTTTAGTTTTGTGTTGTCTTGCCTATTTGGCTGGTTAGATGAATTTGTAATTTTAAAAATTATTCTTTATTTCTAAATAAACTGCTTGTTAGAAATTAATGAACTGGATATAACTTCTGCTTCTACTATGAATCATTAACTACTATAGGAATTAGTGCCCCCCATAAACAAATAGCAAACTAGATAAAATATATGAAGTAAAGATTTGACAAAATAGACAGAAGACACTACAGCAGTATGCAACTTGAGAAAAGAGAAATGAATAAAATGGACATTACTCTTGCCCATCTATGGCCTGAGGGTGCTTTTCCAGCCACAGCACAGGTAAGGAGAAATGAAACACAGCCCTGGAGTGTTAGCTTGGTTGACAGATCAGAATTGAGGGATGCTTAGAATTTGCATGGCAAAGTAACAAAAGACAGTGCTACACAGTGAAAAAGTGCTAGAATTCTCCCAGAGGGCTTGCTGAAGATGTTGGCTGAGTATTGATGAGAATATGTGCAAGAGGAAACCCTCAAAGCTGGGCAGAGAACCATGAGAAGTATCAGGATGAACAATTCTAAGAGATCAAAAAAGGCTAGGAATAACCTGTGTTCCTAAAGTGTAGAGATCTTGAAATGTAAGGTGCACTGGGTAGACTCCTCAGGAATATAACTTTAGAATAAGGTTAAATTAGACTTGGAATAAAGGCTGCTCTGAAACCACTATTAAAACAAAAACAAAAACTTTAAAAGCAAGCCTCAAAAGAATCAAGTAATTGAACTGCAAGTAACTGAACTGAACTTGAATAAAACTTAATACTCTTTAAAGGGATACAACAAACTCCTGCAGCCAACAATGTAAAATTCCAATATCTGGAATACAATAAAAGAATTTTCAAGGTGCAAAGAAGCAGGAAAGTATGACGATGATCAGGAATAAAAATAATAGCAATTAATAGAAATAACCCAGAAATGGTGAGGATGATGAAATGAGGAGACATAATAAATCTCATAAATAGATTCAAAAACATAAAATAAAATATATACATGATTTGGAGATAAATGAGAGACATTAAGAAGACCATTGAAGTTCTAAAAATGTAAAATATAATCTCTGGGAAAAATACATTATATGATATTAAAAGAAGATTAAAAATTGCAGAAAAACAGGACCAGTGAACGTAGAATGATAGCAATAGGATTTATACAAAATGAAGGATGACAAGAAGAAAACCAAATAAAAATAAATATGGCTTCTATTATGAGTGGAATATCAATCAGTAAAGTATGCATGTAATTGGACTATTAGAAGGAGAAAAGAGAGAGGAGAAAATAGTAAATTACTTAAAGAAATAATGGTCAGAAATTTTCCAAATATGTTGAAATCTATATAACACAGACATAAGAAAGCCAGCTAAATCTAAGCAGAGGAAAAAAAAAAGAAAATCATATCCAGACATATCATAATCAAATGGCTGAAAAATAAAGATAAAATATAATCTTAAAAATAGCCAGAGGTCAAAGAAATAAAAAAGCTTCAAAAAGGAAAATACATGGGTAAATATAATAAACATATTTTATGTTTAAATCTCTTTCAAGGATAATTGAGTGAATAATAAAATGTGTGGTTTATAACATGTGTAGAATGAAAATGCAAAATACTTGGAGGGGAAAATGTAAGTATATTCTGTATTTCTAATAATATACATGAAGTTGTGGGCAGACTGAAAAGTTACAGATACATATTATAAACCTTAGAGCAAACATTTAAAAAAAAAGTCAAAGGTGATGATGAAATTGATCATTAAAAAAATCAATTAGGGACTTCCCTGGTGACACAGTGGTTAAGAATCCACCTGCCAATACAAGGGACATGGGTTTGATCCCTGGTCCAGGGGATCCCAAATGCTGTGGCACAGCAAAGCCCCTGTGCCACAACTACTGAGCCTGCGAGCTAGAGCCCATGAGCCACAACTACTGAGCCTGCACACCCTAGAGCCTGTGTGCTACAATTAGTGAGCCCATGTACTGCAACTACTGAAGCCTGCACTCCTAGAGCCTGTGCTTTGCAACAAGAGAAGCCAGCACACTGAGAAGCCTGCGCACCACAACGAAGAGCAGCCCCCGCTCCCCACAACTAGAGAAGAACCCACGTGCAGCAACAAAGACGCAATGCAGCCAAAAAAAGAAAATCAATTAATTCAGAACATATCGAGGCAAGAGAAACAAGGAACGAAAATACATGGAACAGGGGAGTGGAGTCAAGATGGCGTACTAGGAAGATGCGGAATTCTCGTCTCCTCACAACTAGGGCACCTACCAGGTACCAGTGGGGGGCCACGGACACCTGAGGGGATGGGAGGAACCCCCAGCAACTGGGTATGGGGCGTGGGGTAGTGAAGGGGGAGGAGAAGTGGAGGTGGGACAGGACTAGTGCCACTGAGGGGTGGCTGGGGGAGGGGAAGGGGGAAATTGGGGAACCACTGAGAGAGAAGAGGATCAAAAGGGAGCATGGCCAGGTTTCCCCTGCTCACTTGGGCCCCCAGGAACCTGATGAGATCCTGGGCCTGATCCTCTGCCCACCGAGGCCCTCTCCAGTCAGCAGGTCCTGAGGCAGCAGGAGGGAGGGAAGGGGAGCAAAAGTAAAGGCTGGACCTCTGGGACCGCCACCCCTGAGGGGGTGGCTGGGGGAGGGGAAGAGTTCCTACACCCAGCAGGACCTACCCACAGTTAAGGGTCCAGCAGCAACAGGGGAGACCCTGGGGGAGACAGTGGGGGAGGGGCACAGAGGAATGGAAGGGAACAGAGTCAGTACTTTCGATGTCCACTTAGGCACTGGGGAGCCTGTTGGGCTCCCGGGCCTAATCCTCTGCCCTCAGAGCCTCCCTCCTGCTTTGCAGAGCCCAAGCCTCCCCCCCCCCCCCAGGGCCCCAGCTCTACACTCGGAGAACCTTTCCAATGCGCTGGGCATAAACCCTACCCACACACCCTCACTCAGGTCCCTACCTCCAAACTCTGGAACTGCACACTCCAGAGGCCCTCCTTTCGACATGCTGCCTCTCCCCTTCTGCACAGGTCTTAAGCAGAGGACCCGCCCCATGCTTGAATATTTCCCTGCTTAGGCCTCACCCCATGCTCAAATGTCACCCCCTCACCAGCCTAGGTCCTGCCCCATCCAAAACTCTGCCCCTGCCTAAGTTCTACCCCCGCCTAAACTCCACCCCCATAGCCAAGACTTTCTTTTTTTCTTCTTTTCTTTTTTCCTCTTTTAGATTGGGGTTCTGTTTTACCTTGTTGATTCCTTGTTATTGATTCTTTTATATTTTTATTTTTCCTAATAAATCTTTTACTTTTCTAATTTTATTTTACCCTTTAACTTTGTTAGTGATCTCTCCTTTTGTCTTGTTCCCCTCCCAACCCCTTTTTCCTTTTTTTCTTTTTTCTGTTGTGATTTTGCTTTACCTTGTTGCAGTTGTTTCAATTATACTTTTATTTTTGCTAATATATTTTTTATCTTCTAATTTTATTTTGGATTTTATTCTTTGATTTTATACTGCTCCTTTTTCCCTTTCTTTCTTACTGTTTTATTTTATTTTATTTTTCCATGCCACGAAGCTTGTGAGATCTTGGTTCCCAGGCTAGAGGTTGGGCTGAGCTCCTGTGGTGGGAGCTCCTAGTCCAAACCACTGGACTAACAGAGAAACTCAGACCACAGGGAATATCAATCAGAGTGAGGCCTCCCGGAGGTCCTCATATCAGCACCAAGACCCAGCTCTATCCAATTGCTTGAAAATTCCAGTGCTGGACGTCTCAGGCCAAACAAAAAGTAAGAGAAGAATACAGCACCGCCCATCACAAAAAAATAAAAATGAAAAGACAAAAAATGTTGTTACAGACAAAGGAGCAACCTAAAAACCTACAAGACCAAATAAATGAAGAAGAAATAGGCAACCTACCTGAAAAAGAATTCAGAGTATTGGTAGTAAAGATGACCCATAATCTTGGAAAAAGAATGGAGAAAATACAAGAAACATTTAACAAGGATCTAGAAGAACTAAAGAGCAAACAAACAGTGATGAACAACACAATTACTGAAATTAAAAATACTCTAGAAGGAATCAATGACAGAATAACTGAGGCAGAAGAATGGATAAGTGAGCTGGAAGATAAAATGGTGGAAATAACTGTCAGGGAGCAGAATAAAGAAAAAAGAATGAAAAGAATTGAGGACAGTCTCAGAGACCACTGGGACATTAAATGCACCAACATTTGAATTATAAGGGTCCTAGAACAAGAAGAGAAAAAGCAAGGGTCTGAGAAAATATTTGAAGAGATTATAGACAAAAACTTCCCTAACATGGGAAAGGAAATAGTCACGTCCAGGAAGCACAGAGGGTACCATACAGGATAAAGCCAAAGAGAAACACACCAAGACACATATTAATCAAACTATCAAAAATTAAGTACAAGGAAAAAATATTGAAAGCAGCAAGGGAAAGACAACAAATAACATACAAGGGAATCCCCATAAAGTTAACAGCTGATTTTTCAGCAGAAATTCTGCAAGCCAGAAGGGAGTGGAAGGACATATTTGAAGTGATGAAAGGGGAAAACCTACAACCAAGATTACTCTATCCAGCAAGGATCTCATTCAGATTCAATGGAGAAATTAAAACCTTTACAGATAAGCAAAAGTTAAGAGAACTCAGCACCGCCAAACCAGCTTTACAACAAATGCTAAAGGAACATCTCTAGACAAGAAACACAACAGAAGGAAAAGACCTACAATCACAAACCCAAAACAATTAAGAAAATGCTAATAGGAACACACATACTGAAAATTACCTTTAATGTAAATGGCTTAAATGCTCCAACCAAAACACATAGACTGGCTGAATGGATACAAAACAAGACCCATACATATGCTGTGTACAAGAGACCCACTTCAGACCTAGGGACACATCCAGACTGTAAGGGAATGGAAAAAGATATTCCATGCAAAGGAAATTTAAAGAAAGCTGGAGTAGCAATACTCATATCAGATAAAATAGACTTTAAAATAAAGACTATTACAAGAGACAAAGAAAGACACTACATAATGATAAAGGGAGCAATCCAAAAATAAAATATAACAATTGTAAATATTTATTCACCCAACATAGGAGCACCTCATTACATAAGGCAAATGCTAACAGCCATAAAAGGGGAAATTGACAGTAACACAATAATATTAAGGAACTTTAACACCCCACCTTCACCAATGGACAGATGAACCAAAATGAAATAAATAAGGAAGCACAAGCTTTAAATGATGCATTAAACAAGATGGATTTAATTGATATTTATAGGACATTCCATCCGAAAACAACAGAATACACTTTCTTCTCAACAGCTCATGGAACATTCTCCAGGATAGATCATATCTTGGGTCACAAATCAAGCCTTGGTAAATTTAAGAAACTTGAGATCATATCAAGTATGTTTTTGGACCACAACGCTATGAGACTAGATATCAATTACAGGAAAAAAAAATTGTAAAAAATACAAACACATGGAGGCTAAACAATATGCTACTAAATAACCAAGAGATTACTGAATAAATCAAAAAATACCGAGAAACAAATGACAATGAAAACACAACCACCCAGAACCTATGGGATGCAGCAAAAGCAGTTCTAAGAGGGAAGTGTATAGCAATACAATCCTACCTCAAGAAACAAGAAACATCTCCAATAAACAACCTAACCTTACACCTAAAGCAATTAGAGAAAGAAGAACAAAGAACCTCAAAGTTACCAGAAGGAAGGAAATTATAAAGATCAGATCAGAAATAAATGAAAAAGAAGAAGGGAGAAAAGAGTAAACAATGGAGAAAAGACAGCCTCTTCAATAAGTGGTGCTGGGAAAACTGGGCAGCTACATGTAAAAGAATGAAATTAGAACACTCCCTAATGACATACACAAAAATAAGCTCAAAATGAATTAAAGACCTAAATGTAAGGCCAGACACTATCAAACTCTTAGAAGAAAACATAGGTAGAACACTCTATGACATAAATTACAGCCAGATCCTTTTTGACCCCCCTCCTACAGAAATGGGAATAAAAACAAAAATAAACAAATGAGACCTCATGAAACTTAAAAGCTTTTGCACAGCAAAGGAAGCCATAAACAAGACGAAAAGAAAAGCCTCAGAATGGGAGAAAACATTTGCAAACGAAGCAACTGACAAAGTATTAATCTCCAAAATATACAAGCAGCTCAATATCAAAAAAAACAAACAACCCAATCCAAAAATGGGCAGATGACCTAAATAGACATTTCTCCAAAGAAGATGTACAGATTGCCAACAAACACATGAAAGGATGCTCAGCATCACTAATCATTAGAGAAATGCAAATCAAAACTACAGTGAGGTATCATCTTACACCAGTTAGAATGGCCATCATCAAAAATCTACAAACAATAAATGCTGGAGAGGGTGTGGAGAAAAAGGAACCCTCCTGCACTATTGGTGGAATGTAAATTGATACAGCTACTATGGAGAACAGTATGGATGTTCCTTAGAAAACTACAAATAGAACTAACATATGACCCAGCAATCCCACTACTGGGCATATACTGTGAGAAAACCATAATTCAAAAAGCGTCATGTACCACAATGTTCATTGCAGCACTATTTACAATAGCCAGGACATGGAAGCAACCTAAGTTTCCATCGACAGATGAATGGATAAAGAAGATGTGACACATATATACGATGGAATAGTACTCAGCCATAAAATGAAACAAAATTGAATTATTTGCAGTGAGGTGGATGTACGTAGAGTCTGTCATACAGAGTGAAGTAAGTCAGAAAGAGAAAAACAAATACTGTATGCTAACACATATATGTGGAATCTAAAATTTTAAAAAAAGGTTCTGAAGAATTTAGGGGCAGGACAGGAACAAAGATGCAGATGTAGAGAATGGACTTGAGGACACGGGGAGGGGGAAGGTAGGGGGAAGTAAGAGAGTAGCATTGATATATACACACTACGAAATGTAAAATAGCTAGTTGGAAGCAGCTGCATGGTACAGGGAGATCAGCTCATGTTTTGCAACCACCTAGATGTATGGGATAAGGAGGGTGGGAGGGAAATGCAAGGGGAGGGGAAATGGGGATATACATATGCATATATCTGATTCACTTTGTTATAAAGCAGAAACTAACACACCATTGTAAAGCAATTATACTCCAATGAAGAGATTTAAAAAAATACATGGAACAAGTAAAAAACAAATACCAAGACTGTAGATTTAAACCTAGTCATTCAATAATCACACTGAATGGTATTATATTTATATAAACATGCAAATGAAAAGCTAAAGATCATTTGAGAGATTTAAAATGCAGTGTCCAACTGTATTGTCTACAGAAGAGTTGAAATTTTATAACATGACAAAGATGAATTAAAAGATAAAAAACACTAAGCTCAATCTTAATCTAAAGAAAGCTAAAGTTGATATATTAATATCAGAGAAAGTGACCTTTAGAACATGGATTAATAGGGATGAAGAATTATATTAAACAATGAAAAGAGGGCTAATTTATCAAGAAGACAATACTAAACATGTATGAGTGTAATAAAAGAGCTCAAAATACACCAAGGAAACATGACATCATTGAAAAGAAAACATAAATAAATCCACAGTGTAGTTAGAGTTATGAATACTCCTTTCTTGGTAGTTGGTAGAAGTAAACAAAAAGTCAGTTAAGAGTGTGAAAGACTTCAAGAACAATAAAAACCAACTTGACCTAACTGACATTTAGGATTCTTGTATTATACTCCAGTTGACATTCTTTTCAAGCATATGTGAAACTATTACAAAGATAAACCATATTCTGGACCATAAAGTAAGCCTCAATATATTTCAAAGGATTGAAATCATAGAGGGCATTATGTCTGATCACAATGGAATTAAACTACAAATCAATAATGAATAATTATCTGGAAAATCCCCCAAATAATTAAAAGTAAAAGATGTCCTTTTAATTAAAAAAAAATCTCAAGAGATGTTAGAGTTATAATTAGAACAATTATGAAAAACCATCATATCGAAATCTGTGAAGCACACCTAAAGCATTGCTTTAAAAGATAAAGATAACTATGTAAACTGCTTATATTAGGAAAGAAGAAAGGCTTGAAACCAATTACCAAAGGAACTTAAAGAAAAACAAATTGAGCAACAAAATAAACAACATAGTATTGATTGTAACACAAATTAAATAAATGTTTGAGTCCATCCTGATATAAATAAATGATTGCCTAAAAATATTAGAACAAAATAAAGAGAGAAAGAATATAGAGAATAAATAATAAAAAGAGAGAAATAGAAAGGTTTTCCTTAAAGTAGATTTCCAAATAATATATCTAGATAATTTTCTTTCTCAGGAGATAAGCTCAATCACCCATCCCACTCCCCACCTCACCTGAGTGCTGGCTGGACTAAGTGATTCACTTCCAAAGAGTAGAGTATGGAAAAGGAAAGGATAGTAACTTTGAAGTGAATAGACCTAGCAGATACACCTTAACACTACCTTACCTTACATGATAAAGGGTAACATCATTGGTGATACCATGTTGATATTTTTGTATCCCTCTTATATTATATGATGAAGAGGGCACTTTCCCTCTGTGATCTTCTTCCTCAAAACCTATAACCCCTGTCTAAACATTAAAAAGATCATCAGAGAAATGCAAAGAAATCATCAGAGATTTTTTACAAAATAAAAGACTAAACTGTCTTCAGTAGAGTCAAGATCATGGAAAACAAGGGAAGACGAAGAAACTGTCACAGATCCAAGGAGACTAAATTATGACTAAATGCAACATGATATACTGGATTCGATCCTGAAAAAGAGAAATGACATTACTTGTGAAACTGGTGAAAACCAAAAAATGTTTGTTGTTTAGTTAATAGTGATGAACTAGTGTTGATCTCAAGTTTCGGCAAACGTACCACAATGACATAAGATCTTAACACTAGGGGAAGCTGAAGCAAGAGTGTAGAGGAAGAGTCTGCACTGTCCTTGCAACTTTTCTGTAAATTTAAAATTATTCCCCAAAAAAGTTTATTTTAAAAAAGAAAGCTATTGGGGTATATTAATATTATCAGGGATAATAACCTCATTTCTCATTTATAAAGGAGACATTTGCTCCAGAGAACATAACAATCCTAATCGTTCTTGCACTTAATAATAGAGTTTAAAATACCTGGAGCAAAACTTGTTAAAACTGAAAAAGGAAACAGACAAATTCATAATTTTATTCAAATATTGAACAATTCTAGCTTAATAATTGATAGAACAAGTAGATTAAAAAATCAATCAGGATATAGAAGACCTGAATAACTATCAAACAAATTTACTAATGAATAAATCACTTTTGAGATTCTTAGACCAACGCCTTGCACCTTGATGGGAAAACAGAAAAGGCTGAAGATGCAGACAGCTAACTTCTTATAGAAAAGATGGGAGAGTGCTGTTATGAGAATGTTATGGCATTTGACTTTACAATAACACCAGAGAGAATTTGATATAGTTCCCATGAAATTTAGGTTACAAAGGAGCCTAATATATCCAATTTATATCTAAGAAGTATTCAGGAAAGAGCATGGCTGAAGTGGCCTTATCAGTGGGGTAAATTCCTGGAACAAGAGTGTGTGGCTTCATTTCTGAGGACTAGAAGTGGACCCTGCAAATAGGGATCAGACTGAATTATTTTTAGAAGAATACCATCCCAGGGTGAGAGGTAACATCAGCAGAAAGAAGCTGAAAATTACTCCTGTGTATAGAATCAGAGGTGGAAATTGTCTGAATTAAGCAACCAGATGAAAAACAAAGCCCAAGGTACACTGTACTTGGGGACTTTCCAGTGGGGAAGTGTTTAGGAAAATTGTGAGCTCATCCTTGTTGGTTTCCAACCTGGAGAGTTCCCAGGTGAAATATAAAACCAGCTTGAGTAAACAAAGGGCAAGGAGAGACCAAAGAAAAAAGGCAAATCCTTCCAGATTGTCAGATGGCTGGTGTAATAAGCAAGGTAACTTATATACTAGGCTTGTCTTGGGTGGCCACAAGATGAATAGATCTCCGTACCCACCTGCCGGAATCCTTAGTTAATATAGAGGCCTGTATTTAGAGGCCTAAACAGGTTCAGTCTCGTATTTAGTCCTGATGGTCTCAAGAACACTTTACTTTTTTCAAGGCTTTGTCCTTGAAACAGCTCCAGCTATGGTAACAGTGGGCTGAATGTACATTCCAAGGACAGGGTAGAAGGTAAGGAGCCACTGATTGCCTGGGTCCAGCTAGCAGGTCAAATGGTGGCCATGTCCTCTTGATAACCTCCTCTAGCAACCCCACAGGAGAAAGCATTAGCTTTAGATACCACCTATGCTCAGAGGGAGTGAACACCAGACCATAATAGAATCAATCAAGGAAATTGTTCTTGCTTCTTAGTTCTTCACTGATCCACCCATCTTTCCTCTGATCACAAAATTCTTACTTTAGTCATTCATTTTGCCCCTCTTGATACCAGAAATCAAGAAAAATTATACAAACTTTGAACAAAACGCAAATGCCACCATTGCCCACAAATTCAGCATTGAACTCCATGCTTCTTATGTTTACAAGAATAAAATAGCTTTGATCAGCTTTGAAAAATATTACCTTTAATGTCTCTTCTTCTTAAATTTTATTTATTTATTTTTGTCTGCGTTGGGTCTTCGTTGCAGTGTGCAGGCTTCTCTTGGGGAGCATGGGCTCTAGGCACACGGGCTTCAGTAGTTGTGGCACGTGGGCTTCAGTAGTTGTGGCTAAAAGGCTCTAGAACACAGGCTCAGTAGTTGTGGAGCATGGGCTTAGCTGCTCCGCAGCATGTGAGATCTTCCCGGACCAGGGATCGAACCTGTGTCACCTGCATTGGCAGGCAGATTCTTAACCACTGTGTCATCAGGGAAGTCCTGCCTTTAATCTCTTGAGAAATAAAAAATATGGTGAAAAAATGATGGAAATGCAAAATCAAGGAAGTGTCCAAATCACCTTTCAGAACAAGAAGGAACAGACTTTGATGACTAGAAAAAAGTAAACCATGAAATTGATGAAACTTTAGCTGTGAGGAACTTCACTTGACATACATTACTCACAAGGCTAGTTCTGTTCTCTTCCATCAGATTCCAGGAGAGGGCAGAAGCTCCACACAAGTGTCAGAGGTTTGTGGTTGTCTTGGACAAAGAGAGAGGCTGGTAGGTTGTTGAAGTTACTTTCATACTTGCCTGACTCTCAACGGCCACCTCTCTGCTTCCTGTTAATCTGTCACCCTCATTTCCACACCCAGCTCACAGCAGAGAAAAAGTAACAAGGGTAGTGTGAGTGGTGAGGACCTAGCCCAGCTGGTAGCGTTTCTTCAAAAGGAGATTTGTGGGCCAGGCCAAAAGAAGTACATTCTGAGTAAAAACTGAAAGAGTAAGTTAAGAATGTAGCTTTGCCAAAAACAAATCATGATGCTCTTGGTTTTTCCTATACTGCCTTTAATGTAAATAAATAAATAAAACTAAAAAAATAAATGAAGCTAGAGGAGAACATTTGAATTATTTTCTGTTTATTCAACAGAATATGAAATTATAAAATAGCATAGGAAGAAGCAAACAATA
Organism: Kogia breviceps; assembly: GCF_026419965.1. Taxonomy (NCBI): domain Eukaryota; kingdom Metazoa; phylum Chordata; class Mammalia; order Artiodactyla; family Physeteridae; genus Kogia; species Kogia breviceps. The sequence goes on along the minus strand of NC_081311.1, from coordinate 161,475,493 downwards.
TACATACAACCAACAATTTTAGGATAAAAATATTATAAGGTTATATCAAGTGTAATAATAAATTATAATAATGTTTAATATATTTTGTGTTCTATTGATGCTTAAGGTGTTTTCCAGCTTTTAAAAACTGTGTAATTTGGTTTTAATTTATTTTTTATTTTAAATAAATATTCATTCTTGCAGTTAATTTTGTCCATAATTTCTTATTATTTCTCTTAAAAAAGAGTTCCCCAAATTATATAATCTTATGGTCCCATATATCTAGATTTTAATGGAAAGAATGATGAATGATCATACATGTAGGAAAAAATGAGAGTCATTTATTACTAGAATTATAAACATTAGTACCTAACAAAAATAACACCCATATTTGGGTATTGCTCTTATGAAAGATCACCTAGATGAAGAGGTGAAATTCATAAAATACTTGTATAATTAGGTAGCAAACTTGTTTAAGATGAGGCTCCATAGTTGAGGAACAGAGTATATTTACAATAAACACACTTGGACATGATTATAATGAAAGCTAGCTGTTAGAATAGTTTTCCCACAACCATGCATTAGAAATTTTGAAAAAAGTTATATATATGTGTGTGTGTGTGTTTGTGTGTGTGTGTGTATAAAAATATATGTGTAAGAACGGTATATATTATATATATATATATATATATATATATATACATACACCCCCTTATGCATACATATATACATGTATATATGCATATCTGTTTGCTTTTACCTCAGGATCTCTGCTCTTGCTCTTCCTCTTTGCTCTGCTTTAAAATCTTTACAGTAAATCTTTGCATAGGTGGCCCCTTCATATTATTCAGGTGTCAGTTCACGTCTTAGCTTTTCTTATTACACAATCTAAAGACAGTGTGTTTCATCCAAGTCATTCTTATCCTTCTTTCACTGCTTAATCTTGCTCTCAAAACTCCTCCTTATCTAAAAATACCTTTTTTTCTTTTTTCTTATTTATTATCTATCTCTCATTCTCTATATATGGATGGTCTTACACATAGAGAGTATCTATTTGTGATTATTCAATTTAAATATAAATTAAATAAAATTTAAAGTGTATTTCCTTGTCACATTACCCACATTAAGAAGAAATTTAAAGAAAAATGATACAGATGAACTTATTTGCAAAGCAGAAATAGAGACACAGACATAGAGAACAGACATATGGATACCAGGAGGAGGAAAGGGGGGTGGGATGAACTGGCAGATTAGGACTGACATATATACACTACTATGTATAAAACAGATAACTAATGAGAACTTACTGTACAGCACAGGGAACTTTACTTAGTGCTCCGTGGTGATCCAAATGGGAAGGAAATCCAAAAAAGAGGAGATATATGTATATGTATAGCTGATCCACTTTACTGTACAGCAGAAACTAACACAACATTGTAAAGCAACTATACTCCAATAAAAATTAATAAACAAATAAAATAAAAGAAGAAATTTAAGACTTTTCTACCTCAATATCTAAATGTGGCTAGTGGGTACCATATTGAACAGACTATTTCTATCATTGCGGAAAGTTCTATTGGAGAGTGCTGCTCTATCTCATGTCAGCTTGAAGAGATGGAATATTTCCAATTATTTCACTGTCATATGTAGAGTCTAAAAGAGTTCAAGGCACACAGAAAGTATTCCATTAGTATTTGTTGAATAGATTGTTATGTAAATCCAGCACATTTTAGCTTCCTCCAAGAACAAGAAACTGAACTATTTTGCAAATGAGCAAACAGCAAAAGAGCACAAGAACAATTAAAGATATTAATAATATTGCAGATCATAGGTAAACATTTAAATTTCAGAGAATTAATCTGTCATTCTTTTACTCTCCTTCACTCTTTTTTCCCCTCAAACAAACATATGTAAGAAAACAGGGGGCAGTTATAGAAAATTTCTGTTTTATACTCCCTAAAAGATATAAGAAGATGCTTTATCCATAAAAATAGAGAAAGCAGTTATGGAGAAAAATCGATTTAAAATAAAGAGTAATTACATGTAAATGGAAAACTTGATTGGTAAATGCAGTCCTTGATTGAAGCAGTAAACAGTAGACTGATTAGTACAGAAAACTGAAGAACAAAAGTAGAACATGTTAGCTAGGACTCAAAAAAAAAAAAAAAACACAGGAAGTTAAACTTGAAAAAGTGAAGAACATTTCTAGGAGTTTCTATCTATATATAAGAAGCAGATGATAGAATGGAACAGAGGTGATAATTTAAAATGTTAAATACCAATAGAAAGAAACTATCTTGAAGGAAGATATGAGTCTTCAGATAGAGTCCTAGATAGAAATTAATTAAAGGAGATAAGTTATTTTTTAAAAAACTAAGTTTCAAAGAAAGATGTAAAAAAATTCTAAAGCTTTGTGAGGAGGGAAGACTGTTCCCTTCTTCCCTTCTAGGTTCTTTGGCTAGCCTAATAATTAAATTGACATAAGCAGATTAAAAGGAGGGAAAAAAATTTAATTTTGTACATACAGGAACCCCAAAGATATGAGGCTTTTTGACAGTCAGGAAATTGAGGTTTATATGCCATCCTGTTACAGAGAATGGTGTAGGGGTCTGGGACTTTAAAGGAGAGGAAGACATTTCACAGGAAGAGGTGAAGAGCAAATTTTGTTTTGTAAACAGATGTTTATCATGACAAGAGGAGAAGTCTCTCTGATGTAAAAAATGTTATCTTTGGTAATAGCTCTCTTCCTGGCACAGGCTCCCTATCTAAATTTCTTCTAGCCAGTTTAGGGGGAAAATAATAAACTCTTCCTGGGTCTATTGGGCCTTGATCATCTTCTGCTCAAAATAATCCGTGAGCTAAAGTGGCATATGCTGTGGAGGCCTGACCTGAACTCCATCAGCTTACACCCCGAGTACTCTAACCCAACCCACCCCAAAAAAGACTTTTTACACAAAGAAATTTGAGACTTTTCGCCACAGTAAATGAGCAAATAGAGAGAATATTAAAGAGGTGAATGGTGAGAATTATGGAAAGAGATTCTATATGCACCCTATTACATTTAGTTTATAAGAACAATATAAAATGAATTTTGGCCTCCACCCAATCTGAGACTTCTTAATAAAGTGGGATCATCAATCAGTGGCAGAAGCACAGATTCCAGTCTTACTAGAACATGAGGGAATGGGTAGATATTTATGGAGCCATGTCTCTGATTTCTGTCTAATTTCTAATTGTTCGGGAAGTGTAAGGAAATTAAGTTCCTTGATCATTTTATCAAAAAGCAGCCTCCTGAATTTTTTTCAGAACTGGTTTTAATATTTCTTTCCACTCAATTTTTGGATATAAATATTGGACATATATAACAAGACTGATAGCTGCCATAGTCAATGGATTGTCAATGGATTAATTTATGAATTTGTATTATCTTATAACATTCATGAACCTTCAGGGCATCTGGGTAGCAAGATCAATTGTTTTATATCCCAATTAGACAGTAGACAAGAAAGAGATAAGGAGATACATAAATCAAACAAAAACAACAACAGAAATTTTCCTACCACCTCTTTTATCATTTAAAAAAAATGTATTATTAATCTTCTTTAAGAAGGAGTCCAAAGGCAGGGTGATTAACTTGATGACTGAACTCTTTTATCATGGATCCAGGATTTTTCTGTCCTGCCTCTATCAGCTTTGACCTCAGGCTACCCCCTCTTAAAGTACTAAAATTCCTGCTGCAGCTTCAGGCATCATTTGCTGACACAATAGCATTCACTGAGAAAAAAGAGACTATTTTCTTGTGTGTGTCCCTTTTTATGAGGGACCTTCTCCAAAAGCACCCAGCAAGTGTCCTCTTTTATCTAATCGATTGGAATTGCTTCACTGTCTAATTGCTAAAGCTATCATTAGCAAGGAGAATGAGATGGCCAGGATTGACTTTAACCTCTGAGCTGGATATAGAGTTACTCAAAGTCTGTAAAAGTGCAGTTTAGTTAAAAAGAAAGAAGGGGAAAGTCGGTGTTGAATAGGCAACTAAAAGTGCTGCTATACTATCCAAACCCTAAAACTAGCTTACAATAATAAATGGCATCTGTAGCAAAAGCTGCCTAGGTCAGTAGAGTGTCTTGCAAATCTATTGGATTTTTGCACAGTAACTGCTGGTATGGTCTCATCTCTGCCAGTTGAGTGTTGATAAACAAGAGGGGTCATAGTTGTTTTGGCCTTCTCTGAGTATAACAACATATGGCAGCACCACAGGGCATGGAGAACAGGAAATTGCTATTTATAGCCTCTAGTACAGAAACAGATAGTATTGCCTGCACCTGGTAGGTCTCTGGAGTTGAGGTAGCCTCTGCTTTTCTGACAGATGAACCCACAAGGTGCAGAACCAACTCAAAGTTTCCATGAGACTTAGATCTAAGATCTAAGATCTTAGACTTAGATCTTAGTTACGCTCACTAGACACAGTAGTAAAATTTGAAATTGAAATAGATAGATGGTTGGAGAGCAGAAGTTATTTTTTGTTCAAAGAGGATTGTACACCTAGCAAAACAATGGTTGAATTGTATAGGAGAGAAATTGGAGTGAAGATGTTTCTTGTTACAAGAACAAGTCAATAAAATTATTGACTAAAATATTATGTATGTACATATGTTTATATATGTGTGTGTGTATGCATCTATGTTTGTATATGGATGTGCATGTATACTTATTCATATATCTTTTATATGAGTCAAAGAGCAGTTCAAGTTCATGTTGTCCTTCAGTTTGGTATCTCTAAACCCCAGCACAGTTCTGTAGCTGCAGGCCTGGTTAATAATACGCTCCAGTGTATAAAAAGCCAGCACGTGTCTTTCTTTAGTGAGAGCATTCGCCTGGAGTCATCACATGCATCATTTTATACACACAGTACAAAGAAAAAGTATACGATTTATTTGAAGACATTGTAAGCTGGAAGATTTTACATTTTAGTTAGAATTTTTTTAAGTTATGCCAAAACACTTTTTAAAAAATTTAGTTGAATTTTGCAGTATAATATGAAATAACAGGTCTTATCAATTTATAAGACAAAATACTAAATTGTTGGGAAGTTCTGCTTACTTTCACAATTAATTCAAGTAATGTTGCACCTATCTGCCATTATAGAATAATATGAAAGCTTAATTTTCAAAATTTAACTGTCTTATGTTCCCTAATGTCTGTTAGGGAGAAAGAAATTTTTCTTTACCCTTCTAGGTTTTTCTGGCTGGACTAAAAATTAAATTATATGAGACAGATTAACAGTAGAAAATTAAACTAAAATTTAATAACATGTATACATGGGGAAGACCCAGCAAAACTAAGTAACTTGCCAAAAGGGCTGAAACCCTCACCTTAAATACCATCTTCAGCTAAAAACAAAAGAGAATGTTGGACAGGGGGGTTGTGGGTAGTAGTGTGGGACTTCAAGGGGGAAAAAGGCAATTCCCATGGAGATGGAAAAGCAAATGCTTGGTAAATAAAGGCTTGCTGGGTCTTACAGAGACATTGGGACACAGAGTGGACTCTGATCCCTAGGCCCTGCCTAGAGTTTTCCCCAGCTCACCTACCCCTTAATACTTTGCTGATATCCCTGGTGATAGCTTTATTCTGGGAACAGGGCCTCTATCTGAATTCTTTTAGCAGTTTGGGGTCAGGTCAAAGTTTCTTCCTTGGTCTTTTGGGTCATGATTATTTTCAGCTTAAAATAATCCTCATGCCAAAGAAATACTTTGGGGTGGCAAGTTTTACTCCCCTATATAACCAACAATAATAAAAGAGTAACTATGAGGGTCAGAAAATGTGCTTTTGATTTCTATCCACTGTATCTTTTTTCTGTTTTGTATGCAAAAAAGTAAAATAGCTAGATGCTATGTTTGATCCTTTACCCTTAGATCCTTTATACACTTTGCAAAGGTATTGTGAAAACAAGAAGTTGTTTGGGAATGACTTGGGACCTTTAATTATTATCATGAGAAGAAAATATAAAATGATTATTCTGAATCATTTATTTATATTCCACTAACAGACACTGAAAAGAGTAGAAAAGATGGCAATATACAAAAAAAATGGTACACTGTTAGTTATATACACACTAAATAAAAAGAAGTCATTTGGCAAAAGTACCATTGAATTAACTGAGGCTTTAATCACTATTAGTTTCTCATAAATGAAAAAAATATTAAAAATGCATCAAACAGAACATTTAAGAGAAATTCATCTGAAATTATACAAATAACTTTGATATAATACATGCTTAACATATTATGTACATTGTGTTATATTTACAATTACAATAATTTGGGTGTCTTGTGTAGCAAAAACAATTTGAATTACAATCTCTAAGGAATAAAACAACTAAGAATATTGTAAAAAATAAATTGAACAAATATGATTGTTTGGCCCATTTATCATGTTAGTTTACACAAACTATATTTTATAAGAACTATTAAATAGTAAATATCAGTATTGCTAGGTATTCTGTGTTGAAGTAGTCATATGCTCTATATTTTTATTATGCTCTATAATTTTTTTTAAGAAAGTCACATACTGATTATACTGAACTTTTCAACTGCAGAAGAGAGTACAGATGTAATGACACCGAGTTATGATATATAATAAGCCAGAATAATGGGAGAAAAGTCTTGTTATTAATGTAGGTTTCTAAAAATGTGCTTAATGTAACAATTTTTAACTGTGAGTTTCCAAATTAGCAAAATGTTATTAGAATGATTTTCATGCCATCTCAACATTTTTAACTTTAATGATAAGTCAACACATATTTGTTAAATAACTGTGTATTCAAAACTAAAATTTGAATGTGTAAGCAGTATAATTTGTGGGACAAAATTGTTAAAAGTGCAGCTATACAATTCATTCACTCTTTTTATCTGGAAGAGTGAGAATAGTGCTCCAGAGAAAGAAAGAATTCTGGAGACCAGTCTTGTCTTCTTAAAAACATGCTAATGGCTGACCATCTAGAAAAAAAAAATCTGGCAGAAAAATGCTCATCAATGGACTACTTACAGCATATAGGATTACTTATGGTAAAAATATTCAGAATCTATGGTTTATGGTGAATGGCTCCTTGGAAAATGTCACCCAAATTATGTAAAAGTCTAAGTATAAAATGACATTTATACTTAGATTCATTCATGTGAATGAGGTGACTGCACATCTCTCTTAAAAACATCAGCCTAGTCCTAATGCATCTGATGTGAAAGAATAGAACCTAGAAACCAATCTGAGGATCTGGACTTCTCCTTGCCTCTTGATTTTATTAGCCGTCTTGGTAAGAGCTCTGATTGTCATCAGGATTTCTCTGCCCTTTGTGGTAACTTACTTTGATCTCAGGCATTTATTGTGTAGTTTGGGTTGAAAAGAACAAAATATGTATGCAACATTAATATACCACTATCTGAAAATAGTTGGTCTGCTCAAAATATCATTTGTTTAAATTCCAAACTGTGGTTCTAAAATGTTTTATTTTAACTTAACATCATATGTAAATTAGACAACACAGTATTGTGGATAAAGTGAAGATTGTGGTATCAGACAGGTTGAATTCAAATTTAGCTTTATCACTTAAAAGAAAGTAATCCACTTTGGCTTCACTCTTCATTTTGGTAAAATGGAAATACTATCAGAATCTCATGTGTTTGTTCTAAGATTTTTATAGCATATCGTATGTAAAGCACATAAAATAATGTTATAATTATAAGATATTATTCGATTTTAATTTGTTATCTAAGAATGTTATCTATCCAAATAACCTGAATTTTTTTGCTTTTCATGATTATTTCATGAATATTAGATAAGAAAGTTTGCTTTTCAAAACATTTGCATATATATTTATGTGTAATATATACTCAATTTTTTGTGCAGCCATTAATTTCACATCAATTCTTTGTGTGATATAGTAAGAATTCAAATACAGAGTTTGTTTTTTTCTTTATACCTAAATTTGTATTTGCTATGTTTTCGTGCTATTTTAAGTGCACATTTATTAGGAACCATAGAAAGTTAAGGGTATACAAGAAGTCATGTTTCCCTTCTCTTTCATAGTATAGATTTTTTGCTAAAAAGCAGATGCCCATCCAAGAAGTACATTTTCCAGAACTTTTAGCATGTAAGAGGAACCATGTAACTAATTATTACTAATGGGAAGGAGGCAGAGCCCCTCCTCACAGGGGCAGAGCCCCTCTGTCCCCTCAGAGCCGTAGTTGTAAAGATGATATGCCTTTCCCACTGTCTTTTTCTATGGCATGACTAGAAGCAGAAAACTCCAATGCCCTTTCATGTTACAGATCTGCAAAATGGGAGAAATCGGGTACCCAGTATCACAGCATGGAATGCCGAGCACCAAACCCTTGCAGTGAACCATTACAAGTGGTTATAATCAACTTTATCTTTCTCCTATTGTGTTATTCTGTGGTATCACATCAGTTTTTATTCTGATAAGCCTCTGACATTTGCAAGGTTATCTGTTATAGCAGTTTGCATCATAGAGAATGGTACATACTGAAACTCTATTAGAGTGAAGTAAGACTCTTTGTCTCTTCCAATTGAATTTGCATTTGCTGTGGTGGCCATACAAATTCATCATACAGATGGGATTGGATTTGAAGGATGCTTGAAAAAGGGATTCAGAAAGTAAGGCCAGATGAGTCAAAAACACATTGTGAATAACTTGGCTCATTGGAGGGACTCCTCTTTGCCTTATTTACCAAGAGTGTCAAGTGGACATGGACCTTTTCCCACAGATCCAGCATTACCACCAATCTACCAAGCTCGATATATTCTTTTGCATTTTCAGGAACATCCAATCTCAATATCTAAATTTATGTCCAATCACATGTCCAGATTTAGACCACTCAAATCAGAGATGGTAAGAAGACGATTGAGCCATCATAACAATACCTCTTCTGTTCATATCCAGCACTTTGCTAGAGAGATTTACCCATAAAGGGAACAAGGTCTTTGTCTCAATTCCACTTCTGCAATTAACCAGTACATCCACAGTATGGAAAAAATGGCCCCCATAGATAAAAATTGACTGAACGAAAAGCTATACACACTGTTCAGATAATCAATGTTTACTTATCTAAAGACATAGAAGAAAGTCCTCCCCAGGGATAAACCAGCAATCATGTAGTTGATGATGATAATTTTTTGATTAATGAGGGTCATATTTCAACATTTGCAAGCATAGCTGTCTTTCCTATGTGGGAACAGTACTGCATGAAACTTGTTTGGGACACCTATAGGAGTCCACTAAAGAACCCGTAAGAATATCTCATAGCATGACAACAGGCATTCAAAAGCTAAGAGGAATCAACTAACAGCATAATATAAGTAAAAGGCCTTGCATCCTTTCCTCCCATCTTTCTTCCTTAAGTATTTCTGTAAAAGAAGAAATCTGAGTAAAGGAAGAAGATAGGAAGGATGGAGTGAGAGAGTACTAGAGCCCCTAGTAAGTAAGGGAGGGTATGGAGCTAGAGGAATGAAAGAACAGGCATTAACTCACTGCTTCTCTGCTGGTCTTCAGAATTCTCCAGGTGGCTTAAACTGCTGCTGTTGCTGGTAGTGTGGTCATTGAAATGGATTAAAGATTAATACTGTGATTTGAAGTTTTCACATTCAGTTTTGGGAATTAAAATGAGACTGCTCATACCTGAAAGTATATGGGCTCTGTTCCAAATGTCTACCATGTTCATGGTAGAAAGATGTGACAAGAAAAGGGAAGGGCTATACTATGAACACAAATTGAAATCATTTTCTGTTTCAGATCTGTTAAGTACAGTCCATTAAATAAACCAGTAAAAATTATTTTTTCTTTATGTACATTGTCTAGTAATACCTTTTGCTCATTTATTTGTTGGGATTTCCATGCATGAAATACAAAGCAAAACAAAATGATCCACTAATTCTATATGAAGTAGTTAAAATAGTTTAGACATTGTAGAAATATACAAATATTTATATTTGTTAAGCTCTTAAAGAGCTCAGTATATTAAGGAAATGCAACAAAATAAAACTTTCCATCTACATGTACTGTAACATGTAAAAATTAAATACAAGTTTCATTAGGTTTGTGTAAGAATTTGAAGATTCTTTTCATTATTTTAAAAGATTTACAATTTTCTATTCTCTTTTTTAATAAAATTGCTTAAATTAGCTAAAAATTAAAAATGCTTCACTTTTAGAAGTTATATAGTATTATGAAATATCTAACTGAATCTAAAATTGCTTTATTTCACACTTCCTGAAGGACAATTCAAGTATTAAAAGTCACATCGATAAAACTTGAATTTGATACTTTTTGATATACTTTAAGTTTCTTGATTCCTAAAGAAATATATATTTGACAGATTTTCTGCAAGAAAGTAGAAAAAGTAACTGATTTAAAGTACTGCTTGGACAGAGCTATCTATATTATCCCAACATATTTTGACATTCTTTAGCTCACTACTTCTGAGTGACATCAGGCTCTTAGGAATCAGTACAAATGGGGTGAGAAATCATTACTCTCTAAGAATGTCCTATCTTTGCAAACTGAAAGTATATATTATAAGGAAACATTTGACTGCTGCACTTAAAACAAGTGAAATACAGTTAATTGATACATGGTAGATGTTTTGAGAAGTCAGTGATCATAACTGTCTTGTACATTCTTATTTAAAATAATTTCTAAGTTAAATGGTATATATATATATTTTTTCACATATATATTATTAAATATCCCAAATGCTGGCAAAACATTTTGTTGCAAATTTGCATGTTATACTTAATGACCATTCTTGTTTTTGAAAATTGATTCATTTCAATAGCACCATCTAAATACTGCCTGAGGGAATTAAGAAGGAAATGAATTACAAAGGTCCACTTTGTGCCTGGAAATAGACCAGAAATTTCTGAATAAAATTCAGAGGCTATACAGTCTCATGGACTAAGTTACTGACCTAAATGGTAAAACTCTCTATCTAATTTTACGTACTTGTTGCACTGGGATCATTGCACTGGGATCATCCTTCAGGCCTACAAAAAAATAATGTTTCACTGGTGAACTCAACTCTATCTGATTATCATTCCTATTCATTAAAAAATATGTACATATTTGTCCCTCTTTCAAAAAAGTCAATGGAATTATGCTTTTTGCTATGCTTTCATCATAAAATTAGCTTTAGTATCTGTATCAGTTTAACAAAATCAACTTAGCTCAGATATTTAATATATCACTTCTCCAACTAATATATAACTATTATTCTGTCATGTTTCACAAATGTACTCCATTTACATAAATTAGAACACTATTGTAACTTCACTTTTACCAGGAAATCTTGCAAAAAATTGAGACTTCATGATACGCAAATTCTATGATGTCCTTCTTATTCTTCATTTCATCAAATGTGTGTATCTTATTTTTTCATTTTTTTAAGTGTTAAACCAAATTAATTATTACAGCATAGAAGATATCATTGGGGATCATGTGACATTATCAAATGTGAATTCTTCACCATGCTTTATTTGTAAGTACCATGAAGCAGAAAGGAAAATGAAAAGACATATCCTTCAATAAGTACAGAGCAAATAGAAAGTTATAATGTATGCTAAATTATGCTTAAAATACTATTTTCTTCTTTTTTTTTAGAAGATACTTTGAGTACCCCAAGAAAAATGATAAAATATAATAATACTAGTTGTGGTCTTGTGTCTTAGTAAAGTGATCATAGAAGAGGTAGAGTTCATGAGGAATCCAACTGGAAGGGAGAAATGAACTTCACTTAGAACGGTGCCTGTGGAAATGAATGGTTACTTGAAAGAATTGTACTTTTTTCAGGAATTGCAATTACTACCATGTTATGGAGTTTAGTATGAAAATAGAAGTGTGAGTGTAACAGAAAAAGATGAGGCATGCACAGAGGGTTATGAAGTAAACCTTCATTTTTAAAACCATTAACAAATAGACTAAACCTTTGTTTGAGTTGCAAACTGTGGTGTATCTAATTTACAATCTTTTAAAGTCTTTCTTTGCCTTGTATTGATCCCTTAGGGAGGTTCCATGGCCAAATGACCAAACTAAAACTTTCAGCACCATTTGGATAGGTGAAGTGCCAGGAACAGTCTAAAACTGAAAGTTGACATAAAGCAGAAGCTATTTCCGTTGAAACTTGTTTTGTGTAGTCCTTATGTGGCACTACGTAATATCAGCACTAAATATTCCAACTGCCTCTTTAATGTAATCACTTATGTTAGAATATTCTCTCTGATTATTGCCCAGTTTAGCTTATTATATGTCCATTCACACACTGTGCTTCCTTTTGAGAACAGAAGTTTCTGTGTCAGTCTTGTGTCCTGCATTTGCTCCTTATTTTCCATCTTTTAAATTTCTGATCTGATTTCACAAACAGGCATATCAAAGGTTTTTATATTTCTATGCAAAGCATTTGTTACATCCACAAGTCCTTCACTATTCACTATTATTAAGTTAAATTTCTACATTGATATATATATATTGGCTTTTTCCAAATATTTTATAGCCTATTTTGTGAAATGAGCTACAACTGAAACTGAATACATTTATTTCATTTCTCTATATCGGTATTCTCAAACTTGAATGTGTATCAGAATGTCTGGAGGTACCTGTTAAATATGCATCTGTTTAGGCCCACCTCCAGATACCCTGTTTTATTAGTTGTAGGATCAGGCCTAGGAATCTGTAACTTTATCAAGCACTTCAAGTGATTCTGTTACATGAGGTCAATAGCAGGCTATACTTTAAGAAATCTATAGATTTTAGGTAATGATGCTTCAGAAAGAAAAATGGCATAGGTTTATTTGGTTTGTTTTTAGAAATCATTATATAAGTTTGGCTAATTGTTAAATAATACAAATAAATAAAATAATTCTCTATAAGGCAATAGATTTTATATTTGGTTGTTTATAATCTACAAATTATAAAGTTTTTTTACGTGAGAAGTAGATCTTCCACAGTGCTCTGGGTGACAATACATATTTATGAATGAATAATGGTTGTATAAATGTGTTTGTACTGAGGGGAGAATTGAAAATAATTAGCTTCAATTAGAAGCTGAATTAGAAAGTGATTTGGGTAGGGGAAATGACAGTTTAAGCTACGTGTAGTTTTATTGTTGTTGTCGTCATTGCTGTTATTGAACTCCTGAAACTCCCAGATGGAGATCTACTAAATGCATATTATCATGGTTATTATTAGCACTGCTATTTTAGATGACATGACATGTATGATAAGCTGAACTGTGATCCCAGAAACATGGATTCACTCTATATTTTTCTCTTCTAAAATTAACTGTATTCATTTTATTACGATGGCACAGAAATGTAGATTTATCGTATAATTATAAGGAAGCTATAAGACACAAATCGCTGTTTTAGAGCAAGAATTGACTTGTTTTACAGTTTAAGATACCTCTGACTATCTCCTGCTGATTGCTCACATTATTAACTGCATTTTTCCTGTGGGGGGTTTTGTATCCATCAGGGTTTAGGCAGAAAAACAATTTTACATTTTTTAAAGAGTGAAAATGTAATACAGGCAATTGATTACACAGTCTTGGAAAAGCTGAGCACATACTTGACATTAGCAAGAGCAGGAAGCCTTTAAGCCAGCCCTCTCCCTAGATGAAGAGCAAGGAGGACACAGTGCTCCAGGAGGCCAGGGCCTGGGTCTTGTGGGGAGGAAGGAACCGGGGTGCGCTCCTCTCCACAGCCAGACCCTGGAGAGACACTGCCTGGGCAAGAGAGTTGTGGGGAGAAAAACCCTGGCTTTGCCTAGGTTCCACCCTCTCATCTTGCTAAATGCCTTTGTTGAAAGTAAACAGACAGTGTCTGAGAAAGGGACCAGCTACCCTGAGAGGTAGAGCAGACGAAGGAGGACAAGAAGGTCCGGAACATGCACAATGTCCCAGTGCGCTTACACTTTCCCTCTGCGCAGAAGCCTCTGATTCTGCTCTGACTCTTCTGTAAAGAAAGGCTCATGTTTAAAATGACATAGAGGTACCGTTCTTTCCACCTTGAAGACAATATTTTTCTAAGAAATTAAAAAATAATAGTATACGAGCTGAGTACTTAATGTTCTTTCTCCTTAATGACACAACATTAAGCAGAATCATTAGATCACTTCAACAAGACAGGTGACCTAGTTATACGCACAAGATATTTCTCTTCTGCTGCCTACAGATAATAAGTAGATAAAATGGTAGGTTTTCTTAAAGCCATTCAGAGAAGTTAAGGAATATGAAGTTTTCTTAAATTCTCTTTGGAATTCAGTGTAAAGGATAAACAAAGCTGGACACTAGTTAAAGTAGCGAGGATATCCTACACTGATGGTGGGAACGTAAATTGGTGCAGCCACTATGGAAAACAGTATGGAGGTTCCTCAAAAAACCCAAAATAGAGTTACCATATGATCCAGCAATTCCACTCCTGGGCATACATCCAGAGAAAACTATAAGTCAAAAAGATAAATGCACCCCAATATTCATTGCAGCGCTATTTACAATAGCCGAGACATGGAAGCAACTTAAATGTCCATTGACAGATGAATGGGTAAAGAAGATTTGGTGTATATATATACAATGGTATATTACTAAGCCATAAAGAATGAAATAATGCCATTTGCAGCAACATGGATGGACCTAGAGATTATCATACTAAATGAAGTAAGTCAGAGAAAGACAAATACCATATGATATCGCTTATATGTGGCATCTAAAATATGACACAAATGAACTTATTTATGAAACAGAAACAGACTCCCATACGTAGAAAATAAATCTATGGTTACCAAAGGGGCAAGGGAGTGTGGGAGGGATAAATTAGGAGTTTGGGTTTAGCAGATACAAACTACTATATATAAAATAGATAAGGGCTTCCCTGGTGGTACAGTGGTTGGGAGTCTGCCTGCCGGTGTGGGGGACGCGGGTTTGTGCCCCGGTCCAGGAGGATCCCACATGCCGCGGAGCGGCTGGGCCCGTGGGCCATGGCCGCTGGGCCTGCGCGTCCGGAGCCTGTGCTCAGCAACGGGAGAGTCCACAACAGTGAGAGGCCCACGTACCGCAAAAAAAAAAACAACTAGATATAGCACAGGGAAGTATATTTAGTACCCTGTAATAAACCATAATGGAAAATAATATGAAAAAGAATGTGTATATAAATGTATAACTGAATCGCTTCGCTATGCACCAGAAACTAACATAACATTGTAAATCAACTATACTTCAGTTAAAAAAAGTAGGGAGGATATATTTTATTCAATAACTTTTGCAACAGGGAACAGGGTCCAGCGTGTACAAATATCAATTTTGCTGAAACAAAAGGCTAGAGACTTTTTAAAGGCTGAAATATGTGAAGGGAAAGGCACTGAGGTGTGTTAAGGGGATTGGTCCATGTAATAGACTAAACCATCTGGGTTTGTTAACTGGCACTCATCCAAAGAAGAACGAACTTCCTATCTTTAGGACAGGAGTCAGTCCTGTTAAGTTAGAGTAAGGCTCCCATTAATTCAGGCCTTTATCCTCTGCAGGGACTGGGAGAGAGAGGGAAAGCTATCTCTCTGAATGTTCACATTTCAAAAAACTGTTCTCAAGTCCTTGGGGAAACAGTTAGTGGTGGTAGATTTACATCTCAAAGGGCAGAGAAAAGATTTATAATTACTAGCTTTCTAAAGTAACTGCTCTAAGAAGGGGTTCAGAGCCTATCTGCCTATCACCAGATTTTGGCTGGAACGAATGGTAAATCCTGACATGTATTTTAAGGAGACCCGGGGTCATCCTAAGGATATGAAAGAAATCTTGCTAGAGTTTGGTCACGTCTTTAGTGCAGTGGTCTGGACAAAGTTGAGAGATTTGCAGTTCTCACCAGCTCTTTGGTTATCACACTTGGATGGTTTTCAATGGTTTTAAATTGCTCTGTAAGTTCTCTGCCCTCACACCCCTAGAATTTTGAGCCAATCTCCATCATAGTACTTATTAGATGGTTTAGTAATATGTATTTGGAATATCAAAATCTCCACCTATACAAAGTAGACATTCAGAGAGTAGCATCTGTATTTCATTCACTTTTCTAATCTCACTGTTTAGCCTGGGAGCAAGTATAAATAATAAATTTTAAACTGTATTAAGACTTAATTGCATGCACCAAGCACTCTGATAAGTATGGCTGTTGTCTCATATTACTTAATCTTCCCAGTGGTCTTATTCAGGAAGGGCCAGGATTTTTCAAGGATAGTTGGCATTGGAAAATGGAAAATAGAAAGTTAAAGAAAATCCACTTAAATTGAAAGCAACATTTCATATTTAATGTTAAAAATCTATTGAGAATTTATCTTGAAAATAAAAATAATTGCCAATGAAAATGTTTATTTTGCCTTTCATTTAATGAAAGGTTGGTTGTAATTGCCACTATGCTAATTCCCAGACTGAATAATATTTGGCACAATCTTTAGAGTAGTATACAACAAAACATGACATTCATTACCTCATTTTACTTTCACAGTATAATTACAAAAAAAATTCCTGTAAGAAATGTTTAAGGGCTTTATCAATTTTGACAAACTAGAATGTATGTTTTCTTGAAACATACATTCTTGTATATTTTATAACTTTGTAGATTTTCTATTCTTCATTGTTATTTGTCCAACTCCATCAGACCTTTATTTGCAATTACTTTACTTTTAATCCTAACCTTTCTGTAACAAAAATTTCATCAGAATTCATCACAAATTCCTATGTTTTAATTATTTTTCTTAATAACTTTATAATTGATTAATGTTATATTTCTATTTTATTAGATATTTTAGATATCTTCAGATCAACAAGGGTCTGTTAGCTAAGTTGATCATGTATCCTGGTTTGCCTGGGAGAGTCTTGGTTAATGTTCAGGGATAATTTTAATGGAGCACCCTTTCATCTCAAAAGTGTCATGACTTGGATCATTGATTGCATACTTGCATTAATAATAGCCGCCCTCAGAGAACACTTATTAAGCACAAGCATGCTTCTAATGGTCACATAAGTAGACCTGTATTAACACTCAGAACAACTCTGCGAGGTAAGTACTACTGGTATTTTCATTCTACAAGTAAGGGTATTGAGACAGAGTTAGCTTAAGTATCCTGCCTAGATGATACAGTTGATACATATTTCGCCTCTTATCTAAACCCAGGTGGTGCAGCTCCAGGGCGAATGCTCTTAACCAAATTCACAATTTACTGTTCTCTTTGCCCCAGACGACATTTTATTCATGAGCATGTCTAAATGCTAATAGGAACAGCAAGAAAAAAAGATGATCACAGTTAAAAAATATTTGCAGTTTATTTTCAAACTGGTAACATTGCTTTTCTATAAAAAGTATAATTTATAAAGAAACCTATATTATTACATTATTACTACAGATTATAAATCAGAGGCTCAGAGAAACTAAATCTCCTGCCTCATTCAGCAGGTGAGCATGTAGATGAGCTGAAATAGGAGCCCAGGACACATGGCTTTAGAGCTGGCTCCCTTTTACACTGGCTCTGCCTTAGTGCCCCAATATTGACAAAAGAAGTCTTCAGATGTTTTTAGCAACAATGAATAAATAAGTATTCAATACATTTAAGAAAGTTTTATAATTTATCTCCAAAAATATTATAGAAACTGTAGCTAGAAACTTGAGTACAAAATAAATATATGGTCATAAATTGGGAATGATTTCTATAAAATAAATTTCAAACTGGGTTAATGCTTAATGTGTTGTGATGGTGTGTTAAGACTTTATTTGAAACAAAGTTTTGCTGCAAAAAAGGAAAGGTTAAAACTACTAATGTACTATTTAAAATTCCATGTACAAAAGAGGGCTATAATATATAAATTGGAATGTCACACACAAAAATAGAAAAATAATGAAAAGATTTTACCTCTAATAAATAGTTAATTTGTTTTATAGATGGCATAATTCTGAAGATTAATTAATTTTATACCAAAGAAAATTTGATAGATATTTTATTTCCTATACAGTGATAAAAGGTCAAACATATTTAGAATTATTTTCATTTTTATGAATTATTCTGATCTATTCAAAGAGTATCTAAGACTCAGATAAAAATATCTTTGTTTTAAAATCATGTATAATTGATCTTTGTAGAGATTTATAGGTTTTTGAAAATAAGTTTTTTGTATTTTTAAAAAACAATCATGTATCCAATAAAATAACATAGAACTTGGTGCAAAATCCACAGTGTTAATGGTATGGTTTAAGAAATAGTATTTATTGAGAGCGCATACAAGGCACAGGTAAGAAAGAAAGGACCAGATCCTGCAATCCTTCCATCAGCTTGCAAGTTACCTGCTGTGACCAGGCCCTATCAAACATTCAGGGGGCCTGTGTACCACACAAGAGACCACCATGCTGTTTCTTTCATTTTACATTAAATTGTGAAAATACTTTTTTACTTGAAGAACTATTTGAGAACCATGCTGTTTAGTTTAGATATATGCTATTTGAATGACCTAGTGCTTAAAGTACCTGAAGAAATTGGGGTATTTGGTAAATTGCTGTGCCCTCCTATAGAGGTGAGGAAGCCACCCTGACCCAAGGGAGGCTGAGTTCATTCACAGCCCCCTTCAGCTGGGAGAAAGAGAACACTGTTCCCATTTAGCATAGGGAATTCAGACTGAGCAAATGGGGCCACTTCTGGACAAGTTTATTCATTAGGCAACATAAACATTGGTGAGCCTAGTAAAAGAGAAGCTATGGAAATATTACCTAAACATCCATAAATGCTTCCATTTAATCAGACGTTCAGACTCTTCCAGCTCACGTGTGTGTGTGTGTGTGTGTGTGTGTGTGTGTGTGTGTGTCTTTTCTTATCAGGGTTACCATGAGTGATAAGAAAGTGGAATAAACAAAATTCAGATAAGCTTGCAATTTTGCTATAAGATGGAACCAAATTAAAAAGAGGTACATTTTATTTATTTTCCTAGTGATATGCTAAAGCTTCACAGGTACCCTTTGGCCCCGCCCAAATTTCTCTATGTTGAGTGAAGCACAAATTAAGCCTGAGCTGATAAATCCAGTGTTCTATTTTCTAGTTTCAAAATAGCTTTATGAAATATGTGAGGAATAAATGTTTCTGTAAGAAATCAATGTTTCTACGTGTTTGTTGTCCTAGAAATATTTAGGTAGGCATTTTATCACTATTTTAATAAAAATCCAGGAATATTTTTAAAATTATAGTGACAACAATAATTTATGGGTGTGTTTAAGAACAAGTGCATATGCTACAAAAGATCAAAATAAGATTCAGAGAGTTTATGGGAGAATTGTCCTTGACTAAAGAATTGCATACCTGATTATTTTACTTGAGCTGTGATACCTCTGACCCAAAAATGTGTTTTGAGAAAACATGTCAAATTTATTAGGAAGAGAAAACGTTTAAAACATGTAGAATTAAATATTCCTGTTTTAGAAAGTAAATTTTTTAAGACATTGCTAATATTTTAGCTTGTATAAAAAGAAGTTGTAATATAAATCTTTTCTCCCAAACATACAGAATTCGTTTCTTCAACAAATTTAATCTATACATAAATTGAGGTAACTTTCAGTTTCTAAAAACGAAATTTAACTAACTAAATAAATAAAATGAGGGATACTTGTAAGGTGGCATTTTTATTTAGTTCTGTGTTGCTGAAAAAGTCTGTTGTTGCTGGTGCAGCTGCACATACATATCTCAACGTGCTAGACAATAATTACCTAGTCTATCCTCTAATTATTTGGAGATATACTTGTAATGTTCTGAGAAAAATTAGTGCATCAATTTACAGTATCAATAAAGAGGCAGACTATTGCTTTTTAAAGTAAAACACACATGTCTTTTAGCAGCAAAATGCAATTATGACAAATTTTTATCATTATATCAGAGCATTGTAAAATTTCATGAATGAGAATTATTAGAGCACTCTTTGGGATACCTTGGAAGAATTAATGACAGAGTGATCAAATTTAACTGATTGTATAATTACTAACAGAAAATCAAACAGTAAAATGCATGTGCTTTTTGATACTGAGATGATGTTTTTTTGTTTTGTTTTTTGTTTTTTTTTGCGGTATGCGGGCCTCTCACCGTTGTGGCCTCTTCCGTTGCGAAGCACAGGCTCTGGACGTGCAGGCTCAGCGGCCATGGCTCACGGGCCTAGCCGCTCCGCGGCACGTGGGATCTTCCCGGACCGGGGCACAAACTCGCGTCCCCTGCATCGGTAGGCGGACTCTCAACCACCGCGCCACCAGGGAAGCCATGAGATGATGTTTTGCTCCTTTAAAATGCTACCATGAAACCAACTGAAAGTAATGTTAATTTAACTGATTTATCATAAAATTTACATCCTATTTAAATTTTGATTTGAATGTAAGATGTGGAAGATTTCTGTGAGTACAGAAATCTAAGTAACAGTAAAATATAATTAGCATTAGAAGTTTTAATGTTTTACAAAATTGTAAAGTGAAGAATGATCTATATCAGTAACCAAGGACCTTCACTTTACAGGTTTGTAGAAGGAAAGCCAGCTAGTGGCTTACCCATAATATGTTAAGGAGTTACCAAGTCTTCTCTTAATATTCTTTTTTTGTTTGTTTTAGTACTATAACTCCAGATTGTTTGATAGTAGTAATTTGAAATAACTGCTTTAAAAAAAAAGAAAATCAAAACAGTCCGTGTAGTGCTCAAAATAAATGCTAAATTTAGTTCATAGGTAACCTTTAGCACTATAAAAAATACACAGAAAATCATATGGTCCAACCTTGTAATGTTTTTAAAAATCCCATTATGGCTTCTTTAATATACATTTTAAAACTTGGTTTACTAGACAGCTAATACCTTAGCTGATCACATCCGAGTAAAAAACCATACTCCAAATTACCCCATAATATAGCAGGAGCAACAGCAACAACGAATGTGACCAAGGAAAACAGAATTTCTTCAGACAAACTTTCAGGCTTTTCCTCACTAATTCTTCACCTCCGTTTCCTCGCTTGTCTGCTTGGTGCCCCCTTCTATATTACTAACTTGGGTTGTGTTGTTCTGATCTTCGGTTTTGGTGATATGTTCAGATGATATGTCCCTTTACCCAATGCCCTTGAACTCAGATGCCCACCGAATAATATCGCATTATTTTTGTTTGTTTGTTTTAACACCAAGGGGGACACCTGCATGCCAGAGCCAGGGGTCGGATCGGGGTGGATGGAGGGTGGGGATTCCCGGAAAGGTCAACAAGGCGCAATTGGAAAGCGAAGTGTGTGCTGCATGCTTCAGGAGTGTGCAGGGAGTAAGTGCGGGTCCTTTTGGAGGGAGATGGGGAGAGGACGGGCTGGGATGCGCTGAATGCCAGGGTGGCTCAGAGAATGGCGGTATCGGGCCCAAGGAGCTATAGGTGCAACCACTCTCCAGAGGAAATCTGATCTCGCGGGATCTCGAGGGATCTACAGGACCAGCAAGGGAGTTCTGGGATGAGAAACACTAGGGTGTTGGAGGCCGCCAGTCCGTAAGGCGTCTGGCTCACACCACCTGTCACACAAATCCCAATCCTCATATAATCCTGGCCGGGGTACAGGTATACATCTACCTCATTTTCTTTATCCATTCACACTCAAAGGACATTTAGGTTGTTTTCATATCTCAGTTATTTTGAATAATGCTGCACCAAAGAACATGGGAGTACAGATATTTCTTTGAGATCCTGATTTCAGTTAGATATTTGTTTGGTTGTTTTATAATCAGTGCTGGACTGAACATAATAAAAAATTAGGGAAATTAACTGAAATTTAGTTATTTCTCCCTAAAGGTGTGAAACACCAAGGTTTCAATGGTCAGTAGGCAAAAAAAAAAAGAAGTCATCTTCTACTTTCACCCTAGTTAGTAGAGCTTTTTTAATGACAAGAGTCATTGTCTTATCTCGCTGTCAAGGGTATAAAATGCAACCCTATTTTTTAATTCATCCTTATTTTCACTGCTAGTAATGAGTCATTTGAACAATAAATATTTATTTATTAACATTTATAAACATATATTTGAAAATGAACACTCCTGGGGTTTAATATAGTTCAATTAAATGCAGTATCAGTGGTTTAGAAGTGTGATGGGTTAGCTTTCAAAGTTATTACTCCTATGAAAATACATGCTTCCTTTTTTGTTTATCTTTTAAAAATGCTAACACAAGCTGTTTGTGACTATACAATTCCCAGTATAATTTTGTAAGCCTTCGTGGATGCATAAAGTAAAGAGGAGAGTCAGAGATGATCAGTCATTGACTTAGGATTTTTTGATTTGGTCTTGACTATTCTCAAGAATCAATATTGGCAAAGTTTTTTTTCCTAAATTGAAGCACCTTTATTCCTTCAAAGATTTGGGATATATGATAATTTAAAAAAAAATTTTTAATACAGTATTAATGAAATATATTTAGCTTCTGCAAAGTAAAGGAAGAAAAATGAAAAGTAACAAAACTCTGTGTGTGTGTGTGTGTGTGTGTATGTGTGTGTGTAACACATATGTTTAAAAAGTAAGATAAGCTAGTTGATGAGTAGCTTACTTCAATATCATCATCATATGCATATTTTGCTACTTCCCTCTGTAAGGGATATTCCTCTAGAATAATATATATTCAAAGACATAAAAATGAACACATGCATACTGTTTTTATCATATCAGATAAGATTTTCATGCTACGATTTCCCCTTCTATACCTAATAAATTAGTCATTGAATTCAGACTTTTCCTTGAAAAGTTAGTCATGTAATTAAAAGCATGACTGTACATTTTTTTTTGGTAAACTTTAAAATTCTACTTCTAAGAGTTTTATACCTATGAAGGCCACATGAAATGTACAATTCAATTACTATGGTGTCAAGAGAAGTCTAAACATTTTTATTCTCTTTGTTCAAAATTGAAATGTCTAAAGCCACAACACTTACATTTTATTACACTAGTTGTCTGCTTATTACTTAAAATATATCTAAATAAATTAATTTGATAGATAATATAATTATCAAAGACAAATTAAAGTCTTCACTAATATGTCGAGTTTACATAATGGTCTAGAAATATGATTTTTATTTTTAATATCACAATATGGTTCTGCTGTTAAAATAAACAATCTGCTTTTACATTAATGATGTTCTAATTTAAAAGCTTCATTTTACCTAATATTTTTTCCTTTTTTTTCTGCTGGTAACATTAACAAATGTACTATTTGTTCCTGTAAAACTTAATATTTAAAATATAGTTAACTTTCACCAGATTTTCTGCAAGAAGCACTCAAGACTAACAGATCAATTTAGATTGAAATACTTTAAAGTGCTCAGGCTTTTAAAAAGTGCAAACAGTATAAAGATTTTCAAGCTGTATTAATTTAAAATCACTCTTTTCCTGTGGAATTTCTCAGAGCTGTCATACCTTAACGTGTCAGATTTGCTTTACCAGTAACTTCCATTTACTTATAGCAACATAGATTTTTGGTAAATATATAAATAACAATGATTTTCAGGGATCTGATTCTGTTTGCTTTAAGATAGTTACAGACGGTAATAAAAGGCCCACTAGAGTGCATTAGGTTTGTTTACTGTGTTTTGGAAAATGATATCCAAAGTGCAGACCCCTATTAGCTTACTGCAAAGAGATACCAACACTCTGATGCCCTGTGGTTACCCACAAATAGAACCCTGGGGGAAGCATAGAGCTTGTTTTCCACCCATGCCAACTCCTTACAAGATTCTACCTTCAGGACTGATTTATGGGAATTTTGGCCCAGTCATAGTCCTATTAGGTTGGTGTTTCTGAGTAAGTAAATTAGTTTTGACTAAAAGGAAACAGTGAGTTTTAAAAAGTGGCAACTGAAAAAAAAAAAACCCAACAAAAACCAAAGAAAAACCCCAAAACTCTACTTAATGCACTATGGTGACCTAAATGGGAAGGAAATCAAAAAAAAAATGGGGATATATGTATATGTACAGCTGATTCATTTTGCTATACAGTAGAAGCTAACACACCACTGTAAAACAACTATACTCCAATAAAAATTAGTTTAAGAAAAAAAGTGGCAACCAGCTGGTTTTATCTTTACTCTTCCTGGAGTTTGTGTTTGTAAGTCAACAACTATCTCTTATTTTTGTTGCCTAAGAAAATTTCTGCTATTGATACTTTTCTGTTCTTGTGCATAAACATTCATATTAACATCAAATTATGAAAAGAAGGGACATTTTCAAGCTAATTACCTGTTATTTCCCTAAAGCACATTGAAAGACAATAATTTCGTCTTTTCTGTAGGTATATTGTTTAAAAGTACTCAAGGAATTTGATATGTATCATATTGGGGGGGGGAAGGTAAACCAAAGTATTTTTTTTTTAAAGCCTCTATCTATTGCTTCTAAATAAACAATAGATTGAGTGGAAGTAAAGAAAAGAGTTCTGAACAGGAACCAAGGTCTGACAAGGGAAACATTGTGATCTTTCTCAGGCAAACTGATAAATTCCCTAGATTAAGAGGAGCATCTGAAAGCTTAAACAGGAGGATGACCTTTAAGTTTTCTCTCAATTCTAAGAGTCTACAATGTTCTGTATAAAACTTGAGCCTAAAGAGTGGTTGAGAATAAAGTATGGCAGATGATCCTGTCATGGACTCTTCAAGGAATTGGAGCCATCCATTTGTGAAGGTGATGGAGTATGTAAAGAAAATATAAGGTCAGCAGGCAACCAATGGGTCATTCAAGGCCAGGGCACATGTCTTTTTTTTTTTTTTTTTTTTTTTTAGCAGGCTAGTGTCATCATTAAAAGGATAAGAGAGCAAGTAGGGATGTGTTTTGAGCCCAGGCTAGGAAAGAAGGCTGCCATTTCTGCAGCATTCTTTTGGCTAAAGCAAGTCACAAGGCTAGCCCAACTCAAGAGATGAAGAAAGGTTTGTTGGGTGAAGCTGCAAAGTCACATTGAAAAGGCAAAGAATAAAAAGGAATTTCTATTAAATCAACCCAACATCCATGTTAGAGAATATACTTTATTATATTATTCATTCACTTTACTTTCCATATTTCATTGATTCCTTTTGGATCTCCCACCTTTACCTTTAAAAAATTCTTGACAGAATTCTAGACAGCAGTTAAAGAGACTCTTTGGTAAATTTTAAAAGGCTTCATATTCCAGATAATGTTTTACCTAAGTTTAAAGCATTTACAAATATTTTTAAACATTTTGAAAATATATGTCCATTTTATTCTATAATATAGCATTTACATTAAATCTGTCATCAATCTGATGTTTGTTCTTTTGTGTTTGACCTGCTCTTTTATTCTATATTGGACATTTTTTGGGTTTGTTTCTTATGGTTTATTTTTATGTTTCCATACCTAATTTTGAGGTTTTGTTTTGTTTTCCTTATTTATTTGTCTCTTGACTCTGCAATCCATCAATCTGATAATTTGTATCTCTTTAATTCTAGGTGACAGCCAGCCATTATTTATTCAACTGTTTCTCCTCATATATTGGTTTTTTTTCCTCTCCATCTGGAACTCATGTAAGCATTGACCACTACTTTTGTCTTCCATAGATATTACATTTTGTTTTATGTTTTCCACATCTTTATCAATTTTAGGTGGCTTTTGGAATAGAACATTTACCGATTTTTTAGTTCTCTATTTCATTCTTTGTGTTTCATTTGTTGTTCAAGCCAAACATTGTTTTCAATTGGTTCTTTATAATGGCTTCCCTTTGCTTAAGCTTCCAATGTTGTTTTTGTGTTTGTATTTTTCCCCTGTCTAAGGATATTTATTTTGCATATTTTGAGTCCTTGTTCTGGGAGTTTTTTGCTCTGATTCCTCTAAGTTGTTAAGTTTATTATGAGGTTTAGTTTTATTCATTTATTTTTTTCGAGTGCTTGCATTCCTCAAAGATTTCATGCTTTCTTGTTAGTTCATATCACCTGAAAATTATGACAAGCTGTGCCAGTGAGGTTTGGACCCCACTGGTGAATTAAGGAGGGTGAATTCCTCAGGTTAGATAAACTTTCATGTTGCAGTCTGGGTTTATCTTTTCTGATCTTAGGAAGCCTCCCATTACTTAACCCATGTCCTGCTCTTTTCCAAGGACTACCTCCTATTGAGCTAATCTATCCTACTCGGGTAGCAAAGGAAATATCAGCATCGATAATGGCAAGCTGAACTGCACTTGTTAAAATACCTCTTAACCTAAGCCACACCCCAACTCCTCTAATGTTGCAATGCCTTCAGAGTCTGTGTCTCATACAGCTCCTTTACTGGTGGCAGTGTGCCAGGTATCATTATACCCCCTAGGGTATGAGAGAAAGAGAAAGAGAGAGAGAAGCAGAACTGGAAATCTGGCATGCCACCTCACCTACATTTATGGCGTTTTGTCCTTTGTCTAACTAGGCTCTCATTTACCCCCCACACACTAGGATCTTGATACATTTTGTCTTCTTGAGGGTTTGCCAAGGTTTCATTATGGTCGTTGCCAGTGTGTGTATTTTATAGTTATTTGCCACTGGAGTCTATCACACTCCTCTCACTTCCCTGCCACCTCCAGGGGTTAAGTTTGAGAGGAGCCAGCAGCTCCTCTTGTGACATTCTGTAAGGAGGCAACTTGTAAATAATTGTTTTTGTTCCCACCTTAAAATTAGTGTACACTTTCTTACCACAGTTTAAATTTTCTTCTTTAGTTTTGGCGCTGCAATTCTTATAAATGCCTCTTTTTCATGCTAAAAATAATATTTATTGGCTTCTCCAAAGCTTTCTGAAGAGCAGCCCCACTCTGTGGTCCAGTTTCTCAAACTTTGATATTAAGAATTTATACCCTCAGGCCTGGAATAGGGCACAGAGGTATGCAATTTAAAAAGAATTATCCTGGGTAGTTCTCATTTACTTGGTCCACAGCCCATCCTGTAAAATAATTGTAAGGGCAATCTCCACTCAGTGAGTAAAGCACAGTAGAAGCCAAAGGATATCTCTTAGGAACCGCCTGTCCCCCTTCAAGGAAATAACCTAACTTGTTAAGAAATTGTATGCCCCTTAGGCATGGATGACTAACAGTTTCCAGCATGCTACTTTACAAAGGAATTTTGAAGATATATTTATTCCAGTAATCTCACATATTACTGATTCTCCATGTTAAATATATTACCAAAAATAGTGCACAAATAGACTTAAAAGATCCCTGAAGGATTTTGTGCCATGCAGCTAGTATAGATTCAGGCTAGCAGTCCACTTGAGGGCTGGTTGAGTTTCTCAGTGGAGACATTTTCCTCCTTTACTCAGAGACAAGATATGAGAAAATGCATTTCCTTACTGCCCACGTTTGTGGGGTTGACTTTCATAGAATGCTCATTCCCTGAGTGTGTCCTCTGAGGCACGTGGATCTATGCCGGTGTCTCTCATCTATCTTCCTGGCACGTTCCCAAGGCTTTGCCTCAGTTACCCAAGATGATGTTAGTATTGTAGCTTGAAGTTACATGAATCTTCAGAACATTCAAGACAGTGTGCATATCGTGATTTATGTTTATGTTTTGGGGGGGATTTCCTTTACTTATGAGGAGGTTTTTTGTTTTTTGCTTTGCTTTTGTTTCAACTTTATATTTTTGAGTTGTGCATTTTGAGCTATATATTTTCTCTGCAGATACTTCCCAGAAATCAGTTTCTGCCTCCTCAATGCCCACCTGCAATTCCATGGGACCATATATATACATAACCTTAGTTAATAATCTTAGCACTTTATAGTTCAACCATTTGTTTTTAGATCCATATTGAACTAACTGAGGGCAATCATTTTTTTCTCACTCATTTATTCATTGTACTATCCTAGCAAGGTGGCTGGTATATATTTGACTCTGAGTGTTGCATAAGAAGGAACCATTGAGTTGAAACCACTTGAATAGATTTCCTTTCCTCGTAATACTGCCCCATGGAATAGAATTAGGACCTGATAATATCCAGACTTATTTAGAAAATATATACCAAATCTAAGAAAAAAGAAAAACATTTTTGTTTCATTGAAATCTTCTACCCAGAGTCATACATATTTTTATCATTTTGTTATCTAAATAAGTATGTATGTGTATCTGTTTTATGTATATATGTATATATATGTACTTACATGTAGTTATCTATATATACTTATATATATTTATGCATATGTATATATACATATATATTGGTGGTAGGAACTAACCTTTACAGAATGTACTATAGTACCATGTATATAAAGGTTATTCATTAACAAATAGATTATATTTCAATGTATTAGGGATGGTAAGTTATCCACAAAACATAAAAGAAGACTAAGTGGAAGAGGCATGCACACACCTATCTTGAAAATCCTCCATTAAATCAGCAGAAATAATTTTAAAATTCAGAAATGGTTGGTCACAATCACAATATGTATTTTTTAAAGTCAATATTAGTTATGAAATATGATTCATAGTTTTCTTTAAATGAACCTCTATCCTTAAAATGTCCCAGCCCAGTTATCAGGATTCTCTTTGTAGGGTTCTGCAACCAAAGCCAAAGTTAACAAGAAAACATGATCTTTGTTTTCACTGAAACTTTGCAGCTAGTGATACATGTATTCTATATCAGGATTCCATTATTCTTAGGTCAATTGGCCAATGTCATCATAGGACAATCCTAGCAAACAATATCATCATGATTTCTATAGAGAGAGAAAAAAAGAACAATGGCTTAGAACTAAAAATCAATGCTTGTGCAAAGGACATCATAGGAAACTAATTTACATAATGAGAACTTTGTGGAAGATACAAACAACAGATTTTATTAATCAATGTTGGCTTACACTAAAATGAACATATATAACTTTCCAAGTGAAAAAATATTCATGAAAAACTCTGGCATATAAATAGTATTTAAAGTATATGATTATTTACAAGAACCATGCTAGTTTTATAATGTCCTCTGAACTAATTTTTTATTGTTACGTAACAAATTTACCACACAATTAGCAGTTTAAAACAACACGTTTATTATCTCACAGTTTCTGTGGTCAGAATTCCAGTCAAGGTTTAGATAAGTCTTCTGCTCTTGGCTTCACAAGGCTGAAATCCAGGTGTTGGTCAGACTGTGTTCTCATTTGGAGGCTGTACTGGGGGAGAATCCATTTCCAGTTCATTCCATTGGCAAAATGCATTTCCTTGTGGTTGTATGACCAAGGGCCCAACTTCTTACTGGCTATTGGCTGGAGGCCACCCTGAGCTTCTAGATGACTCGTGCAGTATTTTCCTGCCACACACATTGCTCTCTTAAGGCAGTTTACTGTATGACAATTTGTTTTTTCAAGGCCAGTAGGAGAGATTCTCTAGTGGAGATAGACATATATAGACACACACACACATATACACATATATAAAGTTAACAGTATCACCTTTGCCATATAGCATAACATATTCAAGGCAGTGATATCTCTACACTTTTGTCATATTCGGTTGGTTACAAGCAAGTTATAAGAACAACCAAAACTCAAAAAAAGGGAATTATACAAGATAATCAATCACTGGGAGTCAAATTGTGATGTTTGTGCCATATCCTCATGTACTAGGATATTTCCCCTAACATGGAGAAAAGTGAATACTGAATGTGATAGACTGAAAACAGATTTCTACAATAAAAATATTTGTATAGTATATTAGCTCTAAAATATCTCAATCTCTCCCATTTAACAAAAATCCCAAAGTCTATCTTTCTCAAACTCTAAAGGAGCACGTTTTGTCTCATTCTATGAAGGGAAATAAGCTGGAGGCATTTTGTGACACTTTATTTACTGGAAAATTAAAAGTGAAATCTTATTTATGAATTAAATTATTGAGAAAAATGGATGTCTAAAGTTTTTTTTTTTTTGACTTAAGTAGCACATTTTGTTTGTTTGTTTGCCCACAAAATCAGGTCATCAGTAAAACACGAAGGCTTGTGTTTGGCAATGAAAAATATCAGGACTTTATTACTTATCTTGAAGTTTAATGGCATATTTTCTAAATGATATGGCTTCCAACATATTATCAATTTATAACTGGCATCATCTTAATTTATTTCATCATGCTACTTTCAACAAAATCTATCAGGCACTATACTCATTTGCTTGGATAGTTTTCATTTTTATTCTTTTTTTCTGTCTTTTTATTCCAGCGCTTTCTGTTCCCTATGCACTTTCACTATTTCTGCCCCAGTGTAGCAATGTCATGCATTAGCAATTTTCTTGAATAAGGCAGGGCACACCATGAGTTTCAGTTTCTTTTTGGTTGGTGTTTATTTCAGTCCCAATACTCATGTGAGGTACAGAAGTGAGAAAAAGCATGAAAAAAACGATAGTACTTTCCTTCAACTAACAACACAAAGTAGAGATTCAAGATAATTGAAACAGACAGACACAATAAAACAATTAAATTTTTATTTCGTTTTTTAATTTAGCTTCTGGCAGTCAACTAATAACAAATTCATATTACAGATGAGGTAGGATAGGGCCTGGGATAAAGTAGATTGAGAAAGCTTGACAACAATGAAAGAAAAAAAGGATCTAATTTTATTTTTATTTGACTTTCAACCAAAAGACCGAATGCAAAACAAACCCTAAGGCTTGTACATGCCAGTATCTAATATACTCAACCAAGCAGCAACTTTCAGTATTTTAGTGAATAAACAGCCTCTTGCCTAATGGAGAAAATAAAGCAAAAATTTGAAACAAATTCTGTCCAACTTTGGATTACAAATTTTGATAGTATAAAAAGGAAAATGACAACAACAACAAAATAAAAATGGAAACTAAACTGACAGACCAGTAGAGAAACTAAGCTACTTTTGTTTGTGAGGGTAAATCCTAAATGTATTCAAATTTACGTATGGATTTTGACTTACTGTACAAGTGTATGAACTGGAAGAATGCCTTTTTAAACTAATTTAGCTGGGGTGAAGTCAAGACGGTATACTAGGAGGATGCAGAATTCGTGGCTCCTCAAAACTAGGGCACCTAGAAGGCACTGCTAGGGGATCATGGACACCAAAGGGGATGGGAGGAACCTCTAGCGATCAGCTTGTGGGATCATGGATCCCAGGATGGAGGTCAGGCCCAAGCTCTGGTGCTGGGACGTCTGAGTCCAAACTGCTGGACTAACAGAGAACCTGAGACCTCAGACTCCCTCAATCAGAGGGAGACCTCCTGGAGGTCCTTATCTAAGCACCAACACCCAGCTCTATCCAACTGCCTTCAAACGCCAGTGCTGGATGTCTCAGGCCAAACAACCAGTAAGACAGGAATACAGTACCACACATCTTAAAAAAAAAAAAAAAGAAATGAAAAAAAAGTCTTACAGATGAAGGAGCAAGGTAAAAACCTACAAGACCAAATAAATGAAGATGAAATAGGCAACCTACCTGAAAAAGAATATAGATTAATGATAGTAAAGATGATCCAAAATCTCAGAAAGAAAGAATGGAGAAAATACAAGAAGCATCTAAAAGAACTAAAGAGCAAACAAACAGTGATGAATAACACAATCACTGAAATTAAAAAATACTCTAGGGCTTCCCTGGTGGTGCAGTGGTTGAGAATCCGCCAGCTGATGCAGGGGACACGGGTTTGTGCCCTGGTCTGGAAAGATCCCACATGCCGCAGAGCGGCTGGGCCCGTGAGCCATGGCTGCTGAGCCTGTGCGTCCGGAGCCTGTGCTCCGCAATGGGAGAGGCCACAACAGTGAAAGGCCCGTGTACCACAAAAAAAAAAAAAAAAAAAAAAAAACTCTAGAAGGAATCAGTGACAGAATAACTGAGGCAGAAGAATGGATAAGTGAGCTGGAAGATAAAATGGTGAAAATAACTGCCAGGAAGCAGAATAAAGAAAAAAGAATGAAAAGAATTGAGGACAGTTTTAGAGACCCCTGGGACAACATTAAACACACTAACATTCAAATTATAGGGGTCCCAGAAGAAGAAGAGAAAAAGAAAAGGTCTGAGAAAATATTTGAAGAGATTATAGTTGAAAACGTCCCTAACATGGGAAAGGAAATAGTCAATCAAGTCCAGGAAGTGCAGAGAGTCCCATACAGGATAAACCCAAGCAGAAACATGCCAAGACACATATTAATCAACCTATCAAAAATTAAATACAAAGAAAGAATATTAAAAGCAGCAAGGGAAAAATAACAAATAATTTAAAAGGGAATCCCCATAAGGCTAACAGCTGAACTTTCAGCAGAACCTCTGCAAGCCAGAAGGGAGTGGCAGGACAAATTGAAAGTGATGAAAGGGAAAAACCTACAACCAAGATTACTCTACCCAGCAAGGATCTCATTCAGATTCTATGCAGAAATGAAAACCTTTACAGACAGGCAAAAGCTAAAAGAATACAGCACCACCAAACCAGCATTAAAACAAAGGCTCAAGGAACTTCTCTAGGCAGGAAATGCAAGAGAAGGAAAAGACCTACAATACCAAACCCAAAACAATTAGGAAAATGGTAATAGGAACATATATATCAATAATTATCTTAAATGTAAATGGCTTAAATGCTCCAACCAAAACACATAGACTGACTGAATCAATAAAAAACAAGACCCATACATATGCTGCTACCCACTTCAGACCTAGGGATGCATACAGACTGAAAGTGAGGGGATGGAAAAAGAAATTCCATGCAAATGGAAATAAGAAAGCTTGAGTAGCAAGTCTCATATCACACAAAATAGACTTTAAAATAAAGACTGTTACAAGAGACAAAGAAGGACACTACGTACTGATCAAGGGAAAAATCCAAGAAGAAGATATGACAATTATAAATATTTATGCACCCAACATAGGAGTACCTCAATACATAAGGCAAATGCTAACAGCCATAAAAGGGGAAATTGATAGTAACACAAATATAGTAGGGGACTTTAACACCCCACATTCACCAAAGGACAGATCAACCAAAACGAAAATAAATAAGGAAACACAAGCTTTAAATGACACATTAAACAAGATAGACTTAACTTATATTTATAGGACATTCCATCCAAAACCAACAGAATACACTTTCTTCTCACGTGCTCATGGAACATTCTCCAGGATAGACCATATCTTGGATTACAAATCAAGTCTTGGTAAATTTAAGAAAATTGAAATCATATCAAGGAACTTTTGTGACCACAACGTGACAAGACTAGATAACAATTACAGGGAAAAAAATGGAAAAACTACAAACACATGGAGGCTAAACAATACGAGACTAAATAACCAAGAGGGCACTGAAGAAATCAAAGAGAAAATCAATAAACACCTAGAAAGAAATGACACTGAAAACACGAATACCCAAAACCTATGGGATGCAGCAAAAGCAGTTCTAAGAGGGAAGTTTATAGCAATACTATAGTACCTCAAGAAACAAGAACAATCTCAAATAAAAAACCTAAACTTACACCTAAAGCAGTTAGAGAAAGAAGAAGAACAACAACAACAAAAAAACAAGTTTAGCAGAAGGAAAGAAATCATAAAGATCAGATCAGAAATAAATGAAAAAGAAATAAAAGGAATAATAGCAAAGATCAATAAAATTAAAGGTGGTTCTTTGAGAAGATAAACAAAATTGATAAACCATTAGCTAGACTCATCAAGAAAAAAAGGGAGAAGACTCAAATCAACAGACTTAGAAATGAAAAAGGAGAAGTAACAACTGACACTGCAGAAATAAACAAGGATCATGAGAGATTACTACAAGCAACTATATGCCAATAAACTGGACAACCTGGAAGAAATGGACAAATTCTTAGAAAAGCACAACCTTCCGAGACTGAACCAGGAAGAAATAGAAAATATAAGCAGACCAATCACAAGCACTGAAATTAAAACTGTTATTAAAAACCTTCCAACAAACAAAAGCCCAGGACCAGACAGATTCACAGGTGAATTTTATCAAACATTTAGAAAAGAGCTAAAACCTATCCTCAAACTCTTCCAAAATGTAGCAGAGGGAGGAACACTCCCAAACCCATTACATGAGGCCACCATCACCCTGATACCAATATCAGACAAAGATGTCACAAAGAAAGAAAACTACAGGCCAGTATCTCTCATGAACATAGATGCAAAAATCCTCAACAAAATACTAGCAAACAGAATCCAACAGCACATTAGAAGGATCATACACCACGATCAAGTGGGGTTTATCCCAGGAATGCAAGGATTCTTCAATGTACAGAAATCAATCAATATGATACACCATAATAACAAATTGAAGGAGGAAAACCATATGATCATCTCAATAGATGCAGAAAAACTTTGTGACAAAATTCAACATGCATTTATGATAAAACTCTCTAGAAAGTATGAATAGAGGGAACGTATGTCAACATAATAAAGGCCATATTTGACAAACCTACAGCCAACATTGTTCTCAATGGTGAAAAACTCAAAACATTTCCTCTAAAAACAGGGAAAAGACAAGGAAGCCCACTCTCATCACTATTAGTCAACATAGTTTTGGAGGTTTTAGCCACAGCAATCAGAGAACAAAAAGAAATAAAGGGAATCCAAATTGGAAAAGAAGCAGTAAAACTGTCACTGTTTGCAGATCACATGATACTATACAGAGAATCCTAAAAATGCTACCAGAAAACTACTAGAGCTAATCAATGAATTTGGTAAAGTAGGAGGATACAAAATTAATAAAGAGAAATCTCTTGCATTCCTATACACTAATGATGAAAAGCCTGAAATAGAAATTAAGGAAACACTCCCATTTACCATTGCAACAAAAAGAATATAATACCTAGGAATAAACCTACATAAGGAAGCAAAAGACCTGTATGCAGAAAACTATAATACAGTGATGAAAGAAATTAAAGATGATACAAACAGATGGAGAGATATACTATGCCCTTGGATTGGAAGAATCAACTTTATGAAAATACCTATATGACCCAAAGCAATCTACAGATTCAAAGCAATCCCTATCAAACTACCAATGGCATTTTTCACAGAACTAAAACAAAAAATTTCACAATTTGTATGGAAACACAAAAGACCCCAAATAGCCAAAACAATCTTGAGAAGGAAAAACGGAGCTGGAGGAATCCGGCTCCCTGACTTCAGCCTATACTACAAAGCTACAATAATCAAGACAGTATGGTACTGCCACAAAAACAGAAATATAGATCAATGGAAGAGGATAGAAAGCCCAGAGATAAACCCACACACCTATGGTCATCTTATATTTGATAAAGGACGCAAGAGTATACAATGGAGAAAAGACAGTCTCTTCAAAAAGTGGTGCTGGAAAAACTGGACAGCTACATGTAAAGGAATGAAAGTAGAACACTTCCCAAAACCATACACAAAAATAAATTCAAAATGGATTAAAGAACTAAATGTAAGGTCAGACACTATAAAACTCTTAGAGGAAAACATAGGCAGAACACTCATTTTATTGGCATAGAGTTGTTTGTAGTAGTCTCTTATAATCCTTTGTATTTCTTCAATGTCAGTTGTGATTTCTCCTTTTTCATTTCTAATATTATTGAGTTGCGTCCTCTCCCTTTTTTTCTGTATGCGTCTGGCTAAAGGTTTATCAATTTTATCTTCTCAAAGAGCCAGCTTTTAGCTTATTAATCTTTGCTATTGTTTTCTTTGTTTCTATTTCATTTATTTCTGCTCTGATCTTTATGATTTCTTTCCTTCTACTGCCTTTGGGTTTTCTTTGTTCTTCTTTCTCTAATTGTTTTAAGTGTTGGGTTAGATTGTTTATTTGAGATTTTTCTTGTGTCTTTAGGTGAGATTGAATTGCCATAAACTTCCCTCTTAGAAGTGCTTTTGCTGCATCCCATAGGTTTTGGGTCATCGTGTTTTCATTGTCATTTGTTTCTATGTATTTTTTAATTTTTTCTTTGATTTCTTCAGTGATATCTTGGTTATTTAGGAGAACACTGTTTAGCCTTCATGTATTTGTGTTTTTTACAATTTTTTTCCCTATAATTGGCTTCCAATCTCATAGTGTTGAGGTCAGAAAAGATGCTCGATACTATTTCAATTTTCTTAAATATTCCAAGGCTTGATTTGTGACCCAAGATATGATCTATCCTGGAGAATGTTGCATGTGCACATGAGAAGAAAGTGTATTCTGCCACTTTTGGGTGGAATGTTATATAAATATCAAATAAATCTATCTGATCTAACATAGCACCGGGAGATCAGCTTGGCGCTTTGTGACCACCTAGTGGGGTGGGATAGGGAGAGTGGAAGGGAGACACAAGAGGGAGGAGATATGGGGATATATGTATATGTATAGCTGATTCACTTTGTAATAAAGCAGAAACTAACACACCATTGTAAAGCAATTATACTCCAATAAAGATGTTAAAAAATATATATATATATGGTCTATTGTGTCATTTAAAGCTTGTGTTTCCTTATTTCTGTTTCAATGATCTGTCCATTGGTGTAAGTGGGGTGTTAAAGCCCCCTACTATTATTGTGTTACTGTTGATTTCTGCTTTCATGGTTGTTAGCATTTGCCTTATGTATTGAGGTGCTCCTATGTTTGGTGTATAAACATTTGTAACTGTTATATCTTCTTCTTAGATTGATCCTTTGACCATTTTGTAGTGTCCTTCTTTGTCTCTTGTAATCATCTTTATTTCAAAGCCTATTTTATCTGATATGAGCATTGCTACTCCAGCTTTCTTTAGATTTCCATTTGCATGGAATATCTTTTTCCATTCCTTCACTTTCAGTCAGTATGTGTCCCTAGGTCTGAAGTAGGTCTCTTGTAGACAGAATATATAGGGGTCTTGTTTTTGTGTCCATTCAGGCAGTCTGTGCCTTTTGCTTGGGGCATTTAATCTATTTACATTCAAGGTTTTTACTGGTATGTATGTTCCTATTACCATTTTCTTAATTGGTTGGGTTTGTTTTTGTGGGTCTTTTTCTTTTGTGTTTCCCACTTAGAGAAGTTCTTTATCATTTGTTGTAAAGCTGGTTTGGTGATATTGAATTCTCTTAGCTTTTGCTTGTCTGAAAAGCTTTTGATTTCTCCATTGAATCTGAATGAGATCCTTGCTGGGTAGAGTAATCTTGGTGGTAGGTTTTTTCATCACTGTAAGTATATCCTGCCACTCCTTTCTGGCCTGTAGAGTTTCTTCTGAAAAATCAGCTGATAACATTATGGGGATTCCTTTATATGTTTTTTGCTTTTCCCTTGCTGCTTTTAATATTTTTTCTTTGAATTTAATTTTTGTTAGTTTGATTAATATGTGCCTTGGTGTGTTTCTCCTAGAGTTTATCCTATATGGGACTCTTCCTGGACTTGGGTGACTTTTTCCTTTCCCATGTTAGGGAAGTTTTCCACTATAATCTCCTCAAATATTTCCTCAGACCCTTTCTTTTTCTCTTCTTTTTCTGGGACCCCCATAGTTCAAATGTTGGTGCATTTAATGTTATCCCAGAGGTCTCTGAAATTGTCTTCAATTCTTTTTTTTTTTTTTTTTTTTTTTGCGGTATATGGGCCTCTCACTGTTGTGGCTTCTCCCGTTGCAGCAGAGCACAGGCTCCGGACGTGCAGGTTCAGCGGCCATGGCTCATAGACCTAGCCGCTCCATGCCATGTGGGATCTTCCCAGACCGGGGCACGAACCCATATCCCCTGCATTGGCAGGCGGACTCTCAACCACTGCGCCACCAGGGAAGCCCCTGTCTTCAATTCTTTACATTCTTTTTTCTTTATTCTGCTCCTTGGCAGTTATTTCCACCATTTTGTCTTCCAGCTCACTTATTCATTCTTCTGCCTCAGTTATTCTGTTATTGATTCCTTCTACTGTATTTTTTATTTCAGTTATTGTGTTGTTCACTTCTGTTTGTTTGCCTTTGGTTCTTTTAGATCTTTGTTAAACATTTCTTTTATTTTCTCAATCCATGCCTCCATTCTGTTTCTGAGATTCTGGATCATCTTTACTATCTTTACACTGAATTCTTTTTCATGTAGATTGCCTATTTATCTTCATTTATTTGTCCTTTTAGGTTTTACCTTGCTCCTTCATGTGTGACATATGTTTTTGCCATCTCATTTTTTTTCCTTTTTTTATGAGTTAGATTGCATTCCTATCTTACTAGTTGTTTGATCTGAGGCTTCCAACACTGGAGATTGTAGGTTGTTGGGTAGAGCTGGATCTTGTTGCTGTGGTGAGGACCTCTGTGAGACCTCACTGTGATGAATATTCCCTGGGGTCTGAAGTTCTCTGTTAGTCCAGTGGTTCAGACTCAGAGCTCCCACCACTGGAGCTACAGCCCAATTCCCGGTTTGTGAATCAAGATCCCACAAGCCACATGGAGGGGTCCAAAAATAAATAAATAGAGAACAATAATAAAGTAAAAAATAAAATTAGACTAGGAAACTAACAGATATGTTAGAAAAAAATATAAAAATAAAAATATAGATGAATAAACAACTGGAAGGTACAACAGTACCATAGTACTAAAAATGAGTAGGAGGGAAAAGAAAAAAAAAAAACGGAATAGGACTTGGTTGTGGAGGGTGGGACCTAAGCAAGGGCGAGGTTTGGGTGGTAGATAGGGCCTATGCTTAGGACCCACAGGGCTGGAAAAGGCCCTGAGTGCTGTGGGGGTTGGGCTCAATGGAAGAGAAGGGGCCCAGGCATGCCCCCCCCCCTTGGTCTCAGAGGGTGGGGGACCTCACCTGGGAGCACAGCAGGATTCCTGGGCTTGAGTGGGTGGGGCAAATGTCCTCCTCTCCTCTCCTGCTCCTCCTGTTCTGGAGGGCCCTTGCCGACTGCCTCTCCTCATCTCCCCAGCCACAGGGGAGCCAATCCTGTCTGGCCTCCACTTCTCCTCCCCCCTCACTTCCACCGTGTCCTACGGGTTCACTTTGGGGTTCCTCCCATCTCCTTGGGCATCATGGTCCCCCACCAGTGGCTGACAGGTGCCCTAGTTGTGAGGAGATGCTAACTCAGCATCTTCCTACACCACCGTCTTGACTCCACCCCCCAAGACTATATTTTGTTACACATAATCTTTTTGATCTGTGAAATTTAGAGAAAATTTCTTTAATTAAAGAAAATGCACATTAAATCACTGGTTGGATAAGGTTAGTTTCCCAAAGTTTAGGATATTAAATTAATGAAAAGATACAAAAAGAATGAAGTGCAACACTGTTGGTGCAAGGCAATATATTTACAAAAACTAGACAAGCAACAGAATTGACAATATCCAATTAATTTCTCAAATTTAATGTATTCAGAACTGAACTTATGATCTTCTTCTCTAAATGTGATCCTCCCCTAATGCTCCCAATCACAGAAAATGACATTTTCATTCCTCATGTGGTTCAGACTAGAAATCTGGGTGTCATCACTACATCTCCCTCACAAACACTGTCTATGTCCAACCTATCACCAGCTGTGCTATTTTCTTTAATTCTGCTTGTATGTCAAGTAGTCTTCTTTTCCCCATTGTTACTGCTATCGTGTTAGCCCTAGCTGTCATCACTTCTTATCTCTGCTATTTCACTAGCCTGACAATACCTCCTTCAACATCTACTCTTATCTTCCTCAGACCTTCCTTCTTATACTAACCAGAGTAATTTTAAAAAATACAAATTGGATCACATTATTCTTGGTTTTAAAATCCCCCAATGGCTTTGTAATATACTAAGGATAATATTAAGAATCTTAAACATGAGTGACAGATTTCTGCATGTCCTTGTCCCTGAATATCTCTCCAACTTTTTCAAGCCACATTCTTTTTGTTCATTCTGCTTCCTTCACACCACCACTACCACATGTCTCTTACTATCCCCATACCTTCTCTCTTCCCAGCCTCTTCACATGGTTAATTCTTACCCATCGTCTGATCAAATGCTGTTATATTAAATTGCCTATCACAGATTTTTTTTCCTGAGATTTCCTGTTATGACTTTGCATACTGTTCTGAGTAACTTTTATTTATACCATTTTTACTTTAGTGTTATTTGTGTAATTATTAGCTTATAGTCATTATCTCTGACCAGATTTTAAGGAATATAAACCCAGAAAATTTATTTGTTCCTTGTTCTATTCCCAGTATTTGGCACTGGGCTAACTCATAATAGGAAAGAAAATTATTGTTGAATAAACTAGTAGGGGGCTAAACATTAGCATGTGTTTAAAGATTTAACATTCAAATATTGTTGCAATTCTCTAGTGTGGTGCATTTTGGAGAAATAATAGAGAAACCATGGGAATTTAAAGTTGGAATAAATCTTAAAGTCTCTTAGGTCATCCTTTTATTACCAACCAAGTCTCAGAAAGAATAAAAGGTTAGATATCATGCCATTAGTTAAAGTCAAAACAAGGACAAAAAGTAAGGTTTTCTACCTCCCCTAGTGCCTGTGCTATTGGTAGTTTGGGTCTTATTACCATGACTGTGTACGTTTCTTCTACCGTTTTCTCAATAATGTGGATATTATGTTTCTATCTGTAGGTCTTTATAGTTAATCACTTATTTTTGCAGGAAACTACTCTTTGGTTTCAAAAATACCACTAAATGCTGATTTCTCTGAAATCCAGCCATTAGTCAAGGCTCTGTTTTTGTTCTCCTGCACTTTTCATATTCTGTAACAATTCAGGTGATTCTATATACTTCAAATTGTTCACCTATTTTATATATGATAGTTGATCCAAAATTTAAATCCC
Organism: Kogia breviceps; assembly: GCF_026419965.1. Taxonomy (NCBI): domain Eukaryota; kingdom Metazoa; phylum Chordata; class Mammalia; order Artiodactyla; family Physeteridae; genus Kogia; species Kogia breviceps. Next base: position 161,434,773 of record NC_081311.1, on the reverse strand, counting down.
AAGGTGATCTCTTTTCCTTGTCTTCCTGAATCAAATAATCATCTCTTAGATATTTCTAGTAATAGAAGTTGAAAGTAGTAGTAGTAGTTGGAAATCTCATAACATCCTAAACAAAATAAAAATCATCATCTAATATTCCAAATAGTCTTCCCCAACCCAAGACTTAATATACACTATTGTCATTCTTCTGCATGCCAAAGTCTGAAAAGTCACAGGTGTCCCATTCTCTGTCACTTCCATTCTCTGCCTCATCACAGTCAACTTGTCAACTTCTGTGGACTCTCTCACTTAAATATTTCCAGGTTTTGCCTCCTCATCTCTATCCCGACTGTCATTGCCTTACCTCTGTTGTTTTGTTTCTCTCAGCTACATCATTGCATCACATTTAACTGCAAGTTAAATGTCCTCTTTGAGCCACACTTCATGGTACATCTAGGTTCCTTTTTAAGCTAAAAGTTTATTATGGTGTTAATCCTCAATCAAATGCCTTATTAACAAGTGTTTCACCTTCCTTTAACATAAGATACAAAAGTGTTAGTCTATTCCTTAAGATATTTGGTCACAAGTGACAAAATCAAATGCAAATTAGTTTGAGCAAACAAAATAAATTTATTGTCTCATGGGATCTAAGGAAGGAGTCAATGATCAAACTACTGGAGAGGCAGAGGTAAACTGAATGAGGAGACTCAAACACCACTGAGATACTCTCTCCTTTGGTCTCTAAGTTTCCCTAAACATTAGCATGATTCCCTCTTATTTTGTACTTGCTCTTTTGAAATGAGGGAGAACATTATCTATAAACAGATTTATATAAAAAAACACCTTTTCTTCAAATTGAGGTCATGATAATGTTTAGGTTTCTAAAACACACTTTTTTGTTTAAACAGTAACAGAAAGGAAGACCATCAAGACCAAAGCAAAGGAATAATAGAAAAAGGAATACCTACAAAATTACTGAACTTCAAATTTAAATCCAAAGTTCTTAAGTAGGGACTTAAGCAACTTAATCAGTGTAATATATATATTACTGTCCTTGTTCAGTCATATTACAAAGTTTGAACTTTATTTTCTCCTTAGTAGTATGAAATGACTCACAAGAAACGCTGAAAACATCTTTCAGGGAAAGAAAATGAATTGTGGTTTCAGAAAATATTTACAGTACAACGTTGTTCCTGCAGTGTTGTTCAGTAGAAGACCACTGTACTGCTGTTGTTCAAGATGTGAAGCCAGATCTTTCTTACTGTTGTTTTGTTAGCAGAGCCACGGAATTGACAATGGCATCCAAAAGAAAGTAGCGTTTCTCAATATTCCTTAATTTCCATACGTAGCCACAGAACTTAACACAGTATGCATTTGAATCTAATTTGCTTCTTTTCTTATTCATACATAAAATATATGCTTTCTAAATTGGTTTAATGAAAGCAATCATCAGAACAATATTCATTGCAAGGTCTGTGTGTTAGGAAAATTCATAAAAATAGAAAATACATTTTCTGGATAGACTTGTATAACCATTTTAGCTCAAGAAGTAAGCAGATCAGCCCTATGTGACTGAACAGCGTTCTTCTTTATCTTGAATTCAATGTGTTCCATTAGAATCTAAACCCCTTAAGGATTGCTGGGACTTTGGTTTAATACTAAACTCCCATTGCCACAAACAAGTGTGCATTTGCTTATCATTTCATATACACATACTTACTTCTAATTTTATTGTCTTTTTCTTTTAAACCACTAATAACCTGGTTTAGAGAGTTGTGAATCTACAACGTTTATTTTTAGTACCTACCATGTGGAAATCTTACATGAGAATCTGGTAAACATTTAAGTTATATTAAGAAGGACTCTTCTTTTCCATACATCAAATAACAATTTGGAAAAATAGAAGAATTTATTATTGACCTGGAGCTTTAAAAGGCATGAAGAGCCAACAGTCCACAGCAAGTGAACCATGCATATTTGAGTGGCATGCATGGCACAGCCTCTAGGTATAAAAAGTTTGTGTTTCCAGTCATTGCTGAGTGCCTAGAATAAAGAGAACAGCTGATTCTTGAATTTCAGGTCTATCCATTTCAGTAACACTAGTTGTTCCCCAATACATGGAATATCTTTCCTGTGCTTTTTTTCATGCCAAATTTATACCCCCATTTGTTCCCTTTTAAACTTCAATCTTATACCCATAGCTTTACAGAGTAAAGCAATCATGCTAAATTTTTGTTCTACAAAGATAAGAATAGAGATACTTATAGTAGTTATCCAGAGGAAGTATTAAATATAAATAGGGTGTTGTTGAGAAATAAAAGTCTCTCTTGAAACTGTTATGTTGTTTGAAATATGAAGAAGTGGAATGGAAGGTAAGAGAATTGGTACAGTAAAAGATCAATAGAAAGTATGTAGAGGGATTCATATATGCCATTCTACTTGTTGATCACACATTTGTGCAATTACAAGAATATAGTTTCCAACCAATATGTCTCAAAATTTTAGCCATCACTACATTTTATGTGAAGCCTTATAAAACCTCAAAATTCAGGTTACTTCTCATAAGCCTAAATTGAATAAACCTAGAGGGAAAAAGGAAATATTTTCTCTAACATATCATTCTTGGCACAATGTGGAAAGCTTCAGAAGTTCAAGAGAAATTACAAATATTTCAGGATATAAGTTGATTAGAAATGTAAGAACCTAGAGGTAGTTTTGAAAAGTATTGTAAAATTTGATAGTACTTGTTAAAGTAATCGAGTTTAAAGAGGTAGTGATAAAAATGTAATCCAGAATTGCCCCTGGATCTCTTTATTGGCTAAAAAATCTATAGCAAAGGATGAAACTACTTTAACTCATTTCAAACCTGCAGTTTTTTAGTATGAAAATTTGAAAGCAGAAAGTCTCCATGGTGTTTTGTAAATTGTTGAACAATGTGTTTCAATATTCCCTGCAAATGGTCATGCTTGGAAACAATGCCTATATGTTGGCAAAGAGCAGACTTTAAAAGTTGTAGGCAGAAGTCACCCTGCAAGTAAACATGAAAAAAACTTGTTTCTGTGTATAGGTCACAGAGAGGCTAATGCTATGAGGATAATTAAACAAAAAAATTTTTTTATTAAATTAAAATTATCATTTCTCTTCTCCCATGTTTATAGTCCCACAGGCTCTATTAAATAATATTTAGATAGATAATCCCAAGACCACAGTCTAACCACAAAGTGTCTTTCATGCCATTTCTTTTATCATTATGCATCCATCTATATAGACATTTTCTAGAAAGTACTCAATTCTTCCTGCCTCATTTCTTTTAATTAGATTTTACATTTTTCTAATTTGTTCAAATCTTTGCCTTTTAATCATCAAAAATATAAACTATCCCAAAATCTTCCCTGATTTTCTGACTGGAAGTATTTATCCACTCATATCAATATCTTTAAAATGTTTTTAGTTTGTATACCATTTTTTACATTATGTTTGTTACTAATAACTTGTACATTGTTGCATAATCTCCACGACTAGATTTTAAGTTGTCTTAGGACAATTAATTGTTTTCTTTTTCCCATTCACACTTAAAAAGTCACCTTGGGGCTTCCCTGGTGGTGCAGTGGTTGAGAGTCCATCTGCCGATGCAGGGGACACGGGTTCGTGCCCCGGTCCAGGAAGATCCCACATGCCGCGGAGTGGCTAGGCCAGTAAGCCATGGCCACTGAGCCTGTGCGTCTGGAGCCTGTGCTCCGCAACGGGAGAGGCCACAACAGTGAGAGGCCCGCGTACAGCAAAAAAAAAAAAAAAAAAATTCACCTTGTACCTAGTAATCTTTTTAGTAAATGTTTCCTGAATATTCTGACTATATAAAAAGAGTATCACATGATTTTATTACTTTCTAAAAATACACACTAAAAATGTCAAGATGCTTTGATTAAAGTCCCTAATTGATTAATTATCATTAGGAAAATTGATAAGTAACCTTGTTACATAATTGTCACCTTCAGTTACTTTTAATTTACACTTAGAACTCATGTTAAACGATGACATTCCAGAATTTGGGACTGATCATTAGGACAGTCATTAAAATTAACAGGGTATTTCTCATGAAATGTGTTTTAACTATTGGCAATATTTTGTATGTAATCAAACCAAATTATGATACTTAACATTTAATCAAAATCACTTCTCAAGAGCAAGTTGTTTTGTACATTTTTTTTTGCTTTCTTAGTCACTTATTTACTATAAAATGGTTAGCATTGTGAAGTATATTCTATGTTTAGTACTTTATTTTAATTATTTATCAAACAATCTTTTATTTTGGACAAATGTTCTTGTTTTTTACTTACTTCCTTTTTCCTCGATTTGGTGGAGGGCATCAGCAAAAGGATTTATTGGTCCTTCTTTTTCTTTTTTAAAATACAGAGAGACACTTGGCACACTTGTGTTATTATATATACAGTAATTCCCCCTATCTGCGATTTTGCTTTGTGCAGTTTCAGTTACCTATGGTCAATGGCGGTCTGGAAATATTAAATGGCAAAGTCCAGAAATAATTCATAAGTTCTAAATTGCATACCCATTCTGCAGAGAGTGATGAAATCTCTCATCATTCAGCTCTGTCGCGCTCCAGATGTGAATTGTGCCTTTGTCCAGTGTATCCCTTCAGTTGCTTAGTAGCCCTCTTGATTATCAGATCGACTGTCACAGTACCGCAGTGCTTGTGTTCAAGTAACCCTTATCTAACTTAAAAATGACTCCAAAGTGCAAGAGTAATAATGCCGGCAATTCGGATATGCCAGAGAATCCGTAAAATACTTCCTTTAAGTGAAATGGTGAAAGTTTTTGACTTAATAAGGAAAGAAAAAAATCATATGCTGAGGATGCTAAGGTCTACATTATGAACGAATCTCATATCCATGAAATTGTGAACAAGGAAAAAGAAATTTGTGCTAGTTTTCTGTGATACCTCAAACTGCAAAAGCTACGGCCACAGTATGTGATAAGTGCTTAGTTAAGATGGAAAAGGCATTAAATTTGCACAATATGATATTTTGAGAGAGAGAGACACCACATTTCCATAATTTTTATTATAGTATTGATATATTGCTTTATCATTAGTTATTGTTATTAATCTCTTACAGTGCCTAACTTATATTCATATGCATTATATGTATAGGAAAATAACAATAGTTTATATAGGGTTCAATACTACCCAAGGTTTCAGGCATCCACAGGAGGTCCTGGAATATATCCCCCATAGATAAGAGGGGACTACTGTAGTCTTTTAAGTCTGTGATTTCCAAATCTGTTTGACCAGCAAATACCATTTGGATTTCTGTTAGCTTGATTTCTTATCTTTACTCCAGTCCCATTAAATCAGTTGGAAGTATGAGGCAGGAGACTAGGAATTTTCAATATAGTAAGATTCCAGTTTAACTCCAATGATATCCCAGTTTCAATACTAGGGCCTAAGCTATCAAGGTATGATTCATTTTGAAAGAATCACCCATTATGTTTCAAACGGGAAAATTTGAGGAAAATTTCTAGCTACAGCTCCTTGACCACTGGAGGAACAGGGGAATGGACAGGACAATTTTTCAGATAAGATATATAGAAATAACATTTTAACACTGTCACATAACTAGTACTAAAAACCAGTAATATTTATAAATGGGTTTGTTATATATCATGTCGAATGCATTATTTAAATTAGAAATGGAATAATTCTGTTCAAATTACATTGTAGGTATTATATTTAATACTAAGAAAGAGGAATAAACCATTAAAATGATTGATATTATAGGTTTTATAGATTATCGGTAATTCATAATTTTATATAACATTTTATGCCATTCATTAGTAGTAGGAAAATCTACAAAATCCAGCATGTTGCATTACTTGTCTGAAATATGTTAGTTCTTTAGCTTAATCAACCATCTAAAAGAACTAGAGAGAAATATGTATTCATGTTTGTACTAAAACCATAAAAATTGTTTTATAATAACAATTTAACGTGTTTTAATTTGTTTGAGGTTGGCCTGTGAAATAGTACTTTAACAAATCTACTACTGAAAAATGTTTTTTCAAATCTGATTTTATCAGTTCTGATATCCTTAAAAACCTTTGTCTCAAAATCTTCTACTGTTAGTATGTTAGTACTTGCAAAATCTTGGTTTCATTTCTATTACTGACTCATTTGGATTATGAAAAAAAATCAATTTTAATACCAGAATTTTTTATCTCAAGCTAAAATAGGTCTATTAAATGATAACAATTTCATTTATGTGATAACTTCAAAATCAAAACTTCAATATAATACTAAAAAGCAAAAATTTTGTGCAAAGATTTGCTAAATCTGCAATTTCTAATCTGCAATGATTAAGAAGGAAGTGGATGGTAACTAGATTTGTGGTGGTGATCATTGTAGTGAATACAGATGCCAAATTATAATCTATACACCTGAAACATATAATAAAAATCAAAAATCAGAAAACAACAAAAATAATGTAAATAAATATGCTAATTGAGTAGAAAATAAAAAAGAAGGAAAGTGGATATTTATGTTGGCATTGTTTCTGGAATTGGTAGTGTTATATAATTTTATGACTGAAATGATTCCCAAAGATGCTGGTCTGAAACTAATTTATCTATCTATATCTATCTATCTATCTATCTATCTATCTATCTATCTATCTATCATTTATCTATATATTTAGTCAGTTAATATGTATTGAGAATTCTTTGGAGTGTTTTGGGAGTATGGAGTATCAATGCACTGCTGGATTAAGTATAAATTGGTTTAAACTTCCTGAAAGACAGTGTATCAAAAATTTTGAATATCTTTGATTCAGGAATATAGCATCTAAGAACCTAGTCTTAAAAAATGATGTATATATACAAAATTTTATTTAGAAGGATGTTCACTGAGGCATTGTTGAGAAAAATGATAAAACTATTGTTAGGTTGCCTTATCAACAGTGACGTAGGAACACAAAACCTCTTGCTAACTGAATCTAAATACGTTTTTCTTCATTTACTCACATTGTGGAAGCAGATGTGTCCTTCTTCTAAGAATAATGTCTGTAATTATTCATCTCACCTTTGTTCACTTTCCAATGAATATTTGTTGGTTCTTTTGGGGCTTTCCTGTTCTCAGGTCCTTCATTTGTCCTATTAATTTCCTTTGCTACTTCTGCTCAGATGTTGATACCAGGCAGGTCTTGTAAATCTTTGTGACTTGGCCCTACTTCCTTCTAATTTGAAGAGATACACTGCAGTCAAGTTTGTTTGAAATATTGCCCATGAATGTGCTATGTGTTTTTATGTACAGATTCAAGAAGATTCAAAATTAATCTTCTGTCACTGCTACCATGTTCCAAAAAGTCCTATACTCATCATTTTAAACATGAGAAAATTTGATTTCTTCTTGTTAAAGATAGAAAAACCAGTGATAACATTTCCTAAAATAAATCTATAACTAAAGGTATAGAAAATAAAGAGCTTATCATATATCTCTGCACTTTAGTAATACAGAATTTGAATTTGCTAGTTGACTGTCACAATGATTAACATGTAGATATTTAGTGTAGATGCTCTTCAATTTTTTATTTTCCATTTGATTACTGTGACATAGACAATCTTCTTTTGAAGTTAACTACTCCCTAGAATGTGTGTACCTTAGAATCAATAAAAATTGCAAGACCTTTGTGTGAGAGGATGTAAAAGTTTCCATAAAAATAAAAGCAAATTCTGGGAACAGATTTATAAAATAGTTACCTATAATGAGTTACATGGATTTGAGTTGACACAAATTTGCATTTATGACTTTGAGTCATGTATTACACTCATAGGCTTCTTTTTCTAAAAAAAAAAAAAAAGTTAAATTAAATCAGTAATTGTAATGCTAATAAATTGTAGGTTACTATTTAACTTACTTTGTTTTACGCCTACACACTCTCTCTGACTGATGATACAGCAGTTCCAGCCAAGAATTCACAATGGTAAGACTGAATTCATTTTCTAGTACTCTAATATGTCAATCATTAGCTTCAGAAATCAGGAAGGATAGTAGAATAACAAGTACATAATGTTAAATTATTAATAAAAGGAAGATATTTGAACTTTAAAACCAGTAATGAAAGGATTAGGTTAAAAACGTACTAGAGTCAAGATTCTGTACTTTGAACTTTATTTTATATATTTACTTATTTATACAGCATGTTCTTATTAGTTATCTATTTTATACATATTAGTGTATATATGTCTATCCCAATCTCCCAATTCATCTCACAACCACCACCACCCACCACTGCCACTTTCCTCCCTTGGTGTCCATAAGTATGTTCTCTACATCTGTGTCTCTATTTCTGTCTTGCAGAGCAGTTCATCTGTACCATTTTTCTAGATTCCACATATATGTGTTAATATATGATATTTGTTTTTCTCTTTCTGATTTACTTCATTCTGTATGACAGACTCTAGATCCAACCATGTCTCTACAAATAACCCAATTTCATTCCTTTTTATGGCGGAGTAATATTCCATGGTATATATGTTCCACATCTTCTTTATCTATTCATCTGTTGATGGACATTTAGGTTGCTTCCATGACCTGGCTATTGTAAATAGGGCTGCAATGATCATTGGAGTGCATGTGTCTTTTTGAATTATGGTTTTCTCTGGGTATATGCCCAGTAGTGGGATTGCTGGATCATATGGCAGTTCTATTTTTCATTTTTTAAGGAACCTCCATACTGTTCTCTATAGTGGCTGTAACAATTTACATTCCCACCAACAGTGCAAGAGTGTTCCCTTTTCTTCACACCCTCTTCAGCATTTGTTGTTTGTAGATTTTCTGATAATGCCCATTCTAACCAGTGTGAAGTGATACCTCATTGTAGTTTTGATTTGCATTTCTCTATTAATTAGTGATATTGAGCAGCTTTTCATATGCCTCTTGGCCATCTGTATGTATTCCTTGGAGAGATGTCTCTTTTGGTCTTCTTCCCACTTTTGGATTTGGTTGTTGGTTTTTATAATATTGAGCTGCATGAGCTGTTTATATATTTTGGAGATTAAACATTTGTCTGTTGATTTGTTTGCAAATATTTTCTCCCATTCTGTCTTTTCGTCTTGTTTGTAGTTTCCTTTGCTGTGCAAAAGCTTTTAAGTTTCATTAGGTCTCATTTGTTTATTTTTGTTTTTATTCCCATTACTCTAGGAGGTGGGTCAAAAAAGATCTTGCTGTGATTTATGTCAAAAAGTGTTCTTCCTATGTTTTCCTCTGAAAGTTTTATAGTGTCCGGTCTTACATTTAGGTCTTTAATCCATTTTGAGTTTATTTTTGTGAATGGTGTTAGGGAGTGTTCTAATTTCATTCTTTTACATGTAGCTGTCCAGTTTTCCCAGCACCACTTATTGAAGAGACTGTCTTTTCTCCATGGTTTATCCTTGCCCCCTTTTTCATACATTAGTTGACCATAGATGCATGGGTTTATCTCTGGGCTTCCTATCCTGTTCCATTGATCTATATTTCTGTTTTTGTGCCAGTATCATATTGTCTTGATGACTGTAGCTTTGTAGTATAGTCTGAAGTCAGGGAGTCTGATTACTCCAGCTCTGTTTTTTCCTCTCAATTTGCTTTGGCTATTCAGGGTCTTTTTGTCTCCATACAAATTTTAAGATTTTTTTGTTCTAGTTCTTTAAAAAAAATGCCACTGGTAATTTGATAGGGATTTCATTGAATCTATAGATTGCTTTGGGTAGTATAGTCATTTTCACAATGTTGATTCTTCCAATCTGAGAACATGGTATATCTCTCCATCTGTTTGTGTCATTTTTGATTCCTTTCATCAGTGTCTTATAGTTTTCTGAGTATAGGTCTTTTTCTTCCTTAGGTAGGTTTATTCCTAGGTGTATTATTCTTTTTGTTGCAATGGTGAATGTTCCCTTAATTTCTCTTTACGATCTTTTGTTGTTAGTGTATAGGAATGCAAGAGATTTCTGTGCATTAATTTTGTATCCTGCAACTTTACCAAATTCATTGATTAGCTCTAGTAGTTTTCTGGTTGCATCTTTAGGATTCTCTATGTATAGTATCATGTCATCAGCAAACAGTGACAATTTTACTTCTTCTTTTCGAATTTGTATCTCTTTTATTTCTTTTTCTTCTCTGATTGCCATTGTTAGGACTTCCAAAACTATGCTGAATAATAATGGCAGGAGTGGACATCCTTGTCTCGTTCCTTATCTTAGAGGAAATCTGTTCAGTTTTTCAACATTGAGAATGATGTTTGCTGTGGGTTTGTCATATATGGCCTTCATTATGTTGAGGTAGGTTCCCTCTATGCCCACTTTCTGATGAATTTTTATCATAAATGGGTGTTAAATTTTGTCAAAAGATTTTTCTGCATCAATTGAGATGATCATATGGTTTTTATTCTTCAATTTGTTAATATAGTGTATCACATTTATTGATTTGCATATATTGAAGAATCCTTGCATCCCTGGGATAAACCCCACTTGATCATGGTGTATGACCCTTTTAATGTGTTGTTGGATTCTGTTTGCTAGTATTTTTGTTGAGGATTTTTGCATCTATATTCATCAGTGATATTGGTCTGTAATTTTCACTTTTTGTAGTATCTTTGTCTGGTTTTGGTATCAGGGTGATGATGGCCTCCTAGAATGAGTTTGGGAGTGTTCCTTCCTCTGCAATTTTTTGGAAGAGTTTGAGAAGGATGGGTGTTAGCTCTTCTCTAAATGTTTGATAGAATTCACCTATGAAGCCATCTCATCCTGTATTTTTGTTTGTTGGAAGATTTTTAGTCACAGTTTCAATTTCATTACTTGTGATTGGTCTGTTCTTATTTTCTATTTCTTTTTGGTTCAGTCTTAGAAGGTTATACCTTTCTAAGAATGTGTCCATTTCTTCCATTTTATTGGCACAGAGTTCCTTGTAGTAGTCTCTTATGATGCTTTGTATTTCTGTGGTGTTCATTGTAACTTCTCCTTTTTCATTTCTAATTTTATTGATTTGAGTCCTCTCCCTCTTTTTCTTGATGAGTCAGGCTAAAGGTTTATCAATTTTGTCCATCTTCTCAAAGAACGAGCTTTAAGTTTTATTAATCTTTGCTATTGTTTTCTTTGTTTTTATTTCTGCTCTGATTTTTATGATTTCTTTCCTTCTACTAACTTTGGGTTTTGTTTGTTCTTCTTTCTGTAGTTCCTTTAGGTGTAAGTTCAGATTGTTTATTTGAGATTTTTCTTATTTCTTGAGGTAGAATTGTATTTCTATAAATATCCCTCTTAGAACTGCTTTGCTGCATCCCATAGCTTTTGTATCATTGTGATTTCATTGTCTTTTGTCTCTAGGTATTTTTTGATTTCCTCTTTGATTTCTTCAGTTATTTCTTGGTTATTTAGTAATATACTGTTGAGCCTCCATGTGTTTGAGTTTTTTATGTTTTTCTCCCTGTAATTGATTTCTAATCTCATAGTATTACAGTCAGAAAAGATGCTTGATATGATTTCAGTTTTCTTAAATTTACCAAGGCTTGATTTGTTACCCAAGTTGCAATCTATCCTGGGAAATGTTCTGTGTGCACTTGAGAAAAAAGTGTAATCTACTTTTTTTTGCATGGAATGCCCTACAAATATCAATTAAATCTATCTGGTCAGTTTTGTCATTTAAAACTTGTGTTTCCTTCTTAATTTTCTGTCTGGATGATCTTTCCATTGGTATAAGTGAGGTGTTAAAGTCGCCCACTTTTATTGTGTTACTGTCGATTTCCTCTCTTATAGCTACTAGCAGTTGCCTTATGTATTGAGGTGCTCCTATGTTGGGTACATATTTATTTATTTATTTTAAACTCAGTTTATTCCAAAGTGCAATGAAGACTGATGGTTTAAAAACAGGACAAAGTTCCTGGTCATCTGTGGGAATGCCTCACTTGCTAGCTCACACCCACTCCCTTTGAAATAAGGTGTTCGGACAGACCATACTCAGAAGCAGCTCCCCACAAAACTGCCATGCAGAGGCCCCAGCCACAGGACAACTCCCTCCAGCTCACAAATGGGGGCCATCTCCCCTCACCTGCCAGGGCTCTGACAGCAGGCACAGAGAAGTGGCACAGGCCTGCAGCAGAGGGGCAGCTGGGGCATGTGGGGACCACCACCTCCTGCAGCCCCCTCCCTTCTACTGCCAGAGCTCCTCTGTGTAGAAGGTGCTTGTGTGTCCTAGGACCAGGTAGGGAGCTAGGCTCCACAAACAAGTGAAAATCACTCCTGTATCTGTTCCATCTCCCCCAGGATCCATGATTCAGTCCGGGTTCCCCTAGCCACCCCCCACCCCCACTGTGCATTAGGCAGCTGAGGTTCAATGAGGAGAAAGATACATTCAGACTATACCCCAAGGTTAATCCCAGCTGTGGTGCATGGAGTGGGAAGGCAGCACCTCCTGCTGGGACCCAAGGGATGACAAGCCAGGGCTGGGCACAGGGGTGTCTGGGGAACCACCACTGCCCAACCCTTTCCCCACGCTGAGCACAGCCAGGCCAGCCCAACCATGTTAATAAAGCTGCTGCAGTTCTCACCCTGCCACAAAGCTAACGTGCTCCCCAACACTCCAGCCCTGCCATAGAGCTCTAGTTCCCCATCCCAAAACACAGGAAAGCTCCCCTCTTTTCAGCTTCAAACTGGACTTTCAGGCAGGTCAGGCCTGGGGGTAGTGGCAGCAAAAGCAGCAGCCATAATGTCAAACATACAAATGACCTGATAAATCTCATCGGTACCTCACCCACCCAGAACTGGCTTGGGGCTATGTACAAGTTAGGAAGGGTGGATCAGGACACTTGCAGGCACAGACACACTCGTGCACACCTGCTTGACGATGGGGGGGACCAAGGGGACACCCGTCCACCAGCTGGGAACTGATCCCCATGCACTCCATTCGGGTGTCTTCAATTAGGCCTCTGTGTTTTATATTCATTGAACCAGCATCAGAACATCTTTCAGAGGGTCAGGCAGGCCAGGCCAGGGTCCCAGGAGGATGCTGGGGTGGGGTTAGGGTTGGAAACATGGAGGAAGAGGGACTTGCTTCCTCTCCTGATGTGCAGGGCATGCCCCCTTCTCCTGGAGTCTGGATCACTGGGTAGTGGGGCAGCTGACTGACTGTCCATCTGTTTCTCCCTTTCTACACCTGAAAGCTCGGGAAGAAGGGTCCTTGGCAGTTGGAGGCTGAGAGGCCGCATCCTTTGAGGCCCCTTCTGGCTCCAGTTCAGTAGCCATGGGCTCCTCAGCTTTATCCCTGTTCCTGCTGGCCTTCTGGAGCTAGTGCTGCCATGCCACCTCGGCTTTCAGATTCTCCAAATCTTTTTGGCTGACAGGAATGAAGAGGATGCTGTTGATAACTTTCAGCTGTTCCAAGATGCTGGCCATGCTGGGGGCTGTGAACTTGAGCAGCAAGATGTTGGCGCTAGAGCCTTGTAGTAGATTTCATTCATGGTGCGCTGCAGGCCATGGCTGCTGGGTCAGGCACTTGAGGTACTTGGAGCTCTCCTTGGTCTTCTCATGGTCCTATATTTATAATTGTTATATGTTCTTCTTGGATTGATCCCTTGATCATTATGTAGTGTCCTCTTTGTCTCTTGTAACATTCTTTATTTTAAAGTCTATTTTATCTGATATGAGTATTACTACTCCAGCTTTCTTTTGATTTCCATTTGCATGGAATATCTTTTTCCATCCCCTCACTTTCAGTCTGTATGTGCCCCTAGGTCTGAAGTGGGTGTCTTGTAGACAGCATATATATATGGGTCTTGTTTTTGTATCCATTCAGTCAGTCTGGGTCTTTTGCTTGGAGCATTTAATCCATTCACGTTTAAGGTAATTATTGATATGTATGTTCCTATTACCATTTTCTTAATTGTTATGGGTTTGTTTTTGTAGGTCCTTTTCTTCTCTTGTTTTTCCCACTTAGAAAAGTTCCTTTAGCAGTTGTTGTAAAGTTGGTTTTGTGGTGCTGAACTCTCTTACCTTTCGCTTGTCTGTAAACCTTTTGATTTCTTTGTCGAATCTGAATGAGATCCTTGCCATGTTGAGTAATCTTGGTTGTAGGTTCTTCCCTTTCATCACTTTAAATATATCGTGCCACTCCCTTCTGGCTTTTAGAGTTTCTGCTGAGATATCAGCTGTTAACCTATGGGAGTTCCTTTGTATGTTGTCATTTTTCCCTTATTGAAAAATTATTTCCATAATTTTTCTTTGTCTAATTTTTGTCAATATGATTACTGTGTCTCAGTGTGTTTCTTGGGTTTATCCTGCCTGGGACTCTGCATTTCCTGAACTTGGGTGGCTCTTTCCTTTCCCATGTTAGGGGAGTTTTCAACTATAATCTCTTCAAATATTTTCTTGGATCTTTTCTCTCTCTCTTCTTCTGGGACCCCTATAATGCGAATGTTGTTGCATTTAATGTTGTCCCAGAGGTGTCTTGGGCTGTCTTCATTTCTTTTCATTCTTTTTTCTTTATTCTGTTCTGCAGCAGTGAATTCCACCATTCTGTCTTCCAGGTTACTTATCTGTTCTTCTGCCTCAGTTATTTTGCTACTGATTCATTGTAGTGTATTTTTCATTTCAGGTATTGTATTATTTATCTCTATTTGTTTTTTCTTTAATTCTTCTAGGTGTTGTTTTTTAAATTCTTCTAAGTCTTTGTTAAACATTTCTTGCATCTTCTCGATCTCTGCCTCCATTCTTTTTCTGAGGTCCTGGATCATCTTCACTATCATTATTCTGAATTCTTTTCCTGGAAGGTTTCCTATCTCCACTTCATTTAGTTGTTTTTCTGGGGTTTTATCTTGTTCTTTCATCTGGTACATAGCCCTCTGCCTTTTGATTTTGTCTATCTTTCTGTGAATGTGGTTTTCATTCCACAGGCTGCAGATTTGTAGTTTTTCTTGCTTCTGCTCAAGATTCTGTACTTTTTATGAAAAGTTTTTGTTAATGCTGATTAATGACAACTGCATTGCTTTCCATTAGTTGGTTTTAGCGATTAGGATGAATATCTCTCACTACATAACAAATTGAAAGCTTGGTAATTGTAAATTGTAAACTCCTTACTGCAGCATGGAACAAAGGGTTTCATTAGTCCTGCAGTGTTTTATGCAGAAAGAGAACTAAATAAATGCTAACTACCTGTATTTATAACTCGAGGGATGATAATCCAAGATTGCTGTATCCCCATTTTTCACATGCTCCCCTTTGTACTCCTTGTGGGCACATGGCAAATATTGCTCATTTAAGATCACTAGGGTGCTTCTTTTCTTCTTCACAAACAAGATAAGGAAGGGAAAGAGAAATTTCAAAAAGCTGGGACCTAAAAATCAAGTCTTGAAAAACAATATCCACTGGATTAATCTCAGTAAGACTACATCAGTAATTAGTCTCTAGAATATCCAGCTCCCCCCAATTTTACTATGGCTCCACATATATTTCCTCATTAATAGAGGTTGCCTATTATGCTGCTTATTCAACTTTTACTTTTTTGCTTCTTTCTTCAACTACTTTCCTTATGATTTTGTTCAATTTGTTAAAATTGAAATAGCAATAGCTATTGTGAGCAATAGCTCACAATTTTAAATGTATTACACAACATAAAAACAGTTTGGCAAGCCTTATTACATTGTACAAATGAAAGGTAATATAATGACAATGCTTTACTCCCATAAAATATTGAATTTATCCATCTAAAAGTTTTTTCTAGATATTAAGTCCTATGAAGTGTTCACTAGATCGAAAGCTACTAGTACAGTTGGAAATTACAACACTTTCAGGGGAAAGTATTGAACAAAACTCATATGTAACTAATTGTACATGCCATTGTGAACATCACTGTGTTGAGATGGAGGTCACAATTAATGAATGACTTAAATGACAGGACAAATGATGGATTTTGCCTCTTCAAAATTTAATGGCAACTTCACATGGTAATTTATTAGCTGCATTGTTTATGAAGGTTATCATTCATATAAGCATACCTTGGTTTTTAATTATTTGATTTTTCTATTCAGAATCTTTAACAAGTATCTCTGAATATATCTGGATACAAAACTATCAGGGTACACTCGTTTATATCTGTGTGTATCTTTAATGCATTATTTTGGATATTAAAACGAATATTCAACATCCAAAACCATTCCAGGAATAATAAATTGTTCCTACTATTTTTAGCAGTTAGGAAAGTTCATTTGAAAGTTAATGCTGGTGACTGTCATAGGTGAAGTGCTAATGAATTAGCCTCAGGAAGGGACATGACTTTCTTAGCTGTTTTACTAGAAGACTTTGTAAATGTGTGTTATGTTCCTATGCTTCCTATGAATTCATCAGAAATTTTATAATTAAAAATCTTTGCCTAGATCAATTGGAAAATACTATTTTAAAAATCTTTAAATTTGAACTGTTTACCCTTCATATGTTTCTGTATTATTAGCTATTTTATTGGTTATAAAAGTAAGTGAATTAACTACTATCACTTTCAAGTGGAGTAGCAAAGAATGACAAATTTATATGAAATATTTTTTATAATTTTGAGCTTATGTGAATGATCTAACTGAAATATGTTGGCATCTATTGTAGCTTAATGTACACATCCATGCATCAATTAAATTGTTTATGTATCTCAAAATTCAGAAGAAAATTATCACCAGGAATATAAATATTTAAGTGTTTATTTTGCTTTTGTAAGGACAACTTGAGAAGGAAGCATTTGAAAACCTCACTTCAGTGCTCCACTAAATTCTGGTGATATACCGAACATTTTTCCTTCTTAATATATTCATAAAAGTAATTGGCTCCTGAACAAACCACTCAGATGTTTTCTGACCTGCTATAACTTTCAGGAATTAGAGTGACACAAGGAGAAAAGAAATTTCAACCATCATTAATCAGTGGATTGCTTTCCCTTAAAAGGCAAAGTAAAAGGCATGTATTTAAATTTACAAATGCTGTTAGATGCATAAAAGTCATAATGATCCACAGTTCTTTCCTTAATTACACTTTCTCCTGCAAAAATAAGGACGTAGAGAATAATCTGATTGTATAAGTTTTCTAAATTTTGTAAGCACTTAAAAATATTTTTAAAATAACAATGCAAAGACGTCAAACATAATTTCATTCACATTATAAAGATGAATAGATCAGATAATCTAGTGTAAAAGCCTAAGTAAACTGCAGAATTTTCAACTCTAAAAATATGAGTACCAACTACTTGCTTCATGTCTCATGGAACATTTAAAACTGATAAATTTGGGAATCCTATCATTTTTTTTCTATGAACTGTAATAATCCTGTAAAACAAGAAAGGTAACTCTGACATATTTCTCTTACTCATTAATTTATAACTTTTTAGTGTTATCATTTTCCTTATTACATGGTCTCACAATCTGATTATGTGTTCCACCCACAGTGTCAAATTGAGGGCAAACAAAAACTCCTTTTAAATACAGATGTCTCCATAGGCACAAGCTTATTAATTATAGTACACTAGTGAAAAGAGACCAGACTTTAGATTTCTAGATAATTTATTTTGCATCCTGATGGGATACATACTGACTGTGTGATGTTGAGGGTGTCATTGAACTTTTACTTGAACTTCAGTTTCCTCATGTAGAAATTTGGGGAAAAAATATATCCAGGAGGTAGGAGTGCAGACAAAATTTATAGTGTTTAGCATACAGTATGTATGTTTTAATAACTTTTATATTTTAGGATACTTGTAGATTCATAGAACAGTGAGTATCCATACACTCACATCTTGTTTCTCTTATTATTCACATCTTACATTAGGAAATACATTTTTTAAAATAAATGAAGTAATATTGACATTATTATTAACTAAAATCCACCCTTTATTTAGATTTCCTTTGTTTTTACCTAATGTCTCTTTTCTGTTCCAGAATCCCATTCAGGACACCCCATTACATTTAGTCATCATATCTCCTTAGTCTTCTCTAGACTGACAGTTTCTCAGATTTTCATGACCTCAACTGTTTTACAGAGTACTGCTGAGATATCTTGTACAATGACCCTCATTGGGTCATGATATTTTCATGATTAGACTGGGAATAAAGTTTTGGGGAAAGAGACCACAGAGGTAGAGTGCCATTCTCATGTCAAGTTATTTCATATTGCTGATAAGAATGAGGTAGTGTGTGTCAAGTTTCTTTATCATAAAGTTACTCTTTCGACCCTCACTCTTTCCATACCATACCCATTGGAAGGAAGTCACTATGCACAATCCACACTTATGAGGTGGAGAGTTATATTCCATCTTTATGAAAGGACAAGATATAAATTTTATTTGGAATTTTGCACTGATCCATGTGGTACTGGCTTATAGTTGGAGACAGCACAAAATAATGTGTAGCATGGGTTTTGACTGTTCTCTCCATTTATTTGTTGTGGTCATTTATTTATATCAGTATGGACTCATGGATATTTATTTTATCATTTTGATTATAACCCAATACTACACTATTTATTTCACTGCTCAAACTGTTCTCTCTTGGCTACTGAGAGTGTCCCTTAGACATGCCTCCATAGTTTTGTTTTCCTTTGTGAAACGACTTATGTCAGCAATGACTGAGACATGATCTGAGGAACACCGGTCTTGTTGCCCGTGCTGGACTTCTGTTTAACACTCTGAAATAAAACTGCTGAATCGTTGCTTAGTTGCCAAAAGGAAATAATAATGCTGAGAACTGGACTTTTTGTGGAAAAGGAAAGGAAAACATATCTTTTCCTAGTAACGGATCAGATGCTTTCCATAACCCAATCGTATGTATGGAACAATTCTACCCTCCAATCCAGATTCTTGATAGCCTGCATTAACTGCCTCCCTTTTCTCATAAAAACCTATGCCCATTTTCCTCCATTGGGACACTTTTCTGGGGTCCTCCAGAGTCTGTGCTCTACCCCTGAATTGTAATTCTAAGACCTCAAATAAGCTGCCATTTTGCCTCTTTATAGTTCATGGTCCTTTTGGTTGACAGCTTTTATTTTGTTTTGTTTTTTAACACTTCATTGTTTTCTGGTACTGCAAGATTCTCTAAACTTATCTTGTGTATTCCCTGTACCAGCCTTAAGCCTTAGTATCAGCCGTTTCATTTTTCTCCAAGGGGGCCTGGTTCCTTTTATTGAATAATAGTGTTAGAAATCAAGATCTGGGTGATGAGTGTGCTTGTTGCTACTGCAGTGTCCTTGCTTCTAGGATCTCTCACCTGAGAGAGCAATGAGATAAGTGTGTACATAATAATGTGTGTATAGACATAGCTATAAACATTTGGACATGTATATAATATAGATCTTGATCTATATTAAGCTACACATGAGTTCATGCTGGTGTCCCCAACTCTTATCTAGTACCAAATGGATCATGCAAGATGTCCCCCTTTGCTTCTCTGTAATCACCACACCAACAATGAGAAACTTGTCTCCTAGCACCTGCCATCCATTAACTTGTTTAATTTCAGTACACAGGAATATTGAGTTCAAATTGTTAACCCATGCCCCCATGGTCAAGAACTTTGCCAACTACAGTACAGTGCTTATGTACAGTTCCTTTTGCCTTTAGTCTTACAGTCTCCACTTATTTCTAAAATTACTTAGGTCAGCTATTTTTCCCTTAATGAGCTTAGTACATTTGTAATACAATTAGATTAGTTTCTCATAGTCTACATTTCATTTTGGTATTCCCTGACATCTTAAATGATTTTTTAAATTGCATACATTAAGGTTCACTCTTTATGCTGTAAAGTTATCTGGGTCTTGACAAATGCAGAGTTCCTTGTGTCCACAACTATATTTTCATTCAGAATAGTTCACTGCCTTTAAAAATCCTTTGTTGGTCATCTGTTCAACCCTCCCTCATCCCTAAAACCCTTGCAGCCAGGGATATATTTATTACCCTTACAGTTTTGTCTTTTCAACAATGTCATATAAATAGAATCATATAATGTGTAGACTTTTAATATTAGTTTTTTTTACTTAGTAATTTTGTGGCTTTCATTTGTACCTTTATAGTCTTTCCCTAGGCTTAATTGCTGAGAAACTCCTGTTTAGTTTTATCGTTTGTTTTAGATTTTTTTTTTTTTTCTGGTCCATGTATTTTTTCCTTCTGTGACACACCATCCTGGATCATTGGCTTAGTTTTCTTCTGTTCCTAGGTTTATATGCAATCATAGAAAAATATCTAACTGTGTATGATAGCTAATAGCAATTTGGTTATTAAATATTTTTAAAATTATTGGCATAATTTTTCATGCTTATTTTATTTTATAATATTCCTTACTAATATTTATTTTGCCCTTTGCTTTTTGCTTTTTCTTCCTCTTAGTTCAATCTATGCATTTTCTTTTTTAGTTAATGTTTATTCTTTCTTCTTTCTCTTTCATATTTTCTGTTTCTTTTAGAATTATGTTTTAATCTGAACATTTTAGCTTTTAATTTTTCTATTTAGGTTTCTCCATCACTGAGTTTTCCTGTCCACCTTCTGAAACCGAGTGGGACCCTGTGGGACCTTCCCCAGGAACAGACACACACATCCCCAGCCCATATCCCTTGCTTCTTGTTTGTAGAAAATCTTTAGCCTCCTAGGCCTTCCCTGAGTTCCAAAGAGCAAATTTAATCAGAGATGTGAGAAAATACAGAAACAAAAGAAAGTAGTCAAGAAAGACAAAATAAAAATAATTTAGCCATAAAACAAAGTCAAGGACCTTTTAGTTTCATTCCTCCTCAAGGGCTATAAAGAATATCCTGAGCCATATCCTTGAGTTTGTTTTGCAAATACTAAAACCCCCACCAGGTGGAGGAAGTTAGCTGCATGCTGAAAACCAGCACACATACCCCAGACCAGTGGAAACCAGAAAGTTGATGATTGACATTCCTGAAACACCACCCTGTTATCTCAACATCAAAGAATTGTGCAGGAACTGATCATATGCCCTGTGACCCTCTCCCTCACACCATCTTGAAAAACCCACCCTTGAAAGCCATTAGGGAGTTCAGTTCTTTGGAGCACCAACTGCCCATTATCCTTGCTTGATACCCTGCAATAAACACTGTAACTTCCTTGAGCACAACCCACTGTCAGTAGATTGGCTTTGCTGTGCATTGGGCAAGCAGATCCAAGTTGGGTTTGGTAATACTTACTCTACAAATAAGTACTTGGATAATCCTTGAATTATTTGATATCCTGATTACAATATGATATCCAGAGTGGTTAATAAGAAGAATTTAATTAGAAGACTGTTTCCAAATTGAGGAAAGGGCAAGGAGAGAGAGCAGCTACCAAAACTTAAAGATAGCTCTACAGAAAAGACTGCTTAACACATGGTCACCTTATTTTTGATGAAGGAGGCAAGAATAGACAGTGGAGAAAAGACAGCCTCTTCAATAAGTGGTGCTGGGAAAACTGGACAGCTACATGTAAAAGAATGAAATTAGAACACTCCTTAACACCATACACAAAAATAAACTCAAAATGGATTAAAGACCTAAATGTAAGGCCAGACACTATAAAACTCTTAGAAGAAAACATAGGCAGAACACTCTATGACAAAAATCACAGCAAGATCCTTTTTGACCCACCTCCTAGAGAAATGGAAATAGAAACAAAAATAAACAAATGGGACCAAATGAAACTTAAAAGCTTTTGCACAGCAAAGGAAACCATAAACAAAATGAAAAGACAACCCTCAGAATGGGAGAAAATATTTACAAATGAAGCAACTGACAAAGGATTAATCTCCAAAATTTACAAGCAGTGCATGCAGCTCAATTTCAAAAAACAGACAACCCAATCTAAAAATGGGCAGAAGACCTAAATAAACATTTCTCCAAAGAAGATATACAGATTGCCAACAAACACATGAGAGGATGCTCAACATCACTAATCATTAGAGAAATGCAAATCAAAACCACAATGAAGTATCACCTCACACCAGTCAGAATGGCCATCATCAAAACTTCTACAAACAATAAATGCTGGAGAGGGTATGGAGAAAAGGTAACCCTCTTGCACTGTTGGTGGGAAAGTAAATTGATACAGCCACTATGGAGAACAGTATGGAGGTTCCTTAAGAAACTAAACATAGAACTACCACATGACCCAGCAATCCCACTACTGGGCATATACCCTGAGAAAACCATAATTCAAAAAGCGTCATGTACCACAATGTTCATTGCAGCACTATTTACAATAGCCAGGACATGGAAGCAACCTAAGTGTCCATCAACAGAAGAATGGATAAAGAAGACGTGACACATATATACAATGGAATATTTCTCAGCCATAAAAAGAAACGAAATTGAGTTATTTGTGGTGAGGTGGATGTACCTAGAGCCTGTAATACAGAGTGAAGTCAGAAAGAGAAAAAAATACCGTATGTTAACACATATATATGGAATCTTTAAAAAAAATGTTCTGAAGAACCTAGGGGCAGCACAGGAATAAAGATGCAGACATAGAGAATGGACCTGAGGACACGGGAAGTGGGAAGGGTAAGCTGGGATGAAATGAGAGAGTGACATGGACTTATATATACTACTAAATGTAAAACAGTTAGCTAGTGGAAAGCAACCGCATAGCACAGGGAGATCAGCTCAGTGCTTTGTGACCACCTAGAGGGGTGGGAAAGGGAGGGTGGGAGGGAGAAGCAAGAGGGAGGAGATATGGGGATCTATGTATATGTGTAGCTGACTCACTTTGTTATAAAGTAGAAACTAACACACCATTGTAAGCAACGATACTCCAGTAAAGATGTTAAAAAAAAAAAAAAAAAAGAAAAAAAGAAAAGACTGCTTAATAGCAACTGTGCTATTAGTAGGTAGAATGGACTCAGTATGTTTTGGAGAGGGCAGAAGGTATATACAATATAACCTCATTCTCTTACCATTTTTAGTGGTTGCCCTAGGGTTTCTAATATATATCTTTCATTAGACAGTGTCTGTCTTCCAATAATGTTGTATAAATATACATATAATGCAAGGACCTATTTTACATGTAACATAAACCTCTTGCCTGTTTACAAAGTATGGAAGTTACAAATATTACAGTGATCATCTCAAATGGACTTAGGCTCCCACTTGGAAAATATCTTCCTAGTCAGAAATAGAAAACATGAACATCAATAAGAATAATATCTGTGATGGATTAAAATGTATCAAATATGTTTAACTCCTTGAGTTAAAAGATAATTTAAAATAGGAAAAAATTATTGTTCAATTTTGGAGAATGCTATATGAAGTTACTAAATATTTTGAAAATCATTAAATAAAGGGTAAAAATCCAGAATTTCTTCTGCATCTTTCTATATGAGTTGTACCTTAAGGTGACCAAGTTGTTGATGAGAGAAAATATATTCTTATGGTATTATAAATAAAGGTCGTATATGTTAAAAAGGAATCATAACATTAAAATATCTGTTTGGCAACTTTGAGTAAGATGCTTGTTCTGTGCAATGATCTAATATCATAAATGTAGAAATAACCTGACATTGTGTCACATGTGTCTTCTGATGGAAGTACGCAATAACAACTCTGAAGTACTCATACTGGAAAAATGACCCAGAACCTTACCAGGGTTCTCTAGGTCTAACTGCCCATTTATAGGAAATAGAAGGGGCAAAGAAATGTGTTCTATTACACAACAGGTAGGTCAACCGCAAAAAATTAGACTGTGGAAAATGTTATTGAGATAAACTATTGGTTTCCTTAACAAGTAAATTACAAGAAAAGAGAATGGAGAGGGTGAATAGGAACCTATATATTAAATGAGATTTGTCAGCCAATTACTATCTATTGGCTATATTGGAACTTAATTCCAACTAGTGGTTCTCAACTAGAGGTAGTTTTATACCCAGAGGACATTTGGAAATATCTGGACTCATTTTTGGTTGTCACAATTGGGTGGGGGGAGGGGAGAGGATCCTGTAAAGGACATCTACTGGGTACAAGCCAGGGATGCAGCTGCACATTTACAATGCACAGGCCAGTCTCTCCATAACAAATAATTGTCTGGCTTAAAAGACCAATAGTGCGGAGGTTGAAAAACCCTGATTCAAACAAATAAGCTTTATAAGAAATTTGTTTTATGTGCATTCTAATTCTGTAGTAGAAGGTATAGATATACTTGTACATGAGACAGTTGCATGAATGGTTCAATGTAAATTGAGGAATTGTTTTGTTTTGTTTTGTTTGAATAGAGATTTTTATTAATATTTAAAGTAAATATTTTTATATTTAATTAACTAGTTCTACTTGATTCTGAAGACAAAGAAAACAGAAAAGCTCAATGAAAGAAAACACAAAAGACTTAAAATACCATTATCCAAGAAGAATCATGTCTTTGGAGTCAATCCTTCTAAACTTTTGCCCATGTCTATGACATATGTAGATAA
This sequence comes from Kogia breviceps, assembly GCF_026419965.1. Taxonomy (NCBI): domain Eukaryota; kingdom Metazoa; phylum Chordata; class Mammalia; order Artiodactyla; family Physeteridae; genus Kogia; species Kogia breviceps. The sequence goes on along the minus strand of NC_081311.1, from coordinate 161,410,351 downwards.
ATTATATAAAATATGTAATCTATATATACATATACGCATACATAATAAACGTGCATAAATGTATTGCACAAAAGCTATCACTCTGAGCATATATAATTTATAGCTAGCGTTTTTTAAATTTTATTTTATTTATTTTTGTATACAGCAGGTTCTTATTAGTCATCAATTTTATACACATCAGTGTATACATGTCATTCCCAGTTGCCCAATTCATCACACCACGATCCCCACCCCGCCTCAGCTTTCCCTCCTTGGTGTCTATACATTTGTTCTCTACATCTGTGTCTCAACTTCTGCCCTGCAAACTGGTTCATCTGTACCATTTTTCTACATTCCACATACATGCGTTAATATACGATATTTGTTTTTCTCTTTCTGACTTACTTCACTCTGTTTGACAGTCTCTAGATCCATCCACATCTCAACAAATGACCCAATTTCGTTCCTTTTTATGGCTGAGTAACATTCCATTGTATATATGTACCACATCTTCTTTATCCATTCAGGTGCCAGTGGGCATTTAGGTTGTTTCCATGACCTGGCTATTGTAAGTAGTGCTGCAATGAACATTGGGGTGAATGCATCTATTTGAATTATGGTTTTCCCTGGGTATATGCCCAGTAGTGAGATTGCTGGATCATATGGTAATTCTATGTTTAAGGAACCTTCATAGTGTTCTCCATAGTGGCTGTATCAATTTACATTCTCACCAACAGTGCAAGAGGGTTTCCTTTTCTCCAAACCCACTCCAGCATTTGTTGCTTGTAGATTTTCTGATGATGCCCATTCTAACTGGTTTGAGGTGATACTTTATTGTAGTTTTGATTTGCATTTCTTTAATAATTAGTGATGTTGAGCAGCTTTTCATGTACTTCTTGGCCATCTGTATGTCTTCTTTGGAGAAATGTCTATTTAGGTGTTCTGCCCATTTTTGGATTGGGTTGTTTGTTTCTTTAATATTGAGCACATGAGCTGTTTATATATTTTGGAGATTAATAGTTTGTCCATTGATTCATTTGCAAATATTTTCTCCCATTCTGATGGTTGTCTTTTCATTCTTGTTTATGGTTTCCTTTGCTGTGCAAAAGCTTTTAAGTTTCATTAGGTCCCATTTGTTTATTTTTGTTTTTATTTCCTTTACTCTAGGAGGTGGATCAAAAAAGATCTTGCTGTGATTGTAGGTCATGCTACCCAATACCAAACCAATTCTGCACAACCTTATTCATAATAATATAAATTTTTGTGCAAATTCTAGATTTGGAGTATTTTGCTCCAAGTATTACAGCTTAACATTTCTTTTCTATATTACTTTGAGGGAATCAATGTAAATATTGGATATAAATTTAATGTGAGATAATTTAATGTGAAACATAGAAAAATACTTCTAATACTATGGTTAAATGGATTAATGAAGTATTGACTAAATTTGACAAAGAACTATCTTCTTAAATAGATGTTAACTGGCCTTAATTAATTAATTTTCCTTCCAGTTTTATTGAGATATAATTGACATATACACTGTAGAAGCTTAAGTTGTACAGCATAATGATTTGACTTACATACATCATGAAACGATTACCACAATAGGTTTGGTGAACATCCATCATCTCATATAGATGCAAAATAAAAGAAAAAGAAAAAGAAATATTTTTTTCCTTATAATAAGAACTCTTAGGAATTACTCTCTTAACCACTTTCATATTTAATATGCAACAGTGTTAATTATATTTATCAAGTTGTATATTACATCCCTAGCACTTATTTATCTTGTGACTGGAGGGGTATACATTTTTAAAACTTTCATGCAATTCCATTAAGCAATTTTAATAAATGCATTTTTCAATTTTATTAAAATGATAGAGTATTAACATAAGCTGGATATTTTTATTTTATTTTTATATTTTAATTCCAAATACTATGAGAGAGAAATGACTTAGTATGCTCATTGAAATCAGTTTTTCTATGTCTAAAGGGCCTACAGTGATTAGAGGATGTGGATAAATATAAGATGAGAATGTATTGCTGCATGTACAAAGATCCCTCCCAGGATTTTGCTAAATAATTAATTTCATTAAGATGTTTCTTAAAAGTATTTTTTATTGGTAGGAGAATTAGATGATTTTTATATTTTTTCTTAATGAAAATTTATTCTAGAACAAAAGACAATTTGAATTGACTGACAATTTTATTTTTATAATATTTTTCTGGATTGAAAATAGAAATACACATACCATCTTAGTATACTAAAAAATACTAATAAAAATAGTATTTATCAAGCACTTAGTATATTCTAGGCATTCTGGTATGTACTTTGGACTCATTATCTCATTGAATTTTCATGCATATATTACCATAAATAAACCCATGGGGGGAGTGTTATCAACCATATTTTACATGTGAAACAAAGGTTAATAAGGTAAAAGGATATAACTAAATAAGACTTTCCAAAACAAAAACTGAGAGATTTCATCACCATGAGCCCTGTCTGACAAAATTGCTGAAAGGAGTTCTTCAAAGTGAAAATAAAGCACACTAACTGTAACATGAAAATATATGAAAATAAAAAGCAACCTGATACAAAACCTAAGTTTTCCTCAATGGATGAATTGATAAAGAAGATCTGGTATGTATATATAATAGAATATCATTGAGTCATGAGAAAGAATCATGTTCCGCCATTTGTGATAACTTGTATAATACTTGAGGGCATTATGTTAAGTGAAATAACTCAAAGAAAGACAAATACTGTATGAAATGACTTATATACAGAATCTAGAAAAGGTGAACTCATAGAAACAGAGAGTAGAGTGGTGGTTACAAAGATCTGAGAGGTAGGGGAAATGGGGAGGTGTTGGTCAAAGACTGCAAACTTCTAGTATTAAGATGACTAATAGATTATAGATCTATTTTAAAGCATGGTTATAATAGCTAATAACACTGTATTATATAGTTGAAAGTTGCTAAATAAATAGATCTTAAATACTACCATGACCAAAAAGTGATAATTATGTGACATGATGGAGGTATTAGCTAACACTGTGGTGGTAATCATTTTGCAATATATAAGTTTATCAAATACATGTTGTACACCTTAAACTTACACCTTATGTTATACAACTTATGTTGTACACCTTATGTTATAGGCTGATTATATCTCATTAAATCTGTAAAAAATAAACAACACATTGGTAAAGGCAGTAATAATAATAATAATAATAAGGTAAAAGGACATTCAGAATTTTTTCCTGTGAAGAGATAAAGCCAAATTCAAATCCAATTCTATCTGATTAAAATCCATTTTATTAACATTTTCTGTACTGATACTGACAGAAACACATAAATAAAATATTAATTTAAAACAGTCTGCCTGTCCATTTAATTGTAAATGACTTCATAACTGTAGTATCAGGTAGATGAAGTTCATCCATATGTTGTTATTGCTCTGATTTTGGTACCCAGACCGTATGGAGTACACTCCATATAGAGTTATGATAGAAACATGTTGAGTCCCAAGAGGTATTTACTATTATTAATTCTTATAATAGTTACATAATATTCCATCTTTAAACTTTTTAATGTGATCTGAAAATGTGAAGGTGGTTTGTGAACCTGGTGTATCTCTATAAAATATTTCTTCGCTGTCTTTTGTTCTTATGACAAAGGAAGTTCCTGGGAAGTTGCATTAAAATATATCATTGGGTCTTCGTTTCTGTGCATGGGCTTTCTCTAGTTGCGACGAGTGGGGGCCACTCTTCATCGCGGTGCATGGGCCTCTCACTGTCGTGGCCTCTCTTGTTGAGGAGCACAGGCTCCAGATGCGGAGGCTAAGTAGTTGTGGCTCACGGGCCTTGTTGCTCCGCGGCATGCGGAATCTTCCCAGACCAGGGTTCAAACCCGTGTCCCCTGCATTGGCAGGTGGATTCTCAACCACTGCACCACCAGGGAAGACCCAACACAGCCCAAATAAATAAATAAATTAATTAATTAAAAAATATATATATATATATCTCGTTGATCTCAAAGAACTATTATGAATGAATCAATTGTAAGAAACTACTAAGTGATAGCCTCATTTCCATAGAAATGGTCTCATTATGACTAAATACTGAAAATGTATGAGGAGAGTATTGTTTAGAGTAAGTCTTGCAGCAGTTTCTTCCCACTAACTCATAAAAATATCTTCTCTCATGTTTAAAATTAAATGATTTGAATTAATCATGCACACTAGGAGACATTCTTAGATTTTCACTCTGAACCATTAGTTCTGTTATCTTTGTAAGTTTATTTAGACCTCTAATGACAATGAACTGTGTTGAATAAAATACTTTTTGCATATTTTTAAATAAAATATGCTTCTTTTCAAAGTTGTAAGCAATATTTATGTTTTCTTCCTTCTTTTAAGTTAAGAAATAAATGTGCAAGATGATGACGTGTAGCCAAATAGATTATTATGAAAATAAAAACCTACCCTTTTTCTGTCATTTGGCCATATCCTGAAGGCTAATAATTTCTGTTAACACAGACAGTTACAGGAACACATACACGTACTGTGTAAGGTCATATGCAGGTGTACAATTATGTAGTAAACTCTAATAACATCTCTCGGTATCCCCGCTTCATGTTTTTGGAAAGAAACGATGTTTTTACAACTTTGTCTGATGGTGTATGAGAATCACCAATTTATGGTGCCTACAGTTAAAGAACACATAGTTATTTGTTCTTTCAAAATTTGCTTGTTACCATGAATGTCCTCAATGGCAGAAGTAAATATTTTCAAAGTCCTCATATAAAGGAAATACAGAATATCTGCACAAATTAAAGACTTGTCATTTTGAAAGTAAAAATCAAGAGAAATATATAGCACCCTAAAAGGAGTATTAGTAAAAATAATTGCATGTACTTACAACAACTTCCATTCACTTGAGACCTACTATTTTCCATGTACTGTACTAAATACTTCATATGTAGTAAATCAGACCTCACAATAACATTTGAAGACGGTAGTCAATAAATTTGCCCAAAGTCTTACACCAAGCAAATGGTAGATCTAGGATTTGAAACAACGATCTTGGCTTCAGGGTCTAGCTTCTAAGCTTCTTCACTGTAGGATGGTCCATGGCCTCGTCACTTACTCTAATACAAGTGACAAATTGAAACTAAAACAAAGCATCTATCCCAAGGTAGCAAACTATTGACAAGATGTGATTTGATGCAAGTTGTTTGGTTGTTTTATTGTACATTGCCAAAAAATGGTTTTAAAAGGCAGTATAATTAGGCATTGCTATTTGCTATAATACAATTATGGCATAAATCTTTTGTCTTACTGAGTATCACTTCTTTCATTTATGTTAAATTACTGCACCTGCAAGGAACTGAATTTCTCCAGACAAGGAAATTAAATAGACAAAATCCTGTCTGATAAAGCTCATACAAAATAATCATGAAAAAGTTTCTCAGATTCCAGTTGCTTCCATGCATATGGATATGGATTCCTTATCCACCTTACTCTTATTTTACACACAATTCTAACCTTTATGTTTATCATATTTCCTAGCTTACATCAATTTAGGAATAATAAGAGGGAGACGATGAAAGAGGCATTTATACTCAGAATGATCACAATTGTAATTATGACTAGCAGTATATGTGCATGTAATGTATATGTATAGTATACATATATGTATTGTCGTTAACTTCAAAACAATTCCGGTGGGTTGCTATCCAAAAAGAGGTGACAGTGATCAAAGTACAAATTATGACAGAGAAAATTTTAACTTTTTTAAAAGTGAAAACTAGTTTTAAATTATTTTCAAGTAGCCGTTATGCAGAGCAAGAGTAATTTTCACCTTTAAGGCCAGAAATGAAAGGATTTACTTATTTCTTTGAAGAAAAAAAATTCCTAACATTTGAATTGTTTGATCCATCTTATTCTCTCTGACATAAATTTTCTCTTGTTGAATTTTTTGTGTGGAAACATTGGGCTATAGTGATGTCCAAAGTAAAAACAAACAAGGGAAACGTCTACTTTCCATCAAATCTATCATAGCCATTCTAAAGCTATACAAGATCTATATTTTTTAATTGCTTAACATACTGAATGACACATATTAAAAACTCAATAATTGTGCCTATATTAATATCATTATTATTTTGTCATTAATGTTAATGTTATTAATAATGGTAGGCTGTGGAAGAGCTCTAAAAAAGAGACCTGGGTAAATCATCTTGTGTATTTATACAGAATGCTACCTTTCAAATGGTAAATTTGATTTATTAAATAATTTGTTGATAAATCTAATATTTAAAGTAAGCATCCTTAGTAGAAACTTCTAGCAAGTCATCTATAGACCTAATCCTTAAATTTATAACTTCACAAATAATTAGCTTTGCCACTGGCATGAAGAGAGCAGAAAAGACTATATATATATATATATATATATATATATATATATATATATATATATATATATATATGCCATGTAAAACTTGGCAAGAAAATGCATGTGTCAATATAAATCACAGAAAACTTACCAGGGATTGAATCAAAACACTCTGAAAGGACTTCCCTGGTGGCACAGTGGTTATGAATCTGCCTGCTAATGGAGGGGACACGGGTTCGATCCCTGGCCTGGGAATATCCCACATGCCGTGGAGCAACTAAGCCCATGCGCCACAGCTACTGAGCCCTGGCACCACTACTGAAGCCGGAGCACCTAGAGCCCATGATCTGCAACAAGAGAAACTACTGCAGTGGGAAGCCTGTGCACCACATCAATGAATAGCTCCTGCTCACTGCAACTAGAGAAAGCCTGAGCGCAGGAACGAAGACCCAATGCAGCCAAAACACAAACAAAAAAACACTCTGAAAAATGTATTTATTTCTTATGAGACAAGCAGCTTGACAAAATTCCCTCTGCAATTCCTGAAAATAAGATTAGTGATCATCTCTTGTTTCTTCCAAAGTGTCTTTCCCTGACAACAGGAGAGATGATAGGACTAACGCCCTGGTCATGAATAACCGTGGGTTCCTGAGGCCAGAGAGACCTGCCAGCTGTATGGTCTTACAATCTGCTAACATTACTCATGCATCTAAAACTTCCTGGGATCACGCAGCTGTGCTGATGATGTGTTATCTTTTAGGACATGACAAAACGCTACTGTGTAAAGAAGTCAAATAGCAATCTTAAGATAAAGTTTGCATTTAGTTCCACAAATATATAGGGAAACAATCTACAAATTACTTCTAAGCATTTTTAACATGCAGTATATTTAACAAGTAGTAGTGTTTGAAGCTAATGTGGTCTCTAAGTGATTCACAAGTCTCCTACTTGAAACAATCTATGAACAATTACTACCTTGGAAGTCAGAATGAAAAAAGGCAAAAGAAAAATGTTAGTTTCTTGAACTTATAGTAAGGTGGTTAAAAGTATAGACTCTGGAGCAAAACATCCTGTCTTCAAATACAAGATTTTCCACTTACTAGATATCACTTAACTTCTCTGGGGCCATTGTCACATCTGTATACTGGAGATGGCATAGATGTTACATCAGAGTACTGATGTTAAGATTAAATATCTAAGTCCTGTAGAACACTTAGAACAGTGTCTGAGACGTAGTAAGCTTTGTAGAAGTAATTAGCTATTCATGTATTTCTCATCTTATAAAAATAGTAACAAAGGTTGTAATGAGACATAAAGTTATTTAATAAGTATACTTTGGCTCTAAATATATAAAAAAAGGAGAACAGTTTGTTAGTGGTAAATAAACAAGGAACATTTTCATTTTATAAATTTATTTCCTTAATAAATAGAAAAATAATTGAGCAATTAGTAATCAGAATTTTACTTTTCAAATTTTAGTTTATGAGGATTTAGACAATATGAACATAAATCCTCATAGGTTGAGAGTTACTGTACAACAAATACATTTCTTGTTCTTCTTGGCACACGGCTGCATTTCCCCAGTCTCCTTTGTAGTCATAGGGAGCCATGTGAAATAGAATGTACTATATCCAGCTATGGTCTTGTAAAAATAAATCTCCCACTTACAATCCTCCATGCTCTTTCCTTCTTCCATTGGTTCGCTGCAGACAAACTGAGATTTTGGAATTCATATGCTGACGATGATAGCAGTGGCCATGTTCCCAGAATCACCACTTGTAAGAGAGTACGAGAGCCACCCACCAATAAAGAATACTGAATATGCCTTTTTCTTAAGTGAGAATTAAACATCTATCCTTTGTCACTATTTTTGTTGTAGGGAACTATTTTAAAATATATCTGCCCTGGCTTCTGATGTAGTGAGAAGGGCCTGTGAAAAATATATTTTTTTCTGTGAATGACAGTAGCGTTGATTTATCAAGTTTTAGAATTTTCAAATCCCATCAAATCCCCAACCCTCACACACAGTCACCACCAATGACAGATCAAAACTGCCACATCTTAATCGATGAAACCCTAGTACCCAATCCTTGTCTTCTATTGATGAAAAGAGGATTATATATTTTTAGTCATCTAGTGTAATAGATGTTATTAAGATTTGATTTTTTCCAAAATGTCTTATCTTGACCACTCTTTTATAAGTCTCGTGGAAGGAATCAAAACACAGTTCAAGTCCTTAGGCTGAATTCGTTTGGTTTCTGTAGTTTAAAGATTCTTGATCATTTGCATTTAAATAAAACATCATTTTGCAATAATGAGTCACTGAGCAACCTACTTTAATTAACTACTTGAGGGAAGTAATAAAGCATAATTTAGTCTACTCACTTTCACAGGATAAATTAAAATCACTGAATGATTTTCTCTCTTATTAAAAAAAAAAAATAAAAAAAGAAAGGAGAAGCAACCCACACAGATTATAGGGAAGTAGTTGTTTATTTCCTTTTTTTAATTTGAAATCATTATTCATGATATTAACCTTTTTAACAAAGTTCTGTATCTGTGTACTTGTATAACTAAATATTTTTGAATAAAGTTCTGCAGATATTGCCTTACAGATCATTAGGGAAAATATTAAATTAAACACAAGCTGAAGATGAGGAAGTTGTAGTGGTGAGATAATAGCTTTCCTTTCATGAAAGAGCAAAATAGACATGTGACTGGGCCATTTTATCATGGACATAATAAAGGTACTTGCCTTGAGTATGTACTTAAAATATGCTTAGTTTTTCTAAATTCTAGTTATCCACTGTAGCAGACAAGAGAATGGGAAAATAGGAATATTCTGAGTGTCTGTTTTCTTGTGTTCCCTATTGCTTATTTGATAAAACAATAAAGATTAAAATAGAAACAAAAGTTTGTAAAAAAGCGGGTCAAATTATGTAATCATTCATGCTATCTTAAGATGTTTTCATTTTATACTGATATTAAGTATGTCACACCAAAATATATTTTCAAAAAGTGATCAAAGTACAAATGAATATTCATTCTTAATATCAAAGAGGCATATATGCCAGCTATCTATTTATTCCTTATCAGCTCCAAATTCACTGTTTTAGACTATGCTGTGAAAGTTGACATACTTTATTCCCTTACACTTGAATTCAAATATATAAGTATAAAATATATAAATAATAATTGGCTTCTATAAAGAATTCTAAATATTCATTAAATTATTTGAGGTTGGATGTTATCTTTTTTTTAACATCTTTATTGGAGTATAATTGTTTTACAATGGTGTGATAGTTTCTGCTTTACAACAAAGTGAATCAGTTATACATATACATATGTTCCCAAATCTCTTCCCTCTTGTGTCTCCCTCCCTCCCACCCCTCTAGGTGGTCACAAACCACCTAGTTGATCTCCCTGTGCCATGCGGCTAATTCCCACTAGCTATCCACCCTACGTTTGGTAGTGTATATATGTCCATGCCACTCTCTCACTTTGTCACAGCTTACCCTTCCCCCTCCGCATATCCTCAAGTCCATGCTCTAGTATGTCTGTGTTTTATTTCCGTCCTAACCCTAGGCTCTTCATGACATTTTTTTTCTTAAATTCCATATATATGTGTTAGCATACGGTAATTGTTTTTCTCCTTTTGACTTACTTCACTCTGTATGACAGACTCCAGGTCCATCCACCTCATTACAAATAACTCAATTTCCTTTCTTTTTATGGCTGAGTAATATTCCATTGTATATATGTGCCACATCTTCTTTTGGATGTTATCTTTGAAAACAAAGTATAACAGCAATGAAAAGGTATCAAAGATAAAAGTAAAAATAAGGTAGTTTTCATACACACTTTTAGAAATTGCAATTATCTATCTATATCTGTGTATCCTTCTATCTCTTTATATATTACAATATATTGTAGTGATAACAGCGGAGTAAGTGCAACTTATCTTTAAGTAACTTGAGGTTCTTAGTCATATTTTCCTTTTCTAATAATAGTGATGTTAATATTAGATTATGTGATATTCAATAGTTTGTATTCCCTTCAAAGTATACTAATTTGCTGTTTATCATCATAAATTAATCATTATCTAATGGCAAATCTCTTTGTAAGCAAGCATACTAGAAAGGATATAATTAAATAAAACAGAAGTTAGTGCTACCACATATTAAAAAAAAGAATAATATTTTTACAGTGTGTGATAAACAAAACTTTCTACCACATGCCATGGCAATTCAGATTCCTGTTTTAGTGTTTAAAAATATTATAAAGTTGACTCTAAAGATGAATAAATAAAATATCAGGCAGCAATATTTTATATAAAGCTTTAATAAAACAAAAATATCCTTACCACTGGGGAGTTAATTTTCAGTCTATTAGTAGTATTCCAATGCCTCAGAGAAGTAGCCAATAATCTCAGTTTTATTGGTTATTTAATCAAAAATGTCTGGGGACATGCAATTTACTCTCCTTTAATAAGGATAGTATCAGTGGAGTTTTCTGTGGAAAAATATTCAAAAAAGTTCCAACTTACCTTTCCTTGGCTTTTACATTTGGTTAAAAATATGAACAGTCCTTGTATTAATTTTAAAACTATCCAGCCCATCCTTTCTCATTTCTAGTAAGAAAGACTTTCTTTTCCCTTCTATCATCCTGTTACTGAAGAAAATTTTACTAGGTATTTTTTATGCCAATTTAGCACCATTTCATCATAGAGAACACAGGATTTCTAAAGAAATATTCCTTTATCCAAATGTCACTCTGTTGATGACTTTCATGCTTGCCAATGTTTATTTTTGTTTTTGTTTTTATACATCTTTATTGGAGTATAATTGCTTCACAATGCTGTGTTAGTTTCTGTTGTACAACAGAGTGAATCAGCCACATCCATACATATATCCCCATACCCCCTCCCTCTTGAGCCTCCCTCCCACCCTCCGCATCCCACCCCTCTAGGTCAGCTTGACAATGTTTGAATGTACATTCGCACAAGGGCCACAAAACCAATTTATGACCCATACACTATTGAGAGAAATATTCATGATTAAGGGCAGCAATTATGAACTGCAGGAAAGTGTTTTCTTTGCTGAAGATTTGTCTGCATAGGTAGTTCCACAAAATTGTTTCATGTCAGCATGCTGTATTGATTCGCCATTGGAATATTTTCTAAAAGTTCATAGTTATTATTTGGAAAAAATTCCATTCTATAATTTTTATATTATTTCTAGACCCATCCTTTTGGCTGCTCAAGCAGCATTTACTAATATATGTCATAGTACAGAATTTTGTTCCATTAACCATCCTTTTAGTTTGGTATATGTAAAATATTAGTTATTATTGCCCTCTATACAAAATATTAACTATGCTTACAAACAATATTAAACTAACATTATATATTTATTTCACATGCATCTTCCAAATGCCTACTGCTTTAGGAATAACTAGTTAGGCACTAAGTAGATATTCTGAGAAGAGTAAGATTTGATTTTTTCCCTCAAGGAGTATATAAATTCAGAGATGGTTAAGACAATGCACATTATGCTGGGTCAAATCTTTTTATGAAATAGTCTTTGTAGGAATACAGGTTTTCTGGGCCAATTAAAGGTAAAAGGCAGGAATATTCAGGGACGTTAGAAAACTAACTTTTCCTTTTATCCTTTTTCTTGGATAATGATGTGCTTTTGCTGATATTAAATTTGGCCCAAGAACAAGAAAGGCCTATTATCAAACATTTCCTTATACCATTGCTTGTTTGTTAGTGTGTCTTTCTTGATTGAAAATGTAAGCTTGAGAACTAAAAGCAACAGCAAGGAAGAATTTTTTGTTTTTTATCAGCTTCCCAACACCTTACCTGTAAATAGAGTGTCTTTAGCAGCAGTAAATTTCATGGGAAATTCAGAGGAATAGGAAAATGCCACATAAAGATACTTTACATCTGGACCTGCTTATGTGAGACCTCCTTTTAGGACTGATTTTCAAATCTTTATTTAAAAAATGGGTGACTTATAATAGAGATATGTGTGTTTTCTCTTTTTCTGAAGCCATATCCCAAAGGATTTGGGATAAATACCTTGATCATACACAAACAGATGAAAATAGGTAAATCATACAGAATATATGATTTATTATATCCACAAACAGATTGTTCTAAGGCTTAAATAAAATGAAACATGTCCATATGCAATTTTATTAGCCAGCTTTACTATGGGATCAAAAAACTCTTCAAATTTCAGTGGTTTACAACAACACACATTTAGTTCTTGACACATTGTATATGAGGGGCTCCAGATCAGCTAATATAGATTTGCTCCATGAGTTTTCTCATTCTAAGACCCAGGATAAGAAGCATCCCCTATTTAAGACATGATTTTCACTAAACAGAGGGAAAGAGAGCACAAGCCAACCATATAGTAGCTCCAAGTATCTGCTAAAACATGGCTTACATCAGGTCTGCTCATATCCTATTGGCCAAAGCAAATAGCTAAGCCCAAGGGGAATGAGGAGTGGAAGTATACTCCCACATGTGCATCACTGCAAATCACAGGGTCCCAGGCAAAAATGTGTAATGCCCTTATACAAAATAAGGGCAATACACAGGAATAATTTAACACAAGTAGGGTTAAGAAAGTTTGAGTACAGAAAGTCATCTTTGAGCTCAGTTTTGATTTGACCAAGGAAGCTGGGTGAGGTTGTAGGGGAGGAATGGAATGTCAGATATTTTTTTTCTGGCCAAAGGAAATCAAGAAGCAACAGTTAGAGGTAGAAAAATGGGGGTTTTATCATAAGAAAAATCAGGCAGGGCTAATATTACTGAACCTGTTCAAGTTTACAATATAATTGTGATTAGTATACTAGGGATTCAGTAAAGCATTTCAGTGTTCAATTTATTATGAAGTCTTAGCTGCTCTGAAACTATAATTTGATTAGAACTCTCATTCCTCTACCAACTTCCAAATTTACTTTTTTTTTAACCATTTTTAATTGAAGTATAGTTAATTTATAATGTGTTAGTTTCAGGTGTACAGCAAAGTGATTCAGATTATATATATATGTATATACACACACACACACACATATATATTCTTTTTCAGATTATTTTCCATTATAGTTTATTACAAGATATTGAATATAGTTCCTTGTGCTATATAGTAGGTCCTTGTTGTTTATCTATTTTATATATAGTAGTGTGTATATGTTAATCCCAAACTCCTAATTTATCTCTCCCCCCAAAATATTTTTACTCAAATTTTGATAGTCTTTAATAAAATATGAAATATATAGCTTTGCCAAAACCAGTCCTGGGGATGACAAGAGGAAGAATGTCATCTATGTGATATCAGGTTTCCATATGGGGGACACTGAATTAGAAGTTCCTTATCTTTTTTCTCACCTCTGCACTGGATGAAGATTAGCATATATAATTGGTTTTTCTCATAGAAATGATCAGGAAAGACTAAGGTCCTCTGGTCTCTCATTTATTCTTAAGTTCAGCCTACAGATAAAGAGGGCTCATTCTAGACTTCTCTCTGCTACAAAATTAAAAGCTTGCACCTGAGGGGAATTTTGTGCTTGTCCAGTTGCTCCTGAGACTCAGTGGATGAGTCTTTCTAAATCAGGGAATGTTAGCAAACCCTTTGTCTGCGTATCCTCCAGTCAGCTAATCATGGCTAATGCTGATATTTTTATCTCCAGCTGACTATCTCTTCTTCTATAGATAACCTTATGACTAACAAAACTGCAGCCTTCAGATTTTCTGAGTCTCAGAGAGGTGCATTTTTTAATTGTTTTTAGCAAGTGACATGTTCTAGTATGCTGTAGTCTGTTCTAGGAATTCAAGATGCAGAAATGAAAAAAAAACAACAACCTGGAAAAGTCACTGATCTTGTGAAATCATTCTTCATTGAAAGAAGACTAATATAATCAAATAAGATATAAACAAGGGGATTTCAATTAATGAAAAGTTTTATTTGAAAAAAGCACTAAATGTGAAAGAGAGAAAAGGAGACTTAGGAGTCCTTCTCTAGATGGAAAAGTCAGGAAATGTGTCCTTGCATGGTTGACATTTGGATTGAGAACAAAGTGGATGGAGTCAGGCAAAAGGCTGGGGGAAAAGATGTCAGTCACCTGTTAGAAATGTCCTGAAATCTAAGTTACATGGTATGTTCACTAAGAGGTCCCTACAGGCCTTCTGGAACAGGTTTAAGGGAATTTGTGATGTAAGCACTTGGCTTCATTAATTTCTGATTTTGAACATCCAGTATGACAATATAAGTCTAACGCACCAGCCAGGTTCAAGCTACCTGAAGACTGTATGGCAAATCAGAACGAAAATTTGGTTTTAAGAGTTACAGTTATAAACGGTACTGAAGGTACAAGCTAGATGGTCTTCCGTGCTAAACTAAGCCCTTGGGAAAAGGAGTGGGTCCCAGAGAAAGGGGTTAAGGGCATTTGGATAGATGTACCTGATAAACGTGAGACCCCAGATTATTGTTCCCTCCAGACCAGTAAAAGTTGCTGCTTCCATCTCATAAGATTTTAACAGCCTCCCATTATTTGGAGAAGATTCAAAGGCTTTGTGAGATAAAAGCCTCAGAATATGATGTTTGTTTCCCTCAGGTTCCACTCATGCTTACATTTATTGCCTCTAATAACTATAGTTGTCACAATATATTGTGAGTAGAGAAGTCCAGTCCCTCTACGGAAATAACTTATTCAACAAAAGAGCTGCAGTACCTGGCTAATATGTACAGTGAGAACAAGGGAAACAATAAGAGGGTTGATCTTGTGGGTGATACACTGGGGAGAAACAAAATATAGGCTAGATACAGTTATTATGGCAAGGAGACTCTTTCCCATGAGTCAGTGGGTATGGTATCTTGAAGCTTGGACATAATAGTGGCTTAGAGGAAATAAGAAGGACTTGTCAGAACCACTTTGACAAAGTTTTGAAAAAGAAGTCTGGTGTCTGTGAGAGGTGGCTGTGAATGTATTAGAGTAGATTATTATTATTATTATTTTGACTGGTTCCTAGTAATGACCCAAGGATACTTTTTTAAGTAAAGCATTAAGGTATGTATTACTAAAGAATTAATGGCATCATTGAGAATCTCAGTGATGACTATCTTTTCTGTCAGGGTTGAATTTAGGTGTTGTTGCCATGAAAAGGGTTCTTTAAGTTTAATAATGGTACTAGGAATCTGAAAGAGCAAAGGCCAGTAGTCATGATTTAAACTTGAGTGAGAAAGTGACATATTTACCCTAATAGCTAGTAAGGCCAGAATGGCAACCAGAGATCACTGACCTGCAGAAATCTGTAGCAATGGCTTATAGACCATGATGTTCAAAAGACAGGATATGTTAACAGCAAATAATGTTATTCGTTGATTTATATGACTAAAATCTATCAAAATCTGGTGAACAGAGGGCTGGTGTCAGCCACCAAAATGGAAAATTTCTCACCTAATTTTCTAGATCTGAGCCATTTTTTAGACCTAGAGGCCATCAAATGAAGAGAAACCCCTTTACCTTTGAGCAAGGACTCTGAAAAGTTGCTGCATTTCTCTCTCATTTCTCAAAGGGACCCATGGCAGTTTGCTAGAGTAACTGTATACAGGGAATAAAAACGTATACTCAGACCCTTTCAGAGCTATTGGATACAGAGTCTGAGATAATAAGATACTAAATTGATTTCTGGTTAAAAAAAATTTACTAATGGTCCAATGGAGCTAAGGACCGTCCTATGATTATTTTCCTGGTCCCGAGACCATAATCAGAATGGATATGTAGAACACTCACATTAATTTTCTGGCTTATAGAGCAAAAGCCACCTTGGTAGAAAGGTCAAATGCAAGCTCTGGAAAATATTCACAATCCCCCTCCAACGTCCACCATTAGACAAGTTAAGTCAAAAGTAACCCTGCATCCTGGTTGGAATTGCAGAAACAATTGACACCCTACCAAGCGCTGTGGTCTTCATAATAGTCAGTTTGGTTCACCAGGATGACCACTGGAAAACCTAGATGGTTAATAGAGAAAGACTGTTGACTCCTAAAAATGTAATCAAGTGATAATTCTAATCATAATTGCTGTGCTGATGTAATTTCTACACTGGAACAAACTGTCACAGCCTTTGGAACTTGGTTTATGACTGCTGATCTGGTGAACACATTTTGTTAATTCCCATCTGAAAAGATCAATATAGTTTGCATTCACATGGGAAAGGGAACAGTTCATATTCCCTAGGTTATCCCAGAGCTATGTTAATTCTGCTATTACAGTAAAATCTAAAGGGACCGTGATTGACATTCTGCAAACATCACTCTTTTGATGACATTGTGCTTGCTGGACCTAATGTACAGAAAAGGGCAGGTACTTTGGATGTTCTTGTAAGAGAAATGAATCAAAAAATCTTGGCTGTAAACCTGAGAAAGATTCTGGGGTGCAAATTAATGCACTTTTTAGAAGTTCAATGATCTTTGTTATGCCAGAATGTCCCCTCTAGGGTAAAGGCAAACACCAATGAAACTTTTTAGATTTTGGAGACACCATATTCCACACTTTGAAATACAGCATATATCAGTATTAGAAATATCATTTTTAAGTATATATTTTATGGCCTAAAAGGCTTGCAGTTTTGAGTTGTGCCCTTAAAAGAGAGGACTCTGTAGCAGGTTGGGACTCTCGCACAAGCTGCTTTGCCACTCAGGCCACGCTGATCCCAGGATTCTAGATACAGATGTTTATGGAGTTTGTGACAAATTCCTTAAACAGCAGTGAACTACTTAGAACTAGAAAAGTTTCTCCTGGGATACTAGGCCCAGACAGAGAGAGTAGCTAATCATGAAACTTTGGGTGACCACATAATAGGAACTAACAAAAGTGAGCTGTATTTTTTAAATCAGTCAAGTCAAAAGTTCATAATATGAAGGCAAAAGCTTATTCAGGATTTGGCCTGAGCATGTCCAGAGTGTTTAAATAAATTATACAAACAAGTGGTTCCAATGTCATGCCATTTGTTTCTATTGCACTAACCCCTTTTACTCAGCTCAAACCTATGCCCTTGTGGAGAATTTTCCTATGGCATGCTGGTAGAAGAAGACAAAAATCAAACCCAATTCATGGATTCACCTTGATATGATGCTGAGTTGAATATAGACTGTTGCCTCACTACAGTCTAATCCAAGAATGGACCAAAATAGCGGTGGAGTAATACATGTGGTTATCTCCTTGGTATGGAGGAAATTGTGGTCTGCTTGGGAATTGGCTGATAGCTTAGATGTGTGTCAAGGGTCTAAAGGAAATATGATTAGATGATTGGGAAGAAAAGGAGATCTGAGGGAAAGTCACATTGTATTAGTTTTCTGTTGTTGCTCTATCAGAGTACACAAATTGTGGCTTAATACAACACAAAAGTATCACAGTTTTTGGAGGTCAGATGTCTGAAATGGATATGACTGGTCTAAAATCAAAATATTAGCAGGGCTACCTTCCCTTCTAAAGGCTTTAAAGGAGAATTGTTTTTCTTGACTCTTCTACTGCTAGAGACTGCCTCCATTCCTTGGCTTGTTGTCCCCTTCCATCTTCAAAACCAGCAACAGCCATTCCAGTCTTTCCCACATTGCTTCACTCTGACACTCTCTCCTGCCTTCTTCCACTTATATATGGACCCTGTGATTACATTGGGCCCACCCAAATAATCCAGGATAATCTCCTCACCTCAAGGTCTTCTTAAGAGCAACCTTAATTCTCCTTTGATGTATAACCTAACATATTCACAGGATCTAGGAATTAGAACTTGAACTTCTTTGGGGGAGCTGTTATTCTGTCTACCATCCATATGGCTCTTCCTATTTTACTGAGCACAGAGTGTTTAGATAATTGGAGACTCATATCAGTGTTCATCAGAAAGCCTCCCCTACAGAGGGGGTAGTTGTATACTGGATGACTTGTCCCTTGCATATCGACCAACTTGTATCCTAAGCCACCTAGTGCTTACATATGTGCCCAGAAAATCCTCTGCAGGTTTAATCTCATTTGCCTAAAGCAATACTCTTTGTTGTCTTTTTAAAATCCTCATTCCAACTTTCCTCACTTCTTTATAATAATTTTTTACAGTGTATATCATTAATCATTCCATTATTTTGCTAAAATATTGTGATCAACACATTCGTTTTAGGAGTCTAAGAGATATTGGCTTGAATCTTGACTACTATATTAAATAATTCTGTGCCCTATGATAATTTGCTTAAATTTTCTGATCATTAGCTTATCTGTAAAATGAGGTAAACAATACCTAACTGTAGTATTGTTTGGAAGTTTAAAGAAGTAAATATATAGAAAACTGAGAAAAGTGCCAGACATACAAAATTTCTCATTAAATGATAGATATAGTTATTATAGTACTAGTATTGGCTAATTTTTATCATTTCCCTTAAAAGAAATAAACAAAAATATCCAGAAGGATCATCTTTGCCTACTTTTTATATTTTTCTAAATATCACATGTTTAAAACCCATATTATTACCATAATTAGTAATAAATCATTAAAACCCTACATAATCAAAATGGTCTACCTTAACTTTTGTTTAGTGAGTCTCACAGTGTTCATGGTTATTGAGTTACATGAAAAAATGGCTGCCATAAAAAATGCACTGACAGTATGTAATTGCTGTATAAATAATTATGATGGCCCTGGGTAAACTCACATGGAGTACTGAGGTCAGGATCATAGATGATCCAGGCCAAGACTGAGGTCATTAGGACAATAACAAATAGATTTGAGTGAAAATAACACAAAAAATTTGACGTAGTCTTAAAATATGACCATGGGGGAATGTTGGAAGGGTATAGTTTTTAACGATACAAATGGAATGTGATTATAGAGACAATGAGCTGCCCTAATCATTATATACTATTATGACATTTAACCCAGGCATAAGACTTTTATTGTACTTAACGATGCAATTACTAGGTGTAATACTTAGTGCTTTGAATATCAAGCATGAAATGCTATTTAAATGACTCCAGAGAACATAATTGTGTGAATGGGTTTTGCTAATAAGCTTTGCTCCTCAACTCTGCCCTTGTAGGGCAAATCTGCCAAATCTGATGTGGCCAGTTCAAGAATTAAGGTTTGGAGTGAAAGCCAAATTTAAGAATCATCAGAGCTAAACAAGAGGAATCAAGGGAGAAAAGCAGAGCTGAGTAACTTAATCACTGAATTCCATCACAAAACATGTTGCTGGTTTAAGATTTCTTTGCAAGGTCTAGGACCGTGCCTTGACACGATTACAGTGCATCTTAATAAAAGTATTTCCAGTCTCACACTAATAATAATTCTGTCTCAAATACAATATATATTACATTTATACACACAATATAGGTGTGTGTTAGTAAAGACATTGAGCTGCCTCATTATGAGCATGTATCTTACAGTTTAAAATATTTTTATTCTCAATATAGTTCTCATGATGAGTTAGAGATATCAGTTGTTTGCATCAATATCCTTGACTAGGGATATCACAAGTGGGAAACCATACATACAAACCTGGAGAGGCCCACAATATATAAATATAAACAACACTATGCTAATTGCACCAAGAGGCTGATAACTTGATTTCCAAAATTAGTTGGCTTGAGGAAGAGCCATCCTGTTAGGAATCTGTATGGCCAGGTCAAAGCTTAATCTGTGTATTGTGCTTTTATAAATGAGAATTAAGAATCAAAGTGAATTTTTTTTATTTACAGATTTTAAGTGGTGTAGAGTTTATAAACCAGCAAATCTACACATCTTCTAACACAGTCTTATTGTGACTGGTGTTATTTTCCACTTCCTTGCTCCTCCTTTCTCAAAAACTGGTTTCCTGGAGTTTTGTTTGTTTGTTTTAACAGAATGTATATGGTATAAGAATTATCTTAGATTAAATGAACGCTGATTATTAAAAATGAATTGCATGACATTATATACATGTATGTGTGTATATATATGTGTGTGTGTATATATACATTCAATCCATAATGGAAATATATTTATATTTAATCTTCCAAGTTCTGCCCATAATCCTAATGACCATTGTGCAATCTAGATAAACTTATGGACAAAATTTTGATCTGGTCCCTATCTCATTCTTTTGGAGAACTCTCTTTTTCTCTTATTCGCTTTAAAGAAGATTTAAATTGTCTCTATTTTTATTATCTTTTATACACCAAAATGAAAAACAGAATGAAACTAAAATATTTAATTAAAAAGATGTCCAGCTTTATTTAGATGACATTCAAAAATTTACTGATTAAATAATAGACTGCAAATATCAATGTTATTTAACTAGAATCTCTTCTGTCTTCATAATTTAGCAGTTAGAAAGGAAATTTTTAAATGTCAAGTAGTATTTATTTTAAATCACAATAATTTACATGAGATTTTTTTAAAATGACATTTTGTTGAAACAGGTAGTTTCTGCACTGAAGGACAAACGAACACTCCTCAAAAGATAATCTGTCCTTTTCCAAAACCCAGTTTATTTATGAAAATAAAAATTCTAAAAAATTTTCCTAATGAACCAAGAATAAGAAATATACTCAGAAAAGAATATATAAACATTTATACATATGTATAACTGAATCACTTTCCTGTACATGTGAAGCTAATGCAACATTGTAAATCAACTATATTTCAATAAATTTTTTAAAAATAAAATAAGAAAGAATATACTCAGTATTTAGGTTAAAACTGAGCACAAATACCTCATAGTTCTTCCCAGCAAAAGGTATAGATTGTTTTCCTGCCCTTTGAGATGGGGTTTGTGAATTGCCTTGACTGATAGAATTTACCAGAAGTGCTGTTGCATTACTTCTTAGCAAGACCTCAGAGGACCTCACAGTTTCCTCTCCTACCCTATTAGGTCTTTGCCACATCCACATAATAATCTGAATATTCTGATGAGAAGACACATGGAAGAAAAGGGATGCAGTCTGGCCCACAGTCAGAACTGGTTTCCTACCACGTGAGGGATATGCATGAGAATGAGACCATGGTGAACTCTGCACCTGCAGAGAACCATCACAAGACAGCAACGAGATGAGTGACATCTGAGAAACCACCAGAAGAACCATGTCACTGAGCTCAGCAAAACTGCAGAATTATAAGCACATTCTTATTTATTATTTTAGACTTCTAAGTACTGAGAGAGTAAAAACTGCAAAATACTTCCATATACTCAAAAACATTAATAATAATGTATTATTATTTTTATATTAAAATTTCTTTTTAAATCTCCTTCTTTCTTTACCAGCCTTTCTTTTTTCCTTGTTCTTATACAGACAAACAACCTGGGTATAAACATTTATCAATTTCAGTAATACAAGTACAAATGTTAACAATCAATATTCTTACTCATATATTCTGGGGTTACAAGTTAAAATACATTCATGGATTGACTACCCTGAAATACCAACCTGCTCTTGATTACTCTTAAATTATTCTTTTTAACTTGAGTCCCTGAAAAGTAGTCTATACCATAAACTTTGCATTTTACTTTTGGATAAAGCCTTTACCCAAAGAAAGACCCATTTAAAGGGTAAATTATATCTAGATTACTAATACTGATATAATCTCGAAACACATTACGTGATATAGTGGCAAAATACTCTTAGAATAATTTATACAAACAAAAGTTGGAAATTTTGATTTAGAAAGGTCTGTACAAGAAGAAACAATTGCCAGCCAGACCAAAATGAGGCATTAAATGTGAAAATAAACTTCATTTTTACAATTTGATCTAGGAGTAATCTTGATTGTAATGATTGATTTGGGCACCATTTATTTCTCCATTCTAAAAACAATGTGCAAACAATACCTTTCCCGAAGTGTGAAAAAATAAAAGATTTCACAGATTTTCAATTAATTTAAGTTAATTTTTATACTTTAAATATTATGTAGTTAATATGTACATAGTTAAGTCCAATTAGAAATCTGGAACTTTCATCATTTGATACGTTTAGAGTTATAAAACTAATTATATGGTTTTTGGAACTCTCTCTTAACTATGCAATAGCCTATAACCTTATGAAATGGAAACTTGAATTAT
Source organism: Kogia breviceps (assembly GCF_026419965.1). Lineage (NCBI taxonomy): Eukaryota > Metazoa > Chordata > Mammalia > Artiodactyla > Physeteridae > Kogia > Kogia breviceps. The sequence continues at coordinate 161,387,874 of NC_081311.1, read as the reverse complement.
AAATAAAATAAAAACATTTAGTATTTCTCTAAGTTATATTTTAGATTGAATAAATTCAAGTGAAAAATTTTGTATCCAATTCTTCCTGTAAACAGGTTTTTAAAAGTTTTTTACAGCTTTACTCTGAAGAATAACTAAAGAACAAAACAATAAAAATCTAAAATATTTATCTCTGCTTCACATTATGTATCAATTTATAGAAAACAATTCTGGAGAATATTTTCAGTTCCAGACTTCTTATTCAATAAATATTTGCTGAAGTGGAGTACCGAATTTTCTCAAAAACCTTATACTTTTCGTAAGAACTAGAAAACTCAATCAGTGTTAGACTCATGCAATGTTGAACAAATCATACATGACCAAACAGCTTTCTATGATCGTATATATGTTTATAATTATTTATACTTAAGTTTGGTATCAGTTCCTGTTATTTTATTCCAAGCTTTTCTTAATTAATTGTGTGCATTTGCAGTTGGAGAAAAAGAGTTGAAGTGACAGGCACATATTTGAAGAAATAGAGTGTTACAGTTAAAAGTGACCTTAGAGGGCTTCCCTGGCGGCGCAGTGGTTGAGAATCTGCCTGCTAATGCAGAGGACACGGGTTCGAGCCCTGGTCTGGGAAGATCCCACATGCCGCGGAGCAACTAGGCGCATGAGCCACAACTACTGAGCCTGTGGGTCTGGAGCCTGTGCTCCGCAGCAAGAGAGGCCGCAATAGTGAGAGGCCCGCGCACCGCAATGAAGAGTGGGTGCCGCTTGCCACAACTAGAGAAAGCCCTCTCACAGAAATGAAGACCCAACACAGCCATAAATAAATAGATAGATAGATAGATAAATAAATAAGCAAGCCAAGCATTTGAAGCCCTTAAAAAAAAAAAAAAAGAAGAAGAAGAAAATAAGGGACCTTAGAATTTTAAAAGCTAAATCTGATCCTTAAATATTTTATACTTATACTCTACGTGGTTGCTAGTGCTTTTATACTTTATGCATTAACCATATTTCCCTAGTGTGGGATAGTTTTTCTGAAGAAATTCCTTCATTAAATTTGAAATACTTTGTGACTAAACAGATATTTTAAAAATTCTCTACGTAGGATTAGACATTCTTTCTCCTTGAGCTTTATAAGACTATAATTCCTTCTGAGACACCTAGGGTGATTTGAATGCTTCATTTTCAGAAAGCATGGTCAAATAAAAATGACACATAAACAGTAAACAAGATATTTATCTCATATTTCTTCACATTTTTAGATAAATTCATTCACTCACCAAGCTTTTACTAACAACCTCTATGGAGGAGATTCTAGAATAAAGAGATGAATGGAATAAATACTAGGTGGAAAAAGGTGAATGAGATACTTTATGATTCTGTGGTGTCCTCATTTTACAGGTTGATATTTGGGTCATGCATGGTTTGCTCAAATTATTTTGAAAAATAATTATGACAAAATGTGTTGTGGACAATAGAATTATTGTCAACATGCTAAAAGAAAGGAGGGACTGACCCTATTTTAGTGTTGAAGGATAAAGAATCAAGAGTGGAATGAAGAATGTACTCTTTAGAAAACAAGGGTAGGATAGAGCCTTGAAATTAACAGCATATTCCAGAAATGGTGATTCCTTGAAGACGATAGTAGCTTAGAATATGTGAGTCTATATATGGAGAAGCTGGGAGTGGGAAGGTTGGAGAAAATTAATAAATGTCAGATAACTGCATCATGAAATCTGAAGAGTATAGAGAATGCAATATTTTTGCCTAAGGCATGGAGACAAAGAAGTCCATGAAAATCTGTCCCAAAATACTGACTTTTGAGATGCTTCTTGTAAGAATAATAATGTTTATGGACATAAGAAACAGAGTTTAACTTTTATATGACACAATTGGAGGTATTCAGAGAGAATTTTCACAAATTAAAGAAATTATAAATTCATTCTATCAAAAACAATTAATTTGTTATGTGACATTTTCAAAAAGTCCTTGAGATGAAAAAGAGTCCCCACTCTACTGTTTCCTGACCTAGACTTTCACATTCACTTCTGCAGAGGTCACTCCTCACTATTTTCCACATGACTGACTCCTACTCAACCTTTATGTTTTGGTATATTCTCACCTATTTAGGCAGGCTTTTCTGACCACCGTCTGTCAGTAGCGCCTAATGCCTGTCCCCTCTCATTATCCACTTATTCTCTATCACTGATCATTTTGTTTCCTTCATAACATTTAACAGTTAATAAGTATTCTCATACTTTATCTTCAGGCATATTGTTTCTTTAGCCAACATTATTAGCTCCACAATTTCAAGGAAATGGTCCAGAAAACATTAAAAATACAATTAATCTATCACTTCTCATTCAAACTCTGTGGTGTCTTTTAGATCAAAGATAATTCAGATTCAAAATGTCTTAAATTATTGGGCTGGCCAAAACGTTCCTTTGGTTTTTAAGTAAAAATAAAAGACACATTTTTCATTTTCATCAAGAACTTTATTGAAGAACGTATTCACCCTTTTGTTCCAGTCCCTTCTGCCATTTTTCAGGCAATTTCCCAAAACGTTTTATCTTTTTGAGCAAAGAACTCTTCCAGGTGCCTTTTACAGTCTTCCAAGGAATTGAAAGGTTTTTTTTTCCATTAAGAGAAATTGTAAAGCATGAAATAAATGGAAATCCGAAGATGCAATGTCCGGTGAATACGGCAGATGAATCAGAACTTCCCAGCCAAGCTGTAACAGTTTTTGCCTGTTCATCAAAGAAACACGTGGTCTCGCATTATCCTGATGGAAGATTGTGCATTTTCTGTTGACTAATTCTGAACGCTTTTTGTCAAGTGCTGCTTTCACTTGGTCTAACTGGGAGCAGCACTTGTTGGAGTTAATCGTTTGCTTTTCTGGAAGGAGCTCGTAATAGAGGACTCCCTTCCAATCCCACCATAGACACAACATCATCTTCTTTGGATGAAGACCGGCCTTTGGTGTGGTTGGTGGTGGTTCATTTCGCTTGCCCGACGATCTCTTCCATTCCACATTATTGTACAGTATCCACTTTTCATCACAATTTGTTTTAAAAATGGAACGTTTTTGTTATGTTTAAATAGACAATCGCATGAGGAAATACGGTCAAGAAGGTTTTTCTCACTTAATTTATGTGGAACTCAAACATCAAAGCAATTAACGTAACCAAACTAGTGCAAACGGTTTTCAACGCTTGATTTGGTTATTTTGAGTATGTCGGCTATCACCCGCATAGTATAACATTGATTGTTATCAATTAGTGTCTCCATTTGATTGCTATCAACTTCAACGGGTCTACCAGACTGTGTAACATTGTCCAGTGAGAAATCTCCAGCATGAAACTTCGCAAACCACTTTTGACACGTTCGATCAGTCACAGTACCTTCTCCATACACTGCAGAAATCTTTTTTTACGTTTTTACCTTTCTTGAAGTAATAAAGCATAATATGCCAAAAATGTTGCTTTTTTTCTTCCGTCGTCAATATTTAAATGGCTACACAAAAATTCAACAATTTTGATAAGTTTTTTTTTAAGGTACACTGAGATGACAGCTGTCACAATACAATCTAACAAAATTGTTTGAATGAAGTTAAAGACAACTAAGCACTACTAAGGCCATCTTACGGAAAAATATGAACGAACTTTTTGGCCAAACCAATAATTGTCTTTCTTGATTCCCCTGACATAGCATCTGACATACAGTACGTTCTCAGAAATATTGGCTGAATTAAAAAATTTCAAATTGTTCTAGGGAGCTCTCTACACGGTTAAACTGCTGCAGGTCAGCAAATTCATGAGTCTAGATTTGTTTTTGAGCAATCTGGATCATCTATAACCTAGTCTTTGTGAAAATTCTTTCTTTCCATTAAGTGTAAGATCAGATACATAGCTAATGAAGCAATTGATTGCTTTGTGACAGTAATATCACAGTGGGTTTCTGCTTGTTTGGTTTGCCTTTAATGAAGAACACTTATATGAGAAGAGTTGAAATAGATAGCAGATCAAGAAAAGTTGTATTTATCTTTCTTTCTATAATGAAATTTGGAATTAATGAAGAAAGTTGAAGTAAATGCTTCAAGGTTTTATAAATATATATAAAACAATAAATTAGTAAGTGGCATGGGGATAAAGTGCAAGGATGATAAAAACAGATCAAGAAGTTGGTTATGTCCTAAAATCATGAAGTTATTATGAACAAACCAGGGCTAAATGAAATGTATATTTGGAGAGGTGAAGTGAAATTCTTTTGAGAGTACATAAAGTCATGTATACCTAATGAGTCTGAAGAATATTTACTTTGGGAGGGACCTCCACTATTGTTTATTCTAAATCCATTATTTTTCCATTAAGGACAGGAAGGCTCTGGGAGGATAAGCTATTTGCCCAAGTCAAAAAGCTATTTAAAAGCCATCGCTATGACATGAATCCACATATCTAATTCCCAAGTTTAAAAAATATTGTGATATCCAAAGCACAGAAAAGTTTTTTTGAGAATTTTTCTGCAAAAAAAGAGCTAATAATATTTTATATATACTCCCCCTCACCACAAAAAACCCTCCCAGAACACAATCAGCCCCTTAGCATTTTGTAGATAGTTCCTTTCTTAGACATAAAAAATTTTAAAAACTGTGGAAGAGACCCTTTAACCCAATAACATATATAAATTTAATGTTCAGGTAAAGTATTAAAACCCTTAAGGACCTCTTTGAAGAAGAATAGGAAAGTAACCTTGAGTCTCAGGAAAGAGAAAAAAAAATGCTAAACATACTCAGTTACATGCACAGCTGTTTTTCAAGGTGGGTCAGCTCGATAAAAATTATGACCTTTTTCTGTACCTTATTTTATTTTCTAGACCTAAAAATATTGCCAGTGCCTGAGGCATAAGTCAGAGCGAACCTCCATTATCACTCCAGAGACTTGGCACTTTCCTCATTAGGCTCCATAGTATCTGACTGAGTGACCTTGTTTGGTGAGAAGACACAGATGTAGTCTGTCAGTAAATCTTGCTAATATAACAAGTATCCCTACTGTTAGATGAGTGTTGCACATGATACTGGCATTTCTTCCCTTAGTAAACAACCCCTATTCCCTTTCCAACATGGGTCTCTTCCCCCATGCCTTCAGGTTTTTCAGCATTAGCTTGTTCTAAGGATTATCTAAAAGAATGTCTCTTGCTGTGAAGGGGGGATGCTCTCTCTTTCCTAGTAACAAACTCTTGCTGGCTTTTGAAAGATGTAAAGATGACATTAAGTGTGTCAAACAAACCTAAATCAAGTGGACTCTCTCCATGCTAGAAAGCACTTTAGGTGAAATATAAGATTTATTATCAGTTAACCACTGCTCTAAATTGTCATTTCTCCCTGTTATCTTGTTTTGTAATGTAAAAGATACAGCTTGAAGAAAATAGGTATTTTCAATATTGGAGAAGAAAGATTGGGATACGCTTTGGTGCCTATGGTTATAATGGAGTAGTACTATGGCAGGTGGTATCATAAACTTTAGAAAAGGCATTTAATCCCTAACATTGTTGATATCCTTATAAAATTGGTTAATAATTACTAAAAATTATAACTGTCTCAGTCCATTTGGGCTGCTATAACAAAACAACAAAACTGGGTAGCTTATAAGCAATTTATAAATGAAAATTTATTTCTCACAGTTCTGGAGACTGAAAGTTCGAGATCAGGGTGCCAGCATGGTCAGGTGAGGGACCTCTTCTGGTTTGCTGAATTCTCCTTGTATCCTCATGTGGTGGAGGGAGCTGGGGATTTCTCTGGTAACTCCTTTATAGAGTATTAATCCCTTTCAAGGGAGTTCTACTCTAATGACTTAAACACTGCCCAAAGGCCTCACCTACTAATACCATCACCTTGGGGGGTAAGGATTGCAACATATATATTTTGGGAGGACACAAATATTTAGACCATAACAGTAACCCTTCAGGTCTAATGCAGGATCAAATGAGGTGGTTTAAGATAAATTTATTTATAAATTATAAAACTCTATACTTATATAGTTGACAATTGAACAAAACGGGTTTGAACTGCATGGATCCACTTATAAGCAGATATTTTTCAAGAATAAATACATCACTACACAATCCATGGTTAGTTAAATCTGCAGGTGCAGAGGAACCAGGGATCAGCTTGAACAACCAAAAAGAAAGGAATTATGTTTCCATAACTTTCAGTATCTGATCTCCTGTACTGAAGGAAAAGTACTGCACTAAAATGAGCGCTGAGAGCCATTAGGCGCTCTATGTATAGAAGGGTTTGGTGGGGAGAATAAGGTTTGTTTTGTTTTGTTTGTTTGTTTTTTGCACCTACAATGACCCTAACTCTGAGGTTGAAGGAAGAGTTATAGAGTTGGAAGATGAAAATGTTCTTGACTATAGTCTAGTAATGACACAAAATGAATCAAAGATTTTGATAAACTATGAAAAGTGGTGGAGCTATTCCTCAATAGCATAATGTGAAATCTCAGAGGAGAGAAAGTTAATCAGATGGTGATAGACTGGAAGTCTTAGTCAGGCTTCCAGGAAGTTTATACTTACGCTGAAGTCTGAAAGTTGATGGGGATTAAAGATACATAGAGGATATGCATGCCAGGCAATGGAATGAAATCTCCAGAAGCACTAAGCTATGAAAAATTGCATATACATTCAAAAAAGAAAGCTAGAGGCTAAAAATGTCACTGAAGGCACAGGCCTGGACCAGAGATTATTTACAACTATATTCTAAACCAAGAAGTATGAACTTTACAAGAAAGCTGGGAAAGCCAGTGGATTATAGAGGAGGAGAACGAAGTGATTTAATTCTAGTAAAATCTCTGTTTAGGAAATAGTGTAATTATCATCTTTGTTGATCAAATAATGAATGTTCAAAGAAACTAACTCACTATTCAAGGTCAAATGCTGTTCCAATAGTGTAACTCGGTAGATCCATAATGTTGACCTACCTGTAAAAGAAGGCATACGTTAATGAAAGATTTAGATAATTATACAAAGAAATGCATAATGATATCATAAAAAGAAGTGGCATACAAGGAGGGAGAGATTCTGAATGGTGATGTGATGAACTTCCTGTTTTCCCCAGAAAACAATCATAACAGATGAAAAATTTAAACATACACACAACACACATACACACACACCCCTCTGGAAATTGTCTTAAATCATGCAATAAATGGAGAAATATTTATCCCAGAAATGATGCAGGAAGAGCATTTTACAAAATTCAACACCCTTTCATGATAAAAACACTAAAAAAAACTAGGAATAGAAAGAAACTTCTTCATCCTGATAAGGAACATCTATTAAAAACTAATAGCTAACATCATACTTAATAGTGAAAGATTGATTGCTTTTCCCCTAAGGTTAGGAACGGACAAAGGTACCTGCTCTTGCCATTTATGCTTACTATTGTACTGAAAGTTCCACCAAGGGTAATTAGGCAAGGAAAAAGAAATAAAAAATCACCCAGATTGTAAAGGAAGAAATAAAATTATATTTGTTTGCAGATGAAATATTCTCATATAGAGAAAAACTTTAAAATACAAACAAAAAACCCTCAGAACTAGTAAATGAATTCAATAAAATTGCATGATAAAGGATCAGTATAAAAATGTATTTTACACACTTTTAATAAAAATTTCAAAATGAATAAAATAATTGGGAGAAAATTTAACAAGAAAAAGTGCAGATTTTGTACTCTGAAAATTATAAAACAATATTGAAAGAAAACAAAGGCCTAAATAAATTAAATAATATCCCATGTCCATGAATAGGAAGACTAAATGTTGTTAAGAGGGCAATAACCCCCCAAATGGTCCATAGATTCTATACAATTTCTATTAAAGAAAGTGACAAACTGATCCTAAAATTTATGTGGGAATGCCAACTACTGAGATTTGCCAGAAACAATCTTGAAAAGAAGAACAAAGTTGAACAGCTCACACTTTCCAATTTCAATCTTTAGTACAAAGCTACAGTAATCAAGATAGTGTGCGACTCACAGAAGTATAGATGTATAGTCAATTCTATGGAACATTTAATTAAAATATTTATTAAACTATTTAATTAAAATACACTTATAGCTAAATATATTTATTAAAATATAATTATTAAACTATGATTTAGGCCCTGTGTTAAGAGCACTGAATTCTAAAGATTAAAATACAGGATGGAGAGAACAAAACATTTAGGGAGCATATATCAACCTTAAAATATTTTGAAAATGTTATCCATTTTATATATTTTTCCTTCTAATGAAAACATATATTCACATTTACACTGATTTTAGACCTTTAGATTTATAGATAAATTCATATTTGAGAAATTGTGTGTTGTGATAGCCGTAACATCCTCCCATGACCTTGAGTGAATTGCACATTTTCATCAGTCTTCTGGATGGCAGGTCCAATAGTAACTTGTCCTTCCTTCCTTATTGTCATCCACACTGTGATGACATTGGACTTTCTTAAAAACATATTTTGAAATTGGAAAAGAGTTAGATTTTGAGTTGAGCTCTCTCAACCAGAACATTAAGTTCTTCTGGGAGCTGGAAATTGAGAAGTTGATTTTAAGTTAAGTGGAAATCAGCTTGACAGGGAAATAGAAAGACAAGTGAATTCATGTTTGAAATACTTCAGACAAGGAAAATTTTCAATCAATATATTTTCCTTAAACTTGTTTCTCTGCTAGAAAAGATAATCTACTTTTTATTTATTTCTAAATCATATTTAATATGCGGCAATGTTTTGCTTCTTTGTGATCAGCAACAGGCAAGAGGTGATGTATAGAGCTCCTTCGATAAAAGAAAAACATGAAATCAGATTTCTATTCTGTTGCAGTTACTCTGATAGAAGACATTACAATTATATAAATGATAATATTTAAAATTCATTTCTAGTTTTAGCAGAATTTTTAGTTTTGGTTTCAGTGTTGTTTAGTTCATCCAGGAGCAGTAATTATGACACATAAACATAAGATTATAAAAAATTATTTAATGTGAAAAACAAATTTGAAGTACAGAAGCTTAATTCTATATGTTATATTCATTTAATAAGTTGAAATGCCTGAATAGTCTCATGATCATTTGTAAGAACATTTATGCATCAGCTTATTGAAATATCTGTCTAAAAAATGGGGATTCCACTTTTCCAGATAAGCAAGCATCCTTCTACTTACAAGGACAATATCCTAAAAATACACCAAACTTTTGAATCCTCTATCAGTAGTGCTGGATAATTCTGATATCAAGTGCATCAACAACATAGCACTTCTTGTTTGAAATCACTCACTCCATTTCTCTCCACAGCGGGTCTTCTACTTTTCAATCTGCCTGTCTTCAGCCTTCCTTAAGACATGCAGTGTCTCTATGAAAGGGAATTTGTGATATCTCTACCTACTCCTTTCTGTACAATTCTTTTGACAAAGACTTTGCTATGACACTTGGGGCCTTGGTGGCTGTTTCTTTACCTCTGAACATAATCAGAGTTAGGTTGAACAGACTCAGAGCCCCTGAACAACAAGGAGCTGATGCATTTGCAAAGATGCCTCCTTCCCTGAGAGACAGTGCTAAAGTGAATTGTTCTCTGACTAACTGAAAAAGTAAAGTGTTTATTACCAGCAATCTGATCATGTTCTTAAGTTCATTCCTAGATTATTTTTTTCTAATCTATACTTAATAATAATTAATAATGGGAACTAACATTTATTAAATGTTTACTATGTCCTGAGTAAGTATTCACTCTTACCTTGTGGCTCAATGGTTTTTCTTAGTGCTATGTTTAGATTCAGTTCTCATTTTCTTCTGTGTATTTACTATAACGTTTTGCTTTGTGGTTACCCTGAGGTTCACATATAATATCCTGTGTATTTAAATGTTTGTTTTTAAGTTGGTAGCAACTTTAATTTGAACACATTTCCCAACTTTACATTTTTATTCACCCCACCATATTTTATATTTTTATGTCACCATTTACATCTTTTAAATTTATGCATCCCTTAACTAATTATTATAGTTTTAGTTAATTTTACAACTTTTATCTTTTAACCATCATACATGTTTTATAAGTGATTTGTCCATTACCTTTACTATATATTTACCTTTTCCAGTGAGATTTTTACTTCGGTAGGTTTTCTTGTTGTTAATTAGTGCCATTTCTTTTACGCTTAAAGATTTTATTTAACATTGCTTCTAAGGCCAGTTTAGTGGTGATAAACTCCTTTAGTTTTTGCCTATCTGGAAAACTCTTAATCTTTCCTTCAATTCTGAATGACAGTCTTGCCAGGTAGAGAATTCTTGGTTGGAATTTCTTTTCCTTTCAGCACATTGAATATGTCATGCCACTCCCTTCTGGCCTGAAAAGTTTCTCCTGAAAAATCTGCTGATAGACATGTGGGGATTCCCTGTACACAACAAATTGTTTTTCTCTTATTCCTTTTAAGATGCTCTCTTTAACTTTCACCATTTTAATTATAATGTGTCTTGGTCTAGATCACTTTGGGTTCCTCTTATTTGGAACCCTCTGGGCTTTCTGGACCTGGATGTCTGTTTCTATCACCAGATTAGGGAAGTTTTTCTTCCCATTATTTCTTCTGACACTTTCTCTTTCTCTTATCCTTCTGGAACCCCTATAATGCAAATGTTTTTATTCTGCTTGACGCTGTCGCAAAGGTCCCTTAAGGTACCTACACTTTTTAAAATACTTTTTTTCTTTTTGCTGCTCCATCTGTGTGAATTCCATTGCTTTGTCTTCCAGCTTACGGATCCATTTTTCTGCTTTACTTCATCCAGTCTGCATTGGGCCCCTTTAGTTTTTTCAGTTTAGTTATTGTATCCTTTGGCTCTATAACATCTGTATGATACTTTCTTATATTTTCTCTTTGTTAAAGTTCTCACTGTGTTCATCCATTCTTCTGAATCTGGTTCGCATCTTTATGACCATTACTTTGAACTCTATTAGGTGGATCACTTATCTCCATTTCATTAAGGTCTCTTACTGAAGCTTTGTTTTGTTCTTTTGTTTGGAAGATATTCTTCTGTCTCCTCGTTTTGCCTGACTCTCCGTGTTTGTTTCTATGCATTAGGTGAATCAGCTACCTTTCCCAATCTTAAAGGAGGGGCCTGTGTAAGAGATGACCCATGGGACCCAGAAGCATAATCCCCCCTGCAACCAGGCATTAAAGATAGGTGCTCAAGTGGTGTCCCCTATTTGGGCTGGGCACACCTACCTGCTGTGGCACAGGGGTGGGTGGGGCTCTTGCCTGGCCCAGCTGTGGCATGAAACTGCGGCATGGGGATGGGCAGGGATCTCAGTGGGGCATATCTCCTGGTGCTAGCAGGTTAGAGGAAGAGTTCCACAATGGTACCCGCCAGTGCTGGCATTATCAAGGTAGAATGAGATTGCAAAAATGGCACCCTCCACCGTCTCCATCCCCGGACGGAGTCCCAGCAGGTTCCTGTATCTCTGACATACTCTTCAAGATTAGTAAGTGGTCTCCTTTGTGTGTGGTCTGAGCCATGCTGGTGTTTTTCAAACTGGTTTTTTTGAAACACCAGGATGAGTGAGCCTGGGCATGAGACCTTTAAGAATGGAGCGAGTTCTTTATTCCCTATAGTTTTATGGTTTTTCAGGATGTAATCCCTGTTGATTTTTCAAAGCCAGGCATTCTGGGGGCTTGTCTCTCCTGAGCAGGATCTAAGGGCTGGGATGCCTGAGGAGGAGCCCAAACCTCTTGCTGCCTAAGAAAAATTGTGTATTTTTGAGATCTCTCCCTATTGTGGATCACCATATGTGGAAAGGGGGTATTTGAGGGCAAGATTGTGTCTCTGCCTCTCCTACCCATCTTGATGTTGCCATTTTCCCCCTTGTTCATCTAGTTTTCAGGTCTTTTTCAGAGGCAACTATTCCATATGTAGTTGTAGATTTGTTGTGTTCATGGGAAGAAATGAGTTCAGGACCTTTCTATGTCGCCATCTTCAACTGCCACCCCCCATAAGTATTCAAAAAATATTCATCCTAAATTACCCCTATTTCAGATGAGGAAATTAAAATGCAGATAAGTTAAGAAACTTATACAAGGTTACTGGTAAAGACAGGAGCCAGGATGAAAACCTAGGTCATCAAAATCCAGAGTATACATCCACAACCATCTGCTATATCCCAAAGGTCCTGTGTCCTATGAATTGTATCCTGGTTGTTTTGTTCCTCCCGTAGAACAGAAGAGAAGGGTGTACCCATTAAACTAAAAAATACAGGTTAGTATACACACACATGTACACGCATTTATATTTGAGTGGATATGAGCATTGTTGTAATGACTGCAACTTTTGCAAGGCAATCAAGGCAGATAATTTGGAAGGAGAGTGGGTTTGTGGCAACACAATTTTTATTTAAAGTGTCTATTTATATTCTGACAGAAGTGATAACGATTTCCAAATGAAATAAATTGCTAGGTGTTTGCATATGCCAGTGAGGATAGGAAATTATGTAAAATGACTTAGTATGTTTAGAAAATGGGAAGTCCATAAATTCAAATATAAAGATATGACTTCCTGAAATCTAGAAACAGAAGATACTAAGTAAAAGGGAGAAAACTATAAAATAAAACTTGGGGAATTTTTTTTTTTTTTTTTTTTTTTTGCAGTACAAGGGCCTCTCACTGTTGTGGCCTCTGCCGTTGCAGAGCACAGGCTCCGGACCCACAGGCTCAGCGGCCATGGCTCACGGGCCCAGCCGCTCCGTGGCATGTGGGATCTTCCCGGACCAGGGCACGAACCCGTGTCCCCTGAATCGGCAGGAGGACTCTCAACCACTGCGCCACCAGGGAAGCCCTTGGGGAAATATTTTTAAAGGACAAACTCCACAGCTCTGTGTGTGTGTCTATGTTTGGTTTTGAATGAATATATTGAAATCAGTGTCAGCCGTTAGTTTTTAAATTACTCATTTTGGGAGAGATTCATGAAAGAATTTCAGAGTACCAGTACAGAAAATATAATTTCAACATAACCTGTTGAATATTTCAAACTGGTAACTTAAAATAATCAAGTTATTAAAGAGATAAAAGGTAGAGATATTTTAATACTAAAATTTATTTTGGAAGGAATTAGTTTATGTCAGATAACTAATTCCCAATAGAACTAGATGAATTATCATTAGGCTATGAGGAGAGGAAAACAGGGGTGCATTCCTGTAACATTTTTATAAAGAAAATATGAGGTCTCCATCTTTTACGGACAGTAACAATGTCTATTTCTAACAAATCCATAAGAATGTATTTACTAGCTTTCTTATTCCATGAGAAAGTCTTTTTCTTTCTTTCTTAGGGCACATACTCTAAACCTGTTAGCGGTTGCAACTGTTTCCCTGAATCTATTCTTCCCTTTACTCTTTTTATTTTTCCTTTACAAAACCATATGTGTCCAATAGTTTTCTTTAAACCAGATCCAAAAGATTTTTAGAGCATTTTATCCCTGACGACAGGCCTGCTGCAGTTCCCATTTTATGACAGAAAAATTCATGTGTGTATGAAATTCTGTGATTAGAGAGAAGAGGGGCTGGATGCAGAGCACAGCAGGGCGAAATTGGTGTGCATACTCCATGGAGCCTCAACACGAGCCGCTCAACTCTGAGCACCCCCTTAGTGTTTTTGAAAACACCTCAGTCTTATTTCTTCTCATTTTCTAAATCACTATATTCACCGTAAGTGAGCTTGGTTGTCTAAAATGCTGAAACCAAATGTTGCTCATAATTTTATGTGACATTTGAGAAGTACCTTTTTGTGAGCATTTTTTACTCTTATTTATATATTTTTAAGATTAATAAACTTCTCTTAGAGAAGTTTTAGGTTCACAGCAAAATTGAACAGGAAGTACAGAGTTCCCATGCAGCCTTTGTCCTCACACAGGTATTACCTCTCCCTTTTGTGAGTATCCCTCACCAAAGCAGTACATTTGTTACAATCAATGAAAATGTATTGACACATCTTTATTACACAAAGTCCACTGAAGTTCACCCTTGGTGTTGTATATTTTATAGGTTTGACAAATGTACACTGACATGTATCCACCATTACAGTGTGATACAGAATAGTTTCATTCTCCTAAACATCCTCTGACTCAGCCTATTCATCCCTTCCTCCTCTCTAACACCTGGAAACCACTAATCTTTTTACTGTCTCCAATGTTTTACTTTTTCCAGAATGTCATATGGTTGGAACAATACATTATATAGACTTTTCAGGTTGCCTTCTTTCATTTAGTAATACGCATTTACAGTTCTTCCATGTCTTTTTGTGGCTTGGTAGTTCATTTATTTTCAGTGCTGAATAATGTTCCATTGTCTGGATGAACCACAGTTTATTTGTCCATTCATCAACTGAAAGGCATCTTGGGTACTTCCAAGTTTTAGCAATTTTGAATCAGTTGTAAAGGTTTTTGTGCAGCCGTTAAGTTTTCAATTCATTTGGGTGGATACCAAGGAGTACAGTTCCTCGTAAGAGTACATGTAGTTTTGTAAGAAACTGCCTATCTGTGACTGTAGTCCCAGATAGTGACTGTTCCATTGGGTGTTTCCATCAGCAATGAATGAGAGTTCCTGTTTCTCCACGTCCTCACCAGCATTTGAGGATGGTCCAAACACTGTGGTCAGTGTTTTGGACTTTGGCCATTCTAATAGGTGTGTAGTGGTGTCATTTTTTTTTTGGTGATATGAGGGCCTCTCACTGTTGTGGCCTTTCCTGTTGCGGAGCACAGGCTCCAGACGCGCAGGCTCAGTGGCCAAGGCTCACGGGCCCAGCCACTGCGCGGCACGTGGGATCTTCCCGGACCGGGGCATGAACCCATGTCCCCTGCATCGGCAGGCGGACTCTCAACCACTGCGCCACCAGGGAAGCCCTCTTGTTATTTTAATTAGAAATTCCTTAATGACATATGATGTTGAACATCTTTTCATATGTTTACCTGTATATCTTCTTTCATGTGGTAGATGCCTGTTTAGATCTTTTGCCCATCTTTTAATTGGTGGACTGTGAAGGAAAGGGACAAGGTGAGGTCAGGCAGCTGCCCAGGGGAGTCAGCTGCTTATTTACCAAGGTATCTTACATATTGATTTTTGCTTTGAAGAATTAGCCACGGTTCATGTGTCATTCACAGGTTTTTAGTCCAAGAAACTTAATATATGATAGATATTGTGTGTGTGTGTCTCAGAATGCCAGTTTCAGTGGCTGCCTAGCATGACGTAGATATTTTTTTAACACTCCCCTTTCTGAATACAGCAAAATTATCTTCAGAAAAATCTTATAATGATAATAAATATGCTCTTGATTCATTATTTTAAAACAATTATTTAGAAGAGTAGATTTTGCTTTTAAAACTATTATTTAATATTCACATACAGACTAAAATCTGCCAATACCAAAACAAAGATTAAGCCTTATAGTTCATACATTGTTTCAGCTTTAAATTATAAACACAAGTAAAAAATTTGAGTGGCTCCACACTATGACAGCATTTAAGTGAATCAAGTTCTGTTCTCTATGTTTACAACCACTGGGCTATCATTGTTTATTTGGAAACTACGGCTTAAAATCAGGAATGTTAAGAACGATGAGAGCCTGGAGGTCCACATTTCTCTAAGAGCAAGCTCAACAATTCTCAACTTCTCTGAACTTAATCTCAAAACAAATACATGTTGCTGAGTTTGGGTGCATTTGGGATTAGCTGTATAACTGACAGTTATTAGAATTTAATTCCATGTAGAATACAATATTTATGAAAGAAAAAGTAATAAAATGTGCCAATTTGATACTTATGTGTTATTAAAAATTAATAGTAACCACAAAGATTGTTTAGAACAGAGAACAATAAAAACATTTTCCGAGAGAAATATTTTACGTGTGACGTTGTTTAGAATTGCAGGCACATAATGATAATAAAAAGCGGGCCATATTTTAGTTAGCTTATCATTATTTTAAAATTCTATACACACAGTATAATGCCATTTTTCTTCTCACAGAACTACTCCTAGCCAGATCATTTTGATTGAGGGCTTTTAGTGGTCTAAGATTATTATTTCATACATTAATCTCTTGGCTTAGTCCTACATCTGCCTAATAATACATTTGTGGGGCTTTAATTTACCACTGATAGAGCAATACTGTTTCCCTTATGTTTCACCAATGAAAATGTCATCGTCTTATAATGTATTATATTGAATGGATGCTTTAAAATTGTATTTTATTTATTGTGTTTTTTAATTGACAGCAGATTTTGCATCAGCAATAATAGTGGTAAAAAGACAACAGAAACAGCCAGAAGAAGTACATAATTTTGAATCTAGAATTTTACACTTAATTTTTTCAAAGGCAGTGATAAAATGAACACCCAGATCAATAATTTATCACTGTAGAAAATAAGTGGAATAAATGCTAGAGAATATTTACCATCAAGGAGGGAGCCCAGAAGAAGTGGAGTGGAAGAAGAAATTGTGTCCAAAAAAATTACTAAACTAGTTTGCAAGTTTATTATCTATTAGTAGTATAAAAATGGCAATAGTAACCATACTAGTAATAATAATAATATAGCTAGTTTTATTTTGGCTAGACAGTGATTTAAAATTTTAAATAATAAAATATGAGGTAGGAAAATATTTTAGATGATGGACATAATGAATAGGATAATGTTTTATAAGAAATGTAAAAAGTTGATATATAGGTTTAACAATTAAAATTATCTGGGGCTTCCCTGGTGGCGCAGTGGTTAAGAGTCCACCTGCTGATGCAGGGGACACGGGTTCGTGCCCCAGTCTGGGAGGATCCCACATGCCGCGGAGTGGCTGGGCCTGTGGGCCATGGCTGCTGAGCCTGCGTGTCCAGAGCCTGTGCTCCGCAACGGGAGAGTCCACAACAGTGAGAGGCCCGCATACCGCAAAAATAAAATAAAATAATCTGAAATACAACATAAATAAAAGCTATTAATTCTCAAACTAGGAGAAACAGAAAAATGAGCTAACCTTATGATCACAAAAGAAGGCAAGAATGGAGTAAAAAGGAGATATAAGAGAAATATGCTAAAAATAAAACACAAAATAAATTAGAATAAATAATTTGAAATGTATCTAAATAGTAAAACAAGCAACAAACTGGTACACATTTAAATCAAAAACTACTCTGTGATATTCCATGCTTCCCTCATTTGTTTTTTGTCACCTGCTGTCCTAGTGTCTTAAGAATTGCTCATAGGAAACAAATGTTTACCAGACTCCCTAACTTACTGCCCAAGTCTGTTCCAGGACTTCGGGGTTATATGCCCTATAAACTGGCAGCATCTTCCTCTATGAATGTAAATTTTCACTGTAAACTTCAGGTTACTGATTCATTACTTTGGATGCTTAAAAACAAATCTTTTAAGGGAATGACTAGGTTGTTAAAGGTCTCTATGTCAATTTCCTTGCTTATTTCATCTGAGACTATCTTTTGATTTCTTGTAATAGGTTGGCTTAGTTATTAAGCTCTGTGCATTGTGGTCCTAACTCCACAGTCTGGAAAGAGCCCAAATACAGTAAGACCTATTCCCTAAAACATCACATACACTTCCAATTTATTCCAAACACAATGCATCTTCTTTTGTATCTGTCATAAGTTTGTCTACTTTTAAGCCTCAAATTTCCCTAAGAGAATTCCTGCCTTTCACATGTTTCCTCACTATAATCTAAATAGATGTGCCTATTTTTGTAAATGACAAAGTTCTGCAAAGAATGACTTAGAATTGCATTCATCCCTACAGATATTGTGTAATATTACTAAATTAATACATTTAAGATGAGCTGTGATGATTAATTTTATGTCTAAACTTGGCTATGCTATGGTGCACAGTTGTTTAGTCAAACATCAATCAGGATGTTGCTATGAATGTATTTTTTAGGTGAGATTAACTTTTTTGGGAGGTACGCGGGCCTCTCACTGTTGTGGCCTCTCCCGTTGCGGAGCACAGGCTCTGGACGCACAGGCTCAGCAGCCATGGCTCACGGGCCCAGCCGCTATGCAGCATGTGGGATCTTCCCAGACCGGGGCACGAACCCGCGTCCCCTGCATTGGCAGGCGGACTCTCAACCACTGCGCCACCAGGGAAGCCCGGTGAGATTAACATTTAAATCAGTAAGTGTGTGTATGTGTGTGTTTGTTCCTATACACTAACAATAACCTATCTGAAAGAGAAATTAAGAAAGGTATCTCATGCACAATAGCATCAAAAACAATAAAATACTTTGGAATAAATTTAACAAAGGTGATGAAAAACCTGTACAGTAAAAACTAAAAGATGTTGAAAAAGACAAAAATACATGGAAAGACATCCTCTGTTCTTGGATTGGAAGAATTAATATTTGAAAATATTCATACTACCCCAAAACCCTACAAATTCAGTGTAATTCCTATCAAATTTTCAATGGCTTTAACAAAGCACATTATCCTCTATAACATAGGTGAGTCTCATGCAAACAGCCGAAGATCTTAAGAGCAAAGATTGAGGTTTCCTGAAAAAGGAATTCCACTTCCAGATTGCAACATAGAAATTCTGCCTGAGTTTTCAACCTTTGGAGTCAAGACTGCAACATCAACTCTTACCTGAAGCTGCAGCCAGCCAGCTTGCCCTATGGATTTCTGGATTTCAGACTTGCCAGCCCCATGAGAGTCAATCTTTGCTACATAGATAGATGATAGATAGCTAGATAAATAGATAAAGATATTCCCTATCTACATCTTTCTATATCTCTGTCTCTGTCATCTCTATCTCCATCTCTATCTCTTATTGATTCTCTTTCTTTGAAATATTCTGACCAATACAAGAACCTTATAAAACAAAAGAGGAAAAATTCCAAACATTCAATGATCTGCTTTCTTTGATCATTATACTGAAACCTCCAAGAAAAACACATAATCAAATTTGAACTTCTTAAAAGATATCTTGACTAAAAGATATCCTTGACAAAGATATCTCTATCCTTGTCTCCCTACATTCCCAATACATAACTCAACTACAGATCTACTTAAAAGGACTTCCCCTCAATTCATTTTTAAAAAGTGTCAAAATTTCCAGAGGCATGAATAGTTCATGGAAGAATTGGTACAGTTAAGGACTTTTAACACCTAAGGAAGACTAGCAGGAATTCATTGAATATTTAAAATGTTATTAGACATCAGTCAAACCTCTACCAATTTATTGCAATATCTGCATGCTGGTCAGTCCATCAGAAGGTGACACATGGACAAAGGCTGCCAAAGTAGCATTGGTTGGATGATTGTAAGGAATCTAAAATGACTACTACAAAAGAGGACTTTGAATAGCCAAACATGTAGGAGAGAATTATGTGCAATTCCTTTTGAATCAGTTAAAGATCTGTGTCTGTGCCTAGAGCTCAATCACATGAAGTTTGCTTCCTTGTTTTGCTGCTGCAAATTCTTTATTAGCTGCCCTGGAAAGAGTGCACAGAGATAAGTGTTTCTTTTTTAAAAAATTTTGCATGTCTGAAAACATCTTTATTGAACTCACACTCTCAATTGAAAGTTTGCTTCAGTAGAATATTCTATTTTTAAAATAGTTTTTCCTAAGTATTTTGCATTTCAAAATTTTCTTCAATATTTCTAATGTTTAATATTGCTATTATGAAATACTATGCCATTCTATTTTTTGGCTCTGCATTTGACTGAATTTTTACTTTATAGAAACTTCTATATCATCTTATTTTTCTATGTTCTGTGGTTTCAGGATGCATGTGAGTCTTTTGCTATAGAAGGTTTTTGGTACTTGGTGTGTTTAAATCTGGAAGTTTATGACATTGGGTACTGGAGAATATTTCACAATGTCTTTTTCATAATTCCTTGTGCCACATCCTCTCCCTCCATTTCTCCTTTCTCTCTTGATCACTCCCTCTCACGCTCTTTCTTAGAATACTTACTATGACATTTCCCTTCCTGAACAAATCCCCTAATGTTCCTAGTATTTCTCTCTGATTTCTGTCTCTATACTTTTTTTTCCCTCTTAAATTCCTGGGGGAAATTCTTTACCATATATTTCAATAGCTATATTGAGATTTTTATTTCTAATATCATAATTTTAATTTCCAAAGGATCTTTTTGCTTTGCTTTCTTAATGTTCCTTTAATCAGTTTTTTGTTTCATACAGGTGATATATAATTTTTATCTTTCAAGATATCAATGAAATATTTCTGGAAGTTTATTCTTCCCTGTTTTGTCCCATTTTCTCCAAGTTTATATTTTGTTTTCTTTCTCTTTCTTTCTTCCTTCCTTCCTTCCCCTTTCTTCTTTCCTT
This sequence comes from Kogia breviceps, assembly GCF_026419965.1. Taxonomy (NCBI): domain Eukaryota; kingdom Metazoa; phylum Chordata; class Mammalia; order Artiodactyla; family Physeteridae; genus Kogia; species Kogia breviceps. The sequence continues at coordinate 161,367,533 of NC_081311.1, read as the reverse complement.
TCTCCTTCCTTCCTTCTTTCCTTCCTCCCTCTCTCTCTTTCTTTCTTCCTTTCGTTCTTTCTTTCTTCTTTCTTTCTTTCTTTCCCCTTTCCTCCTTTCCTTCCTCCCTCCCTCCCTTCCACTCTCCCTTCCTTTCTTCTTTTTGTGACTTAATTTTATCTTGATGTTTCCCTCAAGCGTTTATTGAAAATCTTTAGCTCTCTCTTCATACATAAAGGTGTGGCACTAAAATACCAATTGGAAGCATTGTATGTAAATATGGTTATTAGCTGCTGACCTTCTGCAAGAATTACATGATATTGTAATTTAATTGGAACTCTTCAAGTTGTACTATCCTCCTAGTCTTCTTTCTCTTGAAGATCATATTCTTCAGAGAAATTTTACAATCTCTTGCCTCCTTCTGCCTGACAGCATTCTGGGCACTTGACAAGGAACAAAGCTCAGAAGTATCATGATTGATGTGGTAGATTTATAATATATCCAATAAATTATAAAATACATTGAAGAAACTGAGTTCTACTAAATAGAAAGATATGCTTTTTATTCAAGAAACATACACAAGGACCAGAATTATTATTTGTAAAAATGACAAAGTGGTAATACAGTAAATTTCTACTAATAAGGGAATAGAAAATAAGTTATTCAATAAAAATATGATAAAAATACTATGCAGTAGTTAGAAAAAAATCAACTGATTCTTCATGCATAAACATAGATCTCTAAAACAAAAGGCAGTTTAAAAGTAATGTGCACAGTACAATTTATATAATTTTTCCAACATAAATAATTTTATGATTATTTATGGATACATAGATACATATTTATATTCATAGTATATATGTGTAAATATATATCCATACATATATTTGTCTATCAACAATATATAAGACATATGTATACATATGTCTCCATGAACTATATATGTATACAACTATGAATACTTATATGGTTGAGACCATAAAAACTGAAATAGAAAAACACCAAATGGACAATAAGAGTTTCCTATAGAAAGGAAATTGTACCAAGGAAGGACAGCAAAGAGACCTCAAATTTATCTGTAATAATGTTTTGCTTTTTTAAAAAAATGTTCTTATGCAAAAATTAATGTTTATTACCTCAGAATGGTAGATGCACAGGTTTCTCTTTAATATTATTTGTTTTGCTTTTCTTTAAAAATTTTTTTCAGAATCATAATGATAAACTCTTTACAAGAACAGCATAGTGTAGTGGAATAATGGGGACCACTGGTTATGGTAACTCAGGGCACGAAAGCTCTAGATACGTGGGCAGTTGGGGACTGAAATCCAGTCTACAGCACAGAGTTGCATCAGCTCTGAAAAATTTCCTCCCCCCACCAAAAAAACTATAGTTACAATTTTTCACTCAGAGGAGGCAACTTTTTACAATTTTCATTAAAAAAAAAAAAATCTTACAGATAGGTGTCAGCCCTGTCAAACAACATGCGTAAAACACTAAATCCATACTCAACTATTCAGTGTCAGGTTTGGGGAAAATAACATATTCTGAACTTACATTTTTCCCCCTTCATCTAAGTATAATAACATCCCTCTTAGGTTGTTACAAAGATTACCTTAATATTGTCACATTCTCTTTATTACTTTCAAAAAGGTTTTCTTATTTCAATCTAATCACCTTTGAGCATATGCAATAAAATGAAATATCATGAAAAATTGTGTTTACTTGGTTGATTTTTCTGACTTTATTCCATTAAGGAAATTTTCATGAGAAATACAGCATTGATTAAGTTAAATTTTTGAACCAGGCAAAGGAAATTAAAGCTCTTAATTTCATTGGTATTAAAGTAAATATAACTCCCATGATTTTGGAATACATAGTAAGACAAAAATATTACTGAGAATTAATAGTGATTCCATTATTTCATTATTTTTAGTTACTGTTCCTTCATACTCTCATACTTACCTTATTTTAAACTTGCATATTTTTATAAAAAGACAGGTGAGCTTCCTCGTTTAGTCCTGTACAAGATGCATGTCTCGCAGTGACTAGATGCTTCTCTAAGTAAAACATGGAGGGAATTTTGGACTCAGAGTAAGCAACAAACTCTAGGAGTTGGAGTCTTGTGGAATCAGCAATATGCTCTGATTCTTCACTAGACCTTTGAAATATCTAAGCCATAAATCTGAAGTGCATATGGTAAATTAATGCACTGGTTTGGTTGATAGTTTTTAGAAGTCCTGTAAAAACATAAAAAATCTGATTCCTCTGTTTTTCTAAGGAACAGTGTGATAGTTATTGTGCTAAATTTCTCTACATTTAAACTTTGACATTTTTCTAACATATTTTATGTTACTAGTTAGGAAGACATCTGATCATGCTTTCTTCTTCAAATCTATTTTCAAATCAGTACCATGAACGACCAAAACCATGTACTTTGAATGGCGTCTTCCTATTAACATGCTGTACTATAAAATCTCTCCCAGTAAGTTTTAATGTAGTTAAAAGAATACACATAATTCAATACAATGTATATATCTCAATTGCTTGATTCAATAGTATTATATTTTTATAAAATATATCATACAATCCCTGTCTGTCCTTTATATTTTGAGTTAATGTTCCTAGCCATTTAAGATATATCAGGGTAAATCCAAGGCTGTCTTAATTAAAAGTGCTAGTTTTATATGTTACAGTATTTTTGCAAGAACTACTAATTAACACTGATGATATTTTATCAGTTTTATTATCTAAAATTATAGAACATTCTGAAAAGTATCTTTCTTATTATGTATGTATGTCTCATGTGTCTCTTAAAAGAATCATCCACTACTAGTCCCTCCATAAGTTTTAAGTTGTTAGGTATCCATAACCCAGGTGATTAAGTCATGTATTAAAAACATTACTGGGTGAAGAAACAAACAAAAACATGTAAATTTAGAAACAGTTATAGCTGATTCACTTTGTTATACAGCAGAAACTAACACAATAATGTAATGCAATTATACTCCAATAAAGATGTAAAAAAAAAGGAACATATAAAGGGTACATTTTAGAAATGTATATAGATGCATTTCTCTTTTAACCCTCAGATCCTCCGTTTATTTCAGTAATAACATTTATGTAACATAGTGAATTGTTGTTTGGGTTAGAAATAACCGTATAGTGGACACTTCTATTATGAAGAAATCCATTGTTGCCTTATTGTCTCATCAGGCGTTAGTTTTCCTATGGTAATATATACCAGCATAAACTGGTTAGATTGGGTAACCTAACCAGTAAAAAAAAAAAAAAAAAAAAAAGATTTTTTTTTTTTTAAAACAACTTATTCAACATATTGGGTAAACTGTCTAAATGTCTTCAAATTATCTGTGCATTGTTCAAATTATATTGAAAATATAGAGTTTTCTGTGGTTTGTACTCTTGAGGTTTATGTTCATATGCTCAGACTATTCCTAATGTCCAAATTTGCTAAGGTAGCTGGGACTGGGGAGGCTCCAATCTTCAGGACCTAATGATCGGTGCTAGTCTTACTTGATGAAACTTCGGGCCATGTCCTAACTCCCATCTCCTCTCATGATGTTACCTTTTTATGTCTCCATGTGTTTTCCTATCAGTGATTCTTTATACCATCGTTGGTCCATCACTAACTTTCTATTAATATTGATCCCAACAGAAGCAAGAGTCAAAAGCTATCCCATTTTCCTCAAAAGAAGCTCTTTGGCTTTTATGTAAATTTATTCCTCTCTTCCAAAATGACTAGCTCTCAGCTTTAAAAAGAACGTGAATTATGACTCTTTATCAAGCCATTGGTTTAATGGCATTGGTCTCCTCCTGGCTTAAAAACAAAAGACGTTCAGAGGATTTTTGCCCCACAATAGTAAAAAAAAAGTGCTACAAAGTGATTTGCTCCCTTCATCCTTTATATAGAAGTGGCTGGGAAACTTTATTTTTTGTATGACCTCACTGGGCATCATTTTATACATGCTGTTTAGTACGATGTTATAATTTTCTAGAGGAAACCAGATGTGATGGACTAATAATCATTTCCATACTTCTAATTGTGCCATCTGCTGAGTGAATAAACTAATGACTGACTAAATGAAATGATTTTCATCTGCTACTTAACATTTCAGATCTAAAGGCCATGACCTCAAATTGTAGTCAAGGACCTTGACTGTGTGTTTATTTAAAAAGAGAGTTCTCCAGGCTATTCAAAGTTCTATTTAGTAAAAACAAACAGTCCATATATTGTTGATTATTTGACAAAGCAAGTTTATGTATGTGACCTTTGCATAATCTTGGGAGACACTTTTAAAATATTTCATATTATATTATTATTACATCATTCTTTCTCATTTAACAATGAAATTTCTTTCTTATCAAAATTATTCACGTTAAGCCTTTAGACATTAAATGTTAACTTTTTATAAGTAAGTATCTGCAAATATGAGTTAGAGGATGCCCATGACACAGCATTTTTTCTGAAAATTGGGTGCAAATATGTATTGCTTTTTATTTGTGAGTGCATTGCTCAGTCATTTGTCCCAGATTTGAAGGTTTTGTTTTCTTTCATATTTGATTGTGTAATATAGTTATAGGAGTTTTAAGCACTACTGAGTTGAGTGTACAGGAGTCCCTTTGGGAATTTTTAAAAAACTTTTTATGTTGAGTGACATCGTTATAATTGTAACATACTAAATATATAGACGATGGTAGATCAGGGCATCAAACCATGGACTAGACTCTTCTCATGTTCATTGGCTAGTCTGTAGTCAAATGGCGCTAAGATCCTAATTACAAAGAGTAGAAAATTTGCTGGCCAAGTCACAGATGCAACCAATTTGGGATTGCTGACTTACCAGAATTCTGATTCAATACAATTCCTGGGCACTTGAATTGTGTTCTTTTTTGTAGTACTTCTCCTGACTTGGCTCTCCAAGCTCAGAGCTATTGGTGTCTATACCCCTCTGCCATCAACTGCATTGTTAAATTTCTATTTACATGTATATCTCATGACTGCATGATCCTCAATGACAGAGTTGATATTTTGTTTACCATTGTGGTTGCAGGATTCAACACAGAGCATAAAACACAACACAGTGCAGAAGACTTGTTAATAAATGATTAAATGGAAGGAGGACTTAAAAGTCTCATGGTTTGAAAGTAATTCAGGAGTTAGGAAAGTGGACTTACAGAATATTTGATGATGATGATGATGATGATGATGTTGATGATGATGATATAATCCTAGCTATGACAGAATGAAAAAGGAATTAGGCTGTTTTCTGGTAGATGTTTATAAACAATGGAATCTATATGAGAATTAAGTGATAATAGTATGTATTTGGAATTTACGTGGCTATTTTTCATTATATGAAAGATTGGGATTTGGTAATACAAGGGATCTGGAGATTAGTAAAGAAGTTATTATTTCAACTGTGATAAAATATAATAAGAACCTCAAATGGAGCAAAAGAAGTAGGAACTGACTGGGGAAGGAGAGATAGATATATCACTAGTGGAATCAAGGAAACTTTATAACTGATTGAATGTGATGAGAGAGTAATCAAGTATGATTCAAGGTTTAAGAAGGAACGTAAACACTGTATATAAAAGTTCAATATGTTCCAAAAATATCACATGTGGAATGTGGAGGAAGATGTTAATTTTATCCCCTTTCCACATTTTTAATAATTCAGGGACATTATAATCATGTACAAGATCTCTTTTCATTGTGGACAATATTTTTATAAACATATTGTATTTCTTTTTCTTGACTATGATATTCAACCCCTTAGTTACTTTCATTGAGAGAGTCACTGGGGTCAATTCATTAGTGCTCACTCATTTGGATGACTATATGCTTATTTTTCTTAGGAGGTAATATTTGCATTATCTGCTTTTTTTCTGATGCTTTGGAGAGAAAAAGTTTAAATATTTCCTAGCAAGGAAATTAGTATTCTTCACTAATATAAAACTCCTCTATTTGTGGAAGTAAATATATGAAGAAGAAAAATTAAAAAGTAGAAAGCAAAAACATTTAAAATTAAAAGAAGTTTAAATTTAGTAAACATGTGCATTTGCTTCATTGTTCAAATAAAAAAATAATGTACATTTCATACAGGCAAAATATAAGGTAAAAGTAAGCTAAACTTGTCTTTAAATATAGTTATGCAAAGAAGAAAGCTGCAAAGGGAAATTGTTTTACAGTATATCTTAAACTATTATGTATATTTTATTATAAATTATAATTTATATTTTTGTTCATATGTAGATTATTAAGAATATCAGATAAAAAAGAAAACAAAAGTCATGGGGTTAAATAGGTCAAATACTGAAACTAAATATATTAATCATTTAACTGGAAACTTCCTAGAGCTAAGAATTAAGGGAGGAAATAACTTACACCTCCAAACCACATGAAACAAATCTTCCAGCTTTGGAATAATTTTTATTATCCAAAGGTATGCCCCATATTGTAACTTTGAGAAGTTTCAAAAAATATTCCTTCACAATTCTAGGAGAGTTTTACTCTGCTGGTCAGGATTTCCCTTTTTATTCTAAGGGATTTCTGTTCTCTTGTCACATATATTGCAGCCTATTTTCTCACTGTCATCTATTTTCAGTTCCTGTGTCCACCATTTTCTCTTTTTGGCCACTTTTGCACTGTACTACCTCATTCATTTTATTAGCTTACAATACAGAACCCCAGGAATTGTTGTTTTTATTGGACATTTATTGAAATGTCATTAATAACAATTAACATATTACCAAAAAGCTTACATTTTAGTATTAGATAAAACCATAGTCTTTGCACACCACAGGTAAAACACCACGACTCAGCCTTTTTGTAGAGTTTATTTTCTGCCCCTCCCTCCTCTCTCTCTCTCTCTCCCCATATATATTTTTTTCTCTAACATTACTATCCGTCAGTCTTTATGTTGCCTCAGAAATTCAACATCTGTTTTAACTATTAAGTAAAGAGATTCAGCTCACTCTTTGTTTCAGTTTCCTTTGAGAACATTATCTCTGGAAGGCAGTAGCATACTTACCTTTTATCACTCAAGGTCCATTGTCAACTCCTTATAAACTATCATCTTCACTACTAAGAGTCTATTGCTGTATCTCCTAATATGCAAAAGAGATGGCAGCAAGTTATTCTTTAAGTGACCATTTTTTCTTTCCAATAAATATAATTGTCATAAGTGATTAAAATAAAACTAATCAAAAACTCCAGAGAAACAGCAGCAAGTTATTCTTTAAGTGACCATTTTTTCTTTCCAATAAATATAATTGTCATAAGTGATTAAAATAAAACTAATCAAAAACTCCAGAGAAACAACTTTGCTCTTGATAACAAATGTTGGTTGAGTTTTGTTGTGTGACTACTTAAGAACAGGGCTAAGCAAAATATCTAAACGAGACCTCACTAAATAAGATATAAAGATGGCAAATAAACAGATGAAAAGATGTTCAACATCATATATCATTAGGGAATCTCAAGATAAACATTGAGATACCACTACACACCTATTAAAACAGTAAAAACCCAAACGCCAACAACCCGCTAGTGTGGATGTGCAGCGACAAGAACTCTCATTCATTGCTGGTGGGAATGCAAAATGGAATAGTCACTTTGGAATAAAGTTCAGCGGGTTTTTTACAAAACTATACACACTCTTACCATACGATCAGCAACCACGCTCCTAGGTATCTACCAAAATGAGTAGAAAATGTATGCCCATACCAAAACCTACACACATGGAGGTTTCTCAAAATATTAAAACTAGAATTACCATATGATTTAGCAGTCTCACTTCTGAGTATTTATCCAAAAGAGTTAAAATCAGGATCTAGAAGGGATATATGCACCCATGTTTGTTGCAGCATTATTCACAATAGTCAAGATGTGGAAACAATCTAAATGTCCATCACTGGAAAATGAATTTAAAATATAATAAATATATATACACACACACACAGACGTATATATATAAACAATGGAATATTACTCAGCCATAAACAAATAGGAAATCTTGCCTTACGTGACATGGATAGACCTTGAGAACATTATGCAAAGTAAAATAAGCCAATGGCAGAAGGACAAGTACTGCATGATTCCACTTACATAAGATAGTCAAACTCATAGAAGTAGAAAGTAAATTGGTTGTTGACAGGGCCTACTGGTAGGGGGAAATAGGTGTTGCTCTGCAATGGGTATAAAATTTCAATTATGCAAGATTAATAAGTTTTATAGATCTGCTGTACATTGTGCCTATATTAACAATATTGTGCTGTATATTTAAAGTTTTGTTAAGAGGAAAGATCTCATGTTACCTGTTCTTAACACCAAAAATAATAATAATAATAATAATAATAAACCTGCACAAGGATGTTTGTAGCAGCTTTATTTATAATTTCCAAAACTTGGTGTTTGCCAGAGGTTTGTAGTGAGGAAAGTGTGCATAGGTAGAACAGAGATGATTTCCAAGGCAGTGAAACTATTCTGCATCATACTGTAATTGTGGATGCCTTTCATGGTACATTTGTCAAACTCATGGAAGGTGCAACAACAAGGGTGAACTCCAATGTAAACTATGGACTTTGGGTGATAAAGTGTGTCAATATAGGTTCATTGATTGTAATAAATGTACTGCTCTGGTGAGGGACATTGATAGTGGGGGAGACTGCATGGAATTGGGGGCAGAAGGTGCATGGAATTGGGGGCAGAAGGTACATAAAAACTCTCTTTAACCTTCTACTCAATTTTGCTGTGAACCTAAAACTGCTCTAAATAATGTTTATTATTTTAAGTACATTGAATGGCCTAGTGATAATATTATTAAAACATTAAATATTAATTATTATTATCAAAACTAAAGAAAAAAACCTTTGTTTATTCATATTTTGTGAAACAACAATAGTTGTTCAAGAGGTCGCTGAAGATGGAATAAGCACGTATTTCTTATCTTTGGCCAAAACCTAGTTTTAAGATCTTTGCTATTGTAATAAGGAGGACAATGTAGAAGGAAAACAAAACAAAACAAAAACAGAGAAATGTATAAAGCATCCAACAGTTTTCTACTTTAATAGTGATTGAAACTTTTTTAATTTGAGGAAACTGGTGCCCTGAAAAACAACAATTAGTTCTTCCAGACATGAAAAAAAGCAAACAAACTGAAATGAAAATGTTTCAGAATTGGATTCAGGAAAACAAACAAAACTAAAACAACCACCATCACCACACAAGAACACATGTATACATGTATGCAAGCACATGCACAAACACATAAGCATACACATGTACTTGTAGACTCACACACAGATTTTGAAGACATGGAAAGTTTAATCCCAACAAATGTTTTTACTCTTGAGATAAACAGAAGGGCAAAGAGGTCAATAGAGTTGGGCAGTTTGGTATTGGTTCTGCATTCAATTTCTTACTTCTGAAGAATCAAGTTCCAGAAGCTGGTGACATTTTGCAAAATGCTGGTAATAAGCAAAGCTACCTTGGTGACTAGTGACAAAGTGTGTCTTTAGTTATGGAAGTGACTAAGTTGCCTGCTTTTTTATGGATCTAAGTTCTTTTATGGCACCCTGGTGGCTCTATGAACATCTGGATTGCAATTCTTGCATGGACTTTGCATTTTTGATGATGACAGCCTTTGAAAGTTGCAGTTACAATGTCTTCAAGGAGATTTATCAACAGGAATTATTAACATGTGACAACTAGAGGAGGATAAAAAACATGATAAATTGATTATTAAAAATGATAGATTGGGGCTTCCCTGGTGGCGCAGTGGTTGAGAGTCCACCTGCCGATGCAGGGGACACGGGTTCGTGCCCCGGTCCGGGAGGATCCCACATGCCGTGGAGCGGCTGGGCCCGTGAGCCATGGCCGCTGAGCCTGCACGTCCGGAGCCTGTGCTCCGCAATGGGAGAGGCCACAACAGTGAGAGGCCCGCGTAGCGAAAAAAAAAAAAAAAAGATAAATTGTTTTCTGGGGATTACGCACACACACACGAATAAAATCTGTAGGATGACTGAGAGGGACATGATTTTGCTTCAGGCTGGAGGGAGAGGAGGTGCTCAAATTTACTGAAATTGGGACATTCTTGTCAGAGTAAGTTCATAACAAAATATTTTACTTATATTTAAACGAGGTTAATGAAGTTTGTCAATGTAAGTTAAATTTATATTGACTTTGAAAAAATTACCAGTGCAAATCCCTGACTCAAGTAGAGGTATTTTGTGGCTTCCTGTGTTAGTGTTTGGTGTATTTCTAACTGTGTAGATATTTAATAATGGTGCTTAAAAGTAAATTAACATAAACTTTATGAAGGAACAAATTAATTCATGAATAAACTATTTTCATTTGATATTTCTTCTCTCAGTAATTTGTCCAGGGCTATAAAACAGTAAGTTTAGGGTTTCACACCAGTGAGCATAGGGAAGCTGGAATTAAGTATTGCTCATTTAAAGACAACATACTTTGGATACCAGATTTTAATGGATACTCTTCTAGGACACCATTTTTTTTAATTAATAAAAAAACTGCTTCTAATTGTCCTGGATCTAATCAACACAAAGAAAATAACCCACAAATAATGTAAACGAGAAAATAAAATCATATTCAAATTATTACTTTCAAGTTCTTTCTTTGCCAGTTTTCAAAAAATTAGTCTCTTCTCTTTTGGGTAATGTGTTGGGAGTCTCTAGAGGGGGTAAATGATCAAAAGTCAGATTATAGAAAAAGAATAAAAATCAAGAGGAATATAAACAAATACAAGGGTGAAAAAATGCTTATAGACCTTAAATAATATATCATGGGAAATGAGGTTAAAAATGGGAATATAGTGAGTGCAAAATTTACCTCCATTAAAAGTCAGATGTTCAGAAAATTGTTACTCAAAACGAGTTTTCTACAATTTATTTATTTCTACAATTTATTTATTTATTATTATACCATCTAGTGGTTCACAAGGAGACAAATAATGTTGGATCCCACAAATTATAAATTATCTTTGAATTAGTAACTCAATTAATCCTTTTTGCAAACAGTGTCTAATTGGGATAAAAATCCTTAGTCATTTGGATAGTTTTCCCTTCCCCTGCTGACTTGGTGTCCCCTTGGTTCCTTGCTGGAGACTCCCTGACTCTTGTGGAGCTCTGCAATCTCTCCATATTACAAAAGAATCAGAGGCAACCCGAGAGAGCTAAAACTTAGAGCCTACCTCTTCCTGATCATGCTTTGCTGAAATAATGCTGTGACCTAGCATGGATAGCTGTTGGTTGTGAAGGGAGGGGTCTCTTTTCAGATCCTAAATGGACAGCAGGGCCCGTGGCACCTCTCTTTGCTCTGAGAAGTTCCTTTACTCAGTGAAGGTGTCACTCTCCTTTCAAAAAAGTGTGATGCCAACTAAAAGTTGTCACTTGCTATCTTCTCTACAAGGATTAAGTCACTAGCCACTGTAGTTGCTGACCTTCAACGCACCCTGAAAGGAGTTCAGGGTGGAGATCAGGAATGAGGCACTCTGTGCTCTGGGAAAAACTGGCAGGACAGGCTGTCAGATAGTTAGATATTTTCAGAAGTGTTTGAGATAGAAAAATAAAGGAATTTGGAAAATCCATTCCCAAGATAATAGACTGTCTTGCAAAGCTATTGTCTTGTGCATAATCCAATTTGAATGTCAAAAAATTAATATTGCTTGGGCATTTCTCCTTTCATCCCAGCTGTAACAAATTTTAATCTTCTTCTAAGCAGATGGATGCATAGGGTAGTCCAGGGCAAAGGCCAGATACTCAGCAAAGCAAAAGGATGAAAACAAGTAATTTTAAAATCAATTACTCCTATTAGAGTGGTTTATTTAAAGGTTCACCATATCTGCCTACAAAACTTTATTCTTCTGTTTAACTTACTTTAATATTATACTTTGTACATATCTGTTAATCTTTTTAAATTAAAAATATTAAATATTTTACAAATGAGAGTAATAAAAGATTTATTAAATTAAATCATTTATAAAATGCATCACTTCACTCCTCTAATCTAAACAATTCTAAAATCACTTTTCCAAGAAGTACCTACTTTTTCTGTCTTTAAATAATTATGATAAATGTATCGATCTTAAGTTCATCTGAGTGAGTTTTGACAAATGCACACACCCATTTAACCCACTCCTTGGTCATGATGTAGAATATTTCATCAACCTGAGAGAATTCCCTTACATCTCTTTACAGTTGAACAGGAGCAGAATTTGCCAGTCCAAAATACACCTTTTTAGCATGAGGATTATTTTTAAGAAACAGCAGACATTGGATAAGCTCCAAAAACCGAGTAGAAGATACCCTTTTGTAAGAGACAGTTGCATTTATAAGGGAAATCTCCATATGTAAGGGTGTCTCCCTCTTCGTACTAGGAGGAAAAGAATGACTAAATCTGTAGAAACTCTTATCAAAGGAAAAGGCAGTGACCTAAATCTGATTAACAACCTTAACCTTTTTTTACCGTGTTTTATATAATAACCTCCTGTAACTTGTTTCCCCACCCACTTACATCTCCTTTGCCTTTTGAGGGAGATAGTATTTAAAGGGGTGGCTTAGGCCATTTTGGTTAGTAACTCAGTTTTCCTAGGTATCTCGCATGTATACAGGAGGTATACATGTTATTAAACTTCTGCTTGTTTTTCTCCTGTTAATCATCCTTTTATTACAGGATGCTCTCAGCCAAGAACCTAGAAGGGTAAAAGGAAAATTATTTTTCCTCCCTTACACAGTTGATTACCTACATTCTAGAAGCAAACACTGCTCTGATTTCTATCACAACATACTTCTGCCTCTGTTCTTAAAATTCATCTGAGTTGAATCATAGATTATGTTATTCCTTTCACTCAGTGTAATGCTTTTGAGATTGATTCTTGTTGCCGTATGTGTTGGTATTTCACTACTTCTTAATGGTGTGTACTATTTTATTGTAAGTATATAATTTGGCTAGTTTCTAACTTGGGGCTGTTATAGATAAAGATGCTATAAAAAGGTGTTGTTTGGTTTTGTATTTAAGTGGTTTTTGAGGACATATGTTTTTGTTTCTCTAGGTTAAATACCTAGGTGTGGAAAAACTGCCAGTGTTCCAAAGAAGTTGTACCTTTTATACCTGCATAAGCAATGAATTAGATTTCCAGTAGCTCTACATCTTCATCTTCATTTGGTTGTCGGCAACTTTTAAATTTAGCCAGATGCATGAGTTGGTGGTGGTATCACATTATGGTTTCAAAGTTGTATGTTTCTTTTCATGAATAATATTGAAAATATTATCATGTGTATATTGACCATTAAATATCCTCTTTGTTATAGTGTTCATTTTTTATTGGTTTGTCTTTTTATTATTGAATTATAGGGGTTTTATGTTCTGAATGAGAGTTCTTTGTCTGATGTTATACACATAAAAAGGTATGTAGTGATTATCTTATCCCTGTCTGTAACTTACCTATTCGTATTCTTATTGGTGTCTTTCAATAATCAGATTTTTTTAAGTGAAATTTATCCATCTGTGTTTCTTTTATGGTTAGTACTTATATTAGTTTCCTATCGCTGCTATAACAAATTACTACAAATTTACTGGCTTAAAGCAGCACTAATTTATTATTTTACATGTTTGTAAGTCATAATTAAAATGTGTGGGCAGAACTACTTTCCTTCTAGAGGTTCTATGAGGAGATCCATTTCCTTGACTTTTCCAGCTTCTAGAGGTTACCTTCATTCTATAACTGGTGACATCTTCCTTGAATCACTCTAACCTTGTCTTTTTCACATCTCCTACTCTGACTCAGACCTTTTCCCATCCCTTTCATTAGGACCCTTGTGATTACTTTGGGCCCAGCCAGATAAGCCAGCAAGATCTTTAATCACATCTGCAGAATCCCTTTTTCCATGTAAAGTGACATATTCACAGTTTGAGGGATTAGTGCATATACATCTTTGAGGGGCCATTGTTCCATCTACCAGAGTACTTACTCTGTCCAGAGAAACATTTGCTTTCCCAAAGATTAGGGTGATTATTTTCTTTTGTTTATGCTATAAATTATATGATTATATCTATTACAACTTGTGTCTATTTTCCACCTGAAAATAATATTTGTGTAAGGAGTTAATTTTTTATTTACACAGTTACCCAGTTTTTCCAGAATCCTTTGGTGAAAACAAGTTTCCTATTTTTACTGAATCTTTTTTTTTTTTGAAACTTGTTTATTCAATACCTTTTTCCTTTATATATAAAATATACAATTTGGCTACTCAATTTTAAAAAATCTCTTGGAATTTTGTTTGGGATTGCAATTTGGGGTAAATTGTATGTTAGCAATATTATATTTCTAATCCTTGAAAATAACAAATCTCAAAATTTTAAAAATCTTCAATTTCTTTCACCTAAATTTTACAGTTTTTGAGGGTAGAAGTCTTGCATATCATTGGTTAAATTTACTCTTAGTTATAGTACATTTTTGGAAGCTCTAGTAAAGGGTATTTTAATTGTATTGATATTTTCCAATTTTTTATTTCAAGAGTATAAAAACACAACTGATATTTTAAAATTGACTTTGTATTCTACAATCTTGCTGAATTCATTCATTAGAATTAGTAGGTTTCTTCATTTGTTTGTTTTAATTTCTTTGAATTTTCTACATACAAGTGATGCCATCCATGAATAAGAAGAATTTTACTTCTGAATTCCTATTCATTATCTCTATTTTTGTTTCTTATTATACTAAACACTTCAGTAAAATATTGAATATTACTTGTGTCAAGTGGGCATATTTGCCCTTTTCCTGGTCTTAGATGAAAAAGATACTTCATTTAGCATTAGATTTATCTTAGTATTATTAGAATATGTTTTAAATGTTGTTAAATCCATTTTCACAACTTAATTTTTATTCCTTTAATTGGTAAATTACATCTGTTCTTAAATAAACTTTATTTTTAGAACAGTTTTTTCCTTAAATAATATGAAGATAGTATAGAGATACCTTGTACCCCATACCCAGCTTATTAACATCTCAAATTACTACAGTAAATTTCTTATATTTAATGAACAAATGTTGATATATTATATTAATTAAAATACATACTTTATGCAGATTTCCTTAGTTTGTATCCAACATCATTTTCTTTTCCAGAATCCCATCCAAGATACCATATTACATTTAGTTGTCATGTCTTCTTAGGCTACCTTTTCTTAGAAGATTTTCTCAGATTTCCATTGTTTATGACTTTGACAGTTTTGAGGTCTAGTTGTGAGGTATTTTGTAAAATGACATCAATTAGGATTTGTCCAATGTTTCTCTCATGATTAGTTGACACTTGGGTTTTGGAGGACAACTGCATAGGTAAAGTGCCATTTATATCCCATAATGACAAGGGTACACACTATCAACATGACTTAGCACTGTGGATGTTGACCTTGAGTACCTGGCTAAGGTAGTTTTGTGATGTTTCTCCACTGAAAAGCTACCTATTTGTACCCCTTCCATATTGCAGTCTTAGAAGGAAGTCACTATGTGCAACCCACACTTTAAGAGTGAGGAATGATGCTTCACTTCCTTGAGGTCAAAGGATCTACTTGAATTATTTGGAACTCTTCTGCCAAAGAGATGTATCTCTTCTCCCAAAGTTTGTTTCTTAACTGTTAAAGCAACCTTGGATTACTGGTATAATTTGATCATGTTTTTCTGGTTAAATTTTGTTATTATTCTGTTGAAACACCGTTAATGAGACATATTGCTCCTTTTATTTTCTTGTAATTTTTTCCCCCAGAATCAGGGATATCAGGGATATGCAATATTAAAAAACGAATTGAAAAGTTGAAAAGAATTCATGTAAAATTTTTAGCATTTCATCTTTAAATGTTCAAAAGAATTCACCAATGATGCCATCTAGTACTAGAATTTCTCAAGGAAAATTTTTTTTAAGTTAAATTTTATTGGAAATACATTTCTGTTTTTTTTTAAATTTATTTATTTTTGGCTGCGTTGGGTCTCCATTGCTGCGCATGGGCTTTCTTTTTAGTTGCAGTGAGAGGGGGCCTCTCACTACGGTGGCCTCTCTCATCTTGGAGCACCAGCTCTAGGTGCGTGGGCTCTAGAGCTCAGGCTCAGTTGTAGCGCATGGGCCCAGCTGCTCTGCAGCATGTGGGATCTTCCTGAACCAGGGCTCAAACCCGTGTCCCCTGCATGGGCAGGCGATTCCTAACCACTGCTCCACCAGGGAAAGCCCCTCAAGGAAATTTTTATTTTTTTATTTTTTTATTTTTTGCAGTACGTGGGCCTCTCACTGTTGTGGCCTCTCCTATTGCGAAGCACAGGCTCAGCGGCCATGGCTCACGGGCCCAGCCGCTCCGTGGCACGTGGGATCTTCCCAGACCGGGGCACGACCCCGTGTCCCCTGCATCGGCAGGTGGACTCTCAACCACTGTACCACCAGGGAAGCCCAAGGAAAATTTTTGATTGTGTATTTAATTCATAAAGGATTTGGGGTTTTTCAAAAATATTTTCTGCCCTTCTGAATTGTTAAATATATTGTCCTGAAGGTTCTAAAAACATTCCCATTAAATTGAGCCTCCACAGTGCCTTACAAAGATCTTTTCTTCCTGGCGTTTTTGCTTTTGTGTAATCTCCTCCTTTTGATTGTGGGATTGATTTAGTGACTCTCTTCTAATAGATGAAGCATACCTGTTTGTCCTCTATTTTTTGTCCAGTAAATATTCCATAATACTTTAACTTCAAGCTCTAAATTTTACTCCTGGGTTTCTAAGCACTTTTAAAATAATACTACCTTCAACCAGAACATTACATTGCAAAAAAAATGAGAATTGCAAAATTTTAGGATATAAACATGAACTGAGAGAGTATATATATATAATATATATGTATATTATATTATATGTATAAATGATTTCAATCAATTATGTATATAATATATTTTAAAACTTTTCTCTTTTTAAATGTTTTTTGTTCTTCTTCTTAGTTTTTGGTAGCAAATGTGTTTGCAAAGAATAGTTGTGTGACCTTCTGCAATATTCTCAGTTTAGCCATAGTGGAAAACACTGTCAGATAACAAAATACTTCATGTGATTAAATGAAAGTTCATGCTTTCCTTGATTTTTTTTTGTTTTAACACATTTATTTATCTTTATATCTCTAAAGTAATACTCTGCTTTTTAAAATATGAAAAGAAGTATGCAACCTCAATTTTTGTCAGTACAGCTAAATAAATATCATGCAGCACATTCTCATACCAAATATTTATTTGCATATAATTTCTTATTTATTTTAAGAATAATTCTATTTGAGATATTTAATCAATATGAAATTATAGATTGCAGAAATGCAAGTTATAAAAGCCAATAATATAATAAACAAGCATCTACAAAATACATTACTATAATGTTACTAATATATTTGAACTCTATAATCAAATAGGTAGTTTACAACTAGTGTAATTTTGTTTTTACAAGAATTCATGGTCATGGGGAGACCTTCAAGATGGTGGAGGAGTAAGGTGTGGAGATCACCTTCCTCCCCACTGGTACATCAGAAATACATCTACACGTGGAACAACTCCCACAGAACACCCACTGAACGCTAGCAGAAGACCTCAGACCTCCCAAAAGGCAAGAAACTCCCCACGTACCCGGGTAGGGCAAAAGAAAAAAGAATAAACAGAGACAAAAGAATAAGGACACGACCTGCACCAGTGGGAGGGAGCTGTGAAGGAGGAAAGGTTTCCACACACTAGGAAGCCCCTTCACAGGTGGAGACTGTGGGTGGCAGAGGGGGGAAGCTTCAGAGCCATGGAGGAGAGCACAGCGACAGGGGTGCAGAGGGCAAAGCAGAGAGATTCCCGCACAGAAGATTGGTGCCAACCAGCACTCACCAGCCTGAGAGGCTTGTCTGCTAACCCGCTGGGGCAGGTGGGGGCTGGGAGCTAAGGCTCGGGCTTCAGAGGTCAGATCCCAGGGAGAGGGCTGGGGTTGGCTGCGTGAACACAGCCTGAAGGGGGCTAGTGTTCCACAGCTAGCTGGGAGGGAGTCTGGGAAAAAGTCTGGACCTGCCTGTGTACCTGCCTAAGAGGCAAGAGAGCACTGTTTCGGGGTGCACAAGGAGAGGGGATTCAGAGCACCACCTAAACGAGCTCCAGAGATGGGCTGGACCTGTGGCTATCAGCACAGACACAGGAGACGGGCATGAGATGCTAAGCTTACAACTGCAGCCACCAAGAAGACTGTGTGCCAGCACAGGTCACTATCCACACCTCTGCTCCCAGGAGCCTGTGCAGCCTGCCACTGCCAGGGTCCTGTGATCCAGGGACAATTTCCCCGGGAGAACACACAGTATGCCCCAGGCTATTGCAATGTCACTCTGGCTTCTGCCGTCTGCAGGCTCGCCCCGCATTCCAAAATCCTCCCTCCCCTCAGCCTGGGTGAGCCAGAGCTGCTATTTTAACAGCTGAGAGGCTGCCTAAAATCATAATAAGGTCACAGACACCCCAAAACACGCCACCAGACGTGGTCCTATCCACCAGAAAGACAAGATCCAGCCTCATCCACCAGAGCACAGGCACTTGTTCCCTCCACCAGGCAGCTTCACAACCCACTGAACAAATATTAGCCACTAGGGACAGACACCAAAAACAATGGGAACTATGAACTTGCAGACTGCTAAAAGGAGAACTCCAAACACAGTAATTTAGGCAAAATGAGAAGACTGATAAACACACAGCAGATGAAGGAACAAGGTAAAAGCCCACCAGGAGAAACAAATGTAGCATAAACAGTCAGTCTACCTGAAAAAGAGTTCAGAGTAATGATAGTAAAGATGATCTAAAATCTTGGAAATAGAATGGAGAAAATACAAGAAACGTTTAACAAGGACCTAGATGAGCTACAAAGCAAACAAACAATGATGAACAACACAATAAATGAAATTAAAAATTCTCTAGAAGGGATCAATAGCAGAATAACTGAGGCAGAAGAACAGATAAGTGACCTGGAAGATAAAATATTGGAAATAAGTACTGCAGAGTAGAATAAAGAAAAAAGAATGAAAAGAATTGAGCAGTCTTAGAGACCTCTGGGACAACATTAAATGCACAACATGTGAAATATAAGGGTCCCAGAAGAAGAGAAAAAGAAAGGGACTGAGAAAATATTTGAAGAGAATATAGTTGAAAACTTCCCTAATATGGGAAAGGAAACAGTCAATCAACTCTAGGAAGTGCAGAGAGTCCCATACAGGATAAATCCAAGGAGAAACATGCCAAGATACATATTAATCAAACTATCAAATATTGAATACAAAGAAAGAATATTAAAAGCAGCAAGGGAAAGACAACAAATAACATACAAAGGAATCCCCATAAGGTTAACAGATGATCTTTCAGCAGAAACTTTGCAAGCCAGAAGGGAGTGGCAGGACATATTTAAAAGGATGAGAGGGAAAAACCTACAACCAAGATTACTCTACCTAGCAAGTATCCATTCAGATATGATGGAGAAATGAAAACCTTTACAGACAAGCAAAGGCTAAGAGAACTCAGCACCATCAAAACAGCTTTACAAAAAATGCTAAAGGAACTTCTCTAGGCAGGAAACACAATAGAAGGAAAAGACCTACAATAACAAACCCCAAACAGTTTTTAAAATGGTAACAGGAACATACATATTGATAACTACCTTAAATGTAAATGGATTAAGTGCTCCAACCATAAGATATAGACTGGCTGAATGGATACAAAAACAAAACCCATACATATGCTGTCTACAAGAGACCCACTTCAGACCTAGGGACACATACACACTGAAAGTGAGGAGATTGAAAAGATATTCTAAGCAAATGGAAATCAAAAGAAAGCTGGCATAGCAATTCTCATATCAGACAAAATAGACTTTAAAATAAAAACTATTACAAGAGGCAAAGAAGGACACTGCATAATCATCAAGGGATCAATCCAAGAAGAAGATATAACAATTGTACATATTTATGCACCCATAATAGGAGCACCTCATTACATAAGGTAAATGCTAACAGCCATAAAAGGGGGAATTGACAGTAACACAATCATAATAGGGGACTTGTAACACCTCAGTTTCACCAATGGACAGATCATCCAAAATGAAAATAAATAAGGAAACACAAGCTTTAAATGACACATTAAACAAGATGAACTTAATTGATATTTATAAGACATTCCATCCAAAAACAACAGAATACACTTTATTCTGAAGGGTTTATGGAACATTGTCCAGGATAGATCATATCTTGGGTTACAAATCAAGCCTTGGTAAATTTAAGAAAACTGAAATTATATCAAGTATCTTTTTGAAACACAATGCTATGAGACTAGATATCAATTACTAGAAAAAAATCTGTAAAAATTACAAACACATGGAAGCTAAACAATACACTACTTAACAACCAAGAGATCACAGAAGAAATCAAAGAGGAAATTTAAAAATACCTAGAATGAAATGACAATGAAAACACAATGACTCAAAACCTATGGGATGCAGCAAAACAGTTCTAAGAGGGAATTTTATAGGAATACAATTCTACCACAAGAAACAAGAAACACCCCAAATAAACAACCTAACCTTACACCTAAAGCAATTAGAGAAAGAAGAACAAAAAACCCTAACTACCAGAAGGAAAGAAATCTTAAAGATCAGATCTTAAATAAATGAAAAAGAAATGAAGGAAACAAAAACAAGGATCAATAAAACTAAAAGCTTGTTCTTTGAGAAGATAAACAAAATTGATAAACCATTAGCCAGACTCATCAAGAAAAAAAGGGAGAAGACTCAAATCAATAGAATTAGAAATGAAAAAGGAGAAGTAACAATTGACACTGCAGAAATACAGAGGATCATGAAAGATTACTACAAGCAAGTATATGCCAATAAAATGGATAACCTGGAAGAAATAGACAAATTCTTAGAAAAGCACGGCCTTCTGAGACTGAACCAGGAAGAAATAGAAAATATAAACAGACCAATCACAAGCTCTGAAATTGAAACTGTGATTTAATATCTTCCAACAAACAAAAGCCTAGGACCAGATAGCTTCACAGGTGAATTCTATCAAACATTTAGAGAAGAGTTAACACCTATCCTTCTCAAACTTTTCCAAAATTTAGCTGAGGGAGTAACACTCCCAAATTCAATCTATGAGACCAGCATCACTCTGATACCAAAACCAGACAAAGATGTCACAAAGAAAGAAAACTACAGGCCAATATCACTAATGAACATAGATGCAAATATCCTCAACAAAATACTAGCAAACAGAATCCAACAGCACATTAAAAGGGTCATACACCATGACCAAGTGGGATTTATCCCAGGAAGCCAAAGATTTTCAATATATGCAAATCAATCAATGTGATACACCATATTACAAATTGAAGGAGAAAAACCATATGATCATCTCAGGAGAGGCAGAGAAAGCTTTTGACAATTTCAACTCCCATTTATGATAAAAACCCTCCAGAAAGTAGGCAAAGAGGGATGTTACCTCAACATAATAAAGGGCATATATAACAAACTCACAGCAAACATCATAGTCAATGGTGAAAAACTGAAACCATTTCCACTAAGATCAGGAACAAGACAAGGTTGCCCACTGTCAAAACTCTTATTCAACATAGTTTTGGAAATTCTAGCCACAGCAATCAGAGACGATAAAGAAATAAAAGGAATCCAAATCAGAAAAGAAGAAGTAAAGCTGTCACTGTTTGCAGATGACATGATACTATACATAGAGAATCCTAAGGATGCTACCAGAAAACTACTAGAGCTAATCAATGAATTTGGTAAAATAACAGGATACAAAATTAATGCACAGAAATCTCTGGCATTCTTAGACACCAATGATGAAAAATCTGAGAGTGAAATTAAGAAAACACTCCCATTTACCACTGCAACAAAAAGAATAAAATATCTAGGCATAAACCTACCTAAGGAGAAAAAAGACCTGTATGCAGAAATTTATAAGACAGTGATGAAAGAAATTAAAGATGATACAAATAGATGGAGAGATATACCATGTTCTTGGATTGGAAGAATCAACATTGTGAAAATGACTCTACTACCCAAAGCAATCTACAGATTCAATGCAATCCCTATCAAACTACCACTGGCATTTTTTACAGAACTAGAACAAAAAACATCACAATTTGTATGGAAACACAAAAGACCCCGAATAGCCAAAGCAATCTTGAGAACAAAAAATGGAGCTGGAGGAATCAGGCTCCCTGACTTCACACTATACTACAAAGCTACAGTCATCAAGACAGTATGGTACTGGTGCAAAAACAGAAATATCAATCAATGGAACAGGATAGAAAGCCCAGAGATAAAACCACATACATATGGTCACCTTATCTTCGATGAAGGAGGCAAGAATATACAATGGAGAAAAGACAGCTTCTTCAGTAAGTTGTTCTGGGAAGACTGGACAGCTACATGTAAAAGAATGAAATTAGAACACTTCCTAACACCATACACTAAAATAAACTCGAAATGCATTAAAGACCTAAATGTAAGGCCAGACACTATCAAACTCTTAGAGGAAAACATAGGCAGAACACTCTATGACATAAATCACAGCAAGATCCTTTTTGACCCACCTCCTAAAGAAATGGATATAAAAACAAAAATAAACAAATGGGACCTAATGAAACTTAAAAGCTTTTGCACAGCAAGGGAAACCATAAACAAGATAAAAAGACAACCCTCAGAATGGGAGAAAATATTTGCAAATGAAGCAAGGATTAATCTCCAAAATTTACAAGCAGCTCATGCAGCTCAATATTAAATAAACAAACAACCCAATCCAAAAATGGGAAGAATACTTAAATAAACATTTCTCCATAGAAGATATACAGATTGCCAACAAAATAATGAAAGGATGTTCAACATCACTAATCATTAAAGAAATACAAATCAAAACTACTGTGAGGTATCACTTCATACCAGTCAGAATGGCCATCATCAAAAAACCTACAAACAATAAATTCTGGAGATGGTTTGGAGAAAAGGGAACACTCTTGCACTGTTGGTGGGAATGTAGATTGATACAGCTACTATAGAGAACAGTATGGAGGTTCCTTAAAAAACTAAAAATAGAACTGCCATACAACCCAGCAATCCCACTATTGGGCATATACCCTGAGACAACCATAATTCAAAAAGTGTCATGTACCACAACGTTCATTGCAGCTCTATTCACACTAGCCAAGATATGGAAGCAACCTAAGTGTCCATCGACAGATGAATGGATAAAGAAGATGTGGCACATATATATAATGGAATATTACTCAGCCACGAAAGGAAATGAAATTGAGTTATTTGTACCAATGTGGTTGTACTTAGAGTCTGTCATACAGAGTGAAGTAAGTCAGAAAGAGAAAAACAAATGCCGTATGCTAACACGTATATATGGAATCTAAAAAAAAAAAAAAATGTTTCTGAGGAAATTAATGACAGGAAAGGAATAAAGACTCAGATGTAGGGAATGGACTTGAGGACATGGAAAGGGGGAAGGGTAAGCTGGGAAGAAGTGAGAGAGTGGCATGTACTTATATATACTACCAAATAAAAAATAGCTAATGGGAAGCATAGCACAGGCAGATCAGCTCAGTGCTTTGTGACCACCTGGAGAGGTGGGATAGGGAGAGTGGGAGGAAGACACAAGCGGGAGGAAATATGGGGATATATGTATATGTATAACTGATTCACTTTGTTATAAAGCAGAAACTAACACACCATTGTAAAGCAATTATACTCCATTAAAGATGCTAAAAAAACAAAAATTCATGGTTTACCCCAAAGAATTTCGTCCATTTTTTTTCTGATAGTAACATAAATTATTTGAGATTCCTCTAGAGTCTATTTTCAACCTCATGCCAGAGTTATACTTTTAAAGTGTAACATTGTTCTTTTGCTCAAAATCCTCAATGACATCTCTCTTTTCTTAAAGTAAGAAATAATGTCCTTAAAATATTTCATAAGAATAAATATTATCTGACCTCCAATTGGTTCTAATGCGTAAATATAGGAGAGTATTTGTGATGCTGTCTCTACTGGTGCAATCTGCAGTTATTCCCTTTTGCTCGTCTCATGGTTTTCTTTCCTTCTGACTTAGTTACAAACATCTCTTAATTGTTCCTTGAACATGGTAAGTGGGCTTTTACCTTAGATATTTTATGCATGCTGATCCCTTTGTCTGAGAGGTCTTTCCCAATGATTCTCATATATCATTCCTACACTTTTTCCAGGTGTCTTCTCACAGACCTTCTACCTGGTGAGAAATTTGCTGATAAAGCTGTACCAGTTTTTATGTTTATCTCACATGATTACCTTGGAGAATATGGTGTTAGTTCAGTGAAAGCATGCAAGTTAATATTATTTGTCCCTTAGGCATTTTCTTTTCAAATTTAATTTGCCTACTTTATTTAAATATCTTATAGCAAAAGACTAGATGCCATCTATAATTAGCTATTGAATGTTTAAATTCATATACATCTCTCACTTTTCCCAGATATTGGGTCTGAGATTACATAAATATAGATTTGGAATAAATCAAAATTTTAAGTGAATAAAATCATGCTTAAGTGGTTGAAAAAACTTTGTAAGCATATAAAGTAACAATATTAACAGCAAAAATATATATTCAATTTTATATTTTTTCATTTACATTTTATCCATAACTCCAGTTGAAAGTAATTCAGAACTAAATTAGAAAATTAGTAACTTTAACTAATTTATCTTTAACTAAGATAAATATAGCTGGGATTCTGTGGTCCATCATTATTATCAAACTTCTATAAAGCCCGTCAGCTCTCTGACCCTGTCACTTTTGTCTTTCCCTCCTAAACCCCTTCACATGGGTCACCAAACCTGACATAGGCCGGCCCCAGTCTATCACTGTGATCCATCTTTTACTCTCTTCTCTCCCTCCTAGACTCTCTAGACTTTAGATCCCTTTAGATTTGAGGACAATCTCTGGGTATCTGCACTACCTGCTCCATCTGCTTCCACAGATATCAGCCATCACTGATATTGCTTCATCCTTTAGAGAGCAGTTAAAATATCTCCTACTCAGAGAGGTCTTTTCTGCTTACCCAATCAGTTTTTGTCATTTACAACATTTTATTTCTCTCCTTAGCAATAAACACTTTTTTGACAACACTGTTCGTTGAGGTGAATTTACATTGTAAATAATGAAGCTTAAGTTTCATTTACCCTCTTTTACTTATTTTTGTGTCCCATACCATTTTTGTAAAGACCTGGGAGGGATCATAAAAATGTGTCCATGTGTTCGTTTTTGTAAATTTAATGAAATGGCTTGGTTAGAATGCTGTCCCTTCCATCCTGACTTCTGTCACATTTCCTTTTTGTATCAGATATGGCCACCCTCATTTGATATGTTTAGGTAGATCTGGGGTTTTGAATATATTTAGTTGATTTAACAGGATATATTGGTATGGTTCCCAATACTTTCCATTTATATTTGGTTTACTGGTAAGCATCCTGAGTAGGAATGACATAAATACTTTGCACACAATACAGACTCATCCAGACTCACTAGCATCCTGACACGAGCAGGGCCTTTGGTCTTTTCTCAATATTACATGTCTTATGGCACATAGTATGGGAAATATGTGGATGGTGGAGGAGAAAGAAGAATAACCCTAGTGTGTGGAAAATGCTTTTCATCAACAGAGATATAAAATTGTAGGCAGATGCTGTACACTTAATTAAAATAGAGGTTTTCTCCTCATAGGAATATACTTAATAATGTAATATATAGTATCATATACAAATATCTTAAAATTTTGTTGGGATCATGCAAAGGAGAATTTATCAATACCCTGGTGTCTATAAAAGGAAAATATGCAATGATATATAATTGGGAATTAAGTCTGTCTGTGGAGGTTCGTTTTATGCATCCCAGCATACTAGATTGGTCTTTAGTATCTGATGAATCCTCTCTTAAAGTAATCTGGGGTTCTAGATGGAACAATCAACAAAACTGTGGTAAACACAGTAAAAATCACCTAAAGAAACAATTGTCACATTTGAAAAACTGCACATATTCATTAGTGAGCTGATATACATACATATGTAGTATCAATTTTTAAGATTCACTTAAATTGCTTATGTGTATGACTAAATTTTAGTTTACTTTTTATTATGACAGAACTATCTCAATGGAAGATATAAGAATGTAAGCTTAAAAGAGAGCTAATAGCCCCTGAAAATGTCAAAAAACATTATTTATCACAATTGACTATAAATGCTAAATTCGTGAAGATAAAAAGTATGAAGAAATACACGTAATGTAAACGATAATAGAAGAAATTTTCAAAAATTTGTAAGAATGAGGATACTCTCTAAGACTATATTAAAAAATTTAGAAAATAGTAAAGAAAAGCACAATTGATAGAGAATGTACAAATGTTAGTTATAGCCTCATTTTGATAAGTGTAATGACTGAAAAATAACATGTTCTTTCATGATGGCCTATTATGATGAATAATAATTTATACAACACTGTCTAATGAAAGATATCTTGTTTAAAATTAGTGGTTATAATAAGGATTATAATAAGGATCCTCAAACAGAATATTCAGTGAAAACAATAGATGATTTTCAAACACATAAAGTTAAAAAATAATACAGTGAAAAATACAATTTCCAAACTTTAATGAGCTTGTAAACGGATTTTAACAAAACAGAAAGTATTTCAGGTGATTTTTCAGTCTGAATAAGTGTGGTAAGATCCTTCAAAAAGCATGAAGATTCCTTAGAGCACAGAATGTTGTTCTAATTTGGATTTTATGTTAATCAAATAGAGTTCAGTAGATCAATATCTTTAAAGACAAATAAAACAAAGTATTCAATATTTTTTGAAAGCCTGAAAAAAATAGTTGTTGAGATGATTATTTTTTCACTTCTAATAGTGGATTTTCCCAAAAGTGGTAGTTTTCAAATTAATAGAAATTTAGTCTAAATAAAGGCCAAAGCTGATGAACTGTTGCATGAATATTTCAAAAACTATTAAAATGAAAAAGAGTGACTTCCTGAAAATAGTGAAGAAGTAATCAAATTAATGGAAAGCTATAAAACAAATTAATATAGAATATAAAATAGACAATAAAATGAACTTGGACACAAAATACTGACCAGTTAGAGAATATTGTGCCCTTTTTATAACAGAAATTTCTATGAGTGGTTTTAAAATTTTTCATTAAAGAAAACAATCCATCTGTGACTTGAGTCAACCAAGTGAAAGGAGTTCTGGATGACTGTATCCTGCTTTTGAACAATATTCAATGCCAGTCAAGTGACAAGAAAGCTGTTTTGAAAGGTGAGGAAAAAGGATTGATGCACTTTTTAAAACCTTAATTATGCATAATGTGTTGTGCACAGCTCATTGCTTTAACCTTATTGAAGAAAATGCACAGCTCCTGAAGTTGTTGACTAGTTAGTATTTTGAAATAATTTGTGTTATTTTCACTTCAGTGATAGATGGAGTATTTTAAACACACTTGAAGTTGAATTTTTAGTGGGTAATTGTAATGATATAGTTTGCACATTAGAACATTCTCTAAATCTTACAATATGCATAAAGCAACAGTTTAAAGACTCTTATTTTTAAAGATTTGGAAGAGCAACTCAAATTCAAATGAGATACAAAATGTTTATTCAAGATGCTGATTAAACTCAAAAAAATTTTAAATCAATTTGGTAAGAACTTTGGAATATTTCAATAAAATAAGTGAGAAATTAAATTCTGATTTGTGTATTTATAAATGGTAGCATTTTCATTTATTATTACACTTATTTGTGAAAGAACTGAGAGAAAATTTCAAATAAAAATTAAAAAATGTGATGGGAAAATTTGAAACAAGTGATAAAAATCAACAAAAATATAAACAGGGATTATTTTGACTTCGAGGAGCAAATGGAAGCAAATCATTTTTATATTAGACAAAAAGTAGTAATTCATTAAAGACAAGAGATACATTTGCAGAATGAATATTAGATTATATGTAAACATTAGAAAAATATTGTTTCTTGCTAATTTGACCCAAAATACTAACATCAATGAACATAACATCAGAAACAAACTGGTTAAAGAGAGTTGTCAATTCCTGAAAGATTTAAGTTTCTACCCCCCAAAAATCTGAGATACAGAATGCAGTTTATATATTAAAAATAACTGGATAGAGGCAGTCTTAGTCCCTCAGGCTGCTATAACAAAGTACCACAGACTGGGTGACTTGTAAGCAACATAAATTTATTTTCACAGTTCTGGAAGCTGGAAATCCAAGATCAAAGTGCCAGCATGGTCAGGATGTGGTGAGAGCCCTCTTCCTTTTCCATAGCCAGCAGCTTTGTTGTGTCCTCAGATGGTGGAAAGGGATGAAAGATCTCTCTTGGGCCTCTTTTAAAAGGGCATTAAATTTATTTATGAGGACTTTGCCCTCACGACCTAAGCACCTCCTGTTTTGAGAAGTACTGGTCAGGTATGTTGTAGAACTTCATTTTACTATAATTTATCTGATGTTTTTCTTATTGATAGACTGGGGTATGAGTTTGGGGGAGGAAAATCATAGGGTTAAAGTGCTTTTTCATCACATTGTATCAAGGGTGCTTATTATCAATGTCTTTTCTGACTGTTAATATTGGTCTTAAATATCTGGCTAAAATGGTGTTTGTCAGGTTTTTCTCATAAAGTTACTCTTGTTTTTTCTGCTTTCCATGCTGTACTTTTTTTTTTATTATTTTTTTATTTTTTTTATTTTTTTTATTTTATTTTTTTTTGCGGTATGCGGGCCTCTCACTGTTGTGGCCTCTCCCGTTGCGGAGCACAGGCTCCGGACGCGCAGGCCTAGCGGCCATGGCTCACGGGCTTAGTTGCTCCGTGGCATGTGGGATCTTCCCGGACCAGGGCACAAACCCGTGTCTCCTGCATCGGCAGGCGGATTCTCAACCACTGCGCCACCAGGGAAGCCCCATGCTGTACTTTAGAAGGAAGTCACATCCCACATTTAAGATATGAGGAATTATGCCCTCCCTCTTTAGCATGGAGTGTCTACATAATTTGTTTGCAATTCTCCTGCATGGGAGGTTTTACCCCATTCATTTATTTTTATATATCATTTAACTATATAAATATGTATTCATGAATATGTATTTTATAATTTGGGTTATAATTCAATACTATATTATTTACTTTGCTCAAATTATTCTAGCTTTGAACCTTGGAAACTCTTTTAGTTGGCTCCTCTGTCCCTTTGACATACCCCAACAATGTTTATTTTTGGTTTTGGTTTTTGGTGCACTTTCTAACTCTCTCTGGCACTACGAGATGCTCTAGGCTCATCTTATATATATTTCCTGCCACACTCCTAAAATTGTCCATTTCTCCAAGGAACCCTGGTTTCTTTTATTGGAGATTGGTATTAGAAACAAAGATCTGGGTGCTAGGAGTGCTTGTTGGTAGTGGAGTATCATTTTTTAGTGCTCTCAGCTAACAGAGAAATAAATATATGTGCATATATTAACCCATGTATATACACATATCTATAACTATCTGTATATGTAGCCATCATATATATATATGTATATATCAATATGTATATTAAATTAAACATGAGTTCTTACTGATGTTTCCAACTCTGATCCATTACCACATGGATCATTCTAGCCTTCTCCCTTTGCTGATCTATATATTTCCACTCCAACAGTGAGAAATAGTGAGAAATCTGATCCACCATCCATCTAGTCAATTATTAAATTCCTGTATACATGTACAGCAGCATCAGAATTGCTGGCACTAAACCCTGTGGGAAAACTTTACCTACTAGTATACTCTATTTATAAACTGTTCCTTTTCACTGTACAGACTCCAGTCTCCATTCATTTCCAAAATCACTTAAGTCAGCACATTTTTCCCCACCACTTTTAGTGAGATTATTTCATACATTTTTTATACAATTAGAATCTCTTGTCACAGTCTGTATTCTTAACTATTTTTACAAGGCCAGAATAATCTTAATACTTAAACCAGATTGAGGTGTTACAAGAAAGAAAAACTTCAGACCACTATGTCTCATGAACATAGATGCAAATATCCTCAACAAAATATTAGCAATGGAGCCCAAGAATGTATGAAAACAATTATATACTGGACCAAGGGGGATTTATTTTAAAATTTGTTAAAATTGTTTAACATTCAAAAATGAATCAATGTAATCATCACATGAACCAACTAAAGAAGAAAACTAATATGATCATATCAACTGATGCAGAAAAATTATTTAACCAAATCCAACACTGATTCATATAAAAACTCTTAGTGAACTAGGAACAGAGGGAAACTTTCTTAACTTGATAAAGAACATACACAAACTACCTACACAAAGGTCATAATTAATGATGAAAGACAGAGTGCTTTCTTCCCAAGATCAGAAGCAAGACAAGTATGTCCTCTCTCACAACTCCTTTTTAACATTGTCCTAGGAATTTTAGCCAGCTTAATAAGTTAAGAAAAGGAAATGGAGAGCATACAGAGTACTTAGACTTGACACCAAAAGCACATCCATAAAATTAAAATAAAAGAATAGAGTTCATTAAATTAAAAATTAAGGGCTTCCCTGGTGGCGCAGTGGTTGAGAATCCGCCTGCCGATGCAGGGGACATGGGTCCGTGCCCCGGTCCGGGAGGATCCCACGTGCCGCGGAGCAGCTGGGCCCGTGAGCCATGGCCACTGAGCCTGTGCTTCCGGAGCCTGCGCTCTGCAATGGGAGAGGCCACAACAGTGTGAGGCCCGCATACCAAAAAAAAAAAAAAAATTAAGATGATCTTTTAAAAGATAAACATTTATGTGCAGAATATATAAAGAGATCTTATATCTTAACAGTAGAATGACAATTCAATAAAATTTGGCAGAGCAATTGAAAATCAGACAATTCACAAAAATTATGTGTATGAACTGAAAGTAATTAGAATAAGCTCAACATTATCAGTATCAGTAAAATGAAAATAAAAGCAAAAATAGGATAATATTATACACCAACTAAATAGGTAAAATTTTTAAAGACTGTGAATACAACTATTGGTTAAGATGTGAAGCAATTGGGATTCTCACATATTGCTGGCAGGGATGTTAAATGGTAAAACCACTTTGGAAAACAGTTTGTCAGTTTTTATAAAGCTAAACATATCTTTGAGTGGAATTGACCCACCAAATCCATTTCTAGGTATTGACCCCCCAAAGTAAAAATATATACATATGTGCATTAAGACTTGTAGAGGAATTTTCCCATAACAGCTTTATTTATAATTGGCTTCTTGTGCCAAACAGCTAGCCAATTAATGAATGTGGCTACACTAAACAACAGATTTTCTATGTGGACAAAACAGCCTCTTATATTGGAAGAAGATGCCATCTAGGACTTTCACAGCTAGAGAGAAGTCAATAACTGGCTTCAAATCTTTGAAGGACAGGCTGACTTTCTTGTTAGGGACTATTGCAGCTGGTGACTTTCACTTGAAGCCAGTGTTCATTTACCATTCTGAAAATCTTAGAGTCCTTAAGAATTATGATAAATCTACCTTGACTGTGCTCTATAAATGGAACAACAAAGCCTGGATGACAGCACATGTGTTTACAACATGGTTTACTGAATATTTTCATCCCACTGTTGAAACCTACTACTCAGAAAAAAAGATTCCATTCAAAATATTGCTGCTCATTGACAGTGCACCTGGTCAACCAAGAGCTCTGATGGAGATGTACAAAGAGATTAATGTTATTTTCATGCCTGCTAACACTACATCCATTCTGCAGCCCATGGATCAAGGAATAATTTGGGGTTTCAAGTCTTATTATTTAAGATATACATTTCATAAGGCTATAGCTGCCATGGAGTGATTCCCCTGATGGATCTGGACAAAGTCGATTGGAAACCTTCTGGAAAGGATTCACTATTTTAGATGCCATTAAGAATATTTGTGATTCATAGGAAAAGGTCAAAGTATCAACCTTAACAGGAGTTTGGAAGAAGTTGATTCCAGCTCGCATGGATGACTTTGAAGGGCTCAACTTAAGTGGAGGAAGTAACTGCAGATGCAGTGGAAATAGCGAGAGAACTAACATTGCAAGTGGAGCCTGAAGATGGGACTGAATTGCTGCAATATCAGGATAAAACTTGCACAGATGAGGAGTTGTTTCTTATGGATGAGAAAAGAGATTAGTTTCTTGACAAGGAATCTACTCCTGGTGTAGATGCTGTGCAGATTGTTGAAACGACAACAAAGAATTTAGAATATTATAGAAACTTAGTTGATAAAGCAGCAGCAGGGTTTGAGAGGACTGACTCCAGTTTTGAAAAAAGTTCTCTGTAGGCAAAATGTTATCAAACAGCATTGCATGCTACAAAGAAATCATTTGTGAAAGGAAGAGTTAGTGAATGCGACAAACTTCATTGCTTTATTTTAATAAATTGCCACAGCTGCTCCAAGCTTCAACAACCACCACCCTGGTCAGTCAGCAGCCATCAACATCGAGGCAAGACACTCTAGCAGCAAGAGGATTATGACTACCTGATGGCTTGGACAATAGTTGGCATTTTTTAGCAATAAAGTATTTTTTAATTAAGGTATGTACATTTTTACTTTAGACATAATTCTATTGCATACTTAATTGACTACAGTATAAACATAACCTTTATATGCACTGAGAAACCAAAAATTTCTTGTGACTCATTTTATCTAGGTGGTCTGGAACCAAACCCACAGTATCTCTGAGGCATGCCTGTAATTTTCCTGTCAATCTTAACTCTGCTCCTTTAGAAATCATGAGGGTTTTTTTTCTTTTTCACTAAAAGTTTGCTATTAACGTGCTCCAAAGAGCTGTAATGCCCTGGAGTTTCAAAAACAATTTTGCCTCTGATGAAGTTTGAAGTTTTGTAAATCTTATCTCTAGGAATGAAACTTTTAAAGGGCATATAAATAAATATTTATAATAAATATAAACTATTTATATCATGCATAGTAAGATTTTATTAACATATAAAGTGGTTTCATCCTAAAGTCAATGACATCAACAAGAGGAAAATTATTCAGATAAATGTGAAAGAAAGTCTCAAAAAAAAAAAAAAAGATTAAAAGCAGTTCTGGTCAGGTTCATCAATGATGAGTTTCTTATAGGTGGCAGGTCCTACCAGATTGAAACTGAAGTTTATAAAAATAAATTATTTATTTAGCTTCTCCTTGCTGAACTAAAGGAAACTTATGTAGGTTTGCTGATGTATGGGTGGGAAAGGATTTATTGTTAAGCACTTTTAGTGTTGTAAGATAAAGTGTTCTGTTAGGCTATATGTGCACCATCCTGCCACTTTGCTTTTATGAAAGACCGTTCTGACAGTCCAGTCAGAGTTTCCTGAGGTTTGGAGAAGTGAAAAATGCTCTTCACTCTGCCTTCACTTGCAGAGGGCACAGACAATCGGGCACCACATTAGCCCAGCTATACTCTCAGGATTGCCATCTTTCTTGAGGCAAAAACTGTCAACTATTTTATTAAGCATGAAGTTCAGAATTTTTTAGAGAATTAAAGTATGTGAGCTTTGCATGCACACATATATTAAAATTAATATCAGAGTATGTCTAGAGAGATTCCTTAAATTGTCTTCTTTGGTTATCATTTATGATCAAACCAAACATGCAATGAGTATTTACTATATACCAGTCATTGTGCTAAACACTGTATCTACATTATCTCATTTAACTTAACAACCATATAAGAAATTAACTCCAAATTCGGATGAAAACATGCCAAGATAAACTATGTCCTGAGTCATTACTTAGAACTCAGATAAAGGATACTTCAAAACAACAAAGCAATATATACTTCAGGCAAGTGTAATGATGCGAAATTTTAAAATATTTAGTTTTGAATATATTACTGAGTTAAGAAAGTAGATCTAAAAATGCTCATTATTGGTTTTCAGTCTTTTATTTATTGTTAGTAAAACAATATAAAGCAGTGGTTGATACAAAATAGTCCCCTGCTTAAAGTGAGTTAGGTTTATATGTAAAAACATCATCAAAAGTGACCCCCTGGTTTTGATAGAGCAACCTCTCCCTCCCATCAACTATAAGCTGAAAGAAGGCCATTCTGAGGATAGAAAGGTAAAAAGACTGTAAAACTGTGGAGACACAATTACATCTTTTTTTTCCAAATGATGTTGTTAGATGCCATTCACTTGCATTCCCCCTCAAATGAGCTATGAAGTCGAGAGCCCAGAAATGTCTTGAGCTTGAACTGAAGAACTGTCACTCCCATCACAACTTTAGCCACCCCCACCCTTATAGGGATCCCCACAATGTGAGGGCCATTTTGAGACCAACAGGGTCTCTGTGCCTGGGAGGTAGCAGGTGATTAGTGCCACTACCTTCTATTTAATCTGCCAGGGTCCTACTAATAGGTGGTTGCTTTCGAGCCTGAATGTTTGGTTGCTTAATTTGTGTTTTTTAAACTGAGTGGCTGGAGGTACACGTGGAAGGTTGGGGAGAACATTCTGCTAACAATTAGGCATCACACTTCCTGTGATCCCATTTGATCAAGCAGGTAAAGCGCAAGTCAGAAACCCAGAAACCAAGGCTAGAGTCTTCAAACCATGTGGAAACTAGGCTCCACTTGAGTGCTACGAACAAGATGAGAGGGGGCTAGGTCTGAGAGAAGACAGCCCTAGTTGGTCGGGTCCATGTGACTGGTCCATGAATTTGGGAATTGTCCTAAATCAAAAACAATTTTATTGGCTCTTTATCTCACAAGCCTGTAAACACTCTTATTCCACTAGTTAGCTTGAGACAACCCAGAAAAATAGGAAGCACTTGCTAAATGCTGCTGGATAATTGCAAATTGCTAAATGAATAAATCAATAACAGTGTTTTCTTCATGTCTCTCCAGATTCAATTTTAAATTATTCAAAATCCAAATTGATCTTTAACAGAAAGTATGTTTTACTGTGAAAGTATGCAGTATTTCATAAATGCTGCTTTATAAGTTTGCTGCTCTTTTCATCTTACACTGCTATTTTTTTCTCTTTCTAAATGATTGCATTATGTCTGATAAAATTTCAGAGAGAGAAAATATTCATGGGTATGATTATATTTTACAATGTAAAAAGATGATTAAAAAAACTCATCTACTTTATTATTTGCTTTATTACATTAGTAATTGAAATACTCAATTTAAGCCTCAAGCTAGGAAAGACAAGACTATTCCCAGAGAGAATACTTTATCAAAAACTATCTAAAGAACACACTTCAGAGAAGTAGACCCAATACTAATAATTTTTAGATGCACAGTAATTTATACAGTGCTGAGGTCTGGGCAAAATTTGCTGAACAATGG
The DNA here is from genome assembly GCF_026419965.1 of Kogia breviceps. Taxonomy (NCBI): domain Eukaryota; kingdom Metazoa; phylum Chordata; class Mammalia; order Artiodactyla; family Physeteridae; genus Kogia; species Kogia breviceps. The sequence continues at coordinate 161,332,074 of NC_081311.1, read as the reverse complement.
ACCTGTCTTTGAATATACTGTCAGTCTGTGTAATACATAAGTTGCAATAGTAGCATATGATGGTTACTTCATGAAAGACACATATTTGAGAGCTCTTGCCAAAAGGAGAAATGATTTTGTTATGTATTCAGTATATGCCCCTGGTAGAAGTAAAATGATTTCTAAGCCAGCCACATAGAAACCTGAGAGCAATTAATAAATCCTCTCCAAATGCATTATTTTCCTCTGTTTCAAGCTGTACCTCTTGACCCTGTATTCGTCCTATTCCTTCCTTACTGCAACATGTAGGAATATTGTTGGCATGCTAACATTATATCAGACTACAATCTATTAGAATTCTAAAAGCAGTTAGCCATCTCTTTCAGGGTCAAGAATGCATGCTAACTTTTAAACTTCAAAGTCCTTATTGAATACTATGTTTTACTGTGGATATTCAAAACGTGTTAATCCTAATGATGTTCTGTGTGATAATTAGATAGGAACTATAGGGAAACAAAAGAAATTGTGGAACAGTGTCTGTGAAAAATGACTTAATATTTGGAAATTTTGAGTTTTGGAGGAAAATTTTGTGAAATTTTCTTTTTGTAGAAAACAAATTTTTGTGTAAAATAAAAGCCTTTTGTATAAAAAACATTAACTTTTAAGTGAAAAAGTTGGAAAAGATCAACATGTAAAATTCAGAAAAAAATAAAATTGTTTTCATAGAATTTTAGCTATATGCATGAGAGAGGGTATTTAAAAATAAATGTTAGAATCAACCATCATTTCCAGGCATATTTTTGGGTAATGCGCTCGCTGTCTGTAAAATGGGAGAGAGGACATTCCATAAATAATCCTACAATCTTAATCTCAAGAAGTTCACATTCTTGTTCAATTAGAAATAACAATGAATAAAACTAAGCCAACATCCTTTTCAATTCCAATGATTATTTCTGTACAATCATAAGACTAAACAATATTCTTTTTCTATTTTGTGTCTTTAGTCAGTATATTTTTCATGATTTCAAAAGTAATTTTTTCCTAATATTTAGATTGCTAATTTACAGTGTATTTAAAAAAATTTTTTTAAATGTTTGTGTATGTATATTTCTGCTTTTAATACAAAAAAAAAAGAAAGTTAGGTCAACATCTTTGTCAGTAAAACTGAAAAAACTCCAAATATTATCAAATTGCTCTTTCACATAATCAGTCAACAAATACTACACCCACTTATTTTTTCATGATTTTATGTACATTGTTGTCAAATTGACTGACAGTAACAATAATAAAACAACAAAGCATAGATAAATAGCAGAGAACAGAAACTGAAACAGGAAACCCATATTTTTCCTGGGGCTCTCACAGGCCATTCACTAACAATAAGAATGATGAATATGACAACATGCATATCAGTGAATCTCCAACAACACTTTGCGTTTTATTCACACTCATATTTATCTAGTTGATTAAGGCAATTTGCATAATTTAGAGGTAATTTCTTTCTGAAAGCCATGATAAAATGCTCTGATTGCAGTGTCGAGCTCTTCACATGTGCAAGTTTTTTCAAGGAAGCCTAGAAATAAGCAGAGAAAAAAGGTGAAAATATTTCTAGACCCCACAAGCAATGTTTTTAAAAATCTATCTTTTTTCTCCTTAAGTCTTCAAAACATCAAAGCCCATCTCTCAAAGATATGATTTAAATAATAGCCCAACAGCTCATTTTGTGTTATTGTGTGTGAGTATGGTAGGCAGATTGTAAGATAGCCCTCAATGATCTCCTTTTCCTGATATTTATGCCCTTGTGTTATCTCCTCCTGAGTGTGGGTTGGCTCTGGGTTTAGTAACTCATTTCTAATGAATAGAATATGGCAGATATTATGGAACGTTAATTCTCAGATTAGGTTATACAAAAGGCTGTGGCTTCTGCCTTGAGGGATATCTTTTTCTGTCTCTCTGAATTCTTCATTCTTGGGGAAGCAAACTGCCATATTATGTGCAGCCTTTGGGAGAGACTGATTTGGCAAAGAGTTGATGTCTACAGCCAATACCAGGGACCTCCCAACTTCCATGTGAGTGAGTTGGAAAGTGGATTGCCCCGAGCTGAGCTTTCAGGTTAGACTACAGCCCCAACCTATTGTTAGACCTGAACGGTCTCCGAGGGATCCCAGCTCGCCCAAGAACCGCCAAGAGTCGAGAGTCGCTGCAACACGCAAGAGGTTTATTAGGAGCCGGTGCACCGGGGTTCCTTGGTCCTCACGCAGGAGGCCGAAGAGGAACCCCCCCCAAGCGGAATCACATACATTTTATAGCTTTCATTTTTCATTATGCAAAGTGTGGATATATCAAGGGTTTTTTTCTCATTGGTTTGTTTGTTCCGGACCGGAGTGGGGACTTGGCTCTACTTCCTGGATTGGTTGGCTGTCGAATGCCTACTTTACATTTACCGGAGTGGGGTCTTGGCTCTAGTTCCTTGATTGGTTAGCTGTCGGATGCCTACTTTACATTTTCGTGTTTTTGTGGTGGGGGGTTGAGTCACATGAGTTATGGTTGGCTAGGGCGACCTTTAAACTCTGGCTTAATCATTCTTATCACCCGCCATACTGGTTTGCTCGAGGTCTCATCCCCCGCCATACTTGTTTGCTCGGAACGGTTTCTGCCCAGGGGGGACATTCCAGTATCTTATTGCCAGCCGAAAAAGCTTAAAGCTCAAAAGTATCGATAGGGAAGTAGGGGTGTAAGTATAGTTAAGGCCCTACACTATGGCTTGGATGCAATTCATAAGAGTTCTTGAACCAGAAGCTCCCAGCTAATCCATGCCATAGGAGAATTCTTGACTCATAGAAACTGTGATATAATAAATATCACAACTATTTGTTGTTTTCAGTTGCTAAATTTGGGGATAATTTTTTGCTTAACAATAGATAGCTAAATGTCTATTATCTATACAGATATAGATAGATTATTGATAGTTAGCTAAAGAGATAGAATAGACTGATTTTATTCTTTTATTTTCTTTTATTATTTTTTCTTTTCTTTTTATTGCCATTTTCAAGGTCATGAAGTGATAAGGAATTGATTACCTCAAGATCTTCTATGGGTGACTTTGGAGAAGGCTGTTCACATAATTGTGACTAAAGATACACAAAATGGCCCTGAATCTTCTACTCTGGACTTAGGCAAATTTCTCACCTTTTGAGATTCCCAGGAAGAATTATTCCAGAGCAGATTCTGTTTAGATAAAATATATGCAGAGATGTGGATTGCAATGCTACCCATAGAATTCTTCATTTTTGGAATCTATCAAATTACTTTTCTATATGAATTTTTCTGAAATTTAGCACTGAGCTGCAACTTTTGGGATTATTTTTTGTAGAGATTGGTCTCCAAATACTTGTGGATGGTAAATATTAGCTCATATTAAAATTTATAAGTACCTAAATTTATCTCAGTATTAATCTATTTGTTTTAACTCCCTCCCTTTACTTTTGAAAATGTCAATCCTTCTTATTCATACTCCAAGCTTGAAAAGACTTCTTGTTCCCACCATTATTCTAGTGTTTCAGTTCCTTTAATCTACTCACCTTCTCCCAGAAAATCATAACAGTCTGATATATAATTTCTTCTCATAGATATCTGATAAAGTCTCTTGAATTGAATTAATAATCAATAGTATAGTAACGTGTTGCCTGATTCATTCACTCAACTTTTAATGACTAGCCCCTAGATATCTGTGCCAGTTATAAATCTAAGTAAATCTTTATGGATTTCAGGGACAAAAGAAACACTTTGGAAAAATAATTTGTGAGAAATGGCAAAGCTTTTAACATTACTCAAATCATATCAACCATGACCTAGCTAACTACTAGGACTAAGAACAAAACAATATCGTAGGCTTTGTACATGCTAGTTTTGTAGATGAAATTTCTTAATATTCTGCTTTTTAAAGAGATATGTTTTAATGTATTTCTTTTTTAGTTGCTATTATTCAAGAAAATCTTCTTCAAAGAAAAAAATTGATAAATGCCAAAGAAGGAGCAGCCTATGAATCTGAAAGAATGTTGTCCCAGAGTCTTTAACTTGATTGCCTAAAATCTCACTTCTAGGTCATAATGGATTAAGGAGTACTTGGACATCTTGAAGTTTAACCAGTGTTCTTAATTTAGCCACTATGCCTATAAACATTGTAACCACAAACACCCAAGGGGCACAAGGAAAAAAACTCATGCTATAGAAAATTAAAGAAAATAACCCAACCTGAAGGACTCTAGTTTTGTCTGATTTCTCTAGATATTGCTGCTTGTTTTTTCAAAAATTTACATTTCCTTTCAAAGACTCAGTGGCCTTATAACACACCCCTTTTACTGCACATCTTCACCCCAGTACCTGGACTTGCACAGCTCTGTTAAAACTGAGACTGAGGTTGGAATTCTTTTGTATGTCTTTTATTTTTCTCTTCTGGTACAAGTTTGGAATTTAAACTCAACAAAGAAAATATAGCTTACGTGCTTTTTAATGCTTAAAAGCCATATAAGAAATTAAGTTTCAATAGAGTTTTGATCAGAAGGACAAACATAATATGATAACTTGTATTAACTATAGAATATTGTACTTTATTCTAACAGTAGGATAAAGTAGCTAATGACTATTTTTTATAATTGGATCACTACAGAGAGATCCACTAGTCAACAGATACTATATTAGGGACTCCTAGACAAAAGATAAAACTGCTTTGGTTTGATTGTGTCATTTACCAAGCTACATTAACTTGGGCAAATTACTAAACTTTTTGTGTCTCAACTTCTTCACAGGTAAAATGGGACTAAATATACACCAAGCTCATTGGGCCATTGTAAATGAAAAGTAGAAAAATAACAATTTCTATTGTAGACCTTATAGTCTGGTAGCAATTAAGCCAATAATTTTTAAAAGTAATGTGTCTCTGAAGAAGACATTTAAGTCACTGTGGAAATATAAAAAATGACAACTGATTATATCTATTGTGAAATTTTTCAAGGTAAACAAAAATTCTTTCTGGCCCTTAAATATTTTCTCTCTCATAATGTAGTTATAAAATTCTTAAATACAGTGTAAAATTTCATCTAATAATGCTGTATATAAACTCTCTAATATATACCATGTAATTATTCTGTAATATTTCCATCGTTGGGCAAAAAAGGGAATTACTTCACAAGCAAAAAATACTTATTGCTAAATAAATCAAAATTTAATTTCTTTTACACGCTGTTCTTTAAAAAAAAATATATTCAAAATTTACTTCATGTTTTAAAATTTTTCATTACCACAGTACTTCTATTTCAAATTAGCAACTATATTTTCTTGATATGCTATAAAAGTTTGAGTTTCACTATTTTTCTAACTAAAGGTTAATTGGAAATTGCTTTGAATTCTACTCCTTAAGAAATCACTCTCACAAAGGAGTGGTGTTTGCATACAAATCATTTTGTGCATACAAATGAGTACTTGAGATTGCTTTATTTCATTCACAGGGTCTATGCTAATAAAAGTAGAGGCAGAATATTGACTGAACCCTATTATTTTAAAAGTCCTTTTATTATTTCCTTTTAAAATTTATATTTTAAGCATGAACAAATTGTGGTGTTTGGGATAATATTTAATTTCGATTTGCTATTTGGAAATAGAAATAACTTAAGTGTTGCTCATAATTCAACTCCATTATCAAGAAATAACAACTATATTAGACATTTAAATGGAAATTTTAAAATAATCTGTTTTATCTAGAATGGCTAGATATAATTAGGTTTTTTGCATACACACATTTAAAAAATTAGAGAGGGGGCATGTTTTGTCTGTTCAAAATATTTCCAAGATTTATTAGGAAAAATAACTTAGTTCATTAGAGAAATATGAGGAAAAAAAAAATTTAGGAAAAAAAAAAAATCAGTTGCCAAAAACAAAACAGAGAGAGAGAGAGAGATGAGCTCCAACTTCTTTCTAAAGAATGGCTGTGTTTAAAATATTTAATGCATTGTTAAATATGTACAAATAAATATTTTTGAGTTACCTATAGTTACTCTTTACCTATGTAAAATATAGCATAAGTTTTGAATGATGTTAACCTCATTTTGATTACTGCTAATGTGTAGCAGAATCTATGAATCAAGAATACTGTTTTAAGATTATTGTAGTAATGTAACAGGGAAGAGCCAATTTTGACTCCGTAGTGTATCTGTTTCTTTGACTTTAACCTTTGCTTTTCATTGCTTTTGTTATTATAATCATACATAATGGCTTGCCTCAGGGAACCCTGCCCTTCTGCCTGAATGTTAAAGTGCCTTTGTTCAGCTCACAGGGAAACAATCTGACCCTGCCTACCTGTGAATGGCTGCAGAAAAGAAGAAATTAACACATCCCCTCCCTGATGCTGGCCAAACCAGGCAAAACTAATGGTCTTTTTACTTTACTTCCTCATCTCCTCCCCCTCTCTGTTCTAGAAAAGAAACTGGCATCCAGACCCCAATAAGATGGTTATTTTGAGACATTAGTCTGCCATCTTCTTGGTCTGCTGGCTTTCTGAATAAGGTCGCTATTCCTTGCCTCAACACCTCGTCTCTTGATTTATTGGCCTCTTGTGTGGCAAGCAGAGCGAGCTTGGACTCGGTAACAGTAAGATTATGAAATTTCAGGAACTAATGAATTTAATATATTTTTAAAAATATCCTATGGCTTGCTTTCAAAAATACAATCCAAATATCAACTCCTGTCACAGTTTATCTCAAATCATCACAAATTACCTTAAAAAAATGAATAAAATTCTCATCATCACAAAAAATAAACAGGTAATGAAGCTGAATCTGGCCTCTGTACTCCAACACTGAATTAAATCTTGGAGACAGAGTTTTAGGTGAGGCAGAAAAGAATAGCTTTATTGCTTTGCCAGGCAAAGGGGGGGCTACAGTGGCTAATGCCCTCAAAAACTGTGTTTCCTGACATGGATGTGGTAGTAAAAAGTTTTATAGTAGGGCTTCCCTGGTGGCGCAGTGGTTGAGAGTCCGCCTGCCGATGCAGAGGACACGGGCTCGTGCCCCGGTCCGGGAGTATCCCACATGCTGCGGAGCGGCTGGGCCGGTGAGCCATGGCCGCTGAGCCTGCGCGTCTGGAGCCTAAGCTCCGCAGTGGGAGACGCCGCAGCAGTGAGAGGCCCGCGTACCAAAAAAAAAAAAAAAAAAAAAGTTTTATAGTAATGGTTCAAAGACGGGGTGATCGGCTTGTGGACATTCTTCTGATTGGTTGGTGGTGAGGTAAGTGGGAGTTAGCATCATCAATTTTCTGCTTCCAGTTGGTCTGGGGGATATGTGCTTGTGGCACCATACCTGGTGGGGGTTTCAGTACCTGCACAACAGTTCAAAGATACTGTTATGTATATCCCTTGAGGGAGAACCAGGACCTGGATCCAAGGCTGTGTTATTGTTTCTTTTGACTGTTCCTCCCTTGTCTCCTCATCCCTTCCCTTCCCTAATTAGCATCTGTTTGAACCTGTCCATTGGAACTCACGTAGGGTAATGGAGGCTGAATGAAGCCTATTTCCTGTAATCAAGAAATGGGGGACACAGAAAGCCTTGCCCAGGAACCCCACAGGGTCCTGCTCAGTATCAGTAATATATTGAAAGGAATATCTGACAACTTGGAGGGTGATAAAACTTGAAGGAAAAAATATATTTTATCTCCATAAAATAATTTTGAGCTCCTGAAAAAGTGAAAAGTACCACATCTTTCTTCCATTATCTGTAGAAATAGATATTCTTCTCCATCTCTCAATTGTTTTCTAGATTTAGAGACTTTATCAGAGGGAAAGCTAGAAGAAATCAGGTATGAGAAGACAGATAGTAATATAGTTTTGTGAGAGGCATAGCTTCTGAAATTTAATTGCTAAGTATTGAAACAAAGGTAAGAGTAATGCTAGATGTATTTGTGGGGATACAAATTTCCTCTGTGATTTAGCAGAGCTGTTCCATTTGAAATTTAGTCTATGTATTAAAAATTATCAAATATGACTATGTCTTATTTTGAACTAACATTCAAAAGGTTAATGTGAGGTGAACTAACATTAGTTCTAGGTGAAAATAAACAAATAAGCAATATAAAATAAATATGAATATAATCCTGAGAGATAAAATAGTGTAATATTTCTGAAATATGTATTTGTTACAGAAGCAGAAAATCAACCAAAAAATGTATTTTGAGACACTTAGAAAAGGTTAAGAAGATAAACAGGAGTAGGAAAGGGTGAGATAAAATAACATGATGAGTATACATGGCAACATCACGTAATGCAGAGAACAAGCTGAAATAAGAAAAAAAATGAGTAAAGAAAAATTTTAGGGAAATTGAAATAGCAGCTGTATGTTGGGCAAGAAAAGCCAGACAAAATATAGAACTTCCTATATGATTTATTTACATAAAAATTGCAGAATAGGAAGAGGTAATCAAAAGTACCAGAAGCATATCAACAATTACATCGGCCTCAGGTGGCAGGGATTGACAGCAGATAGGTAAGAGAGAACTTTTTGGTGGTGAAAAAAGATTCCATATTTTCACTGTGTAATGTTTACACAGCTATATATATTTGGCACAATTTTTTGAACTCATTGAAGGGGTACTTTTAGTTGTACATAAGTTATATCTCAGTAATGTTGATGAAAATGATGAGATAATAATATATGGAGATCAAATTTAAAATGTATAGGAAAATAAAAACAGTAGAAATAAAGATATAATTAAAGAGGAGGAAAACATTTAGGTGCTAAAATAATTGGAATATATGTCAGTTAGAATTTGCTACATTCCATATAAGATGAATGAGATCAGTCTCAGGTAAAATTTCATCCTAGTAAAATGGAAAAAATACAGCATGATATTTAAAAAACCTAAGCATCAGGGAGGAATGATTAGTACCTTATCACTTCAAAAGAAGCCACACTGACTTCCTATAGTCAATACTTAAAGACAATGGAACAAAATCTTAGTTTTGAAAAGAAGCAGCTTATTTACTATTCTCATATTATTACCACATTTTTAGCGAGTAAAAGAGAAGAAAATAACCAGTTTTAATGCCCTTGATGGAATATTTGAGAACATTTTCTGAGTACATAAAAATGGATTATAATTTATGAATCAGGAGATTATAGAATAGGAAATTTCACGGTGATTATTAAAATGAGTTAAATGATTTCTATAGTTGTGATTACAAAAATAAATGCAAATATTAAAATAAATAGAATGAAAGCTCTATAACAGTATCTGAATTAATATAATCTGTTCTTAAATTCCAGATAGTAATAAACTATAATTTTTATCAAATTATCATTTTATTCATGATTTAACATTATAATAACCACTGCTAAGGACCAAATATATATTGTTTCTGAGATACAAAACTAAGAAAAAATGGTATATATATGTTAAAGCTGAAGGGCAGGAAAGTAGGCAGGTGAGAGGTACATGTTTTTGACTACTTCTCCCTATCAACTATCCACAGGAATAATGAACAATGCCAAATCTCACTCTATCCTGATGCATAACTAGAAGTAATGATAGAGTCACTAGCCAGTGGAAGGACAACTTCTCTATTCTTTGTGAGAAGTTTGTGGAAAACACCACCAGTTTCATGACTGCTTTTAGAGGGACTTAATGAAAGAAAGTGGATTGAATCCCACAGAACATGGGGAAGACTTGTTCCCACAATCTTATAACACAGTAATCCCATTGACATGGAGCATCGCAGAGCATGACCTTCCTTAATTTATACATGGTGCCCACAGATGTAAGGACTTCTTTTAAATAAATCCATAATTGAGCACAAGCATTCTCAATGCTAGTCTATGGGGGAAGAAAATTATCCTTCTCACACCTGCTGAACTACAAACACCCAGAAAAATCCAACAGCTTGGTCACTAGCTTTATGTGATGGTAGTTTTCAGGAGGAGAGAATAAGTAAATATGTGGTCAAAGAAAGATTATTAACCATTTAGCACAGTGGTTCTCTACTTTATTGAGCACTGCATCATCTAGTAGAATTAAAGAAATAGTGGCACCTGGGACCCACACCCAGAGATTCTAACTCAATTAGTCAGAGCACAGCCAGGCCCTGAATTGTTGAAAACACTTCTGTTGATTCCAGTAAACAGCCAGTGTTGCAAACCACTCTGGTTTAAAGTGATGGAAAGATACTTAGCAAAACTGTTATGAAAAAGGAACCATATTGAAGCAAATTTCATTTTAAAAACAGCAACACACACACAGACACACACATTTAATGACATTTAAGATGTTGCTCATATAAATGAAATATTCTAAGCACATGATCAAATTTTTGAAAAAAGGGATGTTTTGAAATTAAAAGTGCATTGAGAAGGTAAAGAATAGAATGGACACTGGTGAAACTGGGGATAACAGTCTTGAAGAATTAAATAATGTCACAGAGCAAAAGTACAAACTATGGAAGAGTAGACACTGAAGTTAGATTAGCAGGACAAATTCCTGTATGGCACAGATCCCGGTTGAGCAAGGAAGAAAGAAATATTAGCATACAATATTTCAGTTTTTTAAAATTGTTTTTCAGCCTTTCTTCACAGCTTGGAAGTAATTCTAAGTGTCAGGTCAAATAAAAAGGTAGATAAATTCTTGTTAAATTTGTAAACCATAGGGCTAATAAAGGAAATATTCTACCAGGCTTGAGAAAAAATAACCCTATTAGCTCTGTTTTCAAAAACAAATCTCTTCTGTTGATTTCAAGGTAACTATAGCAGCATTAACTTTATATTTTGATTCAGGCCTTGTGATTAAAAGAATATACATTTCCAAATAGTGTTTTCAAAAGTAGTAAAATGGGACTCCTCGGCTTTTTCTGGTCTGATCAGCCACTCTCTGAACTAATCATTACCTCCAGAAAAATAATATAAACTGATTGCTTTCCACTAGATTAAACGACCATACCTTGTGCTAAGGATGATGTTAGTTTTTTGCCAAAGTAGATGGTATGGGAATAAGTAATTAGTGACCCCTAAAAGCAAAACCATGATACAATAAATTTTTACCATTAAGAACACAAAGTTGTTGAAAAGTTTTATGTGACAACATGGTATTAAAATATACCAAAAACACCCCATAAACAAAAATATCTATGCATAGGGATATAGAAAACCCGTGGAAACCATACTTTGTATCCTGAGATTGTGGACAGTCATGGGAGAGAGCCGTATTAGTCTCTGCCTCAAAGGAGGGTATTCAAATTAGCTAAGTGAGAGTTGGCAAACCTGGAGGGAACTGGGGACCAAGATGAATATGGAAGGGATATGAACAAACTGTGCACCTTTGTGAACACTGAAGGATATCTAAAGAGACATGTCACCTTGGTTTTCACCTTGTTGCTAGAAATAGCTATCATAGAATAAATGTTGAAAGATAGATCATCTAACATAATTAAATTGGCCTAAGTAACATCAGTCATAAGATTGTTTAGTGTTTTGGCTGAAGATCACATTAGGAAGACTTTGCAATTGACCATTCTATCAGTGAAAAATAAAATATTTCATAAGCAAAACAACTTTTAAAAATGTTACTGAGTTTTTTCACCATTTGATTAAGTAATTCTAATTCTTGGTAGTTATCTTTGAAAATAATCAGACAGGAATAATGCTTTCTATGAAATGTATTTATCCTAAAAAAGAATACAGTAATTAGAGTGTTAAGATTTAGCTACATGATGGAAGTATTGTAGAACCAGAAAGTGTGAATCTAATTGCAAGAAAAATGTTCTCAATACAATGTGTTTTCAATAGTCAGGATATAAAGCTATGTACACAAGGTGATCCCAGTTTTGAAAGAATATATATGGAAAATAAAACGGTCTACCTACCTGTCTACCTATATGTCTATCTATCTGTCTACCTAGCTATCATTTTTCTTTCTTTCTCTCATTATGGGAGATTTTTACTTAATTCTTTATATTTTAAATATTTTATCTTTTGAAATATGAGCAACTCTTTTTTACATATTTTAAAGAATAACAATATCAAACAAATAATATTAGAATCTTTATACAGAAAAATATTGGACTAGTTAAATCATAGATTTTATTTTCACTGTGGAACTCTTAACCCTAAGGTGAGCAATTATATCTCAACTACCAGAAAACAGTAATTTGGCAGTAGGAAATCCTTATGACAATGGTGAACATAGTAGATATTTAATATGTTGCAGAAGTGACAAGTCAAGAACAGGCATCAAGCAGAAAAGTAATAAGGGCATGGTATGTTAGGTATATCAGGCAATTGTATTTGTTTTCTAGGGCTACCCTAACACAATTACACAAATTACAACAAACTGGGTTGTTTAAAATAATACAAATATGTCCTTTCACAGTTCAGGAAGCCAGAAGTCCAAAATCAAGGTGAAATCAAGGTTGGTTCCTTCTGGAAGCTCTGGGGGAGAATCTGTTCCATTATTCTCTCCTAGCTTCTGGTAGCTGCTGGCAATCTTTGGTGTTCCTTTCTTTGTAGATGGATCACTCCAGTTTCTGCCTGTATCTTCACATTATTTTCTTCTCTGTGTATCTGTCTCTGTTTCTAAAGTTCCCCCTCTTTTCTTCTATGAGACAGCAATCATATGATTTCATCTCAATATCTCTTTAACTATTTACATGTGCAAAGACCCTATTTCCAAATAAGGTCACATTCTTAGGTGTCAGGTGGATGTGAATTTAGGGGAAAATCGTTTCATCTACTACGGTAATAGATTATTAAAACCATGAAAACTAGCATTAACAAGTATTTTTTTAGTTTTTAAAACTAGTATTTTTAATTTTTTTAATGCTTAGATTCAAAACATGACAAAAGTAAAAATCTATCTATGCTTCTGATTTTTTAACAACCACTTAAGTGCTGATATTTCAAAAATGTATAGAAAAGTTGAGTTCATGAATATTTGTATTCACTTATTTATCTTTTGGAATATAACATTTATCTCTATAATATTGAATGATTTGCTTTTACTTGTCAACACTTTTGAATTCTAAAAGTTTTGCAATCTTGTAATAAAAATGATATGAAAAGTTATTTTCATCTCAATAAATATTTCATGAAGTTTATCATTACTTATTTAATCATATACTTTTATAATAAATTAATCAAAGAAGTAAAGCCAGTTGAATTCACAGATCTTCAAAATATGGTATTACTAATCAGCAAATTAATATGAAATGCATTGCAACTTACAAGCTTTAAGCAATTCACATTGTGTTGGTTCTTAAATTTAAGTAACAATTTATAAGATTTAAATCATGTTCTTAAGATATCTGAGCACAGTATAGAAGTTTAGACTGAAGGAATTAGAAGATAAATTTATAAACCCCCAAATGTACAATGCAGTTTGATGTAAAATCAAGGAGATAAAGTTGTCTATGAAACTTCCTGTCACTCCTAATTAAAGAAACATTAGAATATCCTGTAAATTGCTAAAATTGTCTTCATAGCATTGGTAATCGTTAGCTGGAACATGGAACTGGAAGCCACTTCCAGCTCGATTCCTGGAGTTTAAATTTAAGATAGCAGCGTTAGGAGGATACTTCTAGTTATTTAAGAGCAGCTGTTTTAAGAGAGACATACCCTGAAGCCTCAATCTCATTAAATCAAGTGAAAAACAAGATGAGGCCTCACTGTGCCAAGGAGGCTCCCCTTTTTAACCAGGTTATTTTCTTGACCAAAAAGGTTTATCCTTCTGATACATAGTCAACCTTCAACCTTCTTTGTAACAACTATGGGAGCTTCATGGGGCAGGCACCCTCTTCTAAAGTCCATTCCAAGATGCATATATTTTGATATGTGTGGACTGAGCAACCTTCTCTGAGATAATAAGTGTTGGAGCATCATATGTGCTCTGTTACTCACTGTATGAGTTTTTTTCCTCCAGTAATGGCACTTTTACTTTTATAATACATGTTTTCAGTGAGGTGATGTCTGAGTCTATGCACTTGGCACTATACTGGTATTAAAATCACTAACATATAATAAGCTAACCAGAAATTTGCCAACATAAATGATTATGGCATTGTTAGGATTTGTCCTATCTTTTATCTATCTTCAGATATGCAAATCATATTATTTCAGTTTGTATTTAATACTGTTCAAACCAGAAGAGCACAGCATTTCTTAAGAAAGACATCTACCTATCTTGCTGTACCTATAATTGGTAGAAGGAAAAGTTCTAAGAGTACCGAAAACATTCCACAGAACACAGGAAAGTTTGTCCATTTGGCCATTTTTAATTCCAATGGGAATTAAACATGAGGAATACAAAAAGATTATGTTCACCACTAGAGATAATGCAAGAAAACACAATCTGGCATTGCAAAAAGCAACTTCACCAAAGTTTAATAATGTGTTAAATAGGATTCAAAGTGAGAAGGGGGTCCAATATTGATGTTAGATAATCTCTAAATGTTAACCTGCAGTTTAGGCATTTTCCTTGCTATATTTAATTTATATGGCAAGGAGGTCAAGTGGAAAAATGCTCATTTGTAGACAGGTTTACTATTCTTCAGAACATGCCTCTCATTCGAGCCCTGGAGCAATCTACTTTGCATTCTTCTTGTCAGCAGTTTAACCAGATTCAGGCAGGGATATTTTGGTGTTTGTTTTCTGTGTGTATGTATACTGTGAGTGTGTGCTAATATTTTATTTTACTGTGAATAATAAAAATGTAAAGATCACTAGTTTAGTTAGTATAAGCAAACACAAACTTTGGGAGTGTTTGTGAGGTCCTGCATAGAAGTCCATTGTAAAGTAAATTGAAATTAATTGCCAAATTTCTTTGTGTTAATAGAAATTTATTTCAAAAATGACTGAGGAAATCATTTGTGAAAAACTGTTCTCTTTTCAAAAACTGTTCTCTTTTCAAAAACTGTTCTCTTTTCAAAAACTGTTCTCTTTTCACAAATGATTTCCTCAGTCATTTTTGAAATAAATTTCTATTAACACAAAGAAATTTGGCAATTAATTTCAATTTACTTTACAATGGACTTCTATGCAGGACCTCACAAACACTCCCAAAGTTTGTGTTTGCTTATACTAACTAAACTAGTGATCTTTACATTTTTATTATTCACAGTAAAATAAAATATTAGCACACACTCACAGTATACATACATTTATTTATTATAACTTATATGTAGTTATCTACTAATATAAAGTATTATAAGACAAACATTCAAAAGAGAAAACAGAACACAAACACATATACACATAAAGATACAGTGTGGCTTATTTTCTTGTCCTACCATTTAAAGTGTGGCATTAAATGTGTATACCTCATTGCTTACTATTAAAGTGATGTTTCCTTATAATTTTGTCTGGGATTGGTTTTCTTCATTGCACATAGCTAAGTTTCACAAGACATGAACAAGATACATCACAAGATGTGAACAACAGGTCACTTGAAAATGCAATTTAGGAAAGAAACTCACCTTGACTGAAAACCTATTGTGTGCCAGTTATGTAACTGGTGCTCTTACATGTCACTTAATCCTTACAAATTCTATCAAGATATTCTATTTCTTCATATTTTACATTTTAGGCAAAAGTAACTTAAAAATTTCTCCAATGACATAGAAGTGGTATGTTGAAGAACAGCTACAAAGTGAGGTTCTTATTGGTGATAAGGCATATTACCTTAACCTTCACTGTTTGGACACCCAGGTAATTGAAGCATTAGTTCCAATTATGTGGAGAAATACTCTTACATAGCCTACTGAGGATAAATATTTTCCAAATGGCCCTTTATATACTTACCTCTTCTCAATATTTCTCCACAAGGCTACTTTTGAATACTTTGTTCTTTGAATAAGGGAAGGGGATATATGATTAACTTATGTCAAGTTGTTAAGACAGCTCTGTGTTTATTTATGTGTCCTTGGGTGACTTTAACTGTCATCCCTTTCTAGGTGATGAAATGCTGGTCCCTTTGCAGTGTTTTCCAATCCACCCTAGACAAGAGAGTGCTGTCTCAAAGGAGGTAAATTAGAATTGATAGGTTTAATGTTGACATTTGTCAACCTTGCCTTTCAGGGGCACAAACTGAGTGATTTACCTGAACACATCGTAGTTGTTTAAACCAAGTAATAATCACTTGGTGGGAATCCACAAATGTTCAAATTGTACACACATTTAATTGAATGCTATTGCTAATTTTTGTTCCAAATAGTATTTCAGGAAAAAAAAAAAAAGAAGAAAGGAAAGAAAAGGAGATAAAGCAAAAATTCAATTGATAATGTTGTTTTAAATAAAAAATGGATTGTGTATATTTTATTATGAAAAGATTTGGTAATATTTGAGTGAATGAAAGATAAATGTTAGTCTAGGATACAAGTCTTGGACAACTTCCCATCATTGGTGTGGCTTATTTTTTTCCATATCTAAACTTTTTTCTCAAAAACAATATGAAGTAAAATCATATTATAATGTAACTGATGACAGTTTCTAGAATCATTCTTTATGTCTCAGTGCATTTTAGAAAAAGCAGAGATCTAAAACAATGGGATGAAGAAATATCCAGAAACCCAGTGGACAATATATCTTGGGTACAAACCATTTCCTTCTCTTTTTACGTTTTAATTCACTACAGTCCTCCTATCAGTGTATATATTATCCGATTCCTTTCTATATTATGTGGCAACAGAAAATCACCACTTTTTTTTTAATCACCACTTTCTTTACAATAACCTCCTCCTTTTCATAAATATATGAACTTGATTTTTCTTTAATTTGCCATTAGTATTTCTTATATTCTCACTGAAAATTATTCCTCCCATTATTTGCCTAACTTGCATGCAAGAGATAAAGGGGAAGCTGCTCTCTATAGCTAATTTCAAACCACTTTCATGCATCATGATTTATAAATAACTTATTTTTAAAACTAAAATTTTATATTTAAATTTAATATTTTTGAATCCTTAGACATTTTTCTACTTTTATAAATTATTTTTGGACCTGGATCACAGTTCTTATATACCATGCACACGAATTATAAAATTCACCAGGGATATTAGCTGAAACCTTAGACATAATCAAAGAATGTAGAAAATAAGAATAAAAAGACCCAAGAAAATGTAGGATATTTTAAAAATGTTCAGCATTAAAATTATAATATGTAACCAGGCAAAAAACATAAGTATAATTGAAATGTCTGAAGAAAAACTGTAAAGCAATGCAACAAAATTGTCATTCTGATATCTTAAAACATCAAATTCAATAATTCTACCTGAAATAAAAGAAGATATATATTGATACATAAAAAAGATACATTGTATATATAGGGAAGTCAACTTAGAATTGACCTCTCTGAGACATAAATAATCAAATGTTAAAAAATGAAGGTAGCCAAATGAGCAGTAAATATATTAAAAGGCACTCAGCCTAATAAACCATAAAGGAAGTGAAAATTGAAACCACAATGTGATATCCACCATACTAATAAAAATGAAAATGGCTAAATGCAAATGCTGGTTGACATACATCTGTTTCAATTACCCTATTACACTTGCCTTTTAGATATTTGGTGAGAACATTCCAAAGAACTTGAAAAAATAATAAACATGAAGCTATTATATTTTATGAATTATTTTTCAGATCATGAAGTTTTTCATGAACACATAAAAGGTGTTAATAGCAGAAGTAACCGTAATTGATTAAGGCATGAAGAATCAATAGGTGTTACAATAATTCTGTGAAAGATTTTGAAAAACTGAGATATTCCAACATTGCCAAAATATTACTCCCAGGTACTTGCTAATTTTAAAGGGAAACCATATCTTTACAATGCAGAAACTCTCTTGTCATTATCTCAAGCAAATCATCATTATTATTAATGGTAAAACATGAACTTATGCACCCACTGATGTGATGGGGTATAAAATGTGGAATACTTTATGAAGTGTTCATGCCAAAAAACTGTTAACCTGAATCTAATTATGCTTTTGGACATAACTTTCAGTTTATATAGCAAAATCTAGATGAGGGGAACAATTTAAATTATATAATAGACACTATCAGTCAAGTTATTTTAAAAAGCTAGGGTCATAAAAAATAAAGTGGTATTGTTGTCTATTAAAAGAGAGCTAAGAGTCTCAGAAAACAAATGCAGTGCATCCACTATGATAGAATCCTGTTTGAAAAGCATGGCTAAAAATAATATCTTGTGATTATGAAAAAGAAAATCCCTCTTCTTAGAAGATGCATACTGAATTAGTGATGAACTGTCTTGATGTCTACAATGTAATTTTTATTAGTTAAATTGTATATATATATAAAACAAATATGGAAAAATGTTAATAATCTTGATTTAGTTAGCACATATATAGTTTCATAGTATCAATTTTACTCTGTTTGAAAAATTTTATAATAAAAATATTAGAAAAATAAAACTAAACTCTTATTTGGATTTGGAAAAACATGATGCTGTATAAGTTTTACTTTAAAATTTCAATCTATCAACCTCAACCCCCTTATGGCCTGATTCATTGCAAAAACACCTAACTTTGGATGATTCTAAACTTCCCATAATACTTAACTTTGGACAATTCAATTCTCTCTAAATATGACTTGTACCATTTTACTCCCATGACTTTTTTCATCCTGTTCTATCAAACAAACACAAAAACAAAAAATTCAATCCATGTTATATTCTCTGTGGATGTATACATTTTTTCCATTGATCTTCAAGCTTTTTAAAAATGTTTACCTCTCCTATGTGTGTTCTGTATTGCAATATAGTTTTTAGATGTATTTAGTTGCTTATATTTTTGTTTCATATTGTGAAGTTCTTATAAATCAGAAAATGTGTTATTTTTCTCTCACTCTCTTATATGTATGACACTGTATGTACATATTTTAAAGAAAATAATACCAAATTTTGGTGATTTAAAATCAAATCAATTATTTCATGTACTGCTGGTGGGTTCCAAAGTTGCTCAGAATTATGTGGTAATACAATACTTTGTACCACAATTCTGAGCATTTCCTTAAAACAATAATTCAAAAGAAGGAAAAGCTAAATGCAGGAAAATTTTATTGCAGTATCATTTCTAATAATAAAAATATTAGATTTCTAAATATTTAAACTTAAGAGAAGCCTTAAGCAAAGTTATAGTCATTGAATATTACTTTATATATAATAATCCTAAATAACAACAGTGAAAAACATAGTATTAAAATATGCTAAACACATGATAAAGTGTTAACATAACAAAATATAAAATTGAGTCTACACTATTATAGTAAAGGGTTCAAGTTTAAGCTTAAGTGGTGAATTTCAGAACAATAATCATTTTATTCTGTTTATAAGAATATGCAGTTGATGGTTCTTAACACCAATTTGTATGAGGTAATCCATTTGCTTTTGGAGGGATGATATGTATATATATTCTTCTAAGTGTGAAAATCGTTATCAGTTAAGAACCCCTAATAGAGTGCAAAGTCAGGAAGTGGAGGAAAAAATCTTAAAAATACACTAAATGCTGAAAATATTTAAAAGGTAAGGTAAACTATTACTTCTGGCAGATATACTATATTAGTCAGCTTGAGCTGATGTAACAAAATACCATAGACTAGGTGACTTAAACAATAGATATTTATTTCTCACAGTTCTAGAAGCTGAGAGTTCTAAGAGTAGAGTGCTAGCAAGGTAGTTTTCATTCTGAGGCCTCTTCTCATGACTTGTAGGTGGCTGCCAACAAACTGTGTTCTCACATCACCTCTTTGTTCTCATAAGACCTTGCATGCAGAGACAGAGAGCAAGCTCTCTGGGGTGTGTCTTCTTATTGATATGAGGACACTAATCCCATAAGATCAGAGCCCCACCCTTACAACCTCATTTAGCCTTATAACACAACACAAAACACTGGGGGGTTAAGACTTCAACATATGGATTGGGGGGTGGGGCACAAAAATTTACATATAGCAACACTTTATACTTTCACTCCTCAAGAAAATATCTTTAATTGACTTTATTATGACATTTAATTCTGATAAAGAATTTTAGTCTGGTGAGATACTTCTGCAATTTTATAATGAAGGCCAATAGTAAGATTATATTAAAATCATGGGGACAATTTGCAGCCAAATATAATTGGCTAATAAAAATAGTAAACTCAATTTTTATCCTATCATTTTATTATTTGTTTATTTAATTTTTAAAAATTTATGTATTTATTTTTGGCTGCGTTGGGTCTTTGTTGCTGAGTACAGGCTATCTCTAGTTGCGATCAGCAGGGGCTACTCTTCGTCGAGGTGCACGAGCTTCTCACTGCAGTGGCTTCTCTTGTTGTGGAGCACAGGCTCTAGGCACGCAGGCTTCAGTAGTTGTGGCTTGCAGAGTCTAGAGCTCAGGCTCAGTAGTTGTGGCGCATGGGCTTAGTTGCTCTGTGGCATGTGGGATCTTCCCGTACTCTTCGTCGAGGTGCACGAGCGTCTCACTGCAGTGGCTTCTCTTGTTGTGGAGCACGGGCTCTAGGCACGCAGGCTTTAGTAGTTGTGGCTTGCAGAGTCTAGAGCTCAGGCTCAGTAGTTGTGGCGCATGGGCTTAGTTGCTCTGCGGCATGTGGGATCTTCCCGGACCAGGGCTTGAACCTGTGTTGCCTGCATTGGCAGGCGGTTCTTAAACACTGTGCCACCAGGGAAGTCCCAGTATCCTAGCATTTTAACATTTATTATTTTTACAAGTACTAAATCTAGACAAAATATATTTTTTAAAACTATATTTTACTTATTTTTTTCTGTTCATTTTAGAAATTCAACTTTTTTTCATTGATCTTACAACAATAACCACTCATCTTATTGAATATAAAACAGCAGAAATAGCCAAACAAACACCTAAAAGTAACAAAAGAACTCATGAAGTTTTAACAGCTTAATGTATTAGCATAACACAGACTAAAACTGTAGAATGCAAAGAATATCCCAGGATTGGCTTTCAGATGCTGCATCTGAGATAAGTGCGTCCTTATTTTTCTTCCTAAGTTACTGTACATCAGTCTCACCTACTGAGAGGCTGAATTTTATGAGGGCTTGTTGAATAAACCGTGAAGTCTTTAAGGCAAGAGCTTTAGGGATTGTTATATTTCCATTCTTTAGTTGTGTCAAAAGCATAATAAAGACAAATATCCACAGTACGGTAGACACACACTGGGCGGTGAAATGCTATTGGGATCTGTTTATTTTTACAATGAGTATATGAAGCATTTGCAGCTCAGCTATATATCATTCCTAGTATGTTTTTAAAATATGCACAAAATTTCTAGAAATGCAGTACAGGTTCCCCCTGCTATCTGAAGGCAGAGCATTCATATTAAATGGTATAAAGTGGAGAAGCAATTACCTTATATACATCTTGCTAACAAATGCACAAAATAAATCCAGATAAAGCACAGATGCTCAGACACAGTTCAAAGTTATGGTGGCTTAATACTGAGATGCTGAGTATAGCTCCTGGGGAAGAGGTTTGGTGGTGCCACTCACTCTCCTCAAGGTACCTGTTACCTCTGTAACAGCTGCTGCAAAACAAGAGCTGAATGCTATTTTAAATTTTCACCTTTTTTGTGAAAGCAAAAATCCTCTTTCAATTTCTTTCAGTTAGTGAAAAGAGGTGCGAATGTAGGTCTTTTGTAAAAGCAAAATAGTGTAAAGCAAACTTTTAAAAAGTGGGGGATACCTGTTCTTGACATTGAAAGTATTTACTTGCCAGTCATGTGGTTTATTGGATATGTTTAAATATTTCTTACCAGGAGCTAAAAGAGAATGGTGGTAGAATCACTAGCAGTGAAATTAAACAGTCTTGGGTATGATTGTTGTAGAACTTAATCTTTCATAAAGACATAGATATACTGTAATTATAAATAATTGTAAATAGATATAGGTGTAGCTTGGGATGTAAGTATAGGCATAGATATATTTCAAATATTGACATAGATATATTTTATGATTGCATATTTCTATTAATATATACTGATTATATATAATATATATTATAATCGTCTAACGTGTATATATATATATATATATATAGAGAGAGAGAGAGAGAGAGAGAGAGAGACAGAGCTGGAGAGAGAGGAGAGAGATTGAACAGTTGTTATGAGCATAATAGGAAAATTAATTGATAATACTTGTAGAGTGCTGATCCCAAAATTTATAGGTAGTAAATGATCAACATATGACAAGTACTATTAGAATTTTTTTCATAAATGCTCCATTTTATATGGAAAGGTATGCATTAGATTTTTTTAAAAAATCTAAACAACCATTATTGGTTGTTTTCTTGGAGATCTGACAAAAAGAAGAGTAAAAGAAAGTTATAAAATGACTGGGTTTGTTCCACACTGCCACAGCATCGCCAAATATTCAGGTAAACATCTTTGGTACAGCCTTCTACTAATATTTTCACAGGCCAGTAAAATACTTAGTATGTATGCTACTATAGCATTTAAATTCAAAACTACTTTAAAAAAATTTTATTCCTTTGTTTTGAGCTTAACTCTTTATGATTTGTCTCTAAATTTTACTGAAGTTTTGATGGCTTCATTACATCATTAGCTAGTACATGTCTGCCAAAAAACATGTATTAGTTTTAGCATTTTATTTATGCTTACAACATGGAACAATATGTCAGTTATCACATTCTGTATAAAACTAGTGCACTTTGGTTTTCATATTTTCAAAATCACTGCCTTCATGGTCTTTCAGTTTACTGCTACTGTCACACTCAGAAATACATTTCTGTTTTCTTCTTCTTTCTTTTGACAAATAATACAAGTGGATTGTAGTTGGGCATTTTTTAAGTTAGAATTTAAATTATGTTTTACTTCCTTGAATTATCTATTAAGATTTTAACTGTAAATAAAGCTTCTAGATTTAGAATGATTATAAAATAAACAATTATATTAAAAATAAAAACATTTTCTCACTTTTCACATGCTTTGGGGAAACATCTAAGAGACTACCCTTAAAATGACCAATGCTGTGATGTAATCCTTTTGTTTCTTACTAATATGCAGGTTGCCCCGCATTTGACTCACCATGCAAATTCAACAAACCCAAACTGATCTACACAGCAGTCAATGTCCTGGCAATGCAAAATTGCTTTCAAAATATTATAGCAGGGTCGTATCATATGGTAGTTCTATTTGTAGTTTTTTAAGTAACCTCCATACTGTTCTCCATAGTGGCTGTATCAATTTACATTCCCACCAACAGTGCAAAAGTGTTCCCTTTTTTCCACACCGTCTCCAGTGTTTATTGTTTCTAGATTTTTTAATAATGGCCATTCTGACCGGTGTGAGATATCTCATTGTAGTTTTGATTTGCATTTCTCTAATGATTAATGATGTTGAGCATTCTTTCATGTGTTTGTTGGCAATCTGTATATCTTCTTTGGAGAAATGTCTATTTAGATCTTCTGCCCAATTTTGGATTGCATACCCTGAGAAAACCATAATTCAAAAAGAGTAATGTACCAAAATGTTCATTGCAGCTCTATTTACAATAGCCAGGACATGGAAGCAACCTAACTGTCCATCAACAGATGAATGGATAAAGAAGATGTGACACACATATACAATGGAATATTACTCAGCCATAAAAGGAAATGAAATTGAGTTATTTGTAGTGAGGTGGATGGACCTAGAGTCTGTCATACAGAGTGAAGTAAGTCAGAAAGAGAAAAACAAATACCATATGCTAACACATATATATGGACTCTAAGAAAAAAAATAAGAAAAAGGTCATGAAGAACCTAGGGGTAAGACGGGAATAAACACATGAGAGCATGGACTTGAGGATATGTGGATGGGGAAGGGTAAGCTGTGACAAAGTGAGAGGATGGCATGGACATATATACACTACCAAACGTAAAATAGATAGCTAGTGGGAAGTAGCCGCATAGCACTGGGAGATCAGCTAGGTGGTTTGTGACCACCTAGAGGGGTGGGATAGGGAGGGTGGGAGGGAGGGAGATGCAAGAGGGAAGAGATATGGGAACATATGTATATGTATAACTGATTCACTTTTTTATAAAGCAGAAACTAACACACCATTGTAGAACAATTATACTCCAATAAAGATATTTTAAAAAATTATAGCATTTACTTTCAATGTCTAGGCTTCTGTCATCATGGAGAAGTTTTTTAAAAAGTTCATGAATCAGAGTCTGTCCACAGCCCACACTTTTTGAGGTGCTGTCCTAGAAGACCATAGGATAAATTTCCTGGCAACTCCCAGGAATCTCTTCTAGGAGAATCGTGGATAATATCCTGGTAATCTCATACTGCTATACAATTTCAAAAAACTTATTCTCAAGTTTTGAACTTATTTTGTCACAGATATAAGGTAAAAGCAGTTTACGAATCAGCACAAGTACACAGTCCATATTTTAGTAGTATTACTCTAGGAAACCTCTGGGTAATTTTTACTTTATAAGGCTGAATTCCTTAATACTATATATTTAATGCAGTATTGTTTATCTTTTATTTTTCTTTAAATTATTTATGATTTTAGCTTGTAAATTTAGATCTATTCAAGTTAATTTTTGAGTATAATGTGAGGGAAAGTCAAGGTTATTTTTTCCTTCAGTTATCCAGTTCTTCCAGAAATTTTTTGGAAAGGCTTTCCTTTCTCTATTAGATGGTTTTGACATCATTATCCAAAAGCAAATGGTTTTATAAATTTGGGTGATTTCTGCTCTCTCTCTCCTCTTCCATTGATATTTGTCTACCTTTAATAGGTGAAAATAAATTCCCTTATGTTCTATATCTTATTTTTTAATTCTGAAGAAACTATGAAAAAATTAAGTGCAAGAAAGACCCAATCATTTATGAAGTATGTGCACTCTGAAAAAACAAATGCAAAAAAAAAGTGTATTTCAGAGAGATGATCTAGGTGTCATATATGTTACATGTTGACTACATTTTCAAATACTGTAATCCTGAGAATATGCTTTAAATGAATAATATAAAGCATTATAACAGAAAGAACAGATACCATTATAGAAACTAGTCATTTTCTATCATTCTATCAGTAAGAATTTACAGTATAAGAAAGCATTAGGTTAAATGATTGTCCTATCAAAGATGGATACAATCTAATTTGTACAGCAGTAACTTAACTCTGATAGTCATTGAGAAATTTACATTTAAAAAATAAAGATGATTTTAGAGTAGGGTGCTAAGAGAGACACAGATTCTCAAATCTCTTCACTACATATTTATTCCAGGTACTGCAGCATTTTTAAATTAAAAATTTTATTGCAATAATTGTAGATTACTGTGCTGTTGTAAAATGAGACAGAGAAATTCCTTGTATAATTTGCTAAGTTTCCTCCACTGGTAATATTTTGCAAAATATTTTTCAACACTACAAGGATTCCTCTGCATTTCTCCTATTGTCCTTTTATAACCACACTCACTTCTCTCTGGCCTCATTCTACCACTGCCACTACCACCACCAGCACCACCACCCACCAAAATTTCCATTAAGTATAATTCCCTGGAGATTCATCCAAGTTTTTGAA
Source organism: Kogia breviceps (assembly GCF_026419965.1). NCBI lineage: Eukaryota > Metazoa > Chordata > Mammalia > Artiodactyla > Physeteridae > Kogia > Kogia breviceps. The sequence goes on along the minus strand of NC_081311.1, from coordinate 161,306,508 downwards.
TATCAACAGTTTGTTTCTTTTTATTGCTGTGACGTACCCCATGGTATGTATGTACCACAGTTTGGTTAACCATTCACTTGTTGAAGGACACCTAGGTTGTTTCCAGTTTTGGGCTATTACAGATAAAGTTTGTATAAATATTATTTTACAGGTCTTTTTACTTAAATTTTTGTTTTGTTTTGTTTTGGGATTTAAAAAAAATTTTTTTTGATGTGCAAACACAAGTTTTTATTTCTCTGGGATAAATGTCCAAGGGTGAAACCACTGGGTCATATGCTAATTACATGATAAGTTTTAAAAGAAACTGTCAAACTGTTTTCCATCAACAAGTATGAGCAATCCAAGTTTTCTACATCATTTGGTGTTGCTGTTTTGGTTTTGGTATTAGATATTCCAATAGGTCTGTAGGAATATCTCATGGAGGTTTCAATTTGCATTTCCCTAGTGGCTAGTAATGTTAAACACATTCTTATGTTCCTATTGTTATCTTTGTATCTTCATAAGTAAACTAGCTGTTCATGTCCTTTGCCCATTTTCTAATTTGACTTTTTTTTTTTTGCGGTACGTGGGCCTCTCACTGTTGTGGCCTCTCCCGTTGCGGAGCACAGGCTCCGGACGCGCAGGCTCAGCGGCCATGGCTCACGGGCCCAGCCGCTCCGCGGCATGTGGGATCTTCCTGGACCGGGGCACGAACCCATGTCCCCTGAATCGGCAGGCGCACTCTCAACCACTGCGCCACAAGGGAAGCCCTTTTTGTTGTTTTTGGTTACATTTTGGGAGTTCTTTGTATATTCTACATACTAGTCCTTGGTCATATGTGTGGTTTGTAAATATTTTCTCTCAGTTTCTATCTTGTCTCCTTCCTTTTCACATGGGCTTTTACAGAGAAAATGTGATGAATTTTCATGGGGTCCAGCTTATCAGTGTTTCCTTTTATTGATCATGGTTTTGGTGTCAAACCTAAGAACTCCTTGCTTAGCTATCCTGAAGGTTTTTTCTAAAGTTCTTTTTTTTCTTTTTTGCCCTAAGGTTTACAATTTTACATTGAACTCCATCATCAATTTTGAGTCATTTTTGTATAAGATGTGAGGTTTATGTGGTTCTGTTTTTTGTTTTGTTGCTGTTTTTGCCTATGGATGTTCATTTGTTCCAGTGTCACTTATTAAAAACACCTCTTCTGTCTCCACTTAATTCCTTTTACAGCTTTGTCAAAAATTAGTTGAGCATATTTTAAGGGTCTATTTCTCTATCCTTCATCCTATTCTAGTGTTCTATATTTCTAATCCTCTTCCACAACCACACTGTTATTATGATGATTATAAGCCTTTATATTTTGTAGGGTGATATTTTTCACTATTTTGTTGTTGCTGTTAAGATCGTTTTAGGTATTCTAGGACCGGTGTTTCCCCATATAAATATTAGAGCATGCTTGTCTATTTATAAAATAAAATAAAACTTTCAGGGATTTTAACAGCAGTTGCTTTAAAATTATAGATCAGTTTGTGAGAATTAACATCTTTCTTATATGGAGTCTTCAATACATAAACATGGCATGTCTTTCTATTTATTTACATCTTTGATTTCTTTCCTGAACGTTTTGTAATTTTCAATGTACAGAGTCTGCCCATGTTTTGTTAAGTATATACCTAACTATTTTGTAATCACAAGAGTCCTTATAAGAGGAAGGTACAGGGAAATTAGATACACTTGGAGGAGAAGGTGATGTGAAGATAGAGGCAGAGATTAGAGTGACCTGACCACAACCTAAGGACTGCTGGCAGTCACAGAAGCCTTAAGAGTCAAGAAGACTTCCCTGGAGTCTTCAAAAGGAACTCACCCTGATGCCACCTGGTTATTAGCCACATAAGACACAGAATTATAAGAGAATAAATCTGTGTGTTTTGAAGCCACTAAATTTATAAAAAATTGGTTACAGCATCAATGAGAAAGCAATACATGTTCCTTTCTCTTCTATTTCCTGGAAGACCTTGTGCACAATTGGTGTTAATTGTTCTTTAAACGTTTGATAGAATTCTTAAATGAAATTATCTGGAACTGGAGATTATTTTATGGGAGCTTTTAAAAGTTTGAAATAGATTACTAATTACAGGGCTATTCAATGATCCCTTTAAAATTCATTGAGTTTTAGCTGTCTGGTTTTTGAGGAATTTGTCAATTTCATCTAAGTTGCTTAACTTATTAGTGTAAGATTGCTCGTAGTAGCCCCATATCATTTTAAATGGCTTCAGTCCTTGTGGTGATATGCCCTATCTCACTCCTGATGTTGGTGATTTGTGTCTTCTCTCTTCATACTGTTGTCAGTTTTACTAGAGGTTTATCAATTTTATCGATCCTTTCAACAAATCATCTTTTTGTTTCATTGGTTTTTCTCTATTATACTCCTAATTTCAACAAAAGTGGTTTCTGCTAGTATCTTTATTATATCCTGCTTTCCAATTGCTTTGGGTGTATTTTGGTCTTCAATTTCTAGTTTCTTGCAATAGGATACTGTAACATTTTGAAAGAAATTTTATTATTTGATATTCTACTCGGGTTGTGTTATTCATTTAGTTCAATTAAGAGATGACAAGTGATTGAAATAAAAGGGCCAATGGAATGAAAATTTTTACAGCTAAGATTTTTAAACTTTAATGTTATATTAATAATTATTTAGAGCTGTGAATGCAGAATTTATTATGTGTAAGTATTGAGATGGAATCAATTATGCAAGTATCAGAACATTTTGAGTTTATAAAACATTATTTATTTTACATAATTATAAGATTTTAATCACTTAGTGACAAGCTCAAAGTGAAGTATGAATTTATAAATTATTTTTATAGAACAAAAGGTGCATTTAAAATGGCTGAAAATGAGTTTCTTTTAAACACTAGGTAAGTTTGATCATCCTGCAGTCCGTGACCAATGGTACATAATGTACTACCAGGTATATAGATGGCATTTGTCAGATACATTGGCAAAGAGCTGAGAACAGGCAAAATAAAATAAAAGTAGGGGTTGATGTCTGACAATGAGAGGAGGCCCAGCTGGATTGAGGACAGGGATCTTAATTTTAAGCAGAAGTGGAGCTCAAAAATTAGACGTGTATTCTGCAGTAGTGATAGATATGTGGAGTCTCAAAGCATGAGCCTGTATCTACCTGAATTTCAGACTAGCTAGCAGGACTAACTCAAAGAATAGGGTTCTTTAAAGCCAGGAATTTCTCACTAGAGAACCTGAGAGATTTTGAAACCAAAACTTAAAATCAATCAAGGAGTGGAGATGGGTTCAAGGTAGGCTAGAATGGAGCTCAAATATAAATGATGCCATTATTTGTCAGTAGAATGGTAAAATTTGAAGAGCTGGGGAATGGATGGATAGCATCGAGGACAAAGAAACAAATTATTTACCAAAACATAGTAATGTGTTTAAATATCATTAACCTGCTGATGACATTTAAATGCATATATTCAGAATAGATCCTGAAATCCAAATTTATTTGACTCTTTGATATCTCCACTTGAACAAAAGTAGACCCTTTAAACTCAATCTGTCCAAAAATCTGCCCCACGTATTGCTTTTCTCATTTCAATGGTTGGAAGTTTCATTTTTCCAGCTACTCAGGCTAACCATCTTTGCAGTCATTCTTAACTCCTGTAGCAGATGCTTTTGGTGTCTTGTGTCACATTCCTCCTGCTCACCTCTGAATTCAACTATAGCAGCAGGGAAGCATTATACTCAATTTCAAACTCACCTCATCATGACTGGTCCAACCTCTAGTCTCCATAGGCGAGGATGTCTTTCCAGTTCTGCTTATACTTTTGGAACCATATTTTTTAGTTTTGTAAACTTTTTTTTTTTTTTTTTTTTTTTTTTTTTTTTTGCGGTACGCGGGCCTCTCACTGTTGTGGTATCTCCCGTTGTGGAGCACAGGCTCCAGACGCGCAGGCTCAGCGGCCATGGCTCACGGGCCCAGCCGCTCCGCGGCATGTGGGATCTTCCCGGACTGGGACATGAACCCGCGTCCCCTGCATCGGCAGGCGGACTCTCAACCAGGGAAGTCCTCTAGTTTTGTAAACTTCTTTATTCACTTAATATAAAAGTGCTATTTTTTTGTATAAATTAATACTTTATTTCACTCTCACATTATCCCAGAAATAGACATATACCTTAATTTTAGAATTGATTTTTTAATTGATTTTCATTTGCAATTCTGGTATTTGCCAAGATCTAAAGTGTTTTATATTAGACTGATATAGCTCAAATGAGTGATAGGCAGAGTATGGAGAAATGTAATGGTAGAAACTGGTATGAAGAGAAGTGATATTTTAAGGGACTAAGTAGGAGCAATATGAATTTTCTAAACCAATTAAAATTTAGTTTTAAAGTTTTTCGACTGTCTTCTAAATTACATTCCCCAACTGAGGGGCTTAGAAGCATGCAGTTTTTCAACGTTTCTTGTTTTCTGTTCTCTCCTTTTCTCTTTACCTCATTCTTTATCTGCTTACTTTTCCCTCCTCTTTTATCCAATTTTGTGCTTCTCTCTCACCTTTCCTTTCCACATTCTCACTTGATTTCCCATCATTTATATTTTATTCTATCTGATGCCCTCTGTCATCAGATCAACATTTGTATTTGAAACCAACAAATTTTTTAAAAAAGAGACAGAAAGGTAAAAAAATTAATGTTGTACATACTACAAAACACACAAAAACAGCCAACTTGATTTTTTTATTCAGTCTCTATGCCTGTGGGTGTGTGTTTCTGTTATACGACGTGATGTTTAGTATCAAAGGTATTGTGAAGAACCTGGAGACACAGACTAAAAGTATTTAGGGACCAATGCAGAGAAAATATGTGTTATCCATAATAGAAGGATTTGTAAACTTTACTATTACATTAATTCTTTAGCTTGTTTTCTAAAATCAATTTTGGTATGACTAAAAAAAACCTTCACAAGCCTTCATATAGACATTTTCATTCAACTATACCATTTTATCAGACATCGCAGTCTTTTTTATTTTCTTTTTTGTCTTCACAGAGGGCAGAAGACAAGTAAACAATCCTTACTTTTATTGTATTTTTTAAAAGACTCCTGCCCTATACCAGTATTAATAATTCAGACCTACAGAAAACAAGTCTAACTCTGCAAAGCCAGAAAGACAATCAAGATGAATATTTTTCTTGTTGTCAGTGACAAAAATCCAAGGAAACATTAATTTTTAAACTTGAACCCTCTCATTCTCTGGTGACATAGAAACGGATGATCAACTCGGTCAATATGACAGCTGCCTTCTTAATTGGAGGATGTGCTGTGGAAATGTCAGGCTGAATTTGCTGCCTTAGCAATAACACACAAAAAATTTCTTTTGTTGCGTACATCCTTAGTCATTAATTACCCCAAAAGCAATATTCTAACAAGCACACTTGCTGCCCTTTCATAAACCAACATGGACGTTTTTATGTAGAGACAAAAAAAAGCCTTTAAATCTTTCATTAGAAGAAAGAATGTCATAAATAAGGCAGAAATTACTATCAGTGTATTTACAATTTTCCTCACATTTCAATGATGTCATTGTGTATTTGCTTCTAGAAAGAGTAATCAAAATCTTATATATCAACATACATGGCAGACTCCTCCAACTTTTTTTTTTTTTTTTGATTAGGTGACATGCCAGCTCATAGAATAATGGCTTAAAAAAGTAACTTTTCTACAAAACAGAATTTGGTAATTTTTCAAAAATGCTAATCATGAAAGTGAACAAATCACTCTCTTCAAATTAGCTTGATTTTATCACTGGGAAGTACACATACTAGATGAGAATAAAAATGTTATATTTGTTATTATTGTTACTGTGTCCATAGGTGAATGAATTTATTAATCTAAGAAACTTGTATGGAGTATTATTAAAGAATAAACTAAAGCAGAAATAATTCTGCCCATAGCACTCCTAAGTAATTAGGATCTAATATTCTTTTGACTAATAGGAAGTTAAAAAAAATCACCAGTTTAATTTTAAACAATTGCCAGTGATAGTATTGAGAAGAGAAAGCAAAGATCTTTTTTTTCCCATTAAAATGATGCATCCAATATTAATAATAAGATTATTTCACTGGGCTTTAGTCATGTCTGTGTATCTATAAATTAGTTTCTCTATCACTCCTATATGCGAAGGCATGGAATAATCCCCACAAAGTAACTTTTTTGGGTACCCTTTTTCATGCAGTGTCTGTACTCCTCCAGTGTGTTCAGTGGTACTTTCCATTACTTCATTTCTGGCAGCCTGGCTACATTCCAGCAGCCATCAAGTCTGTAAAGATGGCTGGGATTTGAGGAGAGTTTGCAAGACTTATTAACTACATATTTCTCAAGATTCTGCAAGCTTTATCCTTTAGTTAAAAAGATCAACAAAAAAGTCATATCCAAAGCTAACAATTATTCTAACATTTAAATCCTATTTTATAAAAGTGTATTTTAAGAAAATTACACAATCAGATTAAAGGGAAATATGATACAGCCATAAATGGTCACCTCTGCAAAATTTGTGATTTGTGTGGAGGTTATATCTTCTGTTGAGAATATTATTTGTTATGGTATTCAATGTGTCTTCTGGAGTCTTCAAAGAAATTCAGTAAGGAAAATCTTGATTTAGTATTCAATCTATATTCATAGTATTAAGGCCATGAGATTCATGTAGTTCTTTCCATTCCTCCTTTTGCCTTATTTTAAATCTCAAATACAGATTTTGTTCTCATTCACTGTTATATTATATTGTTATATATCATATTATTCAGTGTGTCTTCTATAATCCTCAAAGAAGTAAAGACATCTAGATCAAGAAAAACACATGATTTCCTGTTGAGTGTAAGAGACCACCAGAGTGGATGTACATTATACATTTGTCAAGCCCATAGAATGTACAACACCAGGGGTGAACTATGGACTTTGGGCGATAATGATGTGTCAGTGTAGACTCATCAGTTGTAACAAACTACTCTGGTGGGATATGCTGATGATGGAGGAGGTCATGCATGTGTGGGGACAGCAGGGCAGAGGGGCAATCTCTATATGTTCCCCTTGATTTTGCTACTACATTTGTCCTAAAATAATGACGTCTTTACAACAAAAGACCACTAGAGTCATTTAGTTCTCTCTTTTCTTGGTTTTAAACCTCAGATATAAAATTAGTGCTCAGTTGATACAGCTTTGCACCACCACTATTTTAAATGTTTTATTGTGAAATATTACAAATGTACAGAAATCTTCGTAAGCGTATAATGAACATCCATATACCGATGACCAAGTTTTTAAAAAAATTATATTTGACTTAAGCTCAAATCTTATTCATTTGAGAAAAAAATATTTTAGGTTTATTTCATCGCCTATATGTGCCTCTCCAATGACGTGTTCCTCCCACCAAAGTAACCACTTGTCTGAAATGTATGTTTACCATTCTAAATCACATTGCTATACTTTTATTTTTCACTATACATTAACATATCCATGAAGCCTGTAGAATTTGCTTCTGAATTTTTAGATTAATTTCAAGTTAATTTATTTATAGATTTATAGATTTCTATGGGAACGTTTTTATAACTTACAGTTTGAACATTAGTATCCATGCATATCTATTCATGCCTCATTTTTATTCTTCAAAATAATTTGTAATTTTCTTTAGCGATTTTGCATATCTTTTTGTAGATTTATTCCTAATTTATAGAATTGCTCTTGTAATGATATGTCTATATTTTTTCCCTATTTTATTTTATAAATGCATAATTATGGTACCATACATAGGATCGCTGACATATACTAACTCCACAGTTTAAAAGTGGAGTTAGTGTGTGTACCTAAATTATATTTATTAGGTAAATATCCAGGCGGAGAAGCAACAAAGCACTCACAATTCCACAGACTCTCATTACCCCAGAAGAGTTGTGTTTAGGCCAACCCTATCAAGATGCACCACAGAGACTATGCCAGGAGAGGGGCTCACTCTAACAGTTCTGCAAAGGGGCACATAGTAGAAACTTCCTCATCTAGGATATGGCCTTCTTAGGAAGAAGGAGCCTACAAAGTTTAGGTGCTGGTACAGCCTAGACATGATTGAGACAACTGAAAACTGATGAAGTAGTTTAAATTGGAGAGGAAAGGAGCCTCCAGTGCCATCTGGAGTTACCTTCCCTTATGAGGAATAAAATTGATATCAATTATTACTATCATTTTTATCTTACACCCAGGAACATTACTACACTTTTAGTAAATTAAATATTTTTCTCTATACTTTCTATGTTAAACTACTTAAACAATCATATCATCTACAAATATGGATAGTTTCTCTTTCCCTTTCACTGACTTACTTGTCCTGTTCCTGTCTCTATGCTGTTTGCCATAACATTTTGCTGAAGATATTTATCATTTTAAGGAAGTTCCCTTAAAATTTTAGATTGCTGAAATTTTAGATTGCTAAAATTTGTTTTATTTTAAATATGTGAACTAAGGTACAATTTTATCAAATATTTTTTTCTGTACACATGAATATTACCTTTACTATCATATAGATATTAAAATAATTCTACATTCTGATATGTCATACTTATTCACTATTTACTTTTTAAAAAAAATGCTATATTTGGTTTGCTAATGTGTTATTTAAAATGTTTGCATCTCTGTTTATATGTGAGATTAGTCTGAAATTTAATTATCTTGTACTTCCTCCTCATGCTGAGTTTTGATATCAAAATTTACACATCCTCAAAAGAAATAAGATGTATAACCTTCCTAGTGGTATGGAATTTTATTTTATATTTAATATTCATTAATATATTCAGATTTTATCTTTCAGTCTTTATAAATTTATATTTTTTATTTATTTCACTTTAAAAAGTACTAGCATACATTTGTTCAATGTATTATTTAACAATCACCTTTACCTGTCTTAGGATTGTTTACTAATTATTCTCTAAATATGTTTTCTTGATAAGCTCTATTAAGTGTTTGAAAGGATGCACAAGAATGATGGTAAGTGAGGAAGGAAAGACTGAAAGGTACCCTACTGTAGGTAAAGTGTGCAGTTTAACTGTTTGAAGGAGGACACTCAAGACTTAGCAACAATTTCTGCTACAGAGTAACAATCATATCTTGATAAAACCCCCATGAAGACTCCTAGTAGCTTGATCCTGGTGAGGATCACATATATTCATTTTCTTGAGGTTTGTCTTATCCTTTTGATGCATTCAATTACTTCTGAAGTTTTTGGCTACATCTTTATTGCCAAGGGCAGGCAAGAAACTCAGCACGTTCCTGAGGGGTTAGGAGGAGATGGGAGTAGGGAAGAACAACAATTTTCCATAATACATCCTTACAGCGGTTCAAAGTCATACCTGCCTAAGATATATTTTAGAGTTTGCCATTCTTATTGATCTTTTTAAAGATAGCTTATGTATTATTGAACTCTTTTCCTGATTTTTTTCTATTTATTAATTTCTAGTTTTTTATTTTAATATTACTTTCTCTTTAAATTCTTTAGTTTTAATCGATTTTATGTCTACTTCTTAAATTTAACTGTAAATGCAATTATTTTCAGTATTTTCTGTTTTAAAAATATATAATCTGCAAATGGAAGTTATTTAAATTCTCCTTTTCAGTTCTTGTGCCTGCAATTGCTTTCTATCATTTAACTGAATTGGTTAATAATGCCAATACAATGTTAAGTGGTCATAGAAATAGTGGGCATTCTTATCTTGTTTCTGATCCTATTGAATATGTCAAAGGGACATGGGAGTTATATTTAAGGGAATTCACTGGCCAAATTTGGTATAATTTGAACATCAACATAATAGTGATGATAATGAATTATATTGAATAATAAAAATGAATTTGGTGGTACATAATGACATGAAAAAATAGAAGGTGGGGAAAAGTCTTCTTTGTAACTGAAGTTCACATAATAAATGTAGGAAAAATAATAAAATTAGAAAAACATCATTTTTCAATTCCTAAGGGAATTATTAACTCAAACAAATATTACCAATACTTGTCAAAGCAATGGAATGAAAGCTATCAGTGTACAGGATATCGTATCCTCAGATTGTCAGCCTTCAGTGTGGTCTGTGCATCGGAATTTTAAATATTTCCTCAAAATATTCTAATGGTGTTCAGGACTGAGAAACACTGATAGACCCTTTTGAGTTAATGTACATATTGTAAAAACAAGAGCAAAGTATAAGGGAAAGGAATCTTGTAGTAGATGTCTCAGCTCTGCTGCTGTTGCCTTAAGAAAAAATGCTCCTTCTGGATCTTTCTTTCAGTGCACCTTTCTTTGAGTTTACTTTTCTTAGCTCTCTTTGTGAGAAAGATAGCAATATTTAGAGAATTAATACAAGCTCTGGGCATGGAATGAAATGTTAATTTGCTTTGAGTTAGAGTGTGGTTGGCCTTAGACATGCTTTAGTTAAGGTATAAGGGATTTTCAAGATCCAGCCTAGATCACCAGCAGCCAAAAGCAAGGACACAAACAACATCCAGGTAGTGCTTTTGTTGACCTTGTCCTTCTAAAAGTCTCTCTCTAGAACTTGTAGACTTATGCCTTCAGTGAGTGACTAGATGTAGATATCCATACAGCTAATGTTTAACATAAATATCCATGTAGAGTTGCTGTTATAGTTGTTATTGTAATAGTCTTCCATTCAAATTGCATATATTCCTTAGGCAATCTCTGTGTTGCCTTCTTTAGATATATAGAAACAAAAAGAAAACTGACCTCTTTGTAGAATCAATAAAGAAATCAATATAAAGCTCTTTACACTGTTCTGTAAAGGCAATTATGCTTTTAAATTTCATGTATGTTGTAGTTGATAAATTATATATTAGGAGTGTTAAAATTACTGATATATGTAATGACTTACAGTAGAAAAAGCATTTTCATAAAAATTTACTAAGAATCTTATTTTTGGAGGTGTCATGAGTTACCCAATGGAAATACAGTACTCCATTTTACTAAATATTTTTGCTTAATAATAAATCATGTGCTTGATTGATAGATGGACCACATAACTTGTTCTTCATCTGGTCTACAGATGTTGTAATTATACAATTTTCTTTGTATCTGCTTTGAAACATGGGCTATGCATGTAAAAGAATATAAGCAAATTCTATACAGTCACAAATTTTAAAAACAAAAATGAACTCAAAGTTATGTCCCTCCTCCATCAAGGGACAGCTAGCCTAACAAATGGATAAAATGAACTACTAAAGAATGCTGAAGCATTGGCTTCATAGGCAGTACCCCACAAGGATGGAGTGCCAACATGCAGACACAGTACAGGCACTGAATCAGATATCTTTTTATGAGCTTTGTCCCTAATAGGAAGAATACTTGGGACTGGGAACCAAGGGTGAAAATAAGAATGACCTCCTTCATTATTTTGACCTACATTATTATAATTACCTAGATTATTTTCCATTGACTCACTAGAGACCTTTGTGCTTCCTGTCCCTGCAATTTTGCACTCTGCCTAGTTGGAGGTCAGGCTGCCCAAGTGTGGTATCCTCTTGTCAGGAAATACAGTAATGTCCTATGGACCTATAAGCTACATCTGCCACCAGGCCATGTTGGACTCCAGAGACCACCATGACATAAGTATAATCACCAAGATCTCAGCGCCTTCAAGAATAATGTTTTGGGTCATACCATCAGGACCTGCCAAGTTGACAGGTGAGGAGAGTTTCAAATGGATTTTTCAGGAAGGAGAGATAAGTATAAGTTGTAACCCTGAGGCTGATTTCAGTTATGTGGGTTGTGGTTAGTCTTACTAACCTCCTTTTTCTAAATTCTAGTACAAGCCAGTTGAGAATTTTTCAGAACTAAACTGTGATCTGAGTATCTTTCTACCAGTTCTTCACTCCTTTTCTCCTTTTTCTGTTATAAAGCCTCCTTATGATGTAAAAGCTCTCCTTACCCACACCTATTCCCTCCCATTTTATCCTTTACCTTTACTCCTTCCAATAAGTCTCCCACACATCTCACTGTATTTTGGCATCTGCTTCTCATAGGACTAAAACTTACTTTGGGGCTTTTACCAAATTTTACACCTTTTTCTCTCATCCTTGCATGCAAATGTTATTTGTCCCACTAAATGCCCTTTATTCTGTCTTCTCTCTTCACACAGACATTGACTTTGTGCATGTGATTCTTGAATTAACCTGAAGCTTTCAGATAGTGTCATGAGTTCATTACAGAATTATTACAGAATAATGTCTCTATCCTATTTCCTGATACATAGGGTCATTTACTTTTTTGTTTGTTTGGTTGTTTTGGGGTCATTTGCTTTTGAGGTTTATTTTTCATTTTAGTCAGCTTCACTTTGTCACCATGCTGAACTTTTCTGTCTTTTCAAGACAAACTAAGCATTTTTGTGCTTTTGTGACTTTGCCCATTTTGTTTTTTATTCCTACAATTCAACCAAATGGAGGGTCATACTTCCCTCTGTCAGAATTATGGCTCCTCCTGCCCCTTTTAATGGCCACCACCATGGAATGTGAGGGTTGCCTGTGATGAGTTGTAAGACAATAAAGAAATAAGAGAAGAAATTAGAAAGAGGAGTCGATTTCCACACTTTCTCTCTGAACTTTAGGAGCTCCCTTTTCTGCTCCTCGAGCCAGAACTAAAAACCTGTCCATGAGCTCTCCCTGTCAGTACCACAGGGCTCACTTCAGAGTTTCCTCAGATAAGCTTCTTCCCACACCTTCTGTCCTGGTTTTATATGTTTGTGGGGTTTTTTTCCACTGGGAAACATAGGTGAAATATGCTTATTGCCTCTTACTGGGACATTGTGAATAGTTGTTTTGAGACTCTGGGTTCTGTTAGAATCCTCTGGGGATGTTACTAGTTTCATTTTAGTGAGGAGGCAGGCTGATTATTTTCTGAATGCAGGTACCATCTGACTTTCTGTGGTGGTGGTGATTCCAACAGTGATTGAGTTTTGAAAGTGTTTGCAGGTGCTATTTGAACTTGCCCCTCCATGCTCCACTCAAGTGTCCATTTAGGAGTCTGCAGTGTTTCTACTGCAATTCAGTTCTCAAAGCCTTTACTATAATTCTTTGGGTCACTTCTGCACACGTGCAAGCTTGGGACTGATCCCAATATATGTTTTCATTCATACACAGACCAAGGGGCCTCCTTTTCCAAGGTCCTCCTCTGTGGGATTTCCTCCACACTCTGCACATGCAAGGGCTATCTTCCACCAGTTGCTATGGCTGAAAATACTGATATTTCTTAGAGTGTTAAGTTTTAGCATTTAATGCTGTCCCACAGTTCCTCATGATTGAGGCTATATTTAGGGCAAAACAGTGAGAGAAAGATATTCATCCAACCATTAAATCAATCAACCAATAATAGGACTATTTCCTCATATTTTTTACACAACCAGGTCTCTTTTTCTGATTCTTTGATCCAGAGGCACAGATTTTCTCTAAGGTGCTTGCACCCACAGGATGGCAATGGCAGTACAGATCTGGGACTGAAACAGATGTCAGAGCTGGCTCAGGACAGAAAAAAAGAAAAAAATAATAATAACAATAATGTGATTCTCTCTTCACACTCTGGCTCATGGGCATCTTTTCTCCTTGCCCATGGTCCAGAAAGACTGGCCTCCTTTGGGGCACTGTTGGAAAATAAAAGAAGGCAAAAAAGAAATAAAAATAAAGAAAAGTCACCTCCTTCACTTTCTTTATCTTTCTTCAAATTTTTACTTTCCTTCCTGATTTCCCTGCTATTATTTACTTTTCAGACTCTTCAGGCATTGTGTGTGTGTGTGTGTGTGTGTGTGTGTGTGTGTGTGTGTGTGTGTGGTGGGTTTCATTTGGCCAGAAGTTTTAGTTATAATCACTGGGAAAGAAAGGCTGCAGAGAGCTTAATTCATCTTTCCCAGAACTGGAATCTTCACCTTAGGGTTATGGGTTTTTGTTAAGCTTCACATTAACTGTTTGTGTTAATTTCACAATAAAATAGAAGAATGTTACTGTGTAGATTTTGATCTAATTATTTTATGGAATACTTACCTTCTAGGCAGTGGGTTAATATTTTCTCTTTATGAATTTTTGAAAAGCCCACTATATGCTGTTTATAAGACATGTACATTAAATATAAAGATACAAAGATATTGAAGGTAAGAAGTATAGAAAGATGATGTATTACTATAAGTCTACACTTATCAAAAAAGGTTGATAAAGTCCTTAAGTCAAGAAATATTACTAGATGTTAAGAATATTTGTAATTATAAAGAGTCAATTCAAGAGGAATATATTTAAAAATTATACACTTAATAACACAGCTTCAATAAATATGCAAGAGACATTAAAATCCATACATATTGTTGAAGATTTTATAGCTTCTCTCAGTAAATAATCAACAAGTAGACTATGGTAAAACACAGACTTTTCAAATTTATATAAAACATTTACCATGTTCAAATACTGGGCCAAAAAATATCTAAAAAATAATAACAAATACATTTTCTGATCATTGTGAAATTAGGATAGCTAAGAGAACCACAAAATGCCAAATGCTAGAAAATTCCTGAACTATTACAACAGAAATTTCAAAATATTTTGAAGTGAATGTTAATAAAGGAATGTCCCTAGGAAATCTTGTTAAAGCTGTCCTTAAAAGGAAATACATAGTCTTATGGAAATATAAAAGAAAAATGCTGAAATCAATGAATTTTGTATCTATTCCAAGAAGTTAGAAAATGGAGCAAATTAAAATTATAGAAGATAAAAGGAAGGAATAACAAGAGCAGAAAGTAATGACATTGAAAACATATTGTAGAATACAGAAATTCAATGAGAAATTATCTTAAAAAGATGACAACAATTGATGATATAAAAAAGGGTGGGGGGAAGGAACGAGAGAAGATGGTGGAAGAGTAAGATGCGGAGATCACCTTCCTCCCCACAGATACATCAGAAATACATCTACACGTGGAACTGCTCCTATAGAACATGCACTGGGTGCTGGCAGAAACCGGAGGAGAGTGCAGCAACAGGGCGCGGAGGTCAAAGTGGAGAGATTCCCTCAGAGGATTGGTGCCGACCAGCAATCACCAGCCCGAGAGGCTTGTCTGCTCACCCGCCGGGACGGGCGGGGGCTGGGAGCTGAGTCTCCGGCTTCGGTCAGTCAGATCATAGGGAGAGGACTGGGGTTGGCGGCGTGAACACAGCCTGAAGGGGTTATTGCGCCACGGCTAGCTGGAGGGAGTCTGGGAAAAAGTCTGGAGCTGCCGATGGGGCAAGAGACTTTTTCTTGCCTCTTTGTTTCCTGGTGCGTGAGGAGAGGGGATTAAGCCCGCCACTTAAAGGAGCTCCAGAAATGGGTGCGAGCCGCACCTATCAGTGCAGACACCAGAGACAGGCATGAGACGCTAAGGCTACTGCTGCCTCCACTAAGAAACCTGTGTGTGTGCACAGGTCACTCTCCACACAGCCCCTCCTGGGAGCCTGTGCAGCCCGCCACTGCCAGGGTCCCGGGATCCAGGGACAACTTCCCCGGGAGAATGCACGGCGCACCTCAGGCTGGTGCAACGTTATGTTAGCCTCAGCTGCCGCAGGCTTGCCCCGCCTCCATACCCCTCCTGCCCCTGGACTGGGTGAGCCAGAGCCCCTGAACCAGCTGCTCCTTTAACCCCATCCTGTCTGAGTGAAGAGCAGACGCCCTTGGGTGACCTACGCAGAGAGGCAGGGCCAGGTCCAAAGCTGAACACCAGGAGCTGTGCAAACAAAGAGGAGAGGGGGAGGTCTCTCCCAGCAGCCTCAGAAGCAGCAGATTAAAGCTCCAAAATCAACTTGAAGTGCCCTGCATCTGTGGAATAGCTGAATAGATAGCGAATCATCCCAAGTTGAGGAGGTGCACTTTGGGAGCAAGATATATTATTTTTTCCCCTGTTTCTCTTTTTGTGAGTGTGCATGTGTGTGTATGCTTCTGTGTGAGATTTTGTCTGTATAGCTTTGCTTTCACCATTTGTCTTAGGGTTCTGACTGTCCTGTTTTTTATTTTATTTTATTTTTTACTTTAAAAATTTTTTCTTCTTAATAATTATTTTTAATTTTAATAACTTTATTTTATACTATTTTATTTTTCTTCTTTCTTTCTTTCTTCCTTCCCTCCTTTCGTCCTTCATTTCTTCCTTTCTTTCTTCCTTCCTTCCTTCCTTTCTTTCTTTCCTTCCTATTCTTTCTCCCTTTTATTCTGAGCTGTGTGGATAAAAGGCCCTTGGTGATCCAGCCAGGCATCAGGGCTGTGTCTCTGAGGTGGGAGAACCAACTTCAAGACACTGGTCCACAGAGACCTCCCAGCTCCACATAATATCAAACGGTGAAAATCTCCAAGAGATCTCCATCTCAACACCAGACCCAGCTTCACTCAACGACCAGCAACCTACAGTGCTGGACACCCTATGCCAAACAACTAGCAAGACAGGACCACAGCCCCATCCATTAGCAGAGAGGCTGCCTAAAATCATAATAAGGTTACAGACAAGCCAAAACACACCACCAGACGTGGACCTGCCCACCAGAAAGACAGGATCCAGTCTCATCCACCAGAACACAGGCACTAGTCTTCTCAACCAGGAAACCTACTCAACCCACTGAACCAAGCATAGCCACTGGGGACAGACACCAAAAACAATGGGAACTACAAACCTGCAGCCTGCAAAAAGGAGACCCCCAAACACAGTAAGACAAGCAAAAAGAAAAGACAGAAAAACACACAACAGATGAAGGAGCAAGATAAAAACCCACCAGACATAACAAATGAAGAGGAAATAGGCAGTCTACCTGAAAAAGAATTCAGAATAATGATAGTAAAGATGATCCAAAACCTTGGAAATAGAATAGACAAAACGCAAGAAACATTTAACAAGGACCTAGAAGAAATAAAGGGGAAGCAAGCAATGATGAACAACACAATAAATGAAATTAAAAATACTCTAAATGGGATCACTAGCAGAATAACTGAGGCAGAAGAACGGATAAGTGACTTGGAAGATAAAATAGTGGAAATAACTACTGCAGAGAAGAATTTAAAAAAAAGAATGAAAAGAACTGAGGACAGTCTCAGAGACCTCTGGGATAACATTAAACACACTAACATTCAAATTATAGGGGTCACAGAAGAAGAAGAGAAAAAGAAAGGGACTGAGAAAATATTTGAAGAGATTATAGGTGAAAACTTCCCTAATATGGGAAAGGAAATAGTTAATCAAGTCCAAGAAGCACAGAGAGTCCGATTAAGGATAAATCCAAGGAGAAACACGCCAAGACACATATTAATCAAACTATCAAAAATTAAATACGAAGAAAACATATTAAAAGCAGCAAGGGAAAAACAACAAATAACACACAAGGGAATCCCCATAAGGTTAACAGCTGATCTTTCAGCAGAAACTCTGCAAGCCAGAAGGGAGTGGCAGGACATATTTAAAGTGATGATGGAGAAAAACCTACAACCAAGATTACTCTACCCAGCAAGGATCTCATTCAGATTTGATGGAGAAATTAAAATCTTTACAGACAAGCAAAAGCTGAGAGAGTTCAGCACCACCAAACCAGCTTTACAACAAATGCTAAAGGAACTTCTCTAGGCAGGAAACACAAGAGAAGGAAAAGACCTACAAAAACAAATGCGAAAAAATTAAGTAAATGGTAATAGGAACATACGTATTCATAATTACCTTAAATGTAAATGGATTAAATGCTCCCACCAAAAGACACAGACTGGCTGAATGGATACAAAACCAAGACCCATATATAAGCTGTCTACAAGAGACCAACTTCAGTCTTAGGGACACATACAGACTGAAAGTGAGGGGATGGAAAAAGATATTCCATGCAAATGGAAATCAGAAGAAAGCTGGAGTAACAATTCTCATATCAAATAAAAATAGACTTTAAAATAAAAACTATTACAAGAGACAAAGAAGGACACTACATAATGATCAAGAGATCATCCATGAAGAAGATATAACAATTGTAAATATTCATGCACCCATAATAGGAGCACATCAATACATAAGGCAAATACTAACAGCCATAAAAGGGGAAATCGACAGTACCACAATCATAGTAGGGGACTTTAACACCCCACTTTCACCAATGGACAGATCATCCAAAATGAAAATAAATAAGGAAACACAAGTTTTAAATGGTACATTAAACAAGACGGACTTAATTGATATTTATAAGACATACCATCCAAAAACAACAGAATACACATTTTTCTCAAGTGCTCATGGAACATTGTCCAGGATAGATCATATCTTGGGTCACAAATCTAACCTTGGTAAATTTGAGAAAATTGAAATCATATCAAGTATCTTTTCTGACCACAACGCTATGAGACTAGATATCAATTACAGGAAAAGATCTGTAAAAAATACAAACACATGGAGACTAAACAATACACTACTTAATAACGAAGTGATCACTGAATAAATCAAAGAGGAAATCAAAAAATACGTAGAAACAAATGACAATGGAGACACAACAACCCAAAACCTATGGGATGCAACATAAAGCAGTTCTAAGTGAGAAGTTTATAGCAATACAATCCTACCTTAAGACACAGGAAACATCTCAAAATAAACAACCTAACTTTGCACCTAAAGCAATTAGAGAAAGAAGAACAAAAAACCCCCAAATTTAGCAGAAGGAAAGAAATCATAAAGATCAGATCGGAAATAAATGATAAAGAAATGAAGGAAACAAAAACAAGGATCAATAAAACTAAAAGCTGGTTCTTTGAGAAGATAAACAAAATTGATAAACCATTAGCCAGACTCATCAAGAAAAAAGGGAGAAGACTCAAATCAATAGAATTAGAAATGAAAAAGTAGAAGTAACAATGGACACTGAAGAAATACAAAAGATTATGAGAGATTACTACAAGCAACTGTATGGCAATAAAATGGACAACCTGGAAGATATGGACAAATTCTTAGAAATGCACAACCTACCAAGACTGAAGCAGGAAGAAATAGAAAATATGAACAGACCAATCACAAGCACTGAAATTGAAACTGTGATTAAAAATCTTCCAACAAACAAAAGCCCAGGACCAGATGGCATCACAGGCAAATTCTATCAAACATTTCAAGAAAAGGTAACATCTATCCTTCTCAAACTCTTCCAAAAGATAGCAGAGGGAGGAACACTCCCAACCTCATTCTATGAGGCCACTATCACCCTGATATCAAAACCAGACAAAGATGTCACAAAGAAAGAATACTACAGGCCAATATCACTGATGAACATAGATGCAAAAATCCTCAAAAAATACTAGCAAACAGAATCCAACAGCACATTAAAAGGATCATACACCATGATCAAGTGTGGTTTATTCCAGGAATTCAAGGATTCTTCAATATATGCCAATCAACGTGATACACGATATCAACAAACTGAAAGAGAAAAACCATACAATCATCTCAATAGATGCAGAGAAAGCTTTTGACAAAATTCAACACCCATTTATGATAAAAACCCTCCAGAAATTAGGCAAAGAGGGATGTTACCTCAACATAATAAAGGGCATATATAACAAACTCACAGCAAACATCATAGTCAATGGTGAAAAACTGAAACCATTTCCACTAAGATCAGGAACAAGACAAGGTTGCCCACTCTCACCACTCTTATTCAACATAGTTTTGGAAATTCTAGCCACAGCAATCAGAGACGATAAAGAAATAAAAGGAATCCAAATCAGAAAAGAAGTAAAGCTGTCACTGTTTGCAGATGACATGATACTATACATAGAGAATCCTAAGGATGCTACCAGAAAACTACTAGAGCTAATCAATGAATTTGGTAAAATAACAGGATACAAAATTAATGCACAGAAATCTCTGGCATTCTTAGACACTAATGATGAAAAATCTGAGAGTGAAATTAAGAAAACACTCCCATTTACCACTGCAACAAAAAGAATAAAATATCTAGGCATAAACCTACCTAAGGAGAAAAAAGACCTGTATGCAGAAATTTATAAGACAGTGATGAAAGAAATTAAAGATGATACAAATAGATGGAGAGATATACCATGTTCTTGGATTGGAAGAATCAACACTGTGAAAATGACTCTACTACCCAAAGCAATCTACAGATTCAATGCAATCCCTATCAAACTACCACTGGCATTTTTTACAGAATTAGAACAAAAAACGTCGCAATTTGTATGGAAACACAAAAGACCCCGAATAGCCAAAGCAATCTTGGGAACACAAAATGGAGCTGGAGGAATCAGGCTCCCTGACTTCACACTATACTACAAAGCTACAGTCATCAAGACAGTATGGCACTGGTGCAAAACCAGAAATATCGATCAATGGAACAGGATAGAAAGCCCAGAGATTAAACCCACACACATATGGTCACCTTATCTTCAATGAAGGAGGCAAGAATATATAGTGGAGAAAAGAAAGCCTCTTCAATAAGTGGTGCTGGGAAAACTGAACAGCTACATGTAAAAGTATGAAATTAGAACACTCCCTAACACCATACACAAAAATAAACTCAAAATGGGTTAAAGACCTAAATGTAAGGCCAGACACTATCAAACTCTTAGAGGAAAACATAGGCAGAACACTCTATGACATAAATCACAGCAAGATCCTTTTTGACCCTCCTCCTAGAGAAATGGAAATAAATATAAAAATAAACAAATGGGACCTAATGAAACTTAAAAGCTTTTGCACAGCAAAGGATACCATAAACAAGACCAAAAGACAACCCTCACAATGGGAGAAAATAGTTTCAAATGAAGCAACTGACAAAGGATTAATCCGAAATTTATAAGCAACTCATGCAGCTCAATAACAAAAAAACAAAGAACCCAATCCGTAAATGGGCTGAAGACCTAAATAGACATTTCTCCAACGAAGATATACAGATTGCCAACAAACACATGAAAGAATGCTCAACATCATTAATCATTAGAGAAATGAAAATCAAAACTACAATGAGATATCATCTCAAACCAGTCAGAATGACCATCATCAAAAATTCTAGAAACAATAAATTCTGGAGAGGGTGTGGAGAAAAGGGAACACTCTTGCACTGTTGGTGTGAATGTAAATTGATACAGCCACTATGGAGAACAGTATGGAGGTTCCTTAAAAAACTACAAATAGAACTACCATACGACCCAGCAATCCCACTACTGCGCATATATCATGAAACAACCATAATTCAAAAAGTGTCCTGTACCACAATGTTCATTGCAGCTCTATTCACAATAGCCAAGACATGGAAGCAACCTAAGTGTCCATCGACAGATGAATGGATAAAGAAGATGTGGCACATATGTACAATGGAATATTACTCAGCCATGAAAGGAAATGAAATTGAGTTATTTGTAGTGAGGTGGATGGACCTGGAGTCTGTCATACAGAGTGAAGTAAGTCAGAAAGAGAAAAACAATACCATATGCTAACACATATTTATGGAATCTAAGAAAAAATAATATCATGAAGAGACTAGGGGTAGGATGGGAATAAAACAGACCTACTGGAGCATGGACTTGAGGATATGGGGAGGAGGAAGCGTAAGCTGTGACAATGTGAGAGAGTGGCATGGACATATATACACTACCAAACGTAGGGTGGATAGCTAGTGGGAAGCAGCCGCATGGCACAGGGAGATTAGCTAGGTGGTTTGTGACCACCTAGAGGGGTGGATAGGGAGGGTTGGAGGGAGGGAGGTGCAAGTGGGAAGAGATATGGGAACATGTGTATATGTACAACTGATTCACTTTATTGTAAAGTAGAAACTAACACACAATTGTAAAGCAATTATACTCCAATAAAGATGTTACAAAAAAAAAAAAAAGGGTGAGAGAGAAGGTACAAATCACAATATGAGGAATGAAAAACAGAATTCTACCACACTTACAGACATTAAATAGATGATAATGTATATGAACAGCTTCATGCCAGCATATTTAAAAATTAACATGACTTAAAAAATTACTTCGTAAAACCTAACAAAATAAAGACAGAAAGAAAAAAAACCTGAACACTAATTCATTTATTTTAAAAAACTCAGCAATTTAAAACCTTACAAAATGAAATCTTCAAACTAGTATGACTTTGTTGATGGCATCGCCAGACATTAAGAAGGAAATAATAAGCTTATACAAACACTTGCAGAAGTTGGAAAAGATGGAAAATATGACTACTTACATTTTGAGGCCAGAGTAACCTTGAAACCAACAGGGATGTTTCAAGAAAACAATTTTTGGCCTATTTCTCTCAAACATAGAAATAAATATCTTAAATAGAATATTAATCAGTCAAACCCAGTGATATATAAAATGGATTATATCTTATGGCCAAGTTGCCATTATTCCAGAAATGCAAGGTTGTTTAACTGTGCATTTGTGTACTTAATATTTATTTTAAAGTTCAATAAAACAATTTTAATAGCATATATTTAATAATATGATGAAAATTAATAGACTATATTTGTTTGGTTAAGCTTACTGCTTCCCAGGAAATTCACCTGGAGGGTTTATTTCCCCTCATAAATACAAAGCACTGAGTATCAACAATTGGTTACCTCAATAATCTATTATTTTCATAGACTTACAAAGGGACAGAATGTGAAATGTGGCATTATAATTCTGTATAGCTGTCAGGAGCATAAAAGGCATTATTTTTATTCTAATATTTTTGCATTTTAATCAGTTTTAATATTCTATAAATAAGACATGAATTTATATTTACTGTAAAAAAGGATATAAAAGTATATAATGCATAATGTGAATTCCTCTGTAACTTTCTATCCAACTACTGTACATACAATCATATGTCTTTAATCACCAAAACAAATGGGATTTTTAGCTTTTCTTTTTTCTAAATGAAGTTCTTCATTTTTTAAAACCCAAATGAAGTTCTAAATTTACTTTAATTGCTTTTAGCACATCACCATTTTCCTTGGTGATTTTCCATGTCAAAGTCATATAGATCTCTCCCATTATTATGAGTAGCTGCATGCTTAGTTTTCCAAAGTATGATACTTATACTCATACACCTATTAATGGCTATATAATTTATAATTTAATTTTTTAATTGATATTACATAATGATTCAATACCACATATAACATATATGCACACACACACAAATACACATGCCTATTTTAGGTTATGGTCTTGGATTTGTCTCTGTAAATTTGATATGTGCTGACAGATTCTTCCAAAAATGCTTTAATATTTTGTATCCTCACAAATAAGTATGTCCGTTTTATCATATGCTTCCTGACATAATTGTTAACAGACTTTTGGGAAAAAATATATATTTTTTGCATTTGCATATCCTTTATTACTTCTGAGATTGAATATATTTCCATAAATGTACTAGCTATTTTTGTTTTGTAATTTTTCCATTTCATAATTTTCTAAGCCTCAAAGAAGAATTACGGCTGTACCCACCACCCCCTTCAGGCTTTGTAAGGAAAAAGAAAAGCTGATTTTCTTATTTAACTGTAAATTTTGGGGGATCTGTTTTATTGGGCTATCAAGGTCAAATTAAGTTAAAGTCAAAGAGTAGAGTCTGATATTTGTGTGGACAGATAAGTAAGAAGATGGAATGTAGTCAGGATTTAGGTGGATGAATTGAAAAGTGGATTATTGCAAGGCAGATTAATACCAGATGCTGAAAGTTGATCCTGTTAGTAGTTGTCTGGGAGCACTGTGTCTTGGGTCTACACTGCATGCAAGATGAAAATCTGTGTCTTAATAGTTGACTGTTCCCCAGTAGACCTGTAGACAGAAAGGTTGTATTCCTTTCTCTACCTTTTCCTTTGTTGGAGGACTACCCTATCCTTTTCCTTTCTTGGAGGGCTGTACCTACTCTATGATATTCAGTAATTACTACCACAGATGCGTGCATGTCACTTGCTTTGTGGCTTGACATGGCCCAGAACAGCTTTTATGCATTATTCTCATTGTAGCAGAACCAATCATGTGCTGCTGCGCTTGCCCGCTATCCCCTGGCTCCACCAGTTGCTATCTGAAGAGTCCAGGTGATACAGTCTGGAAGTGTGGGGAGTAGATGTCTGTAGAGTAAATTTGAACCCATGGGAGGCAGGGAAAGTAGGACACTGGTGGGTTGTTTTCTCCCTTCTTCCATCCAGAAGGACTTTGCAGCAGTTCGTAAAACCTATCTCTATGTAGCCCCCAAAGAGTAAGCAATCCACTGTACCTACAGCAGGAGCAGGAAAATGCCCCATCACATTTGCTCTCCTCCTTTTCCTGCCTCAATCTCCCCTCCCCCAGCACTTTTTAGTTCTACTTCCTTAAGATTGCACTACACAGTAGAGGTGGCAGAAGTGTGTTTGTAATTTACTTGTGCTTTGAACACAAGATGAATCAGTGTTTAAATAATGTCTCCATTATATCTATCTTTAGTCTGTGTATGTTAATATCCATTTCACTGTTTCCTTTTAATTTAAGTTTTAAAATTTACTACTTCCATTAATCTTAATTTTAAGACACATCCCACGAGATAGTGAGACAACTTCCATTTGAGAAGGAGTGTAATGTCCTTCTATTATATATTATATGCTGTCTTCAGAATTCTTTCAGAGAGATTAAAAACCTCTCGCTCCCCCCAATATTTTGGAAATCTAAAGGTTGTAGTCACAGAAGGGTAGAATAAATGAAGAGCAGATAACAGAAAAGGGAAAAATTAGATATTCAATAGGCAGCAGAGGATAAACCACGAACTTTTGGACTGCTAAATTCTGCCCAATATCCTTGAATCTAAGGATTCTCAACTCCAAAACTGAGCCTTGGTGATTCATAAATACAATAATGCATGTGCCAAACTAACTTGGGCATTTCTTTTGCAATTTATAAGCCACCTTTTAACTTTTCACGTGCCTCCTGGAAATTGATGTATTCTTGGTGTCTTCTACAAAAGCCAGAGTCTCTATGACTGCCAAGACTACAACTAAAATGTTACAAACTACTCTCCATCCACTAATTTGAAATGGGGTTGGGGGTGGGTGGTGCTAAAGGACTGCTCTTTCTGCCAGACCACACATTGGCATTTTAACACTATCTCTAAAAGGCCAGTGTCTACCACTGCTTAAATGTTAGGGAGAGATTAGAAACTAAAAGCAGTGTACTTTGAACTGGGACTTCCTAAATTAGAATCTCACTTAGACATTGAGTAGCTGTGTGCCATAGGGGTGTTACTTAACTTTCCTGTGCCTCAGTCTCCTCATTTGTAAAATGAGCATCATAATAGTTGTGAGGTGTCTGTGAGGATGAGATGATATACAAATCTTTAGAACTCTGCCTGGTTCAGAGTAAGTACTATATATGTTATAATTATTAGTAATATTTGTTATAATGATTATTATAAGGCTTTATGGCTATAAGACTAATCATGGGCATTCAAAAGGTTGTTTAGACCTAAATAAAACTACTCGAATTAAGATTACTGCCAAAAATATATTTAATTTTCTCAAATTCTGGCACTAATCTCAGTACAGAATTAAATGAAAGCACAGAACAAGAATATTACTGCTCCCATTCTCATAGCCTTTCTCTTGAAATATTATTTATATGATGGCTATTAAATACAATTATTGCAACAGCTGTAGAGAATTGAAGTGGTCTAAAAATAAATTACAACAATTGTTTAGATAAATACATTATTCAGATAATTATAGCATATAAAATACATACAACACATGGGTAGATTGCTTTCTCAGTCGAAGTTTATTGAAGCATCTTTGGAACTGGACAGAGGAAAGCTACTATTTTCTTAAAAATCTTAGTCAGGGGCTTCCCTGGTGGTGCAGTGGTTGAGAATCTGCCTGCCGATGCAGGGGACACGGGTTCATGTCCTGGTCTGGGAAGATCCCACATGCCATGGAGTGGCTGGGCCCGTGAGCCATGGCCACTGAGCCTGCACGTCAGGAGCCACACTCCGCAACAGGAGAGACCACAACAGTGAGAGGCCTGCATACTGGAAAAAAAAAAAAAAAATCTTAGTCAGTTGTATTATGATGACTTCATTTATCAAGCCATGTCAAAACTCAAAAAAAAAATGCTCAGTATATTTATTTATCACTATTTTCCATTTTTTAAATTGGGGAAATGACTTTAAATTCTATAAGAATAGATACATTGTAAAATAGAAAATATGATATTAAGAGGTTTCAAAATTTCCTCAAATTATTAGCAGATGGTTGAAATATGGATTACATATGAAATTAAATTCTGTTAGTGAAAAGAATTGGATATGTCAAATTTAAAAAATGAAACGCAAATAAGATTGTGTAATTCAAAACCAAAGCAAAAATATGCATGGATGAAAATTAATTTAACAAAGTATTTTTTCTGTAATTTTATTGAAGTATAAAATATGTTAAGAAAGTTGTACAAATTAAAAATAAACTATGGATTATTGCAAGATGCAATTCTCCATTTTACTCATACACTTGACCAATCATTGTCTTTTATTTCACCACAAAGATAACCATTATCTTTTATTATTTTTCCCTTTTTTGAGCTTTATGTGAATGACCTACACATCATATTATTTTGTATCTGATTTTTATTTCTAAATATCATCATTAATTATGGTTTAGTCATGTATATTTTTGAATAGTGTACTATTATATGACTATAATAGAAAATGTATGTTCATTCTATTGTTGACAAACATCTAAATTGTTTTCAGGTGACTACAAATAATGGTACATTGAACATTATAAAAATATGATATATCAAAATTTAACATTATCAAACTAAAAATCTGACATATCAAATATTGTGCTTTACACATCAAGCTGTGCTTATAGGAATAAATGTATGCTTGTCTCCCTTTTTATTATCTTAGGGACTTTTAATGGCCAATGCCAAAGTTCATTATTTTATTAGGGATTACAAATTGGTGATTTTCTAATACCTTCACTTTTTAGCTGAAATTATTTTATGAAGAGAAACTTACTGTCATTTACACTTTCATTACAAAATAGAATTTTTCTTAAAGAAAAGTAGAAAGATACTTAACACTCCCATCTTTCTGGTTTTTTTTGTCTTTTTTTTTTTTGCCATACGCAGGCCTCTCACAGTTGTGGCCTCTCCTGTTGTGGAGCACAGGCTCTGGACGCACAGGCTCAGCGGCCATGGCTCACAGGCCCAGCCGCTCTGCGACATGTGGGATCATCGTGGACCGGGGCACAAACCCATGTCCCCTGCATCAGAAGGAGGACTCTCAACCACTGCACCACCAGGGATGCCCCCATCTTTCTGTTTTTAAAATATTGATCTACTTCAGTAGTTCAGTGACACTCTCCAATAATGCCTAATTAATATTTTTAATGTCAGAGATTTTTAAGACAAATTTGAAGCGTTTCAGTTCATTATATCTATGATCCTTATGATCATTATTTGTTAATGGTTTATTTTTATGAAGACAGTTTCTTCAATGCTCTCTAATTAAATCATTTTTCCATCTGCTTAGTGCTTTTGGTTTCCTGTTTAAGAAATACATGCCTATGTAAAATTCCTGAAGTTATTATCTTTTATTGTCTTCTAGAAACCCCAGGAGTTATTTAACAATGTGCTTCTTAGTCTTAACATATTCAGGGAATCCTAGTTCTCTTTTATGCTATTAATTTTAGCTTAATTATATGGTCAGAGAACATATACTTTATGATAATAATCACTTGAATTTAGTGAAACTTGCTTTGTGGCACAGGATATCATCATTTTACATTCTGAATTGGTTTTACATAAATCAAAAAATAATGTAAGTGGGGAGACCTTTGAGATGGCGGAGGACTAAGACTTGGAGATCACCTTCCTCCCCACAAATACATCAGAAATACATCTACACGTGGAACTGCTCCTATAGAACACCCACTGAATGCTGGCAGAAGGACTCAGACTTCTTTAAAGTCAAGAAACTCCCCACGTACCTGGGTAGGGCAAAAGAAAAAAAAAAAAATAACAGAGGCAAAGAATAGGGACAGGACCTGCACCAGTGGGAGGAAGCTGTGAAGGAGGAAAGGTTTCCACACACTAGAAAGCCCCTTCATGGGCAGAAACTGTGGCTGGCGGAGGGGCGAAGCTTCAGAGCTATGGAGGACAACACAGCAACAGGAGTGCAGAGGGCAAAGCGGAGACATTGCTGCATAGAGGATTGGTGCTGACCAGTACTCACCAGCCCGAGAGGCTTGTCTGCACACCCACCGGTGTGGGTGCGGGCTGGGAGCTGAGTCTCTGGCTTCAGAGGTCAGATATCAGGGAGAGGACTGGGGTTAGCTGTGTGAACACAGCCTGAAGGGGGTCAGTGAACCACATTTATCTGGGAGGGAGTCCAGGAAAACGTCTGGAACTGCCTAAGAGGCAAGAGACTATTGTTGTGGGGTGGGGATTCAGAGCACCACCTAAACGATCTCCAGGGACGGGCGCGAGCCACGGCTATCAGTGCAGACACCAGAGACGGGCATGAAAGGCTGCTGCTGCAACCACCAAGAAGCCTGTGTGCCAGCACAGGTCACTATCCACACCTCCCGGGAGCCTGTGCAAACCGCGACTCCCAGGGTCCTGTGATCCAGGGACAACTTCCCCAGGAGAACACATGGCGTGCCTCAGGCTGTTGCAACATCTTTCTGGCCTCTGTCACTGCAGGCTCACCCCACATTCTTTACCCCTCCCTTCCCCTGGCCTGAGTGAGCCAGAGCCTCTAATCATCTGCTCGTTTAACCCCATCCTGTCTGAGAAAAGAACAGATGCCCTCAGGGGACCTACATGCAGAGGCGGGGCCAAATCCAAAGCTGAACCCCAGGAGCTGTGTGAACAAAGAAGAAAAAGGAAAATTTCTCCCAGCAGCCTGAGGAGCAGCAGATTAGACCTCCACAATCAACTTGATGTACCCTGCATCTGCGGAATACCTAAATCGAAAACGAATAACCCCCAAATTGAGGCGGTGGACTTTGGGAGCAACTGTAGACTTGGGATTTGCTTTCTGCATCTAATTTGTTTCTGATCTTATGTTTATCATACTTTAGTATTTAGAGTTTATTATCATTGATAGATTTGTTAATTGATTAGTTGTTCTCTTCCTTTTTAAAAAAATATATAGATATAGATATATATTTTTCCTTTTTCTCTTTTTGTGACTGTGTATGCACTTTTGTGTGATTTTGTCTGTATAGCTTTGCCTTTACCATTTGTCCTTGAGTTCTGTCTTTTTTTTTTTTTTTTTTTAGTATACTTTTTAGTGCTTTTTATCATTGGTGGATTTGTTTTTTGGTTTGGCTGCTCTCTTCTTTCTTTTTTCTTGATTATTTTTAATTTTTTAATTCTTTTTTTGTGTGTGTGATATGCGGGCCTCTCACTATTGTGGCCTCTACATTGTGGAGCACAGGCTCCAGACATGCAGGCTCAGCGGCTATGGCTCACGGGCCCAGCCACTCCACGGCATGTGGGATATTCCCGGACTGGGGGCACGAACCCATGTCCCCTCCATCGGCAGGTGGACTCTCAACCACTGCGCCACCAGGGAAGCCCAATTTTTTAATTCTTAATAATTCCTTTTATTTTTTATTTTAATAACTATTTTCTTTTCTTTTGTTCTTTCTTTCTTTTTTTCTCCCTTTTCTTCTGAGCTATGTGACTGACAGTGTCTTCGTCCTCCAGCCAGGTGTCAGACCTGTGCCTCTGAGTTTGGAGAGCTGAATTCAGAATATTGGTCCAACAGAGACCTCCCGGGTCCACATAATATTAAAAGGCAAAAGTCTCCCAGAGATCTCCATCTCAAAGCTAAGACCCAGCTCCACTCAATGACCAGCAAGCAACAGTGCTGAACATCCCATGCCAAACAACTAGCAAGACAAGAACACAACCCTAGCCATTAGCAGAGAGGCTGCCTAAAATCATAATAAGGTCACAGAAACCACAAAAGAGACCACCTGATGTGGTCCTGTCCCCCAGAAATACAAGATCCAGCCCCATCCACCAGAACAGAGTCAACAGTCTCCTCCACCAGGAAACCTACACAACCCACTGAAGCAACCTTAGCCACTGGGGGCACACACAAAAAACGGGAACTATGAACCTGCAGCCTGTGAAAGGAGACCCAAACACAGTAAGCTAAGCAAACTGAGAAGACAGAGAAACACACAGCAGATGAAGTAGCAAGGTGAAAACCCACCAGACCAAAAAAATGAATAAGAAATAGGCAGTCTACCTGAAAAAGAATTCAGAGTAATGATAGTAAAGATGATCCAAAATCTTGCAAATAGAATGGAGAAAATACAAGAAACATTTAAGAAGGACCTAGAAGACCTAAAGAGCAAACAAACAATGATGAACAACACAATAAATGAAATTAAAAATTCTCTAGAAGGAATCAATAGCAGAATAACTGAGGCAGAAGAACGGATAAGTGATTTGGAAGATAAAATAAAAGAAATAATTACTGCAGAGCAGAATAAAGAAAAAAGAATGACAAGAATTGCGGACAGTCTCAGAGACCTCTGGGACAACAATAAATGCACCAACATTCAAATTATAAGGGTCCCAGAAGAAGAAGAGAAAAAGAAAGGGACTGAGAAAATATTTGAAGAGATTATAGTTGAAAACTCCCCTAATATCGGAAAGGAAATAGTCAATCAAGTCCAGGAAGCACAAAGAGTCCCATACAGGATAAATCCAAGGAGAAACACGCCAAAACACATATTAATCAAACTATCAAAAATTAATACAAAGAAAATATTAAAAGCAACAAGAGAAAACAACAAATAATATACAAGGGAATCCGCATAATGTTAACAGCTGATCTTTCAGCAGAAACTCTGCAAGAGAGAAGGGAGTGGCAGGACATATTTAAATGGATGAAAGGGAAAAACCTACAACCAAGGTTACTCTAGCCAGCAAGGATCTCATTCAGATTCGACAGAGAAATTAAAACCTTTAGAGACAAGCTAAAACTAACAGAAGTCAACACCACCAAACCAGCTTTACAACAAATGCTAAAGGAACTTCTCTAGGCAGGAAACACAAGAGATGGAAAAGACCAACAATAACAAACCCAAAACAATTAAAAATATGGTAATAGGAACATACATATTCGTAACTACCTTAATTATAAATGGATTAAATTCTCCAACCAAAAGACATAGACTGGCTGAATGGATACCAAAACAAGACCCGTATATATGCTGTCTACAAGAGACCCACTTCAGACCTCAGGACACATACAGACTGAAAGTGAGGGGATGGGAAAAGATATTCCATGCAAATGGAAATCAGAAGAAAGCTGGAGTAGCAATTCTCATATCAGACAAAATAGACTTTAAAATAAAGACTATTACAAGAGACAAAGAAGGACACTACATAATGATCAAGGGATCAATCCAAGAAGAAGATA
Source organism: Kogia breviceps (assembly GCF_026419965.1). Taxonomy (NCBI): domain Eukaryota; kingdom Metazoa; phylum Chordata; class Mammalia; order Artiodactyla; family Physeteridae; genus Kogia; species Kogia breviceps. The sequence goes on along the minus strand of NC_081311.1, from coordinate 161,275,053 downwards.
TAACAATTGTAAATACTAATGTATCCAACAGAGGAGCACCCCAATACATAAGGGAAATGCTAACAGCCATAAAAGGGGAAATTGACAGAAACACAATTATAGTAGGGGATTTTAACACCTCACTTTCACCAATGGACAGATCATCCAAAATGAAAATAAGTAAGGAAACACAAGCTTTAAATGATACATTAAACAACATGGACTTAATGGATAATTATAGGACATTCCATCCAATAACAACACAATACACTTTCTTCTGAAGTGCTTATGGAATATTCTCCAGGATAGGTCATATCTTGGGTCACAAATCAAGCCTTGGTAATTTTAAGAAAATTGAAATCGTATCAAGTATCTTTTCTGAACACAATACTATGAGACTAGATATCAATTACAGGAAAAAATGTAAAAAATACAAACACATGGAGGCTAAACAGTACACTACTAAGTAACCCAGAGGTCACTGAAGAAAGAAAGAGGAAATCCAAAAATATCAAAACCTATGGGATGCAGCAAAAGCAGTTCTAAGAGGGAAATTTAAAGCAATGCAATCCTACCTTAAGACACAGGAAACATCTCAAATAAACAACTTAACCTTATACCTAAAGCAATTAGAGAAGGAAGAAAAAAACTCCCCAAGGTTAGTAGAAGGAAAGAAATCATAAAGGCCAGATCAGAAATAAATGAAAAAGAAATGAAGGAAACCATAGCAATGATCAATAAAACTAAGAGCTGGTTCTTGGAGAAGATAAACAAAATTGATACACCATTAGACAGACTCAACCAAAAAAAAGGTAGAAGACTCAGATCAATAGACTTAGAAGTGAAAAAGGAGAAGCAACAACTGACACTGCAGAAATACAAAGGATCATGAGAGATTACTGTAAGCAACTATACGCCAATAAATTGCACAACCTGGGAGAAATGGACAAATTCTTAGAAAAACACAACCTTCTGAGACCGACCCAGGAAGAAACAGAAAATATAAACAGACCAATCACAAGAACTAAACTGAGACTGTGATTAAAAATCTTCCAACAAACAAAAGCCCAGGACCAGATGGCATCACAGGCGAATCCTATCAAACATTTAAAGAAGAGCTAACACCTATCCTTCTCAAACTCTTTGAAAAGATAGCAGAGGGAGGAACACTCCCAAACTCATTTGATGAGGCCACCATCACCCTGATACCAAAACCAGACAAAGATGTCACAAAGAAAGAAAACTACAGGCCAATATCACTGATGAACATAGATGCAAAACTCCTCAGCAAAATACTAGCAAACAGAATCCAACAGCACATTAAAAGGATCATACACCATGATCAAGTGGGGTTTACCCCAGGAATGCATGGATTCTTCAATATATGCAAATCAATGTGATAAAACATATTAACAAATTGAAGGAGACAAACCATATTATCATTTAAATAGATGCAGAAAAAGTTTTTGACAAAGTTCAACACCCATTTATGTTAAGAACCCTCCAGAAAGTAGGCATAGAGGGAACTTTCATAATTTGTATGGAAACACAAAAGACCCCTAATAGCCAAAGCAATATTGAGAAAGAAATATGGAGCTGCAGAAATCAGGGTCCAGATGTCAGACTACATTACAAAGCTACAGTAATCAATACAATATGATACTGGCACTAAAACAGAAATATAGATCAATGGAACAGGATAGAAAGCCCACAGATTAACCCACACACATATGGTTACCCTATTTTTTTTCTTTTTTGCAGTATCTGGGCCTCTCACTGCTGTGGCCTCTCCCATTGCGGAGCACAGGCTCCTGATGCGCAGGCTCAGTGGCCATGGCTCACAGGCCCAGCCGCTCCATGACATGTGGGATCTTCCTGGACTGTGACACGAACTCGTGTCTTGTGCATCAGCAGGTGGACTCTCAACCACTGTACCACCAGGGAAGCCATGGTCACCCTATTTTTTATAAAGGTGGCAAGAATATACAATGGAGAAAAGACAGTCTCTTCAATAAGTGGTGCTGGGAAAACTGGGCAGCTAGATGTAAAAGAATGAAATTAGAACACTCCCTAACACCATACACAAAAATAAACTCAAAAAGGATTAAAGACCTAAATGTAAGGCCAGACACTATCAAACTCTTAGAGGAAAACATAGGCAGAACACTCTATGACATATATCACAGCAAGATCCTTTTGACCCACCTCCTAGAGAAATGGAAATAAAAATGAAAATAAACAAATGGGACCTAATGAAACTTAAAAGTTTTTGCACAGCAAAGGAAACCATAAACAAGATGAAAAGGCAACCCTCATGATGGAAGAAAATTTTTGCCAATGAAGCAACTGACAAAGTATTAATCTCTAAAATATACAAGCAGCTCATGTAGCTCAATATCAAAAAAAACGAACAACTCAATCCAAAAATGGGTGGGAAACCTAAACAGACATTTCTCCATAGAAGATATACAGATTGCCAACAAACACATGAAAGGATGCTCAACATCATTAATCATTAGAGAAATGCAAATCAAAACTACAGTGAGGTATCACCTCACACCAGTCAGAATGGCCATCATCAAAAGATCTACAAACAATAAATGCTGAAGAGGGTGTGGAGAAAAGGGAACCCTCTTGCACTGTTGGTGGGAATGTTAATTGATACAGCCACTCTGGAGAACAGTATGGAGGTTCCTTAAAAAACTAAAAATAGAACTACCACATGACCCAGCAATCACACTGTGAAAACCATAATTCAAAAAGAGTCATGTACCAAAATGTTCATTGCAGATCTATTTACAATAGCCATGACAAGGAAGCAACGTAAGTGTCCATCAACAGATGAATGGATAAAGAAGATGTGGCACATATATACAATGGAATATTACTCAGCAATAAAAAGCAATGAAATTGAATTATTTGTAGTGAGGTGGATGGACCTAGAGACTGTCACACAGAATGAAGTAAGTCAGAAAGAGAAAAACAAATACCGTATGCTAACATATATGGAATAAAAAAAAAATGTTTCTGAAGAACCTAGGGTCAGGGCCGGAATAAAGACAGAGATGTAGAGAGTGGACTTGAGGACATGGGGAGGGGGAAGGGTAAGCTGGGACGAAGTGAGAGAGTGGCATGGACTTATATACACTACCAAATGTAAAACAGATAGGTAGTGGGAAGCAACTGCATAGCACAGGGAGATCAGCTCGGTGCTTTGTGATCACCTAGAGGGGTGGGATTGGGAAGATGGTAGGGAGACCCAAGAGGGAGGAAATATGGGGATATATGTTTATGTAGAGCTGATTCACTTTGTTATAAAGCAGAAACTAACATACCATTGTAAAGTAAAAAAAATAAAAAATTAAAAATAGAGACATCAGCAAATTAAATATATATTTATAATGTATGTTCTTTAGTTTTTGAATGTGTTGTTATTTAATGTTGTCTTCTTTTATTAGGTATTGATGGGGCTGTGTTAAAAATCTTTCCATATAATTGCCTCTAACTTTTTAGTTCTGTCCACTTTTGCTTCATGTTAATTAGACTATATGATTGTATATATATAAGTTGGAAGTATTACATATTTCTGGTGGATTGCTTCCTTCTTGTATCAAAGTTTCCTTTAAATCTTTCTGTACTTATGAAACTTTCTGAATATGTTATATTAAACATTATTTGAAAGTGTAACTTAATTTTTAAGCCAGTCTGAAAGTCTTCATCCTCTATTTGGAGCATCCAATCTATTACATAATATATATTTGAATTTAAACTTCCGTATTACTATTTGCTTTATATGTATACCAGCTGCTTTGTTTTCCTCTAGCTCTATTTTCTTGCCTTCATTCAACTGATTTATTTCATATTGTTATATCTTCCCTTTCCTTATATTTGTTTACTATTCTTTCAGTTATACTTACTTTTGCCATTTTTAGAGAGTACTGAGTAATTTACATAATGCATTCTTGTTAATATAAATTATTCTTTCCTAAATTCCCATTTAGTGATAGACCTCAGAACACATAGATTCTATTTATGCCACTCTGGTTTATGTCATCTTATATTTTAACTCTACATTTTTTAGACATCAAAAACACCATTACTGTTTCATACAATAAATATACATTAAAATTTCTCACATATTTTTTCTTTCCATTACTAGTATTTTCTTCATTCCTGAGCTTTATTCTAGTATCTTTTCTTCTGTCAACAACCTTTTACTTTTCAGTATTTTATTTAACATGGTTCTAATTGTGATGAATTAATTTAGTTTTGTTTGCTAGAAAATGTTCCTATTTTTCCTATTTTGGCAATTCTATTTTTCATGAAAAAAATTCTAATTTTTTTTCCTGGACTTCATTCTTTCTACTGAGTCATCTGTCATTGTTCTTTCTTTGATGATTATTCATATACATAATCTTTCTCCACTAAGAGCTATATATAATCTTTAGAGTTCCTAGTGCTTTTAAATATGTAGTTTGATGCCTTTTTCATTTTGTAAAAATTGCAGCCATTATCTCTCACTTTTTAAAAATTGAGATAACATTGGTTTATAACATTATAAGTTTCACGTGTACATTACTCTTCTCTATACACTACATCATGCTCAACACCAAAAGTCTAATTGCCATCCATCATCATACAATTGACCTTCTTTACCCATTTTGTCCTCCCTCCACCCCCTTTTCCCTCTAATAACCACATATCTCTTCTCTGTATCTATGTGTGTGGTTTTGTTTTGCTTTGTTTGTTTATTTTTGTCTGTATTTTATATTCCACATGAGTGAAGTCATACTGTATTTGTCTTTCTCCATCTGACTTACTTCACTTAGCATATATAGCATATAAAACATCCAAGGTCCACCCATATGTCACAAATGGCAAGATTTCATTGTTTCTATGGCTGAGTAATATTCCACTGCATATGTATACCACATTTTCTTTATTCATTCATCTGTCAATGGGCACTTAAGTTGTTTCCATATCTAGATTATCATAAATAATGCTACAATGAACATAGGGGTGCAAATATATTTCTGAATTAGTGTTTTTGTATTCACTGGATAAATAACCAGAATTGAAATAGCTAGATACTATGGTAATTCTATTCTTAACTTTTTGAGGAATCTCCATACTGTTTTCCATAGTGACTGCACCAGTTTATATTCCCACCAACAGCTGGTTCCTTTTTCTCCACATTCTCACCTATACTTGTTCTTTTTCTGTTTGTTTTGGTTTTTTTGTTTTTGTCTTTTTGATGATAGGCATTCTACTGGGTATGAGGTGATATTACATGTGGTTTTGATTTGCATTTTCCTTGTGTTTCTATCTGCCATTTTAGTTTCATGGTCTTCTGTTATGTCTTACTCAGTCTCCTCTTTTCTTTTTTGTTTTGTGTCTGCTCTAGATTATTGCTTTGTGGTGACCATGATGTTTATATAAAACATTCACAGATGAAGTAGTCCTTTTCTGCTGATAACATCTTGGGCTTCATTTACCTATATAGTTTCTGTCCTTTTCCTCTTCCTCTTTAATGTTTTTGTTGTATCTTTTTATGTTGTGAGTTTGTTACCAATTGAAGTAGCTGTCATTACTTTTAATGCTTTTTCCCTTTAACCTTTATGTTTTAATTAAATGTTTAAAAATCTATTCTAATATACAATTTCAATTTTTTGATTCTGTCTATCATCTTACTCAAAGTTTTTTGTAACTCTGTCTTTTCATTTCAGGCTGAAGGGCTCCTTTCAACAATTCTTGTATGGCAGGTAGAGTGGTGATGAACTCCTTTAGCTTTTGTTTGTCTGAGAAAGCCTTTATTTCTCTTTTATATCTGAAAAATAACTTTGCTGGATAGAATGTTCTTAGCTGACAGTTTTTATTTTTCAATGTTTTGAGTATATCATTACACTCTCTCCTGGCTTGCAGAGTTTCACCTGAGAAATCTGCTGATAGCCTAATGAGGGTAACTTTGTAGGCTAAAGTTGTATTTTTTTTTCCCCCGGCTTCCTTTAAAATTCTTTATTTTTGACTTTTGACAGTTTTAGTATAACACGTCTTGTGAAAGATCTTTTTGCCTTGAGATAATTAGGTGTTCTATTATTTTATGGACTTGTATATCCTGTTCCTTTCTAGTTCTCAGGTATTACTTTTTGGCAGCACGTGGGCCTCTCACTGTTGTGGTCTCTCGCATTGCGGGTGGAGCACAGGCTCCAGATGCTCAGGCTCAGTGGCCGTGGCTCATGGGCCCAGCTGCTCCACGGCATGTGGGATCTTCCCGGACCAGGGCACAAACCCATGTCCCCTGCATCGGCAGGTGGACTCTCAACCACTGCGCCACCAGGGAAGCCCAGTATTACTTCTTTAAATAAGTTTTCTGCTCCCTTCTACTGCTCTTCTTTTTCTGAGATACCCATTATCTTTATGTTGCTTTTTCTAATGGAGTCAAATAGTTCTCACAGAGTTTCTTCATTTTTTTTAAATCTTAGTTTTCTCTCCTCTTCTACCTGAATCCCTTCTACATTTCTGTCTTTGAGATTGCTAATTCTCTCTTCCATATGCTTTATTTCCAGTGCTTTCTAATGCAATCTTAATCTCATGTATTGAGTTCTTCAGCTCCAGAATTTCTCTTTGGTTCTTTTATATAGTTTCAATCTCTTTGGTAAGGTATTGCTTCTGTTCATTAATTTTATTCCTGAATTCATTGAACTGCCTTTCTGAGTTTTCTTTTAGCTCATAGAGTTTCTTCATGACAGCTATTTTGATTCCTCTATCAGTTAGTTCACAGTCTTCTATGAATTTAAGTTTGATACCATGTTACCATGGTATTTCATGGTACTTGATGAGTTGTTGCTCTGCTGACACATTTGAAGTAACAAACACCTTTCTTACTTAGGTAAAGCTTTGTTTACTTTGATTCTAATAATTCCAAATTGATAATTAGAGGCCTTTCTTTTATTTTTCAGTAGATGGCACTATAGCACAAGTTTTTGTTTGTTTTTGCCTGAGTTGACTGGCTATGGTTGAGAATTGGCACTTTCCTCCCTCACTGCCTCTGTCAGAGATGTCTCCAGTGCCTTCATCGTCACTGCTTGAGATTCCAGGGTCACCTGTACCTCGGTGTTGCCAGTATTGCTGCTGTCACTGGCCTTGCCACCATGAGCCCCAGAATGGTGGGCACCTCTGTTGCATCTGAAGTCACCTGGGTTGCAGGTACTGCTGTTGCTGCTAGGGGAGAAAGAGGATAGGGGCAGAGCTGGAGTCATGGATGCCTTCAGCATGTCTGGGGTTGTTGGGTTCACAGGCACCAATGCCAGAGATGGGGGGCTGGAGTCACAGGCACTGCCACACCTGGAGGGACCGGTTAGGAGACCTGCTGCCTGGTTCCCTTCAGCCATGGGTACCACTGTGACCAGGAGCCTGTGGTTGTGTACACCCCCTCTGCTGCTACTACCGGGTTCATTAGGACTGTGGGCTCAGATGCTGCAACTAGGGGCCTGGGATTGTGAGTACTGCTTCTGATGTTCCTTAGGTTCTTCCCCGCCCCCCCCCCCCGGTATGTTCCAATCTATCCACCTTTAAATGTACAGATGTGTGGATCTCTCTGGCATCCTGATGAGTTGGGCAGAGGGAACTTTCTGAGTTATGGATGTTTTGCTAGTGGTGGATTGAAGGGGAGAGACAAAGAAAGCATCTAATGCCACCATGATGCTGACCTCACTGCCTTTATCCCTTTACGATTTCCATCAACCCCTTCCTCTATTCCCTTTCTCTTGGAAATTCAAATAAAATGTATATTGTCTGTTTCATGATATTGCAAAAAACACTTCTATGCTTTTTTCTGTATTATCCATTTTTCTGTGTGTCTGTCCAGGCATTTTCTTCTGATATCATCCAGATCACTAATTTTCTCACAAGCTGTGACTAAAATACTAAGTTATCCACTGAGTTTAACACATGACTTCTATATTTTAATTATTTTTCTTATTTTATACTGCCCTAATTCTATGCTAAAAATATATATCCTTGTCTTTTAGTTAAATAAACATAAAAAGAATAGTTATATCAAAGTCCTTGTTTGGTAATTGCATCCTCTGGATCCCCTTTAATTGTTTCTGTTGTGTGTTCTTTCCTTTTTGTCAGTACACTGTGTATGACAAATTGCATACAATTTAGTGTTCTGAATGGTGAAGTGTCACTCCAGAGAGGATTTAAATTTGCTCTGCAAGATGGATAGTCTAAGATCACAGGATCCCCAAATCCTTTTAATCTTATCAAGGATTGACATGATTTGAACAAGAATTTTAGTCCCTATGAGAGCTGGTCTATTTTCAGTACAGCTTTATAAGTACCTGTCTTGTATAGCTATGTGGTCTCAAGTGGAGGAATGTTTACTTCTCCTCATCTGCCTTGCAGGCCATGACATGCATTTTCTTTTCTTAATCATGTGTTATTTAAAAGCTCAGCTTCTTAGTCTCAAGTAATGGGCTCAAATCTCTAGGTTTCTTCTCCTTTCAGGTCTTATACTAATAATTTTTCACTGATTCAGAGAAAATAAAGTTTTGTCAATATTTTAAATATGAATGAATTGCTTTTGGAAGCTTCAAACAGAACTTTGACAAATATTGTAATTTTCCATCACTTTATGTTACTCTTTTAAAATATGCATTCAATGTATTTTTTAGTATATTCACAGAATTGTACAACCATCATAAGCATTTAATTTTAGAATATATTCATCAACCACTCCAAACCTCCCCCAAACCCCTGTATTTGTTAGCAATCATTCTTCATTCCCAGCCAACATTCCCACCCCAATGCAATCACTAATCTAATTTCTGTTTCTGTAATTCTAAAAATTACATAAAGATGGATTTATACTGCATGTAGTATTTTGTTACTGGCTTCTTTCACTTAGTTTAACATTTTTAGGTTCATCCATGTTATTGACTTCATTTAATCCATTCCTGGATAATATTCCATGATGTGAATGCACTACATTTTGTTTCCTTATTCATCAGTTGATGAACACTTGTGTTGTTTCTACCTTTGGCTATTATGAATAAGGCTGCTATGGACAATGGTGAATATGTTTGGGCATGGACATATGTTTTCATTTATGTTGAGTGTATGTCTAGAAGTGAAATTGTGTGTCAAATAATAATGTTTACTTAAGAGTTTTTTATATTGTAGAATGTTTTCCAAACTGCCTGCACCATTGTATATTCACTATAGTTGTATGTGAGAGTTCTCTACATCCTTGCCAACTGTGATAGTTTGACAAGATTTTCATTAAAAAAAATACCACAGACTGGGTGGTTAAAACAATGGAAGTTTATTTTCTCATAGTTCTTGATGCCAGAACCCAAGATCAAAGTGCCAGCAGGGTTGATTTCCTCTGAGGCTTCTCTTCTTGGCTTGCTGGTGGACACCCTCTTGCAGCCTCTTCTTGTGGTTGCCCCTCTTTACATATGCACCTGATGTCTCTCAGTCTGTCTTGTCTGTATCCTTACCTCTTTTTCTTATAAGAACAACAGTTATACCAAATTAGGGACCACCAGAACGGCCACATTTTAACTCAATTAACTCTTTAAAAACTATCTGCAAATAAGTCATAGTCGAAGATGCTGGGGATTAGGGCTCCAACATACGAGTTTAGGAGGGACACATTCATCTCATAACATCAACTGTGGTTATTGTCTATTTTTTTTTTTACAGTAAAGTAGATAATATTTGTCTTTTAAGTGTTTTTCTGTTTTTTAAAAATTTTTATTTATTTACTTATTTTTGGTTGCGTTGGGTCTTCATTGCTGTACACGGGCTTTCTCTAGTCACAGTGAATGCGGGCTACTCTTCGTTGCAGTGCACAGGCTTCTCATTGCGGTGGCTTCTCTTTGTTGTTGAGCATGGGCTCTAGGTGTGTGAGCTTCAGTAGTTGTGGCTCATGGGCTCTAGAGCACAGGCTCAGTAGTTGTGGCACACAGGCTTAGTTGCTCTGTGGCATGTGGGAACTTTCCGGACCAGAAGAACCCATGTCCCCTGCATTGGCAGGAAGATTCTTAACCACTGCGCCACAAGGGAAGTTCCTATTGTCTATCTTATTGTAAGAATCTTAGTGGATGTGACTTGGCATCTCATTACGGTTTTGATTTGCATTCCTTAATAACTAATGATATGCAACTTTTAATGTGCTTATTGGACATTTGTATATCTTCTTGGAGAAATGTCTATTTGCACTTTTTGCCCATCTATAAGTTGGATTATTTGTTCTTTTATTATTGTAAAAATTTTTCTGTATTCTTTATACAATTCCATCCTAACATAAATGATTTGGAAGTGTTCTCTCACTTTTTGTGTTTTAAATTTTTCCTTCTTGATTGTATTATTTTCAGAGCAATTTTAAAATTTTGATGAAGTCCAACTTATCTATTTTGTTTTCTTTTGTCACTTGTGCTTTTGGTGTTGTATCTAAGAAATCACTGCCTAATGCAAAGTTACAAAGATTTACTCCCACCTCTTCTTGTAAGAGTTTTATAGTTTTGGCTTTAGCTCTTAGATTTCAGTCTAGGATCCATTTGGAGTTAATTTTTATGCATGATGTGTAGTAGGGGCCCAGTTTTATTCTTTTGCATACAGATATCCAATTATCCCCATGTCATTTGTTGAAAATCTTCTTTTCCTTTTTAACTGTGGAAAAAAAGATATGTTCCTGGTGAATCCATCTAGAGTCTCTTCCATTTCAGGGAGCAAGTAATTATCACTTGGCTTCTGAGACCTCTAGTTTTTTTGTGTGTGTGTGCTAGGCGGGGCCTCTCACTGTTGTGGCCTCTCCCGTTGCGGAGCACAGGCTGCGGACGCGCAGGCTCAGCGGCCATGGCTCACGGGCCCAGCCGCTACGCGGCATGTGGGATCCTCCCTGACCGGGGCACGAACCTGTGTCCCCGGCATCGGCAGGCGGACTCTCAACCACTGTGCAACCAGGGAAACCCTGAGACCTCTAGAACAGTCCTTCTACAAGGCACAGGTGTGTTGGCAGGTGGGGTGGGAGGAGGAATGTGTGCAGCCTCTAGCTTGAATGCTACAACCTCTCACTGTTCTTACTAAGTTTCAGTAGTTGTTGTTAAATAAATATTTCCAAAATCTGATTTAAATTTTATTATTAATCCCCAGAGAACTTTAATGATTGTCTTTGTTGTTTCTGACCAGCTTAAGATAAAAAATAGTTCTTTTTTATATACTATTTCCATCAGTCTATCAGCAAATATCTGAGTGTTCAAACATTAAATGTATTGAAATCCAAAAGCATTCCTAATTAGTCATAATAACCAAGCAACTCACATAACTCACTAACCTGACTAATTTGAAATTTTCCCTTTGGCAGTGTATGTTGTTCCTCAAGCTACTATAAAAATAATAAGTTGATTAGTCAGTAGCAATGCCATGATTATAAATTAGTTATAAGGTAATTTGAATAACTAAAAAATGCATGTGGAAAAGTATACCTAATTTAAATTCTGGGGATTTGCTCTGACAGAGGCAGCTCTCATTAGAAATGGCAAAGGCAGTAGGTAGACAGTGCCAAAATGACACAGCCAGTGCATTCAAATACAGACAGTATGGTTGTATTTAATAAGCACAGCAGGTGAACAATTGAATTTGAAAGAGAAATTAAATGGGCTGACCCAAGTGCTAAGACATTTATTGTGTAGCTCTGCACTTTCTGTTCTGTGATTACTGCAAAGCTCTTTTGTAAACCAATATGAAGAAACACTATTAGAGCAATTGTGCATCAATTAAGTATTGTAGCCACAGGAGGAAAGATAAGTCAATTTTTAAAGGAAGTCAAATTCAATCTGCTCTTATCTGTTCAAGCTGTCATACCCTCTAATCTTTTATTCTTTGTGCTGTGAATGTCTATTATGAATTGAATATTTTCTTCCACTCAGACCATTTCTTGATGGTTGATAATATTGTAGAGTGAAAAATTGCTAGGACTAGATATACTACTTTTCAATGTATCACACTTTTCTAAAAAATTTTTTTGACCCTTTTGGTGTCATTTCTATTATTAAGTGTTTATTTATTCTATTCTTCTACATGTTGCTTAACATGATTAAAACTTCCAAATAAAACCTTTTGGCCACTATCCTGAATAAGGTATTGATTTCTTTGAACACTTCTCTTTTCAAATCTGGAAATCACTAACTTACTATACACATGTGAAAAGATAACATGTTATGTTAAAGGAAAGACTGCTGTCTAGTGAGGAAGAAAGAGCTGGAAAATTGGCAGAAGGTGGTAGGTTCATCTGTGATATTTTATTATTGGCATCTAACTATTATACCCAGACATATTTATAGATTCTAATAGAATAATCAAGGAGATACCCTAAAAGTGTTCTGACCATAACACATGTAGTAAATAGAATGAAAACAAGTTGGGCTTAAAGCAGGGTTAAATAGTTGATCTAAGAGAACAGTAGAAGTTGTGAAAGCAGGACACAAGATGTCTCGAGTAATTATAAAGATGCATCTAGTTTCTAGTTACTTTTGACAAAGCTGTTTTTGTGATTTATGGCAGGTGCTTGTTTATAAACCCATTTCTGCACAGACACAGTGAAAAGCATTTATCATTCTGCTTGGCCTTCCTTATTAGATAAATGTCACATAAACATAACCTAAATCTGGAATCTTGCTAGTCTGGCATATAAACTGGTGGCATCTCTTTGACTACCTTCATTTTTCTGTGGACCTCTGGCAGCCAAGGAGTATTTGACAGTGAGTATCCTTAGCCCCTGTGCCTTATTTGCCAAGCAGGAAAAAAAAGACATTCAGCATGGTGGAGGTCAGCAAAGTATTATTTATCAACAGCAGGCAATTCAATATTGATTTTGTTTTAAGCATTCTACCCTGCAGATGTTTTCAGATAGTAATTCAGACTAACTGATACAAAAGCTTAAGGACATATGTATTTTGACAAAATAAAATTAATCAATAAAGACGTCAGTCAACCTGAATCCAGATAGCAAATAAACTGTCCACTCAAGAGAGTGGGTCATTAATTATAGTAATTTTTAAAGTCATGAGAAATCTTATTTTCCATAGATTCCTCCACTACCCCAAGATAATCTTACTTTTAAACTGTTATTCTCTTCTTTGGAAAATTCTATCTATAGTTGTTAATTAATTTATTGAAATATAGGGGTATTAAACATGGCTTTTATTTAATAATTTATAATGTATTATTAACTAAGTGAAAGTATTATAAATATTTAACTGTAAATGACTAAGAATATAGTGCAAAATTAGTAACAAAAGAAAGTTAGTAAATCTGTACCATATATGACAAATAATGAAGATGAGTAATATATTAGAAACTTAAGACTGAATTAATTGTGTAAGTGACACTGATATATTAGTATCTTGATTATCCTGTCTTTAAAAAAAAAGTATTAAAAACTTGGAGATTAGAGGGTTGAAATAATTGTTAACTAACTTCATTCTCATTTTCACTTAATGTTCTATAGGTATCCATATGATTTAGTACATTAAACATGATGCATTTTCTAATACAATTGTTAAAGTCTAAAATAAAGTATAATTTATGATTTTTTCTTACCCTATTTAAAAAATGGAAGAATATCCTATTATATGCTCCATCATAACTCACCAAAATAATTTTCAGGAAATATTTTCATCTATTTATTCAAATAGGTAACAATTGCCAATGAAGGCTGAACAAAAAATTAAAGAAAATAAGTTTTAAAAGAAAAATAAAACTTTTGAAATGAAAGAACATTTGGATTTTATGTTTTAGTCACTATATGAAAATCATTTATTGAAGGAGTGATAAAGATATATATAGTAATATATGGTATGATATTTATGTAATATATAATATATATATTAATGAAGGTGTCAAATGTAACAAAACACAAATATATACATATCTATATTCTTAATGCACTTATTATACAAGACCTACTTATTTCAAAGTCTGTTAAGGTTTTTTTCATCATTGCAATAAGAAATATATTACCTTTGTTGATTCTTCTCTTTTCTTTTAGGATTTATACTATTAAAAACCATTTTGAGAACCTAAAACCCCATACAAAGGGCATTGAACAAATAAGCAAATAAATGGGATTTAAATTTTGAGCATACATAAATTTAGTTACTCTTCATTTTTATTTATGTATTCATATTTATAGAAATATATTTTATGTACCCCCAAAGAACACTGAAGTCCTGCTCAGTCAAGGATTTAGAAAGAAGATAATCCTCACACCAGCGGCAAATTATACATTTGCTCATTACACATGAGATCTTTGCTATACAAAAATCATTTTCTTGAGTATGTCTACTCATTCATCAAGGTTTGACTGTAACCAGATGTAAACTCTTAACATTCCTAAAGCCATGTTATTCAGAGTGGAGTTGCTAAATCACAGCTTTAGAGAAAGGGACAAGCATTGAGACAAACACCTTCAGACAATAACTAGTCTGAGGGAAGAAAAAACTTGCATTAAGGAATCTAGTTCTTTGGTCACCTTCTTCTCAAAAATCCTACTATGAAAATGAATGTTATACTATTTAGATATCACTAGTTATTTGATTAAAATCTCCTCAAAGGCAAGGAGAATTTTTCACACATCATTATATCCACATTATCGAACACAAACTTGGCATATTACAGTCATTTAATAAATTTGATTTGTGCTTTATGCCAGCAAGCAATTGCTAGATTACACAAATTTGAAACTCACTGCCTTATAGCAGCAAGCATTTAATTCTTGCTCTCCTACTTTCAATTTAGATTGGAGTCACTTAATCTAGCTGGGCATGCCTGAGCTTGGCTCAAAAGTTCAGATAAAATTGGGGTTTTCTCTCCATGGCTCTTATCTTCCTTGAAACAAAATCTCCCCAAGTCATCTTCTTGTGGCAAAACCCAGGAGTATAAGAGTGCAACATTGTAGTGAACTTCATGTCCCAGAACCACACACATAGTTGTTTTTTAAAGAGATAGCTTACTTTTTAATCTCTAGATTTAATTACGAGTAATTTTGGTACCTGCAGTTCTGTGGCACAATGTCTTTAAGTTTTCTGGGAGCTATTTATTGAGCCAGAAGGATCCATTAGACACCTTCAGAGGTCTTAGAAAAGAGTGTTACAACCACACCCTTGATTCTATCTTTCTATAAAGCTTTCTCTTCATGGCCACAGTTTGATTATTTTCCACCTCTGAAACGTTGTCTATCCTTATTTCCTCTAAATCCTGCTTGTAAACTGGCCATTCCTTTTGGTGCTCTTCACTTCCTGTTTTCCTGGTAGATAAAACCAGTTTCTGTTTTAATATTTGGCCACAAAATGTATTCGCCCAACACTACAAGTTTGTTATGTACATGCTCCTTATCCCATTATTATTATTATTATTTTAAACATGAAAACTACTGTTTGGAGCATTTTTCGATGAACAGCCAAAACTGAGCGGAAGGTATCCCGTATACCCCCTGCTTTACCCAAGCACAACTTCCCCATTATCAAAATCCTCCACAGCAGTGGGACATTTGATACAATTCATGAATCTGCTCTGATGGTACAGCTGGTCAGAATCAACAAAGACAATCATGAAAAGTCTCTGCAATTAAATTAAAAGATTTTCTCATACCATATACAAAAATAAACTCAAAATGGATTAAAGGCATAAATGTAAGACCAGAAACCATAAAACTCCTAGAGGAGAAGATAAGAAGAACAGTCTTGATAGAAATCATAGAAACTTGGGTTGCTTTTTGCCTATTAAATTTATTTTTCCCAAAGAACTTAGAAAGTGTTAAAAATTTAATTGTTTATTGCCATCAATTTCTATTTTTTATTCCAAGAATTGCAGTTATTATGTAGCTAGTTTGGTACAATTTAAATTTCTTAAGTCTCAGATAGGTGACATGTGTAAAAATTTTATAAGAACAAAAAGTAATGGGGATTCCCTGGTGGTGTGGTGGTTAAGAATCCACCTGCCAATGCAGGGGGCACGGGTTCGAGCCCTGGTCCGGGAAGATCCCACATACTGTGGAGCAACTAAGCCTGTGCGCCACAACTACTGAGCCTGCACTCCAGAGCCCGCATGCCACAACCACTGAAGCCCTCACACCTAGAGCCCATGCTCTGCAATAAGAGAAGCACCGCAGCGAGAAGCCCACGCACTGCAGCAAATAGTAACCCCCACTCGCTGCAACTAGAGAAAGTCTGCACAGCAACGAAGACCCAATGCAGCCAAAAATAAATAAATAACAAATAAATTTTTTAAAAAGAGTAATGAAACTTCATTTTATCTTTATCCCCTTGATATATATTGCAAATAATACATAAAAGAAAAGGGGTTATCCTGGGAAAAATGGTTGATTAGCTCCAACTTCCAATTATCCATATTACTTTTTATATGTACCACATAAAATTTATCACCATACAGTGATATTCAGTATCCTCATGAATATTTTGAACACTATTTATATAGAATGTTGTATTAGATTTCATAAATTTGGATAAGAACGGATGATTGTAAAAGTTGCTTGTAAAAAACAATAATAGATACATATGAAATATTTCAGCTTGCTCTCTCCTGTATTTGAATAGATAGTTCTTAGCACTAGACTCAATTCACTTGAAGCATGTTCCTCAATTATTCTGTAGCAATTTCACTCCAGGAATTTATGACTTCACAGTTACCATATCCTTTCCAGGTGACCTAAAATTGATAAGCAAGTCACGATCATTTCTGGCATTTGAAACAGGGTAAAAAATAGTTCCTTCAAGTTTTCATGGCCGTTGCTCTTGAAATTCATTTTTCAGAAACCACTCTATAGCTTTATTTTCCTTTTCCTGTGTTTTACAGTCAGTAAATTTATAAGATTAATAATGCAAAGATAATACACCCTCTAGTTTTTACTCTCTCATATCATTCTAGTTAGTAAAGATTTTCCTACACTGTGATTTTTTTCAAAATATTTTCCTCTACAAAACGATTTGGATGAAATATATTTGTGGTAACATTATAAAAATTTGATTTTACTTTGAAAGATATCAATGATTAGTAATACTCACCTTATATGTAATAAAAATAATTTAACATATTTTTACTTTACCTAGGGTAAATTGAGTATAATATATATGTATAAATCTGCATACATCAGTAAAATATAATCTGTGATCCAACTAATACATTTGTATACATTAATTATAAGTTATAACATTAATTATAATGACAATAAAAATATTTATCTGATTACTTTTCAGAAAGGAATCCAAGAGAAGAGATATCTGATATGAAACTAATGGTTCTAAATGATACAGAAAGACAAGGTAGAGAAATTAATTTTCAACTTGCATTTTTTTAAGGCAAAAATAATGATTTTTATAAAGTTATTGATAAAATTAACAATGAATAATAACCAAAGTAACAGCAAATATTCATTAAGTACCTATTATGTATCAGGAACATTTCTAAATGGTGAGTATGTATATATATTTATATATATATACATATATATATTGGAGAACCAGGTATATAAAGTCGCAGCATTTATGAATCTTACTCTCTAGTGGAAAAGATGCATACACACAAAATACTAACAAATTAATAAACATGAATATCAGATAGTGTTAACTTGTAAAGGAAACAAATTTAAGGCATTTGGTCATTATGCAATATTAAACTTCATTGGCTTCAATGACATAGAAATGCTAGATGAAATTAATAAAATAGAAGTTGGGGCTTCCCTGGTGGCGCAGTGGTTGAGAGTCTGCTTGCCGATGCAGGGGACACGGGTTCGTGCCCTGGTCCGGGAGGATCCCACATGACACGAAGTGGCTGGGCCTGTGAGCCATGGCCGCTGGGTCTGCGCGTCCGGAACCTGTGTTCTGCAACGGGAGAGGCCACAGCAGTGAGAGGCCCGCGTACCGCAAAAAAATAAAAAAATAAAATAGAAGTTGCCAGTAGAATGAGATCAAGGAAATAGAAATCTGCCAATTAACAAATACAAAGATATAGCATCAAAGAAGTGTGTGCTTGCTGAAGTTCATCAGAGAATTAGGGATATGTTTAATACTCATTAGCTGGAAATGGAGTTTTAATGTTTTGGGGGAGGGAAAAATTATAACTGTGTGCCTTGTGTTCACTGGATGCAAGACATTACCTACCAAAGAAAGCTGGGAGTCACAAAATATTACTACACCTTAACTGGAGACCAGAAAATCCCTTCCAGCTCAGAGGAAGCCATGAATGTTTACAGTAATTGATTTATAATAGCTCCAAACTGGAAACAGCACAAATATACTGCAATGGGTGAAAGGTTAAACAAATTGTGGTACATCCATACCATTACTCAAATATTTTGAGACAAACAAAAATGAAAACACAACTTTCCAGAACTTACGGGATGGAGGAAAAGCAGTTCTATTAGGGAAGTTTATAGCGATAAATGCCTAAATACTAACAACAACAACAAAAAGATCGCAAATAAACAACCTAATTTTACACCTCAAAAGAATTAGAAAATAAAAATAAACTAAGCCCGAAGTGGGCAAAATAATAAAAATAATAAAGACTAGAGCAGAAATGAATAAAATAGAGACTAGGAAAACAATGGAAAAGATTAACAAAATCAACTCTTAGTTTTTAGAAAAGATAAACAAAATTGACAAACTTTTAGCTAGACAAACCAAGAAATAAAAAAGAGAGAAACCAAATAAAAATTATAAATGAAAGAGAAGACATTACAATTGATATCACAGAAATACAAAGAACTGTAAGAGAAAACTATGAATAACTGTACAATAACAACTTGGATAGCAAAGAAGAAATGGATAAATTCCTAGAAACATACAACTTACCAAGATCAAATCATGAAGAAATAAAAAATCTGAACAGACCAATAATGTTAGCAAGATTGAATCAGTGATCAAAAACATACCAAAGAAATTCCCAGGACCAAATTGTTTTACTGTCAATTCTACCAAATGTGTAAAAGAATTATCTTCACTTCTCAAATTCTTCCAAAAAATTGAAGAGGAGGAGATTCTTCCAATCATTTATGAGACCAATATTACCTTGATACTAAAGATAGATAAGGATACAAGAAAAGTAAACTACAGACGGATAGCACTGATGAATATAGACAAAAATTCTGAACAAAAAACTAGCAAACTGAATTCAACAGGACATCGAAAATATCACGCACCATGATCAAGTGGGATTCACCCCTGAGGTACAAGCAGGATTCAACATATACAAATAAATCAATGTGGCACATCACATTAATAGAATAAAAGATGAGAATCACATGATCATCTCAATAGATGAAGGAAAAGCTTTGAAAAATATTCCACATCCTTTCATGACAAATTCTCTCAACAAATTTGGTATAAAAGAAATGTAACTCAATATAAAAGCTCATATATGACAAGCTCATATATGACATCTAATACCACACTCAATGTTGAAAGGTTAAAAGTTTTTTCTTTAAGATTAGAACAAGACTAAAGTGCCCACTCTCATCATTCCTGTTCAGCAAATTACTGGATGGCCTAGCCAGAGCATTCAGGCAAAAGTATAAAATATAAATTCAATTCAATGCAATTAAAAAATAAAAGACAAAAGACTCAAGCATGCTGACGAGTAGCATGAGTATGAAAATACACTACCAAACGTAAAATAGATAGCTAGTGGGAAGCAGCCACATAGCACAGGGAGATCAGCTAGGTGGTTTGTGACCACCTAGAGGGGTGGGATAAGGAGGGTGGGAGAGAGGGAGATGCAAGAGGGAAGAGATATGGGAACATATGTATATGTATAACTGATTCACTTTTTTGTAAAGCAGAAACTAACACACCATTGTAAAGCAATTATACTCCAATAAAGATGTTAAAAAAAATTAAACAAATAAAAGACATCCAAATCAGAAAGGAAAAGTAATATTTTCTATGTTTGCAATGACAGGATCTTAACATTTAGAAAATCCTAAAGACTCTACCAAAAACAAAACAAACAAACAAAAGGAACAGCACTTAGACCTAATAAAGAAATTCATTTAATTGCAAGATACAAAATCAACGTACAAAAATCTGTTGTGTTTGTATACAATAACAACGAATTATATGAAAAATAAATTTTTAAAAATCCCATTATAATATCATCAAAAACTATAAAATATTTAGAAATAAATTTAACCAGGGAGGGAAAAGATCTGTACACTTAAAACAATAAAACTTGCATGAAAGAAATTGAAGAATACACACAAAAATGGAGAGTTATGCTGTGGTCATGGATTGGAAGAATTAACATTGTTAAAATGTCCACACCACCCAAAATCATCTATAGATTCAATGCAATCCTTATCAATATTCCAATGGCAATTTTACAGAAATATAAAAAAAATTAAAATTTGTATTGAACTAGAAATAACTGCAAAAAGCCAAAGCTATCCTGAGAGAGAAAAATAAAGCTGGAGGCATCATACTTCCTGATTTCAAAATATATTACAAAGCAAATTTTGCCGTTTTTGACAACACTGATAATCCTTGAGACCATTACACTAAGTGAAATAAGTTAGACAGAGAAAGACAAATAATATATGATTTCACTTGTAAGTGGAATCTAAAAAACCCGAACTCATAGAAACATATTGGTGGTTGCCGGGGCAGGGTGTGGGGGAAATGCATGAAGGTGGTTCAATGGTACAAACTTC
Source organism: Kogia breviceps (assembly GCF_026419965.1). Taxonomy (NCBI): domain Eukaryota; kingdom Metazoa; phylum Chordata; class Mammalia; order Artiodactyla; family Physeteridae; genus Kogia; species Kogia breviceps. The sequence goes on along the minus strand of NC_081311.1, from coordinate 161,254,340 downwards.
CAGTTATGAAATGAATCTATTCTGGGGTAGTAATGTATAGCATGGTAACTATAGTTAACACCACTGTATCATATATATTTGAAAGTTGATAATAGAGTAGATTGTTAACATTCTCATCACATGAAAAAAAATGTAACTACAGGGAGTGATGGATATTTTAACTAACCTGATTGTAGTAATAATTTTGCAATAAATACATATTTCAAATTATTTCACAATATATCTTAAACTTACACAATGTAACATGTCAGTGCTATCTCAATAAAACTGTAAAAAATAATAAACTACTCCTGAGATATTTTATTATAAAGGTTTAATATAAAATGAGCTCATAAAGATTAGGAAAAAACAAAATAATTATAAAAATACTGCTAGAGTTAATGAATAAGCAATTCAAACTATGCACACATATGTTAATGCAAATTTTTATTCAAAATAAATAAAATTTATAATAAAGCAGGTAGATATCTTTCACTCATCCAGTCCACAAATATCCAACTATACAAGTACTGGGTATTGGCAGTGGATTGGGAAACCCACTTTCCTGTACAGCTCCTGGGAGTGTACATCTGTTCAAACTTTCTGGAGGACAATTTGGCAACTCTAGAAGCCCTCTTGTCTGACATGATTGGATCAGTGATCAGTAGGTTAATTAAGAATTTGACATTCCTACATTAACAGTTTTACTCAAAAACAAATAATATGTTTATTCATCAACTCTTAGTTGTAGGAACAAGACTTTTTTTTTTTGGTACATAAAATTCTTTGCATGTGAAACTCTAATTAGAGCCTACCTCTGTTTTGTTTTCTTTTTTCTCACAAAAATCCACTTATATACATAGGCTACAAAATCTCATACCAAACATTTAAAAGTGTCCTAAAGCTACACTCAGTGAAACCTCAGGACACTTTTCAAATTTTTATCAATGTTTTATAGATGTCTTGCCTACCAATAGTTACATAGCAATTTTCTATTGATGATTTAACTTACTGTTTCCAAATACTCAACAATATTCTCACAGATAAATCTTTTACACTTATTTCATCAGTTTTGTTAATTGTAAATACAATTATGTAGTAAACATGTGTAACTGGGATAACTGATTTGGACACAAATGTGATTAACTCAATTCCTGGAAATATAAGTACACATGCAGACTAGAGGGTGACCAATTAGCCATAAACATTCAGTTTAAGTATTCAGTATTTAAGATAATTGAAATCACTAATCTATCAAGTTAGGTGAAAGACAATTAGAAAACTCTCTACTATGTGTATCACAATTCTTAAAATATCATTGATATTTGGAGTTAGATAATGGAAGTAAATTTATAATTTTACATAAAAATCCTTCATTAAAATAATCCTGCATTAAAATAAATGAAGAGATTGTATAATTAATTTGTTTTACCTTCTTTCTGGAATATAATGCAACCATGTTAATCAACATATGTACAGTATGTAGAAATACTTATATATCATGGTAGTTATTTATAAAAATATAAGTTTGTGAGTGTTACTTTGTGTTTTCCTTATTTATACCTGCTCTAAAAACATAAGTATGTATTAAGTGATAAATTAGGTGATAAATAGGACTCTCTTGTAATAAAAACAATGAACTCACTTTTGTTTTCTATTAAATGATGAGAAAAATATATCTTTTGTTGCTTTCCCTCTTTTATCTATTTAACTCTTTTAGTCCTTTTTTCTATGAAATCAACATACACTCAGAAAGTTCCAAAATTGGAACGTGTCTTTTATTTCCCCATGTAAAGAAAATTAATAAAATCATGGCTCTTTTTTTTGAATGCAAGAACTGATCAGAGAATTATGAGGAAATTATGAGTTGGCTTCTGTGCATGTGCCAAGGAACTTGTAGAGAGGCACTGCTGACATTTAGCCACTAAAGTGGCTTCAAAACTAGCTCTGGGGCTTCCCTGGTGGCGCAGTGGTTAAGAGTCTGCCTGCCGATGCAGGGGACACGGGTTTGTGCCCCGGTCCGGGAATGATCCCACATGCCACAGAGCGGCTGGGTCTGTGCGCCATGGCCGCTGAGCCTGCGTCTCTGGAGCCTGTGCTCTGCAACAGGAGAGGCCACAACAGTGAGAGGCCCACGTACCGCAAAAAACAAAAATAAACAAAAAAACTAGCTCTGTTAAGCTAAACAAAAATGATTCCATGGGAGAAGTACATTAAGCAAGCTCACAGAAACTAGGACATGCACCAGAATGCCAACTTCTTATTTTTCAGTACGAAATATTGCTGTCAATTAACTGGAATAATAAGGTCAGCTTGACTTATTCTAACTGGACATCCCTGAGAAGTCAAGTGGTATCAGAAGATTAATTGGTAGTAAAACAGAAAACAAAACAAAAAAGTGGAGTATACTTTTTTTTGTGACTATAAATGTAAAGGTACTGAAATGTATTGATGCCTCAACATTTTCAAGAAGTATATAGTCTTGCATATGAGACTGCAGTTCTTGAAGATGATTGTGCTGTGTTTTGTTCTTACTGGAGAATTCTCTAACAATATGTGTTTTGAAATCCTTACTTTTCTATGGTTCTATAGTTTATCAAACATAATTCTAAGTAATAAATTATTTCTATAAAAATATTCTTGCCTTTAGTGGAATTTTATCTAAACTAATAAACATTCAATGCAAATCTGCATACCTTGTTTTTTTGTTTAATTGATTGATGCCCTGTCTTGTATTAGAAAAAAAATTAAACTTAAAAAAGTGTTTTATATAGATTTTACATATTAATATTGTGGTTTAGCATTGAGAGTTACTTCTTTTTTTTCATTATTGCTAAGTTCCTGGAGAGGGAGGGGTACCATATATTTCCCCCAAAGTGAAGTGATAACAAAAAAGAAAGGATTTCCTTAAAACATCAAATAGAAGTTATAAATCTTTTGTTTTGTTTTGTTTTGGTTTTGGTTGCTTGTTTTTAAATTTATTTATTTATTTATTTTTGGCTGTGTTGGGTTTTCATTTCTGTGCATGGGCTTTGTCTAGTTGCTGCGAGCGGGGGCTACTCTTCATCGTGGTGCGTGGGCTTCTCATTGTCGTGGCTTCTCTTGTTGTGGAGCACAGGCTCTAGACGTGCAGGTTCAGTAGTTGTGCCTCACAGGCTTAGTTGCTCCGTGGCATGTGGGATCTTCCCAGACCAGAGCTCGAACCTGTGTCCCTTGCATTGGCAGGCAGATTCTTAACCAGTGTGCCACCAGGGAAGCCCTAGAAGTTATAAATCTTAACCTCAGGACATTTCACAAAATAATTATTTTTAGTGAAAACCATGGTTTAAGTTATGCTAAAAAATTATTCCCTTAAAGTTCAATTGTTCTGGTGGAAAAAAGCTACAGGCCCTCCATCATTTGCACATATATCTGGAAACTGATACATTTCAAGCTTCTTTCAAATGCAAAAACTTATACGTTCTGTAATGCCTTCTAAGAGAATGATATCCAAATGCTCTATACATTTGGTCCCTGTAATTAGAATTATTCTTCCTCATTTACAAAACTAAAATTTCTGCTGCAGTTGAGGGATAAAGTACCTATTCAAGATCTTTGCCATTTGAGAGCCATGGCAATATTATATGATAATCATAGGAATAACATAAATAGGATTCCCATAAATTAGGATCAGTGAAAAATAACTGAAAGCAAGTCACAAAAATATTCCTTAGATTTACTGCACAATACAACTTAATTTGCAAATGCCCATGCAATAAACCAAACTTTCTTATACTAGTCAGTTCATGCTGTCATTGAAAAATGACATAGGCTGGGTGGCTTAAACAAAAACCATTTATTTCTCACAGTTCCGGAGAAGTCAGAGAAGTCTGAGATCAGGGTGCCAACCTTTTCACATGACCTACCTTATAATGTGCACAGGAAGAGAGAGAAAGAGGGTGAAGTCTCTGGCAGGTCTTTTTAATAAGGGCACTAATCCTACCATAAGGACCCCACTTTTATGATCTCATCTAACCTTAATTGTCTCCCCAAATTCCCATATCCAAATACAGTTACATTGGAGGTTAGAACTTCAACATACAAATTATGGGGAGATACAAACATTCACTCCATAACAGCACCCCTCAACATATCTAAATAAAATTCCTTGTTTAGTCATTATATACAATTATTGGACTCTAGTCATTTTTTATAGTGAATGTGGTAGAGACAGAGAAGAAATTAGTGAAATGTGTTATATCATGTACTAAAAACAAATAGTACCAACATCTTATTCTTCTTTCCTATGACTTAAGAATTAGAAGGCGAAAGAAAGAAAACATATTTAAAAGAAGGAAATACCAAAGATAAGCAGTCTCATCTATAATCTGTGGTATGATACCCATTCTTACCTTTCACAGATTATTATGTGTTATCATAATCATAATGGTATCCCTAGACCAGCTCATGTGGCTTTATTCTGTAAAGAACTCTACCTAACTCAAAACTGTATTTGTCAGAGCAGCAGGAAAATGGTTACTGGGAATATGTCAAAGCCAAGTGGATTCACTGTTGAGTCAGTGAGCATGTGGTATGATTTTGGGGACCAGGTAATGCGTGATTTGTTACTGGATCAAAAACCTAAAGCATATGACAGTGAATTTGGGATGGGATGATGGGAAAGAGGTGCAAGGACCTTTAGGAAGCTTTATAAAGGCAATAAGAGCCTTGAAGAGACAAAGAGAAAAATTGTTGTTGGAAGCTGGAAAGTATAATAGACATTTGCTATGTAGTAGCAGACAATTTGTAAACACTGTGATTTTCAGTAACATGAAGAATAGAAAAGGTACTTAACTCATGGATTGGCTGTAGAAATTCCCACATAGTATGTACAAAGTGCCAACTGGCTTCTTCTAACTTCCCGTGATAAAATATGAGAAACAAGACCTGTGCTAAGGAAGGAATACTCAGGTGTTGAGCAAAATCTAGAGAAAATATAAGGGAGCCAGAATTTGCCAGATTGTTTAAAATAAAACTGTACCTAAGTCCCAATCCTTCTAGATGGCAAAAGACTTGCAAAGAAAGAAAGACTCAAGAAAAAGATAAAATCCAGGACACTGCAGTATAGTATAGCATAAAGATAAATATTGCAAGGGTATGGGTCCAAGGCACTTTATGAACACCTGAGAAAAAAATAAGAAAATGCCCATTAAGATTTTGAAGAATCTTAAGGTGATTGTCCCACAGTATGTAACTCAGATCCAAGCAAAACTGGCCTTGGATTTGTGTATAAAGCTTTTGTCTAATGTAATAACTCTCAATACCATCCATAAGAAACCCACAGATTCTTAGGAGAATTTTCCTTGCAGAGGTATTATTAGTTTGGTTTGAAAGATCACTCAGAAGAACTCTGAATGAATGCCTCAACCCTTCCACAGGCAGGAAATAGACTAAGTACTCAGACCATCCGAAAACACAGACCATCCTTATGCAAAAGGTGGTTCAAAGATTGCAGCCAAGATCACAGAAGGTGAACTAAAAGTATTGAAGAACCACTTTACAAAATAGAACAAGGCCCTAATCAAGGAACTGTTATCATGTGCTCTGCTTGATTTTAGAATTGATATGGACCAATGAATGCTACCTTTCTTCCATTTTCTGAAAGAGAGAAATTGTACTTGAGGAGCCCCAACCAAGGCAATTGATCTGCATCTGAACCTGATTTAGAAGACAATATCTTGGAATTTGCAATAACACCCTAATGAGATGAATCTTCAAGAGTCTTTGGAATGGCTGAGTATATTTTGCATATGGGAGAAATGTAAATATTTTGTTACTGGATAGTAGACTGTGGTAGATTTTAAAAGTCCAAGAATTCTTTGATACTTCCTCCATCAGAAATTAAGGTCTAATTTCCCTCCCTGTGTATCTGGGCTTGTTTCAGAGACTACTTTGAATAAATCTGTTCCAGAACTAGCCCTTTAGAGGGCTAGAAACCTCCTCTTTATCACTTTGGAATCCATGTAAGAAGTGAGACTATCCTGATGGATAGACCATTTAGAGATGCAATGACACTACAAGGAGATGGAAACAGGTCTAGCTGAGCATGGCCTTCCAGACTTCGCACCATGGCATCAGGCATATGAGCGATGCTATCTTAGACCTTTTACACCACTCAGCTGTTAGCCGAAATCTACTGAGTGACCTCTGTAGGTTCCACTGCAGTAGAATAGACCTAGTGAGACCTGCCTGAATTACTCACCTACAAAAATACAGTTAAAACAAAATTATTATTTTCAACCACCACATTTTGGGGTAGCTTGTTGTGAGGCAAGAGAACCAAAACAAAGCACCAGTTGCAACATTTCTTATATTTGCCTTAGAGATTGAGGTGGGCTTGAACCAACCAAAAAATGTATTGATTTAATTATCAAAATTAGTAAGATGCATAGGAGGAAGTCACATTTTTACTTTCTACAGTAGAATCAGATTTTAATAGATAATCTGAAGAACGTCTCCTTATTTTATCATTTTTCTTTAAATGATTTGTATTGCTTTAACTACATTTCTAAATTCACTTATGTATTTCTCTATAGGAAACCATCAGTTTCATTCATGTGTTAAGTTTAATGTTGATTTTCATTTCTATTCTGAAATTGGGAGTGTTGCTGATTTAACAACCTGCTCATATAAAAGAGACTATTTTTCAATATGATGGGACCTGCTGGGAACAATTTCTTAGATCACATCACAAATGTTGTCAATGGTAAAATGTGGAGACTGTGACAGATGGAACACACAATTTACTGAAAGACATTCTTGTGATTTAAAATTGCATGTGTGCATCCCAATATTGAAAAAGTCAAGATTTTTGCCTCTGGATCTTGAGAATAACACATCACACAACTCCATAATTTTGACGATTATTTTTTAAAATCTACACCCACATTAGAGTGCTGTAATCAAAATATTTAATAATTAGCTAGTATTATTTATCTTATAACTCCATCTGGTTTAATATGGACTATAATGACCATACCTGTAGAGAACATTCATGGGAAGTAAAAATATCAGCCTACCTTCCAACATTTCCCATGGCTATGTCATATAAAGCAGATGGCCTGAAGTCACTTGATATTATTTACTATCCTTATTAAACTTGTATCAAATTTCAATAAGAATTGATCATGTTAAATTTATTTCTATAGGTATACATTTGTTTGATTATCAATTAACCAAGTCATTCATTCCAGTGTTTTCCAACTTCTTCTGTGTGGAACTAATCTATGTCAAAAGGGCCATTGAATTTAAAAAATTCTGGTGAACAAAACTTAAGTGAAAATTTAACTTATATATTCTCATAGCTTTTTTAATGTTAATAGCCATTGTGCATTTTCAAAAAGAGCTATAAAATACAGCATATTCCGAGGTTATTTCGTCTTGGTAAAACGTTTAACTCGTGCAGTACCTTTTGCAACGAGAAACTTTGAATGTTGGTTGACTAATTTATAGCTTTCTGGAATTATTTAAAACAACTTATGATAAGCTATAAAAATATAGGATAAATCAAAGAGAGTAGTAAATTCTAGAAAATATTCTAATCTATAATAAATGAGAAAAACTCTGCAATCCTTCTCACTCCCTGCCATTTATCAGTGAAATGCTATACGTAAAACATGCTTCTCTTGAGAGATGGAAAGAATAAGGAAGAATGGCTTTATTTGTGAGCTCCCTCACCTTGCCATCAGTTCATGCTTGGCTTTTCTTTTCTACCACAGAGTAATTTATACTATGGACACAATAAGTTACTGCACAGGGAAAAGTTACACTAAGCTAAAAATGATCAGAGAATTGCCCTGAAGTGGAGACTCACAGCAGTGTAGCTGCCAGATGTCAGGTTCACTGCAGTTAAACTGTAAGAACTACTATATTTCCACATTTGTAATTTGTGCTTCCAACACATGTGGAATTCTATTTCTGCATGCTACACAAGAAATCATTTGTAGAAAGTATAAAGTCATGAGTGGGAATGATTTTCCTACTCTATTAGAATTATTTTTATAAGGACTTGATAATAGGATTTTTTATATGAAAAGGAAATTTAAAAAAATTAATGCCAGAAATTTTGATTTTATAAAATAATTCTTTCTGTCTTCTTGAACTGTGACCCCCCTGACTACACAGTTGGATGTTATTTTAGTGTTGTTAGAAATAGCTGTTTCTCTTTCACTTTCACTTGTTACACTTTTCAGTGACATTTCAAATAAAACTTAAAGAAAAATTCATCTATAATAAAATGGGAGACATTTAAAATGTCATTTGGGGGCTTCCCTGGGGGCTCAGTCGTTAAGAATCGCCTGCCAATGAGGGGGGCACGGGTTCGAGCCCTGGTCCGAGAAGATCCCACATGCCATGGAACAACTAAGCGCATGCGCCACAACTACTGAGCCCACACACCACAACTACTGAAGCCCACGCACCTAGAGCCTGTGCTCCGCAACAAGAGAAGCCGCCTCAATGAGAAGACCGCACATCGCAACGAAGAGTAACCCCCGCTTGCCGCAACTAGAGAAAGCCCACGCGCAGCAACGATGACCCAATGCAGTCAAAAATAAATAAGTAAAATAAATACATTTATAAGATGTCATTTGGTGACTCTCTTCTGCTAGTAAAAGTGTAAGAGGACAATCACCAATAATATAATTTCTACAAATCTCACTGAAGGTAATAAAATTTGATGGAATTGAGTCTTTTTATGGATAAATTCTAAAATGTAAGGAAAACAATTTGATCTCAAATCTTTGTTTTAATTAGTTAAAAAGACAATGAGGGCTTCCCTGCTGGTGCAGTGGTTGAGAATCCGCCTGCCGATGCAGGGGACATGGGTTCGTGCCCCGGTCCGGGAAGATCCCACATGCCACGGAGCGGCTGGGCCCCTGAGCCATGGCCGCTGGGCCTGTGCGTCCGGAGCCTGTGCTCCGCAACGGGAGAGGCCACAACAATGAGAGGCCCGTGTACCACAAAAAAAAAAAAAAAAAAAAAAAAAGACAATGATAACTAATTTCAAAAGGTAATATTTACTTGGCATATATATTACATATATGTAATGAAGACACAGTTTTAGATTCGAAGTATAATCAAAAGTTCTATGTTCTGAAAGTTAGCTGAGATTTTTATTGTATATTTTTGAAAAAGCTTATGGTTGTTATAATTCAATATCTTAGATAGAATAAATGAGAGATCTTTAACTCTGGTTATCTTGATTTTGTTTCTATGGCAATGAAAAAATGACTGAAAATAAGCTAAATTTGGGGGTTTCACAAGTAGCACAAAGAAACTCCTTCCATTAAAATAATCACAAGCTCTGAATATATGTCTGAGGCTGGCATTTTACTACACTCTCATTTATCTGTTTGTACTGTGAGGCCACCAATTTTACAGTGGAAATCTCTTAACCCACAGAATAAGCCATTTTGAATGTAATTATAAGAAGGTAGCTTATTTCTTTATTTTGGAAGATAAAAACATAAAACATCATCTGGACTAGCAAGAATGATTTTCTTCTCAAGTCTCAACAATGATAGGAAAGTTGTAACTAAGCCAAGAAGCATTAGAAGAATTATATATAATTTTAATTTACTTTTTCAGGTTATTATTAAAAGACCACATTGTGTCTTTTATTCCAGGAAAAAAGAAAGACAATTGATATGTGAGGCAATGCTAAGCTGAAATCTGGCAAGTGTGGTTCTCCCTGCCTTTGACATTGCCCAGCCAGTCTCAGTGGTAACCAAACCTCAGAAAGGCCTTGCACTGCCATCTGCCACCCCTGACTTCTAGGTTTTTAACTGAGATAAAGTGAGTAAAGCAAACTTTTTTCCCTTTTACTTCACATTATACATTGGGCTTGGGTGAACAGTGATTTCATAATAATTAAATATTATAGCCTAAAACATAGATTTTAATAATTAATTTTATTAAAGAATATTAGTCTACAAAATAATATTTAAAATTAATTTGTATTTCATTGTAAATACCCTATACAATTCATTTTCTGTTTTGTTTTATTTTTAAGTAAGTCAAGCAAGCAACCACTCACCATAAATAATCCCTTATAAATATCACATAGGTAATGAGCAGAAAGGAAAATATTTAAAAATTTTCTTTTACTTTTCTGTAGACAAATGGCTTTAAGGTTTTCAACAGAGGAGTATGCTTCTTGGAAATATTAGCCACCTAACCAAGGAAGTAGGATTCTCTCATACATTGATTGGTTCATTCATTCATTGACCGATATTTATTTACTTTCTACACTTGAGAACATTTTTTGGTACTGAGCGCATAATGAATTATGCTCTGGAAAAAAAAAAAGAGATGGCCTTAAGAGGTTAATATGGCCCTACTCTTATAAGTCATAAAAAACTGAAATGTGGACAGAACATGCAGTGATGCTCTGAACTAGCAATGTTGGTGCACACAACCCAGAAACTTTGACAAACATGTCCTGATTATAGCACTGGCAAGTTTGGATTGAAAGAAAACCAAACTACTCTCATGGTTCACAAAATAGTAGACTTCTTGGGAGTCAGCGAAATCTTAACTAACATTTCCTGATTAAGAAGAAAAGGAGCTAAATGGGAGGGCAGAATGTAGCGATATTGGGGAAAATAGTTTCTTGTTACTGATCTATTAGCAAGCTTTCCTGATGCTTGAATGTGAAGTGACAAGGGAATTTGGGGTTATTAATAAAAAATCATGTATTTATTTAATATACACTGAGCAACTATCATATGTCTGTTTTGGTTTCTGATAATATAGCAATGATCGAATGAAAAAGATCTTTGTTTTCATGCGGCATATTAGTGGAGAAGATTGATAGCTAATGTAACAACTTATAATGGACAAAGAAAAAATATGATATAAATATATACCATACAAAATAATGGTATAAGAGAGACTAGGTTAAGGCAAGACATTAAATAAGGTGGCATTCTTCACACCTTTTATATTACCCATGAATTGCAGGTGCTATCAGGCTCAAAATGTATTTCTCAGAAGACTTTGCTTTTTGAGTCCTAAATGAGATCAAGGCTTGGAGAAGGACATAAATCCATAATAGATTTAGAAGGCAGAAGTGAGACAGTGGCCATATTCCTGCTGTGTTGATTGGTGACAGATTCTGACAGACTCAAAATATTCGGTGGCTGGACTCCACCTCCAATGCCTAATCGCTACCTTCATGATGGGAGGAAGTCATGGTAGTGTCCAGCAGCGGCAACATCCTGGCCACTGGCTTGTGGCAATGGTAATTGATGTCAAAACCAATATTCCAACAGTTTCTTCAACTTCTGCTCCTCTCACCCTCCCCTAGATTTTTTCATGACCTAACTTCTTGTATTAAGTCCTTTGTTCTTGAAATATCTAGAGACATTTTTATTTCAGTCACTAACTCTGAATGCTATAAGTGGTCAAGAAATGCATGCCTTTCTATTCACCCCACCTTCCCCCAGCTTCTGGCAACCACTTCTCTACTCTCTGTTTCTTGAGTTTGACTTTTTTTAAGACTCTAAGTATAAATGATATCATTCAGTATTTATCTATCTTTGACTTACTGCACTTAACATGATATCCTCAAGTTTCACCCATGTTGTCACAAATGGCAGGGTTTCCTTCTTTCTCAAGGTTGAATAATATTCTGAATAATACAGGAGTATGTAAGACTTATTTGCCTCTCCCTATATCTCAAATATATTCTCCAATTATTCTTTTGTTTGTTTGTTTTTGGCAGTGTTGGGTCTTTGTTGCTGCGTGGAGGCTTTCTCTAGTTGAGATGAGCAGGGGCTATGCTTTGTCGTGGTGCACGGGCTTCTCATTGCGGTGGCTTCTCTTGTTGCGGAGCACAGGCTCTAAGCTCTCAGGCTTCAGTGGTTGCAGCACGCTGGCTCAGCAGTTGCAGCAAGTGGGCCTCAGAGTACGCGGGCTTCAGTACTTGTGGCTGCATTATCAGTAGTTTTGGCGCACGGGCTTAGTTGCTCCGCGGTACGTGGGATCTTCCCAGACCAGGGTTCGAACCCATGTCCCCTGCATTGGCAGGTGGATTCTTAACCACTGCATCACCAGGGAAGTTCTCTTCTATTATTCTTATAAATAACTTATAGTTTAACATTTTACATCTAAGTCCAGGTGTAAAAAATATGTAATTTTTGTATGAGGTCTGAGATTTACATTGAAGTACATATTTTTGCCTACAGATGCTCAGTTGCTCCAACACCATTTGTTGAAAAGATTTGCCTTCTTCCACTGAGTTGTTTTAGTACCTGTGTGCCAAATTTTAGTTGGATATATTTGTGTGGATCTATTTTAGAGTTCTCCACCCTGTTCCATTGATGTATGAGTTCATCTTTCCACCAATAGCTCACTGTCTTGATTACGGTAGCTCCAATGTATGTCTATATATATATTCTGATTCTCCTAGTGTTGTGAGAGGGACTCCTGGTTGAATCATAGGAGCAATGATCCTACCTGTGCTGCTTTCTGTTCTAGGTTGGAGGTTGGCGGACAGGAAATGCCAAGTCAGGGTTTCTTTCTCTGTTGTGCAGGGAATGTGAAGACATTCTGGCACCGTTGTTCTTTCAGTCCTGGAGTGCCCTGCCTTATCACCTTTCAGCGTCCTCCTTTGCTTGTCTTTTGTGTTATTTCTGTGGTTTATAGTTTTACTGAGCACTATATGCCATCTTGTCCATACCAGAAATAACCACACTTTTAAAAAGATATCTATGAGTTAGCTGGGGTGGCATAATAAACTTCCAGCTATCAATTATTTGTCTTTAATCAAATTTTCACATAAAGAACAATGATTGGAGCAACCAAAAATAGAAGAACTTGCCATAAGTTGTGCAGTACTCATACTTTACTTTTTTGTTTGTTTGTTTGTTTTGTTTTTTTTTTTGGTTTTGCGGTATGCGGGCCTCTCACTGTTGTGGCCTCTCCCATTGCGGAGCACAGGCTCCGGACGCGCAGGCCTAGCGGCCATGGCTCACGGGCTTAGTTGCTCCGCGGCATGTGGGATCTTCCCGGACCAGGGCACGAACCCGTGTCTCCTGCATCGGCAGGCGGATTCTCAACCACTGCGCCACCAGGGAAGCCCCATACTTTACTTTTGATTATTTGAACGATAGACTTTTTTCCACAAATATACCAGATACAGCTCCATTTGACTATTATTACATTGGCTCAAATCAATTACCCTCTTCCTACATTTTTGAATTGCGTAATTTTAAATATAAGTTGCCCTTGGTTTAGTACTACAATCAAAATTGTACTTAAATTTTATAAATTTAAAATCCTAAATTTTATATTAGGATAATGGCATTTAATTAATTTTTTATATTTCCTACTATTTAAACTGTGGCTGTACTGATAACTTGAAATAACTGTCCTTAAAGCAAAAGTCTAAATTTCAAATACTGGAATTATTTACAACGATAATGGAGCACAGTAAAATACAACTTGTAGGAGCAAAGAAAAATTTCTTCTGTCCTGTGATGATAGTATATTATGAACCTGATGAACCTGCTGCTTTTAGATGAAACAATAAAGGTATTTCACAAACTGACTTAAAACAAATGAAACAGGATTTTAAAGTTATTTTCATTAAAAATACTTACGATTTCAAGTCCACAACTGGAAGAAAAATGAAGTTCTATTAAAGGTGGGGACATTGCAGGTATGAAAATGGCCCTCTTTATTTCATTAATCTGTTACACTTTGTAAATGTTTATTTAGTATATAAGTGCTGTTAAATTACATCATTTGTGCCCTGCCATTCTCTTCCTACATGGAAAGAGGTATGGTAACACAATTAGTCAAAGGTTCATCAAGAATAGAAGGCAATGTTTGCAAAAAACAGATATGGAATTTACAAACCTAAAATGTTTTCTCCATACTTCTCTTTGAAATTTACCAGGAAGTGCCAAATATACATGCCTGTAAAAGTATTCTCATTGAGAACAATTAATTGCATAGTAATGTTTAGTTAATAAAATCTAAGATCCATTTTATTAATTTATCTTTCCGAATTTCATTAATGCAAAATAATTTTTAAACTTCAACTGGGGGCTTCCCTGGTGGCACAGTGGTTGAGAATCCACCTGCCGATGCAGGGGACACGGGTTCGTGCCCCGGTCCGGGAAGATCCCACATGCCGTGGAGCGGCTGGGCCTGTGAGCCATGGCCGCTGAGCCTGCGCGTCCGGAGCCTGTGCTCCGCAACGGGAGAGGCCACAAGAGTGAGAGGCCCGCGTACTGCAAAACAAAAACAAAAAAAACCCAAAAACTTTAAATGACTTTTTCTTGGTAAAACGTTTTCTAAGAAACTATGTTGTTAATAAGACTGTGGTTATCATTTTACATTTAACTATATATTTTTCTAGCTAGATTATTATTATTATTATTTTAGATGTTGGGGGTAGCAGTTTATTATTTAATTTATTTATTTTTGCTGTGTTGGGTCTTCGTTTCCGTGCGAGGGCTTTTTCTAGTTGTGGCAAGCTGGGGCCACTCTTCATCACGGTGCGCAGGCCTCTCACTATCGCGGCCTCTCTTGTTGCAGAGCACAGGCTCCAGATGCACAGGCTCAGTAGTTGTGGCTCACAGGCCTAGTTGCTCCGCGGCATGTGGGATCCTCCCAGACCAGGGCTCGAACCCATATCCCCTGCATTAGCAGGCAGATTCTCAACCACTGCACCACCAGGGAAGCCCTAACTAGGTTATTTTTCTTCAGTGCAGAATTTTACTAATTTATGAACTGCCCCTTGACACAGTAATAATCACAAATTCACAGCATTTATTATTTCCTCAAAAATGTTTTACATACATCAGTGAACACATAGATTAGTCCAAATAATCACAAGTGATTTCAGCTTGACTAGAACATTTCTGTGATTCAGTGTGATTTGATAATATTTTCAGTTACTAGTAATCAACAACAAAAAATTTTTTTACACTGGATTGTAAAATTAACATGAGAAAATAGAAAATAAGCAAAATTAAAATGTGGCAATAATTTTAATGTCTTTAAATCTCCTTTTAAATTTTCATGCAGTTTCAGTGCAAAAGTAGAACATCATAAAGTCTTGGAAAGGTTTAGAGTAATGTTATTAAAGTGCATAGGATCATTTTAAAAATCCCTCTTTACCATTTTTTAATAGGCATATGAGTTATTTCAAGAGACCAAAGATTAAATGTATAACTAAAAAGAGACAAACACTGCACTATACTCAGATGTTGACTGTGAGGAAGCACAAGATATCTGAGGAAACAATAACTACTGTAAAATAGGAAATCAGAGCTCCCTTGAAGAATTCCTCTTTCCTATATAAAAATGTCTCAAAATGCAAAAACACTCTTGGCATTGACAAAACAGAATATTCGTGCTCACATTAACAAGAAAAATTGCCTTAACATGGCAAACCAATATATGTGTTTCCGTTTTCATGTATTAAGGAGAAGATGTAACAAACTAGTTATGTCAAAATGTATAATTTTGTCTTAAATATGGTATGCCCATATTATTCACAGATTATTCTGTTTGCCCCAGAAATTGCCTGAATTTGGTAATTACTGTCTAAAGTATGGTTTTTGTTGGGATTTTTGTTTGTTTCTTTGTTTATTACTAGCAATATGCACAAGAGTATGAGACAGAATCCCTGTGTTTGGATCCTAGATCTGTTGCCAGCTATATGACCTTAGGCAAGGTATTTATTTAACTCCTGTACCTCAGGTTTCTCATATACAGAGTGATAATAAGTATATAATTCATAAGACAGCTATAAGAATTAAAGTAATAAGTTCATATAAAATACTTAGATTGACTGACACCATAAGAGCTCAATAACTATTTTTACGGTTATTATTTACTATAATATTTTTAGAACAATATGTAATACATGTAGCTCTCAGTTACTCTGTTGAGAAGGGTACCTAAAAGTGTTATGTCAAGCGTTTACACCTTTTTAGGGAATAATCTTAAAGGTTGGTACTTACTAAGAAAGAAACTAAAAATTTCAAAATGAACTACTCCACAAATTGATTTATTCGAAAATTTCCTCAATGCTTCCACATCATATATAATTTGAATTGTATCAAACTGGACTTGTTTGTGAGCTCTAATATATCTGGTTAGGTCTACATGTACTAAGAAAGAACTGGAGTGGAATCTACTGAACTATATGAAGACATATCCAATGACACAAATGTTCTTATATTTCTAACTTTTAATTAATAGGAGTCAGCACACTATTTATTTGCTATGCAAGTGCCTCAGCAGATTTTCCTAATTACATGTTTTCTAAAGTGTATATTTTACCTCCCTAACGAGTATTTAATACTCAAGAACCAGCAAGGGAGATAGAGTGGAAACTCATGATGACAATAAGAAGCTAGGAAAAGTGTACTTCTTCACTTTGGGGACTGAAATTCCCCTCCCACACTCAGAGACAGCATGTGGCCCTGGAGCACCAACAGATAACCTCCCACTACAATAAGCAAATCCAGCTCTTGAAGCACTCTTGTTTTCTGCTGTTCTTGAGAATCCCCTCCCTGACCAAGAGCAGTAGTGGTGGTAGGATAGGCAGGCAAGAAAGATCCAGCCACAGTGAGTGTCCAGTCCAGGAATTCTCTTTGTCTCCATAAACCTGAGACTCTTTTTCTCAATTAGAGGTACCAGGCAAGCAAGCAGTACCAGCAAGCTAGACCTAGTCACAAGTACACAGCCTAGGAAGTACTTTTTATCCCCCCAAGGCAGGAGAGATCATGCTACAACTAGCATCAGATCTGGGAAGAGCTCTTAAGTCCTCTGGGCTGGTGACACCTTTTCCCCAGCAAGAGGCACCAGGCAGCCCAGCCTGAAGCAAAATCCATCTCCACAAATAGTACCAGCAAGAAACAATGGGAACTCCACCAGCAAGAGATAAACCAAGCAGATGAAAATAGCACCACAAAGGCTCTGAAAATTAGGTTTCGTTGGAATCACAGCTCACAAATGTAGACCTAGACCTGCATGCTAAACCTATATAGTGGACTGCTTGCTGAATAAATTGTTTAAATGAGGGCAACAGTCTCCTAATATAATATCCAAGATGTCTAGTAAGAAGTATCCACAAAAACAACATCATGAAAATCACAAATGGATTGAGTAAAAATAATCAGTTGAAATCAATGCCAAGGTAGGTAAGACTTTGGAGTTATCTGACAAGGATTTTAAAACAGCCATCATAAAAACGCTTCAATAAGTAATTTCAAATGATCTTCAAACAAATGAAAAATAGAAAATCTAAGCAGAGAAAGAGAAGTTATAAAAATAATGAAATAAAAACCATGGAACTGAAAAAAATACAATAAGTAAGAAATTTGCTCAGTGGGCTCAAAAATAAAATGGAGAAGATAGGATAGACTCAGTCAGCTCAATGACAGAGTAATAGGATTTATTTAAAAACAAAACAAAATAAAATTATCTCAGGGACTGCTAATTTTATAAAAACATTTAGGAGGAAATCTCTAGGATCTAAGGATATCCAAACAGTTCTTAGAATTAACTCCAAAAGCATGATCTATATAAGAAAATTTGATATATTGCACCCCAAATTAACAACTTTTCTCTCAAACAAGACCATTAAAGATGATAACAATACTAGCAACAGACTGGGATAAAATGTATGCAAACCACATATCAAACAAAGAACAAGTATCTATACTTTAGAATTCTCAAAGATCAACCATAAAAAGACAAGCAGTCCAATTACAAACTGGGCAAATGACTTGAACAGGTATTTCACCAATCAGGGTGTGCAGATGGCACATAAGTATATAAAAAGATAGTCAACATCGCTAGCCATTAGGGGAATGTAAATTAAAACTACCATCAAATATGGCTATATAGCTATCCTAGCTAAAATTTAAAAAAAATAGTGATAACAAGGATGTGAAGAAAGTGGAATACTCATACACTACTGGTGGGGGATATAAAAAGGCAGAGACACTCTGGAAAACAATTTGGCAGTTTCTTATAAACTTATAAATGAGGTCCACCCTAATCCAGTGTGACCTCATTTTAACTTGGATTAAATCTGCAAAGACCTTATTTCAAAATAAGTTTACGTTCACAGTTACTTTTGGGGGAACACAACTCAAGCCCCAATTCTATCTGTCATTTATACAACCGTCCATCCAACTACCTATCTTACTATCTATTCATCTTCACCTAATGTACCTAATATTAGAGTTAGAATTTTTTAAAAAAGAGATGAGTGTCTCAGGGACACATATTAGTGTGTTTATTGAAATTGAAAAATGAGGACAAGTATTTTCTTACCATAAATCTGATATGAATGGTTCCTTTTGCAATGAGAATTGGCTTTTCAATTAAGATGAGTATGATCATTACTGTAAGTTTCAATTAGCTTAAATACCTTGATAAAAATATCTTTAAAGCATGTTAGAAGATAATAATATTCTCTTATGTCCTTGATTGTTGTTACTTCTCCATTTATTCTGAATAAACTACCACCTACATTCCTTTTATCTATGTTTTCAATCTACTTGTTTTGGACCCTATATTTCTCATTTGACTTCTCTTTAAGTTTATTCATTTATCCTGATCCTCAGGATCTTTAAAGAAAATATTGCTATCATAATATTTTTATGTTTGCCACAGAAAGCATTTTTTAAAAATTTGTGCTTTTTCTCTGGATCTTCAGGGCCACTTTTCTTTTTCCAGTGGTTGCAAAATTATTTATGAGATGCATGCTTGTCTTTTTACATCTATGTTCCTTCAAATAAGAATAGAGCAATTAAGCTCCCCCTTCCACACACACACACGCAAAGTTTTTGTCAGTGTTTGAGGAGTGGCTTAATCTCTTCTCTTCCCTCCAATCCTTTTCTGTGTAATTATGTTTGAAGTCATGCTCTTTATATTCATGTCTTAGTATGGTATAAATGTTGGTGACCTCCACCAACTAAATTTCTGTGTCTGAAATCATTCAGCATGTTGGGCAGGGACACACTGGAGCAGGCTCTTCTCAAGTTGTGGGTGTTCTGGAATCAGGTGCAGTTGACAATTCTTTGTTCACTTCTGTTTAATATATAACACATTCACTCAGACACAGGTCTATGCTCTTCCAAGTTTCAACCTTCACGAAATTCCTTTTCTGACACAAACTATGAATTTTTACATTAAATGCACTAAGACTTACTCTCTCCTGTGTCCAGCATGGTTTCATATAGATTGCATCTATTGTGGAGGTTACTAACATTTATACAGAGGTATAAAAAGAGATCTCTTGGGTAGGGATGACTCTCGCTGACTTTTGTGCTACAGATGATTTGACATCTGATTTTCTGATCAGTGTTATGCCACCCTTCCCCACTTAGGGGAGCTAGTGGCAAGAATTGAAGCATTTCTGAGCAAGGCTGCCCTTATTTTGATTTAGAGGACAGAGTATAGGTAAATTAGCCATACAGAAACACTAATGATATAATCAGTGGGTATTATTTCAGATAATTCCCTGAAAAGAAATTTTAAAAAATAAGAACATTATCAACAGTTGTCTCCAGAATGATAATTATGAAAGGTGTATCCAGATTCTACTGGTTTGCTACAACTGAAAAGGCACCTATGATACTTTATTTAATCTCACTTCAGGAAAGAGCTAAAGCTGTGAGCAAAAAAGCACTTATATTTTTAAAATATAAGATAGAAGTAGAAAATCCAGACAAAAGGAAATATAAACATACACAGAAAGTGAAGACCAAGTACATGAGAATACAACTATGAAGGTTAGAAGGGTCAGCATATTTTACAGGCCAAATTAAAACAAAGAGTTAAATAATATTCATGAGAAAAGTAAACCTATCTACATTTTAGAGGAAATAATTTTTCTAATATCGATTTCTAAATGTAATATTTCAGGTGTGACATTTTTAGAAGGGCCACTGGGTGATATAATATACACTTGTCACAAACTCATCTTTCAACAGGTGCAATAAAAGATTTCATATGGTTATTTCTTGTCATGTCCTGAAATAGAAATCAAGGGAGCAGCATTAAAATGAAATTTTGGAAGAGATATTCTGGAAAGTGTAATATTATTGTCTGAGAACCTGTAATAGATGTAGTAGGTAACCCACCTATGGCACAAAATGTTTACATAAAAATTGGTACAAAACAGTGATTTCTTGGCTCATTACCACTGGCTAGATCAACAAAGCAATTTTCTACGTTGGCCCTATTTTGACCACCTGAGATATTGGGGAAGGCATTTATACATTTAGTGATTATATGTTCAGATTGCTTAGGATGGTCCTAAATTAAGCCTGCAGTCTTAGCATAATTATTAATAGCCCTCTTTTTATCCTTAAAAGTGCCTAAATTTGGATGATAAATTGTATTGTCAGCCTGCCCGCCTTTTCAAAGGTTTGTGATGCAGCCCTCTGTGTCTTAACCATCACAATTATCATCTAAAGTAACTTTTCAATCTGAGCACTGCTGTGCCACACACAGTTTTCTCCTTCCTACTCTCTCTTGCTATAGCATCTGATTTTTGCCACTACTCCCAATATATCGACTGAAAAGGTAGTTAACAGCATGTACTGTGAGGCAGACAACTGCCAGGGTTCAGATTCTACCTTGACGTTAGTTGCATAACCTCAAACAGGTTACTTAACCCCTCTGTGACTTGGTTTACTCACTGTGAAACAGGGAGAACAATAGTATCTATTGTAATTGTGAGGAGTGAAAAAGTTCACACGTGGAAAGCACTGGGAAGCTGAGACTTAGTGAGCGTGCCACTAGGGTGGCTCTTGCAGCCTTGGCTGTACCCAGGCTCCCTCTTTGCGTCAAACAGTCTGAATCAGTTTCCAGGTTGGGAATTTCTTGAAACATTTCCTAGCTTATAGCCTTTATTTCCACTGTCCTCTCATGTCACATCCTGAGCCTGCAGCCCAAGCTTGCTCTTCCCCACAACTCTAGGAGGCTCTCTCAGGAAAATTAAAGCCACCCAAGAGTGAAGAAAATCCTAAACTACTGTCAAAGAAGAAGAGAGATTTACTTTTCTTCCCACTAGTGCTGAGGTTCATAGGAAGTTGCAGTTTTAAAGAGGAATTATCATGCTAAGGAACAGAAAAATGAAGTAGAAAGATCAGATGATAACCTGAGTCAATATAGCAAAAGGCATAAAGAGGGAGGCTATTGGAAATCAAAGGCTAAGGATCTGCCATATAGTTTACACTTGACCTATGAAATATGGGGTCTTCAGCCACCAAGACATATCCCAATCTTCATAAGCAGATGAGGCTGAAGCTGTTATTTAACTTTGTGTCGATTGATGCTTGCATTGTACATCAGACAGTTAATGAAGCCTGAGGACTAAAGGTACTAGTTCCGTCATATGTAAAAATATGAGGAAAGGACCAGTTAAAAATCATACTTCTTTGATCTCTAAGCTGTCTAGTTTAGTGCATTTCCTAAATGTTTGGGTTTTTAAAAATTAATCATAATGCCATTAATTTTAAAAAACACATTCGAAAATGAAAATCACTTCTGGGAAATATTTATAACATAAATAATAAACAAGGTGTAATAATTTGACAAATGAGAAAGTGTATTTTGTAGACAGATTACACACATATTTGCTTAGAAAAAAATTGTATGGCAGAAAGTTAAATAAAAGACAACAGAGAGATGAGTAAAAACAAGAAAACCTTGTAAGCCAATATAAGAACAAGGAACATATAAATTTTGTTCAAATTCATTGCTGACATTATATTGTGTATGTGCCCTGCTTGGGAATGGCTGAAACACAGAGAGTGGTGCCAATCAGCCAAGGAACAAATATTGGCGGAGGCAGATGTAACAAGATGTTAAAATGAAGATGTAAGTCAGCTGGATAGAAAAAAAACAAAAAAACGTGTGTGAGTTTTACGTGAGAATACTGAAATATGTTGTCCCTCTTGACCAGCTGTGAGGATTCCAAACCGCTTTTCTGCCACAAAATTTGCACATCCAAGAAAGCAGGTGACACTTGGGGTGAACTTGCTATTGAAAAGAGGTGAATAGCCTACAACAGCAACAGGATCTTGACACTGAAGTTTAAACCTCTCATCTCAATCTTCTAAGCACTTAGCCCAATAAACTGTTACATTTATCAGTTAGACAGAAATAGCTCATTCAATCTGGCATTGTATAAAAAAGTAAAGAAAATAAAAAAGAAGAAGCAAACAATATAATAAAGGATTTATATATTTGTTACTGCTTAGTTATGGTAATCCAAGCTGGCATAAACACAAGTTATGATATTAAAACCCCTGATGTTCTCAGATGCAGACAATTTCAGAGTAATTTTATCCATCTTTTTATAAAAAATGAGTGGTACCCCTTATTTTAATTTAGTAAAACTGAAAGATCAACTCTATTTAGATGTCATGTTTAATTTTTTCTCTAAGGTATGAGATGAAAATGATTCTAAAACTTGTCTACTATTAGCAATGAATGTAATTACAGTACTGTTCATAAATTTGGCATGTATTAAGTGTTTAATATTTGCAAAGCAGTATAGTAAGTACATTAAACAGTGTACTAAATACAGTATGCAGTATATCTAGGTAAATACTAACAAAACCAAGTAAGACAGGTAATATTATCACCATTTTGTGGAGTACAAAACAGGCTTAAAGAGGTATTAAAATTATTTAAAGATCCAGAGATTGTCAGTAAGTAGCAGAGACTATTTCAACCTAACAACAGAGTTAAAAAAAAAAATCCATCATACTAATATCACAGACACTGAAAGTAAACCAAACAGAATCTTGCCTAAACCTTTCCTGACACAGTTGGGCATATGTTGTATTAAAAAACAAATACATTATAGAATTGTGTTCACTTCCCTAGAGGTAACTGAGTAGTAGAAAAAGTGAATCAGTTCTCAATATTTTGAATATTAAATTATAAAAAAATAATGCATATACACAGTAGAGTCAAATATTTCAGCTTTTAACTTCTGTAAATTTATTTATAGGATCATTGCTGAGACATAGAGTGAGGAAGAGAGATTTATGTGAGGATATACACGAGAAAGGAAGAGCATAGGAAGAGTAATAAATGAAGGTAAAATAAAAACTTTTATTTTTCCTGTTCTTAAATGTTCTAACAGATAGCAGTTTGTTTAAAATAATAGTAATAATGTATTGATGAATATATCTCTATAGTTACGAATAAATAAAATAAATGATAGCAATGATACAAGGGATGAGAGGGAGGAATAGTCATAATTTGTTATTATATGGTACTTGCACTAGCTTGTGGAATTGCATAGTATTACCTGAAGTCCACCTGAGTTGGTCATAAAGTATATTGCAAACTCTAGGGCAACCTCTTCTAAACAAAGTGGAAAAATTAAGATAAATCATATGCTAAAAAAGGAGAGAAAATGGAATCATACAAAATGCTCAGTCACAAAGATTGAATATTAAATGGAAAATAGAACATGAAATAAAATGGAAATGTCAGAAACAAGAAGTTACGTTAGTAAAGGCAAGTATTGAGTTTTAATAATAGACTAACAGGAGAAGAAAAGGTGTGTGAGCTCAAAAATAATTCAGTGAAAAATATTTGTTCCGAATCATAGCGAAAAAAATGATAACATATAATATATACTCTAACAGATACATGGGAACCAGTGAAAAGGCATAACATGTGCATTATTGGATACTAGAAGTTGAGGCGAGTGTGAATTTGGCAGCAAAACACTTGAAGTCATCCAAGACAAGATTTTCTAAAGATAATGAAGGGTATAGGGATTCCCTAGAGGTTCAGTGGTTAGGACTCCACTCTTTCACTGCCGAGGGTCCGGTTTGATCCTTGGTTGGGGAACTGAGATCCCACAAGCCATGCGGTGCGGCCAAAAAAATAAAAACAAAAGTAAAGATAATGAAGGGCATAAATCCAGAGATGCAAGTTCTGTGAACCCCAAGCAGGATAAACACAAATTTTGCCATGTACATAGCAAAATTCCTAAGAACCAAAGAAAAAAACCTAAATTTTAAAAATAATTTTGTTAAACTCCTTCCTCTTCTCATGCTCAGATTTTTAATGAAATAGCATTGAACATAAAAATCAATTTGGAAAGTCACAATAACTTTACAATTTGGGGTCTTCCAATCCACTTATATAATAGATCCTACTATTCATGCAGATCTTTAATTTCTCTTCAATGCATTTTTTAAAAAATTGAGTAAGACATACCACAAATAATATGATGCATACAAAATTCACATATTAAATATAAAGACACAGTTTGGTGGTCGAAGGATGGAAAAGCCTATACTCTGCAAACATGAGCCAAAGAAAAATCTGATGAATATATCATAGACTAACTAGACTTTAACTTATGAAGTCCTGGTAGAGGTGAGGATATATATTCTAAAATGATAAAAATGTCAATTAGGCAGGAAAAATATTTCAATTCTCAATTCATGTGCAACTAATAATATAGTTTTAAACTACAAAAGCAGATAGCATGACATTAGTGAAAATGGCAGAGTAGATAAATCCAAAGATCTGACCCTCCATAGAATCACTGAAGAATGAAGCAAAATCTGTCAGAATAAAATTTGTAATAACTCAAGAAAATGGTCAAAAGTTTACAGCAATCCAATAAATGCAGAGCCAAGAAAAACAAAACAAAACAAAAGAAAAACGTAATAGGCTTGTTCCTGGTCCCATTAATGTTAGGAATAAGCCAGTTCTTTCCTGAAGGCAGGCTGTATCACCAGCAACAAGGTAACAAGTGATAGGCTCAGTCACAGATGAAGAGCAAACTCCAGTCTCAGAGCTCTAAGTTCCTGGGAGAGAAAGTCTGATTGATTCAGCTCAA
The DNA here is from genome assembly GCF_026419965.1 of Kogia breviceps. NCBI lineage: Eukaryota > Metazoa > Chordata > Mammalia > Artiodactyla > Physeteridae > Kogia > Kogia breviceps. Next base: position 161,229,460 of record NC_081311.1, on the reverse strand, counting down.
GTTGGGGAGGCAAGGAGGGCTCCAACCCTCGTCCAATCAGCTGAGTACTTGAGAAGTGGGCCTCCTCATGGAAATCAGACTCTTAGGGTGGGAGATATTCCTGTGGTGGATGTCCCTGTGGACATCCCAGAGAAATTTGTCTGGGTAGATTCCCCACCAAGAATCCTAAAGTATTCATGGGTAAAATAAATGCAAATTTTATTTTATTTCAATGGGACAAATTGATGTAAAATATGGAAAGTCAGTATATTCTAGTAAGAAAACGAATTGTATCATGCACTGTTAATTTTTTCACAGCTGATTTTAGTGGGATCAATTAGTATGAAGAGGGAATTTCTGTTAAAGAGAAATTAGTTTTATTAAAATGATATTGAATCCCCATCCTCATATATTTTAAAAAGGAGATCCGTGTGATAAGTCTAATACATTTCCCTTATTAGAAAATCAAGGTAAAATGTTTATAAGGCATTTCTTTGACTTATTCTTCCAGATCTCCAATTTTTTTTTTTTTTTAGTTAGTTAGAAACCTAGTAAGGTATATTACAAAGTTTCATTAGAAGACATTTGCCAAACCTTCTAGCTGTAGCAGAATAAATACAGTTCATAATTGAGAACTCTAACAGTCCTATTTGAAAAAATGCAAAGGACTGGGAACTAGTATTTGCTTTGGATACAATAAAACATGTAGAATAACATTGTTCTAGCAAGATTATCTCTATGTGACAGTATCAAATATGAAAGGAATGAGAAAGTATTCTTTTAACCTTTTCTGAAAGAAAACCTCATCAAAAGAAGAAAGACAAGTATAAAATTGTTACCGTTTCCATGTATGTTTCTTAACCTTATATAACCTAATGTTATTGTTTACACTTAAAGGCCCATCCATTCCATCCAAGTCTGAAGTTTAACTTCCTCTGCACTTTAAGCAGACAAAACTTCTGCTGATTTCATTTGTCTCCCATAGATAATATGCAACCATCCAAGAGTCGTCAGCAAGTTTAGGACTTCATAAATATTTTTCATAGATTTATACAGCAAAAAACCCTGAAAAAGTACCTCCTGTAGAAGTTTATTATGGAATCTTATCAAACAGTTAACATAAACATGCCTAAATAAAAATTCCTTTTATTTTAAAAATCTAACAAAACCTATCTTTACAGACACATGTAAATGGCAACTGAAGTTTGGAATTTTTTGATAAATACAAGTCGTATATTTTACGTTACTAATATTTCCCAAAATCAAGGAAGTAACTCAAAATCAGTCATCACCATTAGCAACACTGGCTCAACAATCAGTATAAAAATTAACTATTGCTTGAATTTATGATTGCTTTTTGTTCTGTTTGAATGTTTCCTTTTCAATTAAGTTTTTAAAAATAGCCTTAGTGATTTTACTGAACACAATTTATGCAATGTGGATTAACACCCTATTAGCACTTGAAATAGGAAACCACAGAAATTAAACTGTGACTAATATTGAAATATATCTTGTAAGAAAATATACTTGCGTGGCTATTAAAGATGTTGATGAGATATTGAACAATTGTAAACATCTTAAAAGTGTATGAACAGCACATCTTTCAACAACTAACATATATTTTTAAATGACGCCAAAGGCCAATATGCAATACCACAAATGCACCCCTGAATATGTCTGCAATCTTCTGGGTTTATTAACATTTGAACCAATTACTCCCACTTTTAGTCCATTAGCTTTGGATTCCAGGCCTGGGGCCTGCAGGTGATATTCATTAATCTAACAGCATAAAGGAAATCTTTTTCCCCTACATCCTTCCTACTCCCTCCCACTCCTACCAACTCCTTTCCCCAAAGGGAGTATCCTTTCCATTAAAGCTAAGTGATTCCTAACTTCCTCTGACTGTGGCTATATTTCCATAAGTGACTGAGGGCAATAGCAAAATGATATAAAGGAAGCCAGCCTATCACAGTAAACTCCTAGTTATCTAATCTATAGTAATCAGTTTCTACTACTTACCTATTCAAACAAAATAAAAGAAACAAATCAATCCACAACAATACAATTGCCTTTCTCTGACTATCTTCTATTTTGATAACCTTTACAGACGGGAAAACACTGACCCAAGATTGTATACTTAAATGGAATGGGGTGAAGCACTATTATTTATCATATTTTACATGGTAACCAGTGATCCTCATTCATTAATCTATCCCATAACTGTTTACAGGAATAACATGAGATTAGCACAGAAGAAATTTCAGCCCTAACTAATCTTCATATGTAGAGATTAGTGTTCTCATGAGTGCAATGAAGTTTGATACTTAAGTTTGGGCAGAAAAATGCTAAATACGATTTTTTTTCTGGTCATGCTTCAAAAATCATATGTTTTATGCTTGTTAGGTGAGAAAAATATTTTCTTGACATTTTGGAGACAGAGTATGTTATCTCTTTTAAAACAGTCTCTTTATAAAATAAAAGATATTTTACCAACAATGACCTAAATATTTTCTTTTGATAGCTTATTTTGGATTATTAATTAATTTTAATAATAGCAGTCTTCTTATACTGCCAACTACATAAAGTCATTTAAAATTTTATTGTTACAGAAAGTCAGTTGATTGAATGTTTTGATTACTCAATATATGCCTAGTTACAGTGCTTGTCGTTGGAAACACAAAGATAAATATAATGTAACACTTGTATATGAGGAGCTTAGCATTGAAAGAACAGCATCATCTGGGTCTCATACAAAGCCAGTGCACAGTCTAGGTAATGCTGCTTTCTTATGAGCTCACATAGATCCTGTGTGTTTTCTTCAGAGCACTTATGTCAGCTGACAACTATAAATTTGTTAACATGATTATCTAATTACTACCAGTTTTGAATCCTACATTCCATGAGTACAAGACTTCACTCTTGTTCTCTATTGTTCCCAGAAGTGCACAAAATAATGGATATTTTAAAATACCCATGAAATATTTATTGAATGAATTAATGATGTAGAGTACATACAAAAACTGTAAGACTACATATGTGGGTACAAATGTCTAATTAACTTCACCTCTAGTTAGTAGGTGACATAAGTGTTATAATGAGCCAGAGAGCTACAAAAATTCAGTATAGATCTATTTCTTTGTTGTTGTTGTTATTATTATTAAAGTCTAAAAAGCAAAATAAAAATAAAATGAAGTTTGTAATTAACCTAAATATCCAATGTAGAGTGATGATTAGCATTAAAAACATTAGAAACTATATTTTCAAACTCATGTTTTATTTGTAAGAAGTTTATTCCATTATTTCAGAAATGATATAAAAGAAAACCATTTTCTTTAGTTTTTAAATATTGATTATTCCAGTGAAGGTTAACAAGCAATGAGATATATCATATGAATTCATCTTCCCGATAACTGAAAATCATTTCATTAAAACAAACAGCAAAAGTGATGATGACTTATTTCTAAATATATATTCATTCTTAGTAATTCAATATTTTTATAAATGTTCTGGGGAGGTACTGTGAATAAGTATTATCACTGTTATGAACACTTTTTTGTCTTCTCACCTATATGGCTTTAGCTGGTCATGTCTTCCAAATATTCTTTTCAAGATAGATATCTTAGATAATTGAAACATGAAACATAGAAAAATAGATTATAACTAGATAGATAAAGATAGTGATTTTTAGGTGTATTCATAGCTATAATCATGTCATTAAGTAAGAGGTTTTTTTTTTTTGGTCTGTTACAACTTGATTGTTTTGTAGTCATGCTCATGACTATTTTGATACATAATTTTTCAAAAGCAATTATGCTATGATTGATGCATATGTAAACTGAGACATTAAATTGGGAATAAATTTAAAATATGTATGATATTAATATATGAAATAAAAGAATTTTCAAGATCAATAAATAAATGACACCTAAGTGAAATATGGGCAAACTAGATTCATAGGCAATTCACAAAAGAAAATAAGCAATAAAAATAAAGTAATAAAAATGTTTGATTTTAATATTAGAAAAGCAAAGAAATATATTTTGTCTCCAGATTGTCAAAGATTAAAATGAAATGTATTATTTAGTATCATTTATGGCTCATTCTAATATAGAATTATCTGAACACACTGTAGAATTTCATATAAAAAATAAAAACCATAGATTATTCCGTTTTGCAATACTATTTCTTGGATGAAATCAATATATACTGTCAATATATAATGCATTCACCTCTGAGCAATGTGTGAGGAGAAATAATTAGAACAAACATCAGTGTTATTAATTATATGGCATACTTTATTGTCACATTAGAATAAAACAATCTAATGTTACTAATTATATAAAGTTTTTAAGATCCATATAATTTAATGTTACCAAGTACTAAAAATAATAATATTAGATAATATTAAATGGAAACATGCCAATGCAATGTTATATATATAGGAGTATATTCAGTGCTATGCAGGTATTCTGAATAAAATGTTCCTACATAGGCATATGAAAATTATTCATTTGGTAACTCCAACTGAGGTTATGACAGCTGGCTGAATTATAAATCATTTAAATTTTTCTTATAGTTTTTCTTTGCTTTCTAAATATTTTATAATGAACACATATCACTTTCATAATAAGGAAAATATAGTATTTTAAAGTAAACAATGAATGCAGTCTGGGAAGCAGATCTCTAGACTTATTTCATTCATATATTATCATGGTTCATGTATAAGTTAGCTATTTGATGTCTTACAGAGTTAGGTGATACAGAACAAATTTAGTAAGTTTTAATAGGGGAAATGGCTCATGGAGAAGTAGAGTACCAAAAGGGAAATAAATGTCACCTACTTTCTATTTTGCCTACAGCCTGAACTATCATCATATCAGAGCCTATTATTCCTCTTGAATTAATATTTCCAAGTTGAACTCAAAATGAGCAGGGATTTAATTTTTAAAAACACAGAATGTACTATTCCTTTACTTTGAGTGCATTTAAGACTCTCCAAACAATTACTTTTAGTTAAACAAATATTATGAACTTACCTAGATTTATTATGATTTCTATTAGCTGTAAAATATTCTAAATATTTTAGGGGGACAATTCTCAAGGAAAATTTCAAAGCTCTGGAAATAAGTTCACTATTAACTTTATGAACTAGAAATAAATAATTTTATATTTTTAGCAGGCCTAGAAGAGAACACCTTTGAAAGAGCTTGGGAATTAACCTGCATTTCACTCAGAGGTTAAATCACATCTTTTCTTGTGGCAGTGGAGTTGATAACAAGGTCACAGTCAACAAGCCTATATGGTAAGATAACATTTTAAAAGAGGAAAATTGAAGAAAATCCCAGGAGATGATTGACATGTGAAAAGTGAAGTCATGAGAATTATGAGAACAATGCAATTATGGCACATATTTAGACACTATTACATGAGTAAAAAAGGAGGATATTTTACAGAGTTTCAAATTATATTCAATATGTTTTTTGTACTTAGAAACACCACTGAAATATACATTTTTAAAAAAGAATCCGATATTATTCATTTTCTCTAAAAAGTTGGGCTGCTTTGTTTGCCGGGAAATCTTTCATGTATCAATATAGGAGCTCAAAAATATATATATATAGGAGCTCAATAAATGATGACTGCCTCTGACCTCCCTTTCCCCAACAAACCTCTTCACCTCCACCCTTCTCCCCTATCCCTCTCCCACTCACAGATACATTCCACACTTGTTTATACACAAATTCATTTTATATTGTTGAGGTTTTAAATAATGTACTCTTTCATGCTTAGATGTATGACATATTATCATTCTGATTATAATAATAATAATAATAATATCCTACCCATTTTGCTTCTTTATTTTTTAATCACTCTCAACTAATGAAAGTTATATGTGGGCATGGATCTTTTTTGTTTTACTGAACATAGTAGGAACTCATTAAATAATTGTTGAAAATATCATAAAACTGTAAATATATCACAAAAAAGGAGAATCAACTTTCCATATTCCAATTCATCAAGAGTTCACAGGTGTTATTCCATTTAACAAAATGGACATTGTGCAGATTAAGATATATTTAAGTATAACAAAATCTTTATAAATATTTATTCCAAGATTAATTTACATATGTTTAACTGTAGCAAGAATGTGTTACTGTCTTGAATAGATTTCACAGCAGACTATCATTTCACAGCAGATTGTGAATAATAGTAAAATAAAACCATAAGCATCTCTACCATCAAACATGTCAGTCATTGGCAGAAAGTAAAAGAAGAACACAAATTCTTTGTCTTCTGCTTTCCCATTCAGTAGCATATGTTATTAATGTTGTTAATGACCAGTAAGACAGGAACTTGAAACAAAAAGCTGAGAAATGAAAAGAGTAAAAAGACAAAATGGGTAAATTTGTCAGCCTGCTGGGAAATCATCAAGTAGAAATCTGAGCTGACAGATTCACCCTTCAGAAGATATAGCCCTCCTTGAGGACTACCCATCATGAAAATAAAAATGTATTTGCTGCTGATGAGAGAAATGGAAGTCATGAACTAAACCTTGAATAGAAACTAATCCTTGAATAGAAAAATCAGACATTTTGAAACTTTGCAAAAATTTTATGGGCAAGTGACATAAGAGGCAAAATAAAGGTGTTGGGTGAAAGAAAAAAAGTATTTTAAAATTTACGTTCATGAGAGAGATGGGGGAAGGTATGGACAGAGAGAATAAATTAGGCAATAAAATTTTCCCAATTGAAAAGGATGATATACAACTCAAATTTTTACTTTCCTTGAAATTCAATATTAATGAAATCCATACTCTCCCATGAAAAGAAACGGAAAGGGGAAATTATCCATAATCTGGAATAAATAATGATGAATCAATGTACTGTTCTTAGTATTCCCAACATTGTCTTTATTTATCCAAGAAAAGCAACTTGAGAAATTTTCCGTATGGATAGTAAGAGACAGGTAATTAGGATGGTTTAGCACTGTTCATCATTTGTCAAGCCTGTACCAAGCAGATAAAAGGAAAATTATATTTCAAATTTTTAATCCACCAAGTCTTACCTCTTAATTAGAATGTTATATTTTATTTATAATAGGTAACTTCAGAAACAACGTTTTAAGGGATATTAAAATAGGAAGGATAATACAATGGAATATCTTTATTCCTCTCACTTTGTATGTGTATATTTGACTATCTTATCCATGTGTCAGTTACTTCCTATAGTTACTAAGATCAATTACAATTAAATATATGTGAATACAAGTAATAATATACATTTTTTTCTTTATATTTTCATTGAAAAAAGAAAATTAAACGTTCAAGAGCATGGACAATTTAGATTCATATTCATTGTTGTTAATAAAGAAAATATCAGATTTGCAACAAAAAGAAGCAATTAAGGTTTATTTAATCAAGAAGTTCTTTAGAGAAAATGCACTTCAATTTACACATTCAAAGTCAGTGAAATAAAATCAGCATATTAAAATATTGTTTTTTTGGCAAAGTAAATATTATGTACATTTCTCACGAATATTTTAAAGATTTTTGTTATAGTGAACCTTCTTTATAATCTTTAAAAACCATAAATGATATAATTTTGAATGGATTTGTATAGTATAGTGTGTTACTGTAATAAATATTTTTCTCCACTTCCTCCATGGCTGTGAGGATGAGAAAATATATGTATAAAATCTTTGTTATCATTTTACTCCTTCATATTATTTAAATGAATCCTATGTAATATTAGCTTTTACAGTTAAATTATATTCTCAAATTTAAATTTTATGTATGCATATGTGTTTGTTTTGTTCAGTTTAACATCTTTTTTGGGGATATAATTCACACGTGAAAAAAATCCACCTATTTAAAATTAACTGTTTAGTATTTTCAAATATATCACATAGTTGTGCAACCATCACACAACTCCAATTTTAAAATATTTTAATTAGTAAACCCCCAAAAATGCTGTACCCATGAGCAATCACTTTCTATTATTTCCTCCTTCCACCCTAGATAATTACTATTTTACTTCCTTTACATAAAGATTTTTCTATGCTGGGTATACAGTGTATTTGGAGTCATACAATGTGTGTTCTATTGGGCTGGATTGTTTTATTTAACATAATGTTATCAAGGTTCATTCGTGTTGTAGCAACTATCAGTACTTTGCCACTTTTTATCACATAATAATATTCCATTGTGTGAATATACTACATTTTCTTTATTATTCATCAGTTGATGGACATTATTGTAGGGTTACCACTGGTTGGCTATTATGAATAATGCTGTTATGAACATTCATACACAGTTTTTGTGTGGATATATATTTTCATTTCTTTTGGATAAATACCTAGGAGTCAAACTGCTGTGTTACCTGTAAGTCTATGTTCAACTTTTTGAGGAACTGCCAAACTGTTTTCCAATGCATGTATGCCATTTTACATTTCCAAATAAATGTAGTAGGATTCCAATCTCCTCACTTGTTATTGTCTCTCTTTTTGATGATAGCTATCTTAGTAGCTAAGAAGTTATATCTCATTGTTATTTTGATTTGCATTTCTCAAATATCTAAAAATATTGAATATCTTTTCATGTGCTTGTTTGACATTTTTATACCTTCTTTGGAAATATGTACATTCAAATCCTCTGATCACTTTCAATTTAGCTATTTGTCCTTTTATTATTGAGTTGCAAGAATTCTTTACATATTCTAGATACAAATCTCTTATCAGATATGTAATTTGCAAATATTTCCTCCAATAATCTTATAAGTTGTTTCAATGTCTTCATATTTATCCTTTGAAACACAACTTTTAAATTTTGATGGAACACAATTTATTGGGTTTTGGGTGTTATATCTATAAAAATATTGCCTCAGCCAAGGTCATGAGATTTATGTCTAAGTTTTCTACTAAGAGTGTTATATTTTCATTTAGACCAATAGTCAATTTTGAGTTAATTTTTATGTATGGTGTGAGGAATTGATGCCACAGCATTATTTTGCATGTGGATATCTACTTGTCCAGGCACCATTTATTAAATCAGGCATCATTTCTCCACTAAATTGTCTTAGAATCCTTGTTGAAAGTCAAATGACACTGAATGTAAGGATTAGAATGAAATGGAATAGGTAATACATTCTATTGAATCATCCAGAAAGAATTTTGAAGTTCAAGTTTTCTGCTCTTTAGCATACAGAACATCAGTTCCCTTAAGAATTTGCAAAACCTGGTAAAGATATATTTCCACCAAGATATGAACTTGAAGATTTGGTACTTGTGTATTTTAGAATTTCTTGCTCAAATCAAGTTGGAAGTTAACCAACCTACTGGTATTCAGCATTAGACCTTTCTGAAAAATATTAATCACACTAATTTATTTCTCAGCTCTAGTCACTAAAGAGTTTCTTGGAATTCCCAAAGTGGATATTCCTATTTGTAGAGAAAATATGCTTCAAAAGCTATTTAAATCACTGTCCTATCAAGTCCTTCTGACAAATTTTGTTACACTGAGGATAACTGGAAATAACTTATCAATTCTGAGTTTAGAAATAGTAAAGGATACAGTGCTGTAACTTCTATTCCTATCTCTGGCTCCCTTTTAATATAGTTGATAGTTTTAACAGGATTAGTAACACTGGGCCTAGTTGGCAGTGGCAAAATAAAATTTGTTAGGCAAAATGATTGTCATTCATGATAGTCATAAAGTGGAAAATTATGCTTGCTAATTTTCATGTGAGGCAGAGTGACACAAAAAAGATATTTCCTTAAAGATATAGTTTTCTTATTAATGAGTTGCCACTCTTATTTCACAATTAATGCTGACCTTCTTTTAGTAGAAGGTACCACTCAAAAGCTAAAATTCAGGAAACGACATCTTTGAATGTGTGAACAATTACTTCCAAATGTTAAGTGGGTGAATTTATGAGGTATCATCCTGCTTTACCCTCTTTTACATTTCACATGAATTTCTTTTAGTTTACACGGTTGGAATATTTGTGAATATGTTTCCCCTATGATATAAAAATGAATCAATAACATATGATTCATAACTGAATAAGCCCAAGTAACCCACTTAGGGGTGATTGGAGCACAGTTAGCAGCAGTGTTCTGTATTGGTGTGCTTGTATAACCCATTTCATCTGGGTAGAACTGTCCGATTACTTTAAAATATATGTTAGTGAAACACTGTAAAAATTACTGTGTACTGGTTTAAACAGAACAATAAAATATGCATCACTTTATGTAAAACACCAAGCTAGTTTTTCTTATTGTTTTCTATGTAGTATTTGGAGTAGCAAAGTCAGCTAAAGGTCAAAGTAAAGACCATATAATTTATAGAACAGAGAAAAAAACTGGATCTAATTATCCTAGTGTGGCAATGCTAAACCCATAAAATAAAAGTTTACTTTGGAGTTTGTTTTGCTTCTGAAAGCTAGGGATTTGCAAATTAAGACAGAATCTATTTTCTAACGTCTGTTTTCTTCCCTTAATTATAATTTAGTATAAATAATTATACTTTATTTTCCTTTTTAGCAAGTGAATCACTTTGCCTACCATTTCAGCAGCCAACCTTTCAACGAGCTGCTTAAAGATCGCCCACATTTTTCAGCCCACCAGCTTCACTATCATTAACCCTGTCTGACTTTCTGCCAAGCTGCCACTTTTCTTCAGTTTGTGTAAGTACAGTTTGAACTAATGGCATCACTTCTCTCATTGCAGATACCTATGTAGCAAGTGGGAGGATCCAATCTGTCATATTTTGTCAAGCAGTTTAAAGTGTGTATTTAGGAAGGACTTGTGAATTTATCGTGATCACCAGCAAAATCGTTCAAATTCAGATGAAGGCAGTTTATCACCCTCAGAAATACTTTCTCCATTGCTCTCTGCAACCCTCCACCCTGCCTCCTCCCTCTCTCTTCTCTCCTTTCTTTCTTTCCTTTTCTTGTTCTTTCCTTTATTTCTCTTTCTTCCTCCTTTCTTCATCTTATTCCCTCTTTCCTTTTTATATACAGGTTTGTTTTGATCCAAAATTAGAGACAATACTAGTTTCCCACGTGTGGCAGAGACATAAGGTTTCATTATATATAAGCTTTTTTTAAAAGAGTCACTTTAAAGAAAAATGTTAACTAAATAATAGTCACAGACATTATGTGGAGCTAGCACAGAGGGTGAGGCTGAGACTCAGAGATGAGAAGTATTCCCTCTTTCATTCATTTCATTTCTCCTCCAAATATAAACGAATGATGTAAGAGACTAAAGGAGAATATTTCATCATAATGTATTCACACTACCGTATTAATCGTGTAAGGGTGGATTTTTGCTTACCAAATACAAAGTGTGTAAAGAATTTTTGTGTTTCACATTCTTTCTAATATCATACCTTAAATTGAACAAACTTAAGCTTTAAAAAAATCCTTAGATTAGGAGGAAAGTGATTATTTTTTCTGGGCTTTCATTTGCATGTCAAATTTTCATGAAGACAATGAAAGAGGAGGAGATTGTGTCTCAGATGATCGAAATCTCACAAGGAGAGAATGTCGATTATTTCATTACTGACTCCGAAACAAACAGCAACAAAAGCCTACCACATTAATAAGTTATTTTTTAAATGAATAAACAGAAGTGCATGGATAAGCTTCTCAAAACTTCTGTCTCTCAGTCATCTGAAAACCAGATCAGTGTTTGCCTTTACTACATAACCCAGCAGCTCTGAGGAACTTGACTGATAAAATGTCATACATATTTTGAAAATATTTATTTATTTATTTTTGGCTGTGTTGGGTCTTCATTTCTGTACGAGGGCTTTCTCTTGTTGCGGCAAGCGGGGGCCACTCTTCATCGCCGTGCGCGGGCCTCTTACAATCGCAGCCTCTCTTGTTGCGGAGCACAGGCTCCAGGCGAGCAGGCTCAGTAGTTGTGGCTCACGGGCCCAGCTGCTCCGCGGCATGTGGGATCTTCCCAGACCAGGGCTCGAACCCGTGTCCCCTGCATTGGCAGGCAGATTCTCAACCACTGCGCCACCAGGGAAGGGAAGGGAAGCCCTCATACATATTTTGATATGTCCAATGTTATTGAAATAATAAAATTGTATTTTAGAAGGATGCATCCTCAGTTTTACATCACTTTTTGGAAAATTTTAGAAATCAAGCCTGAAAATTAAATAACCATATGGATACATAACAAGTATACTATATAATACACATGACATGTTTTTGAAACAAAATGAATTACACACTGTAGAGAAGAAGTTAATTGAAGCATGTTTTATTTTTGTTAAGTGGAAATATAGTAACCTATTCTTAATTTTTAATTGGATCTGATTCCATTTACTTTGAATCTTTTGATTTTGGTAAGTGCCTCATTTCTAATAGTTCATATGCTTATTACACATTATACATTATGAGATGAGTAGTTGAATGGAAGATTTCAAACAAAATGTTATGCCCGTATGAAGACAATGGGTAATATAAAAGGTACAACTCATATAGATTATGATAAAATATGAAAATACAGAGTAGCTCTAGTTTATGCTTTAGCCTTTTACTTATTTGTATTTCACTTATCAAATAACTTATACTTTCAATAGGATGGAAATGTCTAACAGGATGGAAATATGATAGTGGAAATATTTTATTTCTGTACCGTCCAATAGAGTAGCCAATAGTCACAGGTGGATATCGAGTACTTGGAATGTGATTTGTGCAACTGAAGAGCTGACTTTTAAATTTTGATTTTTAATTTAATTTTTAATTTTAATCTAAATAGCTACATGTGGCCAGCAACTATCTTATGGTAAAGTGTCATTCTAGAACATCGCATGTCAGATAGCATGGGAGAATATAAAAATCAAAAAACTCTCTCTAGACAGTAGAGCCTTTTCCATGTGTTAACAGGAGTTCCTTTCAAGACTTCATTTAGTACTTTCCTTTGTGCTTTCTCAGTCAGCAAAATTTCCACCTTGAAAATATATATATTTGAGTTCACAGAAAAATTTTAGGTGCTCATCAGCATGATTAGCAAGTGCCACATTCATACTGCAATTGTGGAAATAGCAAGGATTGTTTTTTAAAAATCTCAAATCAATATCTCAAAGGAAATAAAGACATTCTGAAATTATAAATGGAAATATAAATAACCTACTAACGCCAATGACCTTAACGACTTCACTGTTTGAATACAGAAACTATCATCACAAATGATAAAGACATGAAAACATGGTTACATGACAGTGAAAGCACTACACTTTCGTTGGTAAGAAATTATAAATATTTACATCGAAAGTGGTTAAATATAAAAATGTTTGCATGTAAATGAGATCAGTTTTAAAAAATTAACATATGTATATTCATCTCCTTTAGATGCCGGTTACTTTCATTCAATTTGAGCATTAATCTTTTTGATAAATATTTGGAGTTGACCTACTGCTTGCCAGTGCCTGTGCCAGATTCTGGGATATGAGAAAGAGAGATACTCTCTCTACAGTAATGCACCTCAGAATTTAATGGAGATTCTTAAAAGTAGATGAATATTATAATTAAGGAATTAAGTGCTGTCATAGAAATATGCAAAGATTATTCTGAAGGAACAGAGGAAAGGCATCTGTCACAGACTGAAGAGTCTAAAGATTTACCATTGAATACCCACTTGAGGACAGAGAGTATTTTTATTCATTGTTGTATCCCTAGTGCTGTGTGATTATTTACATAAGCTCTATTATTATTATCTTGCAATGAATTTACTTCTGTATGGACTTTCGAAAGGACAGCAAAAAATTATCCAAATGGAATAAAAGTTGGGAGAGACATTCTAGGCAAAGGGAAGGACTGTGCAAAGCATGGATTTCCAAGAGTATTAGGGAATTTGATTTAAGACTAGACAAAAGGGAAGGAAAGTGAATGAGACAAAGTTAGACAGATAGTGTTGAAATCATGAGGGGCCTTCTGTGAAGGGTTCGGATTTCATTATGAATGCTGTCTGCAACCATTGAAGGACTTCAAATTGCTGACTAATTTTCTTAAGACTCAGATTTATTTCCCTCAGGCCTTGAGTACATAATGATTTGCATGGCTGCTATAATGATATTCTGGGACACTGTATAAATTCAAGTTCATAGATGTCAGTGAGTAATATCCCTATTAATGATGGCACTATCAAAAGCATGTGTATCTGATTTATAGCGACATTCAAAAGACTTATTGTTGAATAATGAAACACTATTTAATGTGGAATAGAAGTGGAGAGAAAAGTTAATATAAGTCAGTGAAGGATTTAGAGATCAAAGAGGAAGCATATTGAAGTCTCTTCACACTAACTAGTGTCCAAGTCTTTGATGATAGGTATTAAAAGACTTAACTTTGTAATGAATGTGTATGAGGCTATTATTTTCCTTCTAAAAAGCATATACAATATAATAAAATAAAACAAGAAAATCCAAATTTCAAAAGACCAGTTCATTATATGCAAGATTGCATCTTTCTAACAAACTTGTCATACAGATTAAAATATACAAATTTATACATTACTTATATATATGGAGGGACAGAGAGTAATTGTGCTAAGTATCTTGTCTGTGCTACCTGTTTTCAACTTTGGGGAAAAAAAAGAAATACGATTCTTTTATTATTTTCACTATTGCAGTATATTTTTCTAAGATAAAGTAACATAATACAGTATAACTTTTCAAGCAGAAACTAAATATTAATCACATTTTATTCAGAACAATCTGCTCTCAGAAATGTATAAGCACATCTTATTTACGGTTGTACTGATCAACACCATTCAAGATATTGTTTATGCCTATAGGTTTCAGATAAAATATGAGTTATGTATCAATCTCTAAATATAAGGCAACCATTTTTACCTTTATGCATATAATGTTGATATTCTTGGTAAAATAAATTATAATACTCAATATACTATATACTTTTAACATCAAAATGGCACTTTGATGCTGCTTGCTGAAAGGATTTCGAATGTCCATTAACGCTAAATTGTAAAAGATATTTATGGAAACATGCAAGAACCATTAAAAATAATTGAATTTAAAGTAATACTATGCTTAGAATGTTCTCAAATAAATCAGTAAACAAAGATATATGGAAAAACAATAAAAACACATACTTTCATGTTGTTTTAATACAGTATTTTTTGAAGGAGCAGTGTCAAGTTATACAAAATTAATAAGTACTAACTCAGTTGTTTCAGAATTCTTGAAATGGAACTAACATAATAATAAATCTACTAGAAGTTACATATTGCATGAAAATGAATGGAGAGAATTAAAGAAATTTTCAAGAAACAGATGTTTCTGGCCCCTGTTACCTCTCACTTGGACAACTAATATTAAGTGTGTTTTTACTTTCCCTACCATTAGCCTTGTTTCCTTCAATATATCACCATACAATTATCAAAATGATCCATCTAAATCTCAAACTTCATCATGTCTCTCCCTTTTTTAAAACATTACAATGTTTTTCTTTTATTGCCTAAGAAGTAAATCCAAGATTCTTATTGTGACACAAGATGCTTTCCATAATCCAGTTCATGCTCAGGTTTCCAGCCTCAACTTCCTCCATAAGCAACCTGGATGTTTACATTTCAGCTATTTCAAATGATGTATAATTCTCTGCATTTGAAAGAATTTCTAGCCTTTGAAACTCTTCATTCAATTCACCTAGCTTGGATGCTTCTGTGTTCATTCCACTCAACCTTTGAGACTTGCTTTAAACATCAACTCAAAACATCTTCTGTGACAGTCTAAAGTAAAGCCAGGAGCATTTAATCCATTTTATAATTATTTTAAAGTGTGTTCTTATGGATTGGGATATGAGATTTTTATGGCAGGCCCCGAGCATATTTTTTTCTTTCTCTTCCCATCTCCTTTCCTTGTGTGTTCCTCCTCTTACTTCTCTTTCAACTCCTCCTCCTTCTTAAATCCCTTCAGAAAGTACAGTCTTCTACATATTAGACGCTCAATAAATGTTTGTGGAACACTGATAAATAGATTTGGTAAACTGACAAAGAATGAATAATGCATATCATGGTGTGTACATCTTTAACAACCTGAAACTATTTTCCCTTTATATCAAGTGATACAAAATATCAAAAACAACAGCACATCTATAACATATACTTTTTCATTCACCCCAGTCTTTACTGAGGTCCTTCCAATTCTCTTTATTCAACTTTGGTTTTTCAATCAGTTTGTTGATAACTAATGTATAATCTCATGTATCTCTTTAGAAGTTCTAAAATCCTGATATAGACTATGTGAAATAAATATTCATTAATTAAATAAGTACATTATTGTCATTTTTTTAACCTTTAAGTGTAACTCTTGAACCGATCATTTCTTCTGCATTTCCAATGTGTCTATTTTTGTACAGGCACCAACTCGATTACTACAGTAGCGCCCCTTTTTTAAAGAGTGTGGTAGGTATTATGGCCAGAATGATCTTTGGGGTTTTTTTCCCCTTTAAAAAATGTTTTTATTGAAGTATAGTTGATTTGCAATGTTGTGTTAGTTTCTGGTGTACAGCAAATTGAATCAGTTATACATATACATATATCCACGTTTCAGAATGATCTTTGTTAAACACAATTTCCACCAGCGTTATTTCATTGCTGAAAACATTCAGTCAAATCCAATGCCATATATCTTAAAGTCAATGTTTAAAACTTCCCATCAAACAGAATTAGAGTACAAAATATACATCTGCTTCTATTCTAAGCTTTTGTATTATATATACAAAGATAAATATATGTTATCCTTGAGGGGCCTATAACCTTATTGGAGGTGTAGACCCATAAGCATATTAATTCAGTATAACATGCTAAATATAAAAATATACAATAGGTGGGATTTCCAGTTTCAACTCAGACATGTAAGGGCTCAGAATTCCTCATACCTGATCTTACAATAAGAAAAATCTGGAGAAACTGAAAATCAATGATTTTTCTTGGATCCATCAGAGAATCAAGTTGCAGGGTAAATGATCACCGTGAAATCTGGAGACAAGTTCATCAAGATCACCTAGAGACAAGCTCAACTTAGAGAGATACTGCAACTGAGATTTGCTTAGAAAGAACAAAAGCTGCTGAAGCCATAAACTGGTAGGAACATTAAGAGGTAATTTAAACAAATTACTAAGGATGAATTTGGTCTAGCATGAGGGGCAGGAACTCCTGGAGGGCCACAATCTTAAAACCCACAATATGTTGGCCATTTTCCTCCAGGAAAAAATTTACTAAGATAGCTCAATACTGGAATGTCATAAGAAACTGTATTTTTGACATGTCACTACAGGAAATACTCTAGGAGTGATATAATGTTCATTTATAAATGAGTAAACTGAGACCTTTCGTTGGGTCTCTCATATCCCTCTTAGGTGCTAGACTAGTACTAGCCTTTGAATAGGTAAACAATAAATGTTAAACTAATAAACTAAATGAAAAATTTTGTGCATTAATGACAAACAGTTTAGGCTGCTTAAAAGTAGAAATTCTCCATATTCTGGAGCATGACTGGAAACTGTCAAAGATGTGTACAATACTCAATCCTTTTGGCCAATTAGTTTCCTTCTTAAAACATTCAAATTCAAAGGAAAAAGTGGCATTAAAAAAATGACCTACTTTTATAGCTCTAAGCTTCTGCAGACAACTGTATTACCTATAAATAGCAATAGATACATAATAAGGAAGACCATTTTTTCTGTTTTATAATCAACATACAGATTGTAAACTATAAATGTTCTAAAAGTCATCATAACCAAACTGACATTTAAGTTAATGAGTTTATTTGAACCCATTTTAATGGAATATATTATCAATACAAAATATGGAAATTCAATGTAATTGCATATGACTCATAAAAGAACACATAAAGTAACTTTATGTAGTTCTGAGGCAATATACACCATCAGAGGCATTTTGGATCAGGTGTCTGGAGTCCATAGTTATCTTTATTGCTCCTAGGACACATGCATATGCATATGCAATCTTGGAAATTCCATGATTTCTGTTATGTTTCACTTAACTTTTTTTACTTAAATATGATAAGTAATAAATTACATTTCTAGCAAAAAATTGATTACTATTAATTATTTGCAGTTTAGTATATTTAAAAGCATGCTGATAGTTCAGTAATCTTAAATGGATTCTAATAAATAGCTTTAAAAAGCAGAATAATATAAAATTGATTTTTATACAAAATACAATACATAAAACATAAATATGACAATGCATTAATTAAGGTTTATGACTACCCAATTTTAGACTAACATTATTTAAACTTACAGGGAAAAACAAGGATTTTCATTGGTATTTTAATCATTATTTTTCTACTTTAAAAATGACAGCCTATGTATAAATCTATCAACATACAGCATTTAATGCAGTCATACTTTGGTAAACAGTCCATTGGATCATCAGTTTTATCAACAAAAACAATTTGGTCACTGTGATGGTGGGTGTCTAGTAATTGCTTCTCCATATTGCAATAGCAGTTAAGGCCATTTCTTCACTGGAAACTGCTATGCTTTATTC
The DNA here is from genome assembly GCF_026419965.1 of Kogia breviceps. Lineage (NCBI taxonomy): Eukaryota > Metazoa > Chordata > Mammalia > Artiodactyla > Physeteridae > Kogia > Kogia breviceps. The sequence goes on along the minus strand of NC_081311.1, from coordinate 161,210,932 downwards.
ATTTGACATTAAAATTATTAGCTCTGCTAAGACTGTAAAATGGTTTAATCAATATAAATGCTGTTTATGTTACTCTGATAATGATTCATTGTCTCAAAATATTATCTTGGAGAAAATTTTAAAGGTATAAAAATATTTTTTATTTGTTTTTCAGAAATGAAAATCATGCCTACAGTAATTGTCTTTATGTGGGAATTTTATATCTGTACTTTTACTTAGTTTTCTAGTCTGTAATTCAATATATTTCAAAAGTGTTTACTCATTAAAATACATATCATGCACGTTACCAAATACAGTAAAACAGGTTCTTTTATTATATAATTCTTAAATATTCATATTTGTATTTTGACTGTTTGTTGCTCACTAATGTATTTATTGTAACATATTTTAAAATTTGATTGTATATGCCTTATTCCTCTTACTGAGATACTATCAAGAAATAATGCTATTTGTTCAATTTAATTTTAGAAAAATATTTGTAAAATTTCTGATCTAATACCTTCTCCTCATTTCAAAAAATAAAGAAACTATGGACCAAAATGATTACATTTTCCCCCAAAATGACACAACTATCTTAGTACAGAAACTAGGTGTCCCGATAAGTAAGGATTTTTAAAAAAATATTTATCCAAGCTGTCCCCTATCTAATAGCTACATTTTCTCCACCAGTTTTCTCATGAAGTTTGAAGGAAGGTAAAGAAGTACTCCTGGAAACTAGAAATTTAGAAAGGAATCATTAACAAAATTAATCTATCACATTTATTTTGGGATATGGAAAGTTGAAAGTACCTTAAGGTTTTGACTGGGAAATCGATGATACAGCTGTTCATGATTTCAATTTATCATAAGGAATAAGTGATTTTGATTTAGTTAAAATGTCATGAAGCTATAATATGATATGTTATTTAAATGATATTGTATATATTACATATAATATATATTTTTTAATGGATGAGTAAAATGAAGGAAGTTCTTTTTGGGAAGATTCGGTATTTTACCATCTCAATGGCAGTCAAAATAAATATTTCAAGGGAAAATTCCTGATTTTATAAACAAGAAATCATAATCCGTGACACTGAGATTTTAATCAATTTGCTTCCATATGCACAGATAAGATTAGGTGCTCAAAAGTAGAGCAAGTACAGCTATCAATTCCTTTCAAAGATTGCCTCAATAGGTTTGGATGACTGTTGTTGGTGGTATCAGTTTGTTACTTCCGTTAGCAATGATAATGAAAATTGCCTGCCATAATTTGTTCTGATAAGTCTTTATATTGTCATCTCCTCAAAATTCTCCACCTAAACACTAAAAAAGCACTCCCAACACTCTCTTTCCCTCCACTTTTTTTTTCTTCAGAGCGACATTCCCTACTGCCTGCTTTCTGATGAGAAGACCTGTTACCCACGAGGACATGGATGTTTGTCCTTTATTCAAGTTGCATTCCCACTACCAAGAACAATGTGTGGCCTGGGTAAGCATGTAAGAACTTAATATGTATTTGTTACGTGAACAAATTTAAAAAAGAAGAAATAATAAATTAATAAGATTAATTTGGTAAACAGATAATATCCAATATCTCCATTGTTTCTACAAGAGCTGGTTAGATATTAACTTTTTAAAAAATTACCAATATCACTTAAAATTGCTTTTGTTATTTAAAAGAGTCCAAACAAAATGCAAACTAAAACTGTTACATTCTATGTTTTTTTGGATTCACTGTTATTATACCTGAAGTTATAACCAACAAGTCTTTGTTGTATTTTCAAACTATTTGTTATGCCCAAGAAATGGAGTAGTCTTAAATGCAACAGAATTCTTAGGTTTTCAGGATCTATTATTTATCAATAGTTTTCACAAAAAAATATACAAATGAAATGTTATTTTTTAAACCTAAAGATGATTAATAATTTCAAATTTATAAAAGGAAAAGTAAATGGCTTAAATTTCAACTCTGTTTTCAAAGTTGGCAAACAGTTAATATGCAAAGTTTTGAAAGAGTAATGTCTTAAAACTTTGTTTTGGTTTGCTATGCTAGGTTCATGGGATCACATGTTATTTAGTTTCCCAGTACAGAAATTATTTTGGAGTTGTATCTTAGTCACTTCTGAATGTATATCAGGATGCCAAGGTCAGGCCAGTTACTTCATCTCATTATTTACTTGAAAACAGAACCTCCTTTTCTTTCTTTTGGGGAATACCAGAGTCTATTGAAAATGATATATAGATATATATATATCGCCAATTATGTAGCTAAACAAATGATTTTTTTCTGTTAATCGACCTTCCCTCTCCCTCCCTCCCTCCCTTCTTTCCTCCCTTCCTTCTTTCCTTCCTTCCTTCCTTCCTTCTTTCTTATTTTTGGAGAAGAAAGTTGGCAAGCAGTTTGTATATTCTCGGAGCAAAAGTACACAAGTAGGGCAGCTGTTCTAATTTGGGGCTTTATATCGGTCATTGCTTTGAACCCCTTCCCAATCTATAGTCTCATAAAGCCATACTGTCAGAGGATATAATGTAAGAGCATATGATGATCTGACATTTTTCTGAATATCCACTAAATTTCCACACTGTAGTTTCATTGTATAGAAAGAGGAACAATTTTCTCCAATATGCTCCTTACACAATTACCTTGAAATATCAACTTCATCTTCAGCTCAGATATGAAAAGGAATTGGATGCCCTATAATTCTTCATGACACCTTATTTAATTTTTATGGTATTTAAATCAATGAGAAAAGTATAAAAGAGGATAAGGAGAATATGAGATGTTTAAGGTGTCAGTATCAAACTAATATAAAATGAGTAATAATAATTGTGTGTAACTAGCTTAAAACATATGGATTCAGGAGATTTCCTGGTGGCACAGTGGTTAAGAATCTGCTTGCCAATGTAGGGGATATGGGTTTGAGCTCTAGTCTGGGAAGATGCCACGTGCTGCGGAGCAACTAAGTCTGTGCGCAACAACCACTGAGCTCATGTGCCACAACTACTGAAGTCCTGTGCACCTAGAGCCCGTGCTCCACAAGAGAAGCCACCGCAATGAGAAGCCATGCACCGCAACGAAGAGTAGCCCCCTCTCGCCGCAACTAGAGAAAGACCGTGCACAGCAACGAAGACCCAATGCAGCCAAACATAAATTAATTAATTAATTTCTTAAAAAAGTAAGAATTCATATACCTCACTTTCCCTCAATACCACATTAAAGAATGTGCAACCAAAATCACTTAACACTGAGATACTAGGTCTATGCTTCACAAGCTGTAACTCCTCAAATCATGCAACAGCAGATTCGGATAAAACCAGTGAGTATGTGAGAGTAATCCAGTCAACTACTCATAAATCTCTCACTGATTTACTATTTTGAAAATACTTCATTTTGATATTCACTCATCCTTTTTATGGCCTGTCTTTTCATAATTCTGTTTGTTTACTTGTGTTAATAAAGGAAAAAAAATCAACATAAGTCAATCAAAGTTCTTCCATAGAGCAGGCTCAAATACAGCATAGAAAATTATAATTAGTAGCTAAATAAAGTTTCTACTTCAACCTTATGCTTACCAAAACTAATAATAATGCCAAAACTATTCAGTAAATACAATGGAAACTGTTAAAAAATAATAATGCCAATAATGGGATCTCCAAAATATCTATATAATTTATATAACTAATATATAATATATATACAACTACATACAATCTCCATGTACAATTCTATATATAATATAGAAAATTGTCTTTATTTATATTTGTAGCAGCTCCATGAGGTTGTCAGAATAGATGTCAGCCCCAATTCATAGATAAGATGGTGGTGGTCAGAGGAGTTAAGTGCATTACTCAGGCTGCTTATCTCTGCTAATTTTTGTATCTATAGTCAATACCAGTTCCTCTGATTCCTTGTCCAGTATTTTCTTCCTTTAAAACACCTGTAACTATGATAAAGACATCTTTATAATGACTACATTCTCATGGGTCAATCATCACTATTAAAGAATCTCCGAATACAAAATTACAACCTCTCATAATGTTTTTAACGGAACTTTTGGTTATAGAGTCAATACACTCCCTCTGAATAAGCTGCCATTATTCATAGGATGTCATTTTGTGGGGAAAAATGACTGTAATAGTAGCTGCTGCTGGGCTTCCCTGGTGGCGCAGTGGTTAAGAATTCGCCTGCCGATGCAGGGGGCATGGGTTCGTGCCCCGGTCCGGGAAAACCCCACATGCCGCGGACTGGCTGGGCCCGTGAGCCATGGCCGCTGAGCCTGTGCGTCCGGAGCCTGTGCTCCGCAATGGGAGAGGCCACAACAGTGAGAGGCCCGCGTACCAAAAAAAAAAAAAAATAGTACCTGCTGGTCTTCACTTCCAGCCAAGTTATTCTATAACATAAATTTAATGAGATCCAATGAAATCTCCAGATATTGAAACTTTATATATCCATAAATTATATATTTCTGCAGTATAGTCAAGGCTGTGGCTGCTTGAGTAAACTTCTTATCCTTTTTGTTTGTTTGTTTAACTAATTATATTCTGGAAATATTAAAATCGAGACCTTAATTTTTCTTAACACACTACTGCACAAAAAATGACACTTTTTAATGAACAATATCTTTTTACCAGTGTTTGTTGCATCCCCACCCCAACCTCTAGAAATGTAGCTGCCTTTTGAGAAATGTCCTCCTAAATTCTTGGATTCTACTACTAAGTCAATCAGTACACCTTAAATGAAGAAAAATTCTCTCTCTGACAGATGGCATAGATCTATCCTGTAATTGCAAACAGAACTCTCATTATCTCAGTTTCATCATTTGTAAAATAAGCAGATTGGATATCAAGTGTTCAAGCTTTTTCAATTCTAAACAGTCCATCAAATTTACATTGGTTCCCTGTAAGTATCAACTGTTTTTTACTCATGACAGGTGGCATATCCCTTGATGAAAATAGTTTTACACATTTTGGAAAAATTTCAGAAACTACTCAACCTATTTTTAATGAAAGTCATTTAATAGAGAAAATTGATTATTCAATCGATAAGAAACCCAAACAGGGTCTTTGTTATCCACAACAATAGGATCTCTACCAAGTCTCAGGCAAAAGGAACAACTGAAGGGGCATTGTGACTGGAGCTCAGGACCTGGCCATCTGTGATGGATTGGAACCAGACCAGGTCTGCTCAGATGAAACTAAGGGTGAAACGAGTGGCAGGAGAGAAGCCTAAGAGGTCATGCTATTGTCAGCACTGTTTTAAAAAGTAGAGTTTCAAAAACTCACAGGTTTGGGGTGCGGAGGCAGGGCATCTTCCAAACATTTTCCAGGCAGCTTTTCTTCTGTTGGACAAAGGGAATTCTTTGGTAATGTGTATCTTGGAATTTCTTACAAGGAGGGAGCAATCAAGGGTGCTCTGGAGTAGCTGCAGAGAGGTACAAAAGATTTCTGGAGGTAAGTGTGTTCCCATAAGCCATATGAAGAAAATGTTTCAAGAGGAAAATACTAATAAATGGAGTTAAAACTGCTGAAATTATTCATTCTCCCCAGGCACCCATTTTGACTTCACAAGTGGCAAAACTAAATCTTTCTGGATCTTTTTTCCATGTAGATGACACAAATCTATATCCTGTCCGAGTCTGATCCTGTCCTTCCAACCATTTAAATGACCAAGATCTGTATTGACATTTGCTCTGGAATTCTATCCTCTTTCTCTTCCCCCTAAATCATTTAATATTCACGGTGAAATATCAAGTCATAATTGAACACTTCTTCCTCCTCATCCCTTCGTTAAAAAGTTCTATAGTTTCCTTCTACCAACTCACGTCTGTCACTTTCTATTTACTTTATTACCTGGATAGCTGTAATGAAATTCTGACTGTACTTGATGTTTCCAGAATTTTCCAGATTTTCAAATTACAATGCAAAGACATTTTTTCCAAAGCTTAGAACTGAATAATAAATTCCACTTATAAAAAACCAAACCAAACAAGCAAACAAACAAAAACAGTAGTTCTCCCTTACCAATAATCAAAAATATAGCTTGGCTATCTCCAGGTTTGTCACCAAATTCCTTTCCTATGACCCTGTGCTTAACAATACTTGAGTGACTGTACTTCCCCAGAGTTTTTGTGGGTTTTTTTGTTTTGTTTTGTGGTAGGCGGGCCTCTCACTGTTGTGGTCTCTCCCTTTGCGGAGCACAGGCTCCGGACGCGCAGGCTCAGCAGCCATGGCTCACAGGCCCAGCTGCTCCGCGGCATGTGGGATCTTCCCGGACCGGGGCACGAACCCGTGTCCCCTGCATCGGCAGGCGGATTCTCAACCACTGCGCCACCAGGGAAGCCCTTTCCCCAGAGTTATCACTGTCTTCTGGAATTAAACTGTTTTGGAGACAGGAATACCTTTTCCCCATAATAAAGATTAAAGTTTTCCTTCCTAATTTATCATAGTTCCTTCAATTCTACCAAAAGAGATAACATCTTCCAACACTTTAATTTTATAACCCTTTCTTTGATTCATCTTAATAGAACTTCTCTACTTTGTCTTACATTATGATAATTTGGGCAAAATGTTTTACTTGTCCTACTAGAAAGCAAGCTTCTATAAAGTATTAACTATGTACTTTTTATGTGCGGCTGAATTTACTACCATGGCCATCAGATACCTTGTATTTCATAGACACTCAATATATTTGTATTGAATATACTTTTATTCAATGTTTAGGGTACCTTTTCTCCTTTGCTTGATACAGAGAAGTGATAGCACTTTTTGCATGAAACACATAAAAATTGCAGATATAAATAAATTTTTGTAAATTGAGTCACATTTTACAGTGAAAGTGCATAATTCAAAAGATGATTTGACTTCATTTCTCGATTGACAGAGACTGTTAAAATTTCAGTTTTCTGCTTCAAACTCTCTGTCAAGTATTTAACAGTCTGTAAACAAGTAGCTATATTAATTATGGATAATTACACACAGATGTAATCGCAAATACTTTAATGTATTTGCATTTAAAAGTGTTGACTATATACTATATCTAAATAATCACTTTCTCATAAACACTTTGCACACTTCCCGAGTTTTCCAAAACACATTGTGACCATATCCTAAATCTAAGTCCAACTTTAAAATACATAAGAGAAACAATTATTTTTCCATAAGTCTCATTGACTTTCCATGCACAATTGCTTTCATAGCTTAAAATTGATAACAGAAATACTATTTGTAGACTGTGTGATTACAGTCTCTGGAGTTCAGAGAGTCCCTAATACAAACTCCCTTCCCTCGATGAGCTTGTATATAGGGAGATGGTTAATGTCATTTTATGTGCACACATCACCTTGTGTATAAAAATGAGCCAGAATTCTTTAGGGGAAAACGTAGTTTGTGATACAGTTGAATTTTGTGGAAGTTTACTAGTAAAAAGTATCTCAAAACTTTGCAATCCTCTAAAATATAAAATTCTTAGAAATTTTGTCTTGAAATATAGAAATATGAAAAAAACTTATAGGGAGATTGTGTGATAGGTATGCAAACTTAATATTACCTCATTTATTTAGGAATTTCAGAAGTACCTTTTTTATATTTCACACAATGCTATCCTTTATATGTAGGTGTAAGGACAAGAGCTGTCAGTGCTGCTGTCCTGTTTACGTGTGTTGATAAGACTGATTTTTTTACCTGAGGCTTCTTCCACCCAGTGTACACATGTAGTTTGTAATCAGCTACCATAGCCACTACTGCAAGACCATGAGCAATTGCTGCTTTAGAAGCAGAATTTTGCCTCACAGACTGAATGATTCATGGGCTCCAAAGGAACTATTGCATTTGAGCTGACCATACGACAGCATGATATGTCTGCTGCTGCCTTTTCCCAGAGTTGATGACTCTGGGTATAAATCTATATTTTGCTTCAGTGTTTATCTGCAGTATATTTTTCTTCTCTGCCTGATTGTAGTCTGCCTCAGTTCTCCACACAGGCTCTATCGTCATTTATTCTCTTCCAGACTCCAACTCAATAAAACTGCGTTTCCAGGAGTCTTATTTTTAGTATTGACACATTGTATAACACAGATTCCTCTTCAAAAGCAACCTCCTTAATTTTCTATGCCTATGATTCATTCATGATTTTATAGTTCTTAGAGCTACATTATTCTTCACAAATATCCCCAAGACATCATACAAGTAATATGTGCCCAATAGCAAAATCTCAAATCTGGATTCATAAGTTTATAATTGAAGAGAGCTATTATGTGAGATTAGCTAAAATTTGCCCTTATACCTATGTGCTTTTATTGTTGAAAAAACAGTAGCATAGAGGAAATGCTTCCTCTGTTTAGGGAAATAAAGCATTCTGAAATATATTAAAATTATACACATATAAACTAATATAGTTAATAGAAGTAGATTGATAACTAAAATATATATTTAAAGAATCTATTTTATAATGCTGTGTTAATATCATGCATATGACCAAAATATTTTTAAATAAAAATTTTCTTCAAATTTTTAGTAGCTGTTTATTTCTCAGGATTCATCTTTACTGCTATTACTATAAAGTCATTGTCTAAAGTGTTATTTCTAAATGTTACTGTGAGAAAAGAAGATTAAATGATTAAATAATATTAAGATAAGTAGAGCAAGTGATAAAGAAAATTTAAAATGACCACAAAATTGAGGAGAAAAATCTCATTGAAGAAAAAAGGTGAGCTAATATAGATATACATTCCTTTCAAAAGTTTAACAAATAATAAATGAGCACCTGCCAGATGTCAGGTACTATGTGAGACAAAGATAAATAAGCATATTCTGTACTTTAAGGACTCCATGGCCTAGAGGATACCAGGGCATAATCTTAAAATGTCAATGTGTAAAGTAAGAACAGTATCACAATTGTAGGTATACTTATGTTTTCAAGGACTAGAGAGGAGAAAGGAAGGAATTTTGCAATAGGAACAATAACATCTGAACCAGGTTTTATTTTGTGTCCATGGTACAACAAAGTGAACAAGTGGAGTGTACAAAAATAAGCACTTGAATGAATAAAATCTTGGAGGCACAAAGCAGGTTTGTGTGCAAGGAACAGAGTTTCATAATTTGAGTCTAGAGTATCAGATACAGAGAGGCTGGAGGGATAGAAGTTAGGCTGGTCATGCAATATCATAGATCATTTTAAGAAAGTTTGGCAAACGGAAGCCATTAAAGAGAAAAAGCAGTTAATGACATTTTCATCATCATTTTAAAGTAAGGAATCTAAAGATGTCAGTTGTCAGGTAACCCAGCATTTGGGAAAAGTCTATAGTCAAGACAATTTTTGTGATGTGTGTGCTTATAAAAAAAGACTGCTAATCCCAAAGTAGCTTAATAATTAGTCTCTACCTCCTAATCCTTCTAAGAATCAATAACTGTGTTTAACTTTAAATAATTTTATGAATTCTGATCTGCTTGAAAATTTCTCTTTACAAATCATCAATTCACCAGATGGGGATTTTTTTTTTCTAAAATACTTTCCCTAGTACATAACATTCACTTGTACCATTGTTTTCAATACATGGATTTCTCTGCAGTAGAAACTTCACTGAAGTTGATTGGAAGGAACATCAAGAGATGCACTCAAATGTGCTACCAGGTGACAGCTTGGGTGAGGAATAATAGAATAGGCTATCTACCCAACTGATAGAGCTAAAATCTTTCCAGTTACTTGAAGAATCCAAACTCACAGTTGGATCAAAAAAGAAAAATTAAGAACATGTATAGATAAGATATAGCTAATGTCTAAATAATTATATGGATCTTTCCAATTACAATGTAACATAACTCCTTTAAGATAATAAGTATGGATATTTAACTAGATAATTGGGAGACTATCTGATGATTGTAGTGCCTACAATTACAACAATATATATTATTGTCTTTTCCACTATGTTTACCTTTATAAATACTATCACTGCATATATATTGGTGTTGCATTATTTTAATGTTGCCTTTTCTACATCTGAACTCTCAGTGAAATATCTGTATTTGTATATTTCATCCAGTTCTATGTGGAATTTACACTTGGTAAAAGTGATAAGAGACATGACAGAATTCTACATAAATTCATTGTATCCTTAGTTTTACATATATTGAGAATCAAGCATTGAGAGTCTTATATTTATTTACCACAGTCTGCTTCCTTACCTCAGCATTGATGTCTTGTGAGATATTGTTTCTGGAAGCTTCCTATCCCATTGAATGATTAAACTGCAGCTTATTTTGCATTGTAATATATTTAAATCCTTAGGGTACAGCTTCTTAGCGCTTATAATTGGAAGACATTTCCTGGATGCACTTTATATCCATTATATATAGATTACAATGGATTTCCAATAAAGGAAGATAAACCAACCATTAAACTCATGTATGACAACTATAAAGCAACTGTGCTTATTCTAGCTACAAACCATCACCATTTTTCAAATGTGGGTGGTGGGCCAGTACAAATTCCCTGTGTGGTGCCACTAATTACAGTAACTCTGAGCTAAAGATGTTTGAGAATAAACTGACTTAAACCCTATATACATTACAAAAATACCTGTTTTTGTTACTTCAAGTCTTTTGTTTTAAATTGGCATATTTGTCACCAAGATACATTTTCTTATAAGCCATAAATTTACTCCATGGGTCTTACTTATATTTTATTGAAAATATCAAAATTATAAATAAGTTGGTGAAAAAATGTGTTCATAAGTCTAAACACACACACACACACACACACACACACATATATATATAATCTCAGCCAAATTTAATAAAACAAATCCTGTAATTTTGATTTCTGAGAAAGTTATTTCAATCTATATCTTTTGAGAATTATTCCCAGACAATGCAGTGGTATCATGCACAATCTTTTAAATTCCCCATAATGCTATTGTAATTACATCTCACTTTTTAATAGATGCACAGTCTGAGGGTTAAAAGATTAAGCAGACTGTTCAAAATCACAAAACTAGTGAATGACAGAATCAGGTTTCAAATCAAGTTCTGCTGATTTCTAAATTTTTTATCTTCTCCCATGAACCTGCCTCTCAGAACTGAAAATGTGACCCAAAATTCATTCACATCAGCATTAAAGTATCTTCATGTAAGGTACAGATTACCAAAAAATTGCCAACCCTAGTGTTTTGAGTATATTTAAAGAATTGTTCCTCTGGCATCCTTGTTTATTGCTGGATTTTTCTCCTTTAAACACATAGGTCTATGCTCTTTGGCTGTGAGAGATTTTATTACAAAGCAATCAGTAAAGACATCTTGATGTGCCATCTGGAATTAAAGACGACTGAAGGGAAGAAATGAGGAAAGGTTAAAAAACAACCAAATCGATGCAGTGTAGAAAAAAAATTGCTTGAGGTGGGAAGTAATTGAATAAAGACCTACATGGTGTAGATAATGTCAATGCAAGTTATTGCTTTTTGCACAATGTGTGTGATAGTTGAGAAGCCACATACATAGAGTAGATATAAGTTCCAGTGAGATAAATTCTACATAAGAGTGGCTTTTAGTCGTTCTGGGTTAATCTACTTTTAGACTAGCTTCTCAAGTGCTATAGAGCAATTAGGATTTTAGCTTTTCTGTATAATAAAGTCTAATCTTTTGCAGCAATGAAAGCCACCTCGTTAAATAACTATAATCATTTCATAGGATTTCTTTTTCATATTAGCCTATCAGTCACTAAATGTAAAACTTTAAGAGATTATTGCTTAATGTAAATTTTGATACTGTTATATTAAAAAGCCCTTCATTTCTATCTTGTAAATATGTCAAGAGGTAACTATAACAATACTTTTCTGGTGGTAGTTTCAACCATGCAAGGGAGTATACAGAAACTCTTGTAGGTGATCTAGTTTTACTGCTTACTTTCAACTTCACAATGACTTGAAAAAGTTGATACTAATTATCTCCATTTTAAGATGGAAAAAAACCCCTCAGGGATCTTATTATTCCAAAGTCAGATTAATATATATTAATAGTGTGATTTCAATCTAAGTTTATCTGGCTTCAAAGTCTACCTCTGTTCTTTGCAGGCTTACTTTAGTTATATAACGGTCACGGTAAACGCACGCAAATAGTATGCAAATTCTAAATTGAATCCTCACCAGTGGTTTATTAGATGAGCAATGTGTGTTCAGTATTTGGATATACATGTGCTCTCTTCTTGAGAATATAAGGAAATATGCAATATTATTTTCATTTTTGAAGGTCTCACAATCTGGATTGGAAAACATGGTAGTGAAAAAAAATAATCTAATACAAAGAAGCATGTAAAAATTCCATATAGTGGAGGCTGGCATTAAATGTCATACATGTGTGGGGCTTCCAGGAAAATCTTTAATGGAGAAAGGTCTTAAAGAATGGTTATTACTTACCTAGTCATAAAGGAGGAAGTAGTGCTTTCACAAGAACTGTTGGAAAAGGCTATTATTATGGATAAATGGGGAACAGAGCTGAGAAGTAGTAGAGGTGAGAGTATGGAGGCCTTAAAATCTACATTGTAATTTGAACTTTATTTTATTGTGATGACTATTAATTAACATATTTTTATAGAGAGATGATAATGATTAAAGAATTTGTAAGCAGTGTTCAAGAGACATTAGATTAAGAGTCTAGTTAGAAAGCATAAAGTAATGTGGACTTAGTGTAAAGTGGTAGATAGAAATGGATATATGTACTGTAGTAAATGTATATCTAGTTCCCGTAGTTCCCCTTTTTTTTTTGCTTCATAATGGTTATGATGGACATTATGAAGGGAATATTGACAAAGCCATTATAAAGGGCAAATCTAGGGGACTACATGTGTATTTCAGGGAGGATCAGTGATGTAATGGACATTTACAAGGAAGAGGAACCAAATATCACCCAAGGTTTTGAAGCTGTCTGGGTGAAGTATTACATAGTATAAAATTCTATTCTCTGTTTGTATGAGCTTGACTATTTTATTTTATTTATTTATTTTTTTAACATCTTTATTGGAGTATAATTGTTTTACAATAGTGTGTTAGTTTTTCCTTTACAACAAACTGAATCAGTTATACATATACATATGTTCCCATATCTCTTCCCTCTTGCATCTTGCTCAACAAGAGCTTGACTATTTTAGATACCTCATTTGAGAACAAATAAATTGTAGATATCTGCTGTACAATACTGTGCTTATACATAACAACACCGTATTGTGCTCTTGAAAATTTGTTAAGAGGATAAATCTCAAGCTAAGTGTTCTTACCACAATTTTTTTAAAAAGACGACTATACTGGTATGTTAGAAATGGAAAATTAGATTTTTCATGAATTTTAGATAACATTGGATTTCATTTGAATATATTGTGAATAAACAATGAAAAGCATACTTTATTTTTATAATAAAAATTTATAAGTAATAATTGTAGAATAAAATACTCATTAATGACTAGACTGATTTTACTTTATTATGCTTCATAGAAAAGATCAGAAAAGTAACTTACTTTGTATTTGATGTACTCAATTTTGTTTTATATATATAATGGTTTTTTATATAATTATAGTTGTCTAGTTCTTTTTTAGAAATAGCATATACTATTTACTTATTATATAATAAGTACCATATTAGAATTTGGAGATGAGCTACATAAAATGTTCCCTGCTCTCATGAAACACACAGTGCATTGCTGGAGAGATGTGTAGAAGCATACATTTACAGAGTAATAGACTGAATGGTATAGTAGTTATGGGCACAGAGTTATGGGAATTTGTAAAAAGGATGGTTCACTCAGGTAAAAGTGGTAGATAGATCTTCTTAAAAATACAGTCTATAAATAAAATGTGCAAAATAGTTTTATACACACATGTGTATGTATTTACACTTTATAAGATACATATTTAAACTGCTGTAGTACAGAAAACATGCAGAAAGTAAGACTTAAAATGGTGATGAAGAAAAAACTCTTACCATCTTTCCTGGGCCAGTCCTGTTCTCATGCTTTTAAAATACTAGCACAAATGTAGTTTCTGGGATTATGTTTTAATTGATCTCTACTCCTTGTTATTCTCATAGGTCTCCCAGGAAGAATAAGCTGTTAAGCAGAGGCAGAGCAATTGTTGTAATATTTTATGGAACTCAGTGAAAAGATCTCATAAGCTATGACCTTATTACTTAATTAAAAGAGAATTATGCTTGAACCCATTCTCTAGGCTTCAAAGAGCCATATTTTATTCATTATTCTAGCTAGAATAAAGGGTTAATTTTTAAGAGTCACAGTTTAGCACTTAAGGGGATGATACTCATAAATTTTTCACTCCATAGAGGGAATACTCATCGTGCTCTTGTACATGATTTTATTAGAGACACTCATAAGTCAGAAAAGCTACTGATCCCTATGTCCATATGTGTAGACGTGTGTGCGCATATGTGTATGTATGTATACCTAAGTGATGTAGTGTGATTGTGTGTATAATGGGCTTTGGGGGAAAATCTTAGATTCATTTGATGATTCATAAGAAAAAAATATGTTGATAAAGATTATTACATGAAAAGAAAGGTCATTTATCTTCAAATGTCATTTACTATCCCCTTGATTGAAATTTTAGCCATTTTATTCACTTATCAGTTATTTAGAGGCTAATAATCACACCTGTGAATTACTTCATTTTGCCTTCTTTCTATATATGTCTGCCATTTATCCTTTTTGCTGCTTATTAGCACCTATACCAAAAAGTAGTAAGAAACAGAAAGTGAAAATTTAATTTGACAATTTGCTACTTAATATCTTCTATAGTAAATGATATAAAATGATTGGCTAAATTGATATTTCTGGTTATCTTAGGATTTAATTTTTCTTTATGGCTTCTCACTTTGGCTGGAGCTACACTGGTGGAAGAATATATACAGCTTATGCCCATGGAGTACCATCACAGAAAAATTTTTAACTTACACAGTGCTGTATGTCAATTATATCTCAAGAAAACTGGGGAAAAAGGATATTACTTTTTAAAGACTGTCCTGTGACAGGTGGAATAGGTTGGAAAGAAGAGGATGTAGAAAGAAAAGTTCTTTAAAAGTTGAAGAAGGAGGATACAGAAGTGAGAGAGAATATGGAGAAAGGGCGCTATGAGCTACCATGGGTAGCTGCCAGAAGCTGGACTAGGCAATGAAACAGATTCTCTCCTAGAACTTTCAGAAAGGAATGCAGCCCTGCTGACACCTTGATTTTAACCCAGTGAGACCTATATCAGATTTCTGACCAAAGGAATGTAAGATTAAAATCTTTGCTTCACTGGGCCACTCAGTGGTGGTAAATTTTTAGAGCAGCACTAGAAAACTGATACCTAAGATCTCAAGTCACATATGCAATTCACTTCACTTGTATGCAAGAGAACCACCTCATCATGAAACATCTCTGTTTTACATTCAGCTTATTTCATGGCTTATATGACATTTTCTGAGGAACCAGGTACCATAAATCTATAAATCCTGGGGTTTTCCTTTTTTTTTTTCATAAGACATTCTCAGCAACAGATTGGTGGCTGCCAGAGGCTGGGATTGGAGGGTGTTGAAATGGGTGAAGGTGGTCAAAAGGTACAAACTTTCAGTTATAAAATAATTAACTGTAGGAATGTAATGTACAGTATAATCACTATAGTTTACTATATTGAATATTTGAAAGTTAAGAGCGTTGATATTAAAAGTTCTCATGACAAGAAAAAAATTGTAACTATGTGCAGTGATGAATGTTAACTAGATTTACTGTGGTGATCATTTCATAATATATACATATATAGAATCACTACTAATGCTATATATCAATTATATCTCAATAAAAAATATTCTAGGCAACTAAGTGCATTCTTTTGAAGAATTCCATATGAAATTTCCTTTGCTTGCCAGATCTGTCATTAACATGTTTAGAAGAAAATGTGATTGGATCAGCTGCCTTCATTCTTTCATAGAGACACCCTCTCCCCCATAACTAGAGATAATGTGTTATAGTCTACTTTTCTTAATCCTTTCCTTCCAGACCTTATAGTTTTGTTTGCTTGTTTGTTTGCTTTTTTGTTTTTGGTTTTTATAGGCTATATCTCTAGATGTTCTTCTTTAAAGAATTTGAAAAATCTAACTTTACATCTATAGGTCCCTCTCTCAAGGTATTGTACAAATCCTGTTGCCTACCTGATTATAACTTTGACACAAGCAGGCAGGATAGAGTGCATAATCCCCAGGATAGTCTGAATGGTAAAAAAAAAAGGAAAAATAGTACATGGATAAAGCAACTCTAGCGTCTCCATCCAAAGCTGACTATATCTGGTGACGAAATAGGCAAAGTATTGATAGTTTTTCCAATATAATAAGGGAAGTACAAAGTAATTTTGGAACACATTGGACACAGGTGATACTCTCCTAAAGCACAGACATCTTTGTGAGAAAATGAATGGGATTACAATATGTCAGATGGGAAAAAATATCTTAAGAAAAGGAAGCAGTAAAGCAAAATAAAGGTGACAAATGTCAGGACATGTATTAATTTTAATGAGGCATCTTTAAATGTTTATTTACTCTTAACTATAGGCTAGGGAGTATATGAAATATAATTTAGAAAATATTGAAGCCTCTAAAGCTTTCCCCTTCTGTCATTTCTCTCAATATTCACAAGGATGGAAACACAAAGATGGATTAAGTCAAAGGTTTCAAAAAATCAATTAATGAATATTATGCTATAATTAAAAAATAAATAAATCCCTGCTGAAGAGGAAATAATACGTGCCAAAACAATAAATGGTCCTAAAGAAAACAAATTTTGTCAGGGGTAGGGGGTGGCTTTTAAAAAAGCACAATGGATAAATATATCTCATAATGTTTTATAGGTTTGCAATGCCATTGGGAACATTGTATTTATCAAAGTTTGAACTGCAAAAACAAACTAATATTCCTTCAGTGTATACACACCAATGATAACATATAGCATAATTTAAGTTATCAGTATTTAGATCAAATTTGAATGAGACATTAACTATGCAAGACACATCTTTGTCTATGTATCATAAGTATCATTGGTTAAGAGCTCTTTATTGAACTAAGACATTTTAGGACTTGCAAAGTACTGTGAAACATATGTTTGAACTGCACAAAATGCTTAAGTCCTTAAATTTAAAACATATGTGTGTTTTTTTGCAGCCTTTGTAGTTTTAAAGAACAGTTGAGCTTAGGAAAGTTTTGAATGTGATTGCTGAATTTTCAAATCACAACTCACTGTTTAGTAAACTCGTTTCCATTCTAGCTTTTAAAATAGTTGGTATTTATCTAAAACATAAACACTAGACATAAAAATAGTCCTTCTCTAGAATGAGATAAGCGTGAGTTTGTGATGCACTGTATACATGGGCTTGATCACCCACCCACACTTTCTTGTGAAGATACTCTTTTCCTGATCTCATCAGCAAGACTCTGAAATGTGGAAATTTGGCTGAAACCGATTTCCTGTTTCTTGCCAGGATGTCTTAGACATAGCACTGTCGAGAGTGTGATGTAAAAGAACAGACAGCTGTCCTCAACCTTGAAGACTCATCTGGTGTATTAGTTTAGAAAACCAGCTTAACATCAATTTAACCTTTAAAGAGCATATTTAAAAATAAGTTTCTTGTGCAGTTGTCTATTACAAGAATATAAATTATTTTCCCACAAGAATAAAAGAAATCTGTGCTTCAGAATTAGCCCTGTATAGAGTCCACGTCCTGAGGGAGAACCAGTTGTTTCAGTAGTGAGGTTATCTGCACCACTGGGCTTCAACTAATTAATTTTATTTTCTAATAGTATACCTCAAGGAGGTCACATTATTAAACTTTGATTGAATGAAGTAGCAAGGCCAGAAAGCTTTGACAAGCAATGAAAATTACCTACTATTCATAGAAACCCAGAAAATCAAATACTCCTTATTCATTATTGAAAATGGGAGTCTGATGTGCTTTGCTGGAAGAGCCCTGAATTTAGAGGTAGGGAAAAATGTGTATGCCATTTGGATTTGAGCAAGTTAGCTGATTCTTTGAGCTGCACTCATCTGTAAAATGGAGGTAATAAGAATGCTTATTAATTCATAAAATATTTTTGAGAATTAAAAGAAATATTAATGGTGACATTATACATACTGATAACTACAAAAATTTGATACACTATCAACATCATATATATATTGTAAATCAAAGACTAAAGTAAATATACCCTTTAATGTTCTGTGCCTTTGGACATTACCATACCCAGTTCCTTCTAATAAAATAAATTTTATTGCATATTATTCATCCAGAAATAATCAAAATTCCACAGGATAAGTATAGAGGGCTATATTTCAAGGAGGGAAAAATTTCATAATGAAATGTAATTGTACCAAGAGGTTTCAGTAATGCTTGATAGGACTCCCTATGAAGTGTTTCCCCTTTCTGTAATTATTTA